>NC_134583.1:75826830-76516830 GCF_037038515.1 Microtus pennsylvanicus
AGGGCCAAGCTCTGCCTCTGCCGTCTCACAGGCTGGACTTCTCCACAGCCACAAGCTAACCACTATCTCATTAGTTAGCATTAAGCATGGACACAGTGTGCAGCTACTGTGAGTGGCTCTGGAAAATGTGTCAAACACTTCTTCATGCTTTGAAGAAGTTCCCCACACTTAGGGTATGAAAAACAAATTCAATGTACCCTGAGAACTGAGTCAGAGCAAGCTCTAGAAGGAAACATAAAGGCTACCTTGCAGCTTCACAGTGGCAGCGTCCCGGTCAGAGAAGGGCGATGCAATTCTGAAGGTGGCAACTGTGTGGTCACCATCTGCTGGCAGCTTGGAGGGGGCAAAAGGAGACAGACATCAGCTTCCTGACTGTGGTAGAAAGAAACAGTATGTGCCCAGTTACTGAAGTAGCTCCTTGACCTGGGCATTCTGCAGTGGCACTATAGCCAGGAGCAGCTCAGAGAATGAGCCTATAGAGTGCTCCAACGGCCTCCAGCAACAGCCTCTAATAAAACCCCTGAACCAACAGCATTGGACCCTTCACTCTGAAACTGAGAACTGTGAGCCAACCATACTTCAGTGTGACCTGTACTAAGGGCATCCAGAGAGAACACAGCTGTTTCTGCTGCTTCCCCAGGCCTCTCAACAGCATCTGCACATTTGATTTGAAGTGTTCAATGGCCTTCTTTACTCCACTCCCCTGGCCCATCTCTGTTTCCTTCAGGTTTCCTGACAATCCACATGAAACTTAAGGCCCCTCATGAAACCCGCACAAAGTTACATAAAGCAAGGCATGTGGATACGCACAACCACATCCACTGGGGACCATCAGCCATGATCTGGAAGAACAGCAAGCCGGAGCTGGGGCCTCCGGGTCCCATTTAAAATACTGAGGTCGAGAAGTGAAGTTTTTAGGTAATGATGTAACTATGGAAACAGGTGAGAAAATGCCCATCTTCCCATTTGCATCTCTTAGTTTTCTCCTTGTGATTAGACTTCCTTCGTGTTTTTGAAATACCATAAAAAGGATGGAATCTGGAAATGCGAGCACTCTCCCATGCGGGTTCCATCACCTTAAGGATTCAGCTGGAATCCTTGGGACAAAAGCACTCTTTCCCAGGAGAGTGTGCACCACTCATCGAGAGGACAGGAAGAGATGGGTGACGTCACAAGATTGCAGAACAAGGCCAGCTCCCCATGAGAATTCAACATCATTCTACAAGACAGTCTCAGCCTTGGTTTGCCATGATTGGCACTTGGGGCTGGCTAAGTCTCAGCTGTGAAGCCCGTCTTGTCTTTTGTTTAGTAATGCCCGTGTCTTTGGGTGCCAGATAAACCCTCCCCAAGGGACAAAACTACCTCCAGATAATTATTGCTCCTTCCAGGTAGGAATACTAGAGCAGTCTGCTAAGATGAAGTTCAGAACACTTGGGTCTATGTATCTGTGGACATGTTGTCCAAGGTCTCTGGCTTGAGAAAAACTCACAAAAGGTCCACTCAATCTCAAGGTAATTTTCTTTTATCTCTAAAACATTCCAAGAGAGAAATGATTATAAATTCTAACACAGGGCTCAAAAGCCTCCCTCCTCAAACATCATCAGTTTCTACCTGCGATTTTATATTGGAAACAGATTCTCAGTTGTCGAAAAGATCCTTATCCAATGTAATATTTCAGGTTTAAAAGTTCTGGATTTATGTTCTTAAACTGCATTCTGTTTCATATTTATGAGGGCAATTGTTATCATCTCTGTTCAAAATTATCATCCCAACATTCTCTGCTCAGACTGAAGCTCAGTGTGGTAGGCAGCTTCTCTGATCATTTGAATGGAGCCATGCCCTGACAGAGCCTGGGATGGTGGGGGCCGCCCTCCAAAGCCAGTTATGCCTCTCAGTTCACTGAGACTGGCTGGAGTTTCTCTGTTCAGCTTGGCCAGCCCTTGCAGTGCTGAAGGGCCATGAGGGATGTTTTCTCAGGACAAGAGTCCAAGGTGCCCAGTTTTCTCGGCCAAAAAGTCTCACTGAAATGACGAGCAGAGCTGCATTTAAATCAGTTCTGTTCTGCAAGAGTAAAAACAATCAATGGCCAGTGTGCTGATCTTGCAAACTGCCCCACCTGTCCAGGGAGTATCTCCACATGGATTGGGAACCAGACAGAAAAGGAGAGTCATGTGCGGGTTATAGATACACCTGATAGCACATAGAAAAAACCAAGCAATTCTAGTCTGGATGTCCCATCTAGGGCACACATCAACTGTGGGTACTGTCACATTTTATTCCTCTCCTGTGGTGTTTAACAGCACAAGTGACAGACATCCCAGCAACTCGGGCAAGAATGTTGAGGGCAGAGACCAGGATACCCTTTGAATCCTTGAAGGTAGGATTTGGTCCTGGAACAAAATTGGAAAGGGTGTGTGTGGGGGGGGGGGTGGAATAAAGGAGAAGGCAACAAAAAGAGAGGAGAGGAAAGGAGAAATGCTGCATCAGGTGTACAAAGAACAGAGGGCATCTCATTTGGCTAATGCAAGGAAGTGATAAAATGCACACAGAACAACAGAGCAATCTATCCCTAGAACAGCATGCTTGCAGCACCAGCCTTGGGCACTTGTGCCGTAAGCTATTGTCTGCTCCTGGAGGGTCAGCTGATCACAATCTCAGCTGCAGCAGCATGACCCAGGAGCTAGACAGAAATGTAAGTTCTCTTGTGATCCTCCCTTGTCCAGACCTCCACATCAGACATCCTCTCATGGGTTCTGAACCCAGTGATTCTGATGTTTGCTAAAGTTTAAGGCACATCCACCCCCGATGGAGCCACTGATCGCCAAGCAGAGAAGTACAGTGTCATCAGAGCCCAGGCAACTATTTTTTCAGATATGCAAAATATGACTGGCTAATTCAGTTTCAGGGATTTCATGCCACGTCCTAATTCCACAACTTTAAAGGTCTCTGCTGCATTTTTATTATACAGTCTTCATTATTCTAGGAGTGGCTCTGCCAGGATGTTCACATCATCGAAACATCCATCACAGAGCAAGCGATGATGAAACCTATGGCAGTGGGGTGGGAAGATGACTCAGTATGTAAGGTGCTTGCTGAGCAAGCACGAACACCCAAGTTCAGAACCCCAGCACCTACAAAAAGCCAGGAGCAGCTTCATGGCTATAACTCCATCGGTGAGGGGCAAAGACAGGAGTATCCTGAGAGGTTTGCTGGCGAACAAGTCTAGCTGAAATGGTTAGCCCAAATTCAATGAGAGACCCTGTCTCAAGAATAGTGGAAGACATCCCAGCATCTACATTTGGCCTCCACACACACAGGAAGGGGTGACTACACACAGACATGCACAGGCAGACAGACAGACAGACAGACAGACACACACAGCAGCAGCGGCGGCAGCGGCAGCAGCAGAAGCAGCAGCAAGTCTGTCTGGGCAGAACAAGATGCCTGGAAGCTGTCTTAAGGCTTAAGTTATGAAGATTCTATATGCTGATGCTTCCTGAAGCTGCAGCCCATGCCACCTTGGCCTTCGTTAAGGAACAGAGTGTCTATGGGACTGAGGCTCTGGCAACCCATGTGAAAGAAATGTAGGCAGCATAATGCTATTCTGTGAGGCACCTGGAGCCATTCACACAATAACAGATGAGAGGCTACATCTATAATTGCTGCCCAGCACCTTCAAAATGGCCATTTGCATTCTTTTCTTTCCTGAAGGTCTTAAACTTCTTAGAACCTACCTATGGAATTCTTTCTTAATTGGGCCCCCTGATTCCCAGAAGTTCAGAGAGAGGTGTCAGGTGTGGAAGGTCAGGGACTCTGTGGGCGGCTAAATCCCCTGCTAGAAGGAGGCGGGGCAATAACTGGTGGAAGGTAAAGCAGGGCTTTAATAAGGAAACGGTTCATTTCTGAAATATGTGCTTACCTGACCCATCTCAGAAGGACTGCTCCTCAGTGGACCTCAGGATCTGACCCAGGGGACCAAAGGCCCAGCCAGGCAGGTTCTGAGAGACCTGCATTAAAGGGGACTGCCAACGTAGTCTCTGTTCCAATGTGGAGACAGACAGACAGAGAACACAGAAGGGCTCTGGACAATGGAACCCATCTATCTGGATAGATACACACAGAGGTGTACGCCGTCAAGCCCTAGGTCTTTCCTTAATCAAGTTGACCATGTCAATCAACCATCACAATGATGTAACAGGGTATTCTGCAGACAACTAATCAATCATTTATAGTATGAATTTTGTGCTTACTATTCCACATTATGGAGTGGGTGAGATAATTCTGTGGGTCTCAGCCATTTCATGAAATCTATGAGACGTAGGAAGTTTTAGCTTTAGTTCCGCACCCACAGGATACAATCGAAAAGCCCCCATAAACTTCAGTTCGCAGAGCCACTCCAAAGCCTTGGAGGAAATTAGGTACCTTGGAAACCTAGAGGGCTTTCAGGGGCGCAAGGGGAGGCAAGGGGAGAAGAGGTGCATCCACAGAACCTCTTTCACTCACAGCCCACAGAGGAAGGGGAGCTCAGGTCTGTCAAGACTAAGATTTTTTTTCAGAAGTATAATTCATTAATTCATTCCTTTTAATAGGAATTGAGCCCAGAGCCCTGCACATACTAGACAAAACTTAAACACTGAGCTAAACCCCATCTCTCTTCCTTATTTTGAGATAACGTCTTATGTAATTGCCCACACTAGCCTCAGGCTGGGGTCAGAAGTCAGTTCTGCTCTCGGGCTAGTGATGTCAGTCTGGGAGGTTCTGGAAACTCTAGGACTTGAGAAGCAAGTAGAAGAAGTGGGTCACTGAGAGCAGGTTCTTAAGGCTATGAATACAGAGAGACAAAGATGCTCCTCCCCTACACAGGCTCCTATCAACATGTGTTCCTCTAGGTACATGGGGCCAAGGGATAGGAACCAAACCCTTTGCAATCATGAGCTTAAATAAACCTTCTTCCTCTTAAGTTGTTCTCTTGGATTTTTTGATCAAAGCCTTGTGAGATTAGTGAGTACATGTCCTTTCACCCAGAGATAACTTTTCAGAGATCCCAATGAAGCAGGAAATGGTAGCACCAT
Source organism: Microtus pennsylvanicus (assembly GCF_037038515.1). Taxonomy (NCBI): domain Eukaryota; kingdom Metazoa; phylum Chordata; class Mammalia; order Rodentia; family Cricetidae; genus Microtus; species Microtus pennsylvanicus. The sequence goes on from NC_134583.1 coordinate 75,831,903, forward strand.
TGAAGTGGCTGCCTGAAAGCCTCATTAACGTGTCCAGACTCTGGCCTTGTTCTTGAGAGTGAAATGGTGGAATTCAGCCTCCCCACCTACTCTCACAGGTATAGCTTGGTAGCAGGAATGCAGAGACCTTGGAAACCCAAGCAGATCCTTAGATTGTCATACCACACTGCAGAAAGCTGGGGGGAGGGGGTCTTTAATTAATATCCACAAAGCTGACCTCTGCTCCATGGGGCTTGATAGACTGGGTCTTCCCTAGAGATCCAGAATGTGCTTGTGCAGCCTTGGACGGCTGCCACCCCTCCTGACAGTCCCATTCCTTATCTCCCTGCAATTGACAGCATCAGAAAAGAGGATCTAAATTATTTAGTCTACAAGCTTTCTGGCTGCTGTGTTTAGGCTGCTGAAAGGGTGTTTGCTGCATGGTAGGGATTTAGGGGTACCTCCAGAGGCTCTCACCTAGACTTAGAGTAGGGTGCCTGAAGCAGAATCAGCTTGGGGCAGAAGGAGGCCTGGCTCTTGCCTCTGTGACTGGTGTGGGTGCAACTGAGCAAGCTTCAGTTTTCCTGGGGCCCTGTGTCCCATCTTGTGCTTTAGGGATAGGATAGCTGTCTGTATTAGGATATATGAGACTCACTGTTCACATGAAACTATACAGGTGACCCCTCAAACTACACATAAAAGTGAAAGGGCAAGATTGGAGGTGGGGAGCACCTGGGAGGCTTCAGACTAACATAATCCCCACCCCAGCTCCAAACATACAATTCTCATCATGATCCCTAAACATGGTGCTTCTTACTCTTCATACACAGTGGACGATGCCTGCTCAGGACAGGGGTGGAGTAGATGCACCTAACGCTTACCTCACACCACATACAAAATTTAACATTAAATAGATTATAGACTTGAACGCAAATGCTGTCAACTACAAAACTCACACCATGCAATCTAGGGGGAAATCGTCACACCTCAGGGAAGGCAGAGATGTGGTTCATCAGAATGCCAAAACCACTAACCACAAAAGGAAAATCTCATTGAATTCTATGAGTGTTTTCCATACCACAAATGACCAGTAAGAAAATAAAGAGCAAGCCCCAAACCGAAAGGAGATGTTTGCCTTACACAGATTAGACAAAGGATGTGTTCATATTATACAAAGATTTCTTGGAACTTAATGAGATGACAAATAACTAGATATTAAGAAATGAGACCATGTTGGACAGCTCTAGGCGACTTCTGAGGGGGTCACATTAGTCACTGTCCGGAAGGACCCAGACTAACAACATCTACTAGTAGACAGAATACTACAGTGTCAGTAGAGATGAGGGGAAAGAGACAGTCAATCTCTCAGGCATTGCTGTCGGAGGCATAAAGCGAGATGTGGGTGGCTCTAAAAAGCAGCTTGGGAGTTTGTTATAAGGTCAAACATACATTATCACAAAACCTAGCAAATCCACTTCTAGGGACCCACCCCTACCCATCCACCTACTACTTTCCCCCCAATGTAGTGCACATCAGGAATTATCTGAGAAAGCATGTAACTCTGCAAGTCACAATAGTGGTACACCATGTGATGAAATATTACTCTGCAGTGAAAATGAATAGCCATATGCCGTGGGCAGAAAGAACAGTGTTCCTGAACCTGGAGGGGAGAGATTTTGCAAATGTGCATAAGAGTAGACCTGAGGTCATGGAGGATGGAGAGGAAGCTAAGAGAAGGTTAGAGAAGAAAGGACTGACCAAGAGGCTGGGGAGGACCTTGCTAACTGGCTCTGATCTTTTCTAAGGATGAAGGAAATGATGGCTGCCCTACCTGATCAGATTTGCATTTATAGAAGACAGTCAGACACTGGGGAGGTGATGAGCTGGAAGGAAGCAAGAGTGGAGTCTGGCAGACGTGGGAGACAAGACGAAGGCATCTGGGGCAGGATGGGGCTGCTGAGAGGGGTACGATTGGGATTGCTGTGAAAGAACCAGAGTATCTGAAAAAGATCTCAATGTCTGTGAGATGCATGGGTACTCAGGAAGGTCCTCTTCAAGTCTTCACCAGGGACTCTGTCACCTGCCACCCAGATAATCCCTGAGGCTCCTCGCCATGTCTGATCATCTCTGACCAGTGCCATCTGATTCGTCGCTACTGCCATTGAAACAACAAGAAGAACACTGAGCTGGCTCAACAAAAATCTCATTCTTGAAGGAGAGTTAGAGAGATGTAGGCAGACAAGGTAAGTGATGTTGGCTCTCTGAGATGATGCCGGGGGCATCTTGTTCTCAAAAGGCATTGTGAGGAGAAACAGCTGGAGGGCTTTTCCTTTCCCTTTCTCTGAGGACTGTTCTCTCTACCTTTCTCAGACACCCAATTCTTTGTCTGTGCCAGAGAATGAGCTCAACAATGACAACACCCAGTTACAACTCCCCAGCCAAGAACCCACCCAGCCATGTTTCTCTACCCTTCTGGCCGAGGTATCATGAAGAACCTAGTCAGATGACTCATGGGTACTCAGATACTCTGTTTCCATGCCCCCCCTCTCTCTCTCACACACACACACACACACTACTATTCCAGTAAGCATATCAACAAAAATGAAGGGCAACAGCTGTTAGTATTGATAGTCAACTTGACAGATTTAGAATCATCTAGAATGCAAACTTCTGGGCATGCTTGTGAGGGAAGACTCACCTTGAATGTTGAGGGCACCATCTCATGGGCTGGGGTCCTGGACTGAATAAAAAGGAAAACAAACTAAATGCCAGCATCTACCTCTCTCTGCTTCCTGATTATGGATGTTATGTCGACAGCTGTCACTTGCTCCTGCCACCATAAATGGACTATACCCAGAATGAACCACTCCTTCCTTAAATTGCCTTTGTCACGTGTTAAGTCCCAGCTACATGTGTAGTAACTAATGCAGGTGGGTGGGATAACACAACTTCCGCTTCTTGTAAACAGTCCTTCCTACCCCCACTCCCACCCCCACCGAAGATCTCAGCCCATCATCCTTGTGATCCTGGTCCACAATGAGCAGTCAGTGGCAGAGATGCTCCCATCCACATGCTGCTGGGTTCTCATTACAGCCACCCTTTCTCAGCAGCTTTAGTCTCAAATGATAGTACCTTGGGTCCTCCTGTCAGTGTGTGGCAAACAGGTCCGTAATTACATCCGCTGTGCTGTTCTTGGAAGAGGAACAGAAAGAACAAATATCCCCCAACAAGATCTCCCTCCCTCTCTCCCTTCTCTCCTCCCTCTCCCCCCACTTATGTATGTGTATACATCCAACAGTCTAGCCACATGGAAACGACTATCTTTGAACGCCAAATCCACTGAAAGTGGGTATTTAGAACAAAATCCATCTTGTCTTCCAGCCACGCCACGAAACAAACTGTTGTTTAAACATCCATCACACTAGCCGGGTGTTACGCCCTCTGCCCGCTCTCTCCTTGTACCTCACACACTCTGTGTCATCTCCCCCCAGCCCTGTAATTGGGTCACTGTGTGCACACTGCTTCGCTCGTGCTTGCCATATGAGCTGGGCTTTCTGAGGGAGGTGTGAATTAACTCGTAGATGTGCTAACTCGGCAGTGGCATGTCTAAGCGGATTTAAACAGGATGCCAAAATGGAGTGAAATGTTTTGAGTTTTCTGGGATGTGACCCTGTCCTTGGCATAGTTTGGGGAAGAGGAAGTAATCACTGGAGTTGTCAAACCTGCTCTCCCTCTGTCCGTCCTTCCCTCCATCCCTTCATCCCTTGTCCCTTTCTTCTTCCTTCCTTCACCCTTTTCCTCCATTCCTCAATTTATTTCCTCTCTCTTTCCCATTGATCTCCTGGTTCTTGGCATCTTCCAGCCATCTTGGTCCTATCTCCCAAGCTAACTGTCATACACTCATGCTGGCTAACTTCTTATTGGTATTTTGCTAACAATGACTTAGAAACTTGAGACATGTCTTTTTTAAAACTTCTTGTGTATATGTGGGGAAAGGATGCAAGCATGTGTGGTGTGCATGCATGCACGGGAACATGGGTGTGGTCAGACGATAGACTCAGGTATTATCCTCAGCAATACTGCTGCCTCCTTTTAGACAAGGTCTTTTATTGAAACTGAAACAACACTGGTTGGTAGCCTGGAGCCCCAGGGACTCACTTGCCTCCACTTACCCAATGCCAGCCCAGTAACTTGAAGACGCTTCTTCTACAGCGGACCCTGAGCTTCCTTAATCCTGCCTGCCATTTCGTGCAATCTGGGATCTTTCTTTGGGGGAAAGGGTACTCTCCTGTACAGGAAGCAGTTCTCTTCATGCTCCTCAGAGACAGCCATGCAAGCCCCATTGGTGCTCTACAAAGCTAGAAATGTCTGTGGCGCTGTTGAATAGATGCAGGAGTAGACCACCATAGACCACTGTGGGGACAAACAAGGAGCAGGGGGGCCGCAGGCACTCCTCTGAGATGGAAGCGCGGCGGGCCTCCATCTGCTGGTCCCTCAGCTTTCCCGGCTGGCTTCCAAGTGCTTCAGCAGTAGCTGCACAGACAATTAGGTGGATTAGACTGACTGGTAATGGGGGATTTGGACACTAATCCCCTTCCGGTTGTTAATATTAATTAAAGTGCTCTTCTCTCTCCTTATGTAACAAATACTAACTATTTTGCTAGCTGGAAGAAGAGAAAATGTCGCATGGCAAGGAAGTATCTGGCTCTTTTTTCCCCATGTTGAAGGCTCTGTGCATTTGCCGTCCTTCTTGGAACGCAAACTTTGTGCTCCACTGGGAAGAGGAAGGAGGAATGTAAGCAGTCAGACTTTTTAAATTCTAAACACAAGTGCCTGTCTTTCTCCACAAGAATTTTACTCTGGCCACCGCAGGCGAGTGATCTGAATTAAGACCGGTGGGGCTCAGTGGTGTGAGCCCACAGACCCTCCCGTGTGGGGCCTGTGAGTGTGCGGCATGCATGTGAACATGTGCGTGCAGGGTGTGACTTTCCTCAGGGCCACGATGGTCTAGAGCATCCAGCTGACAGATTCATGGGGAGCACAGGTACCCAAGCTGTGCGAGTTTCTACTGCCCTGAGAGAGGCTGGGCAACATGGCAAGAACCTTCTTTCCTCTAAGAGCTAGGAAGGGAAACAAAGCTACTCATGAGGGGCATTTGCTGCCCACGTGACAACACCCATGGAATGCGTCTGAACCCAGCTATGTGCCAGAATCAGGAGACAGCAGAGATGTTCCCCCCCAGACCATTTCTGTTAAGTCCATCAAGCTCTGGGGAAAAGCAACACCTGGCTTCCTTTCCGCTCAGACCAGAGGATTTACAAAACACTGGAGGCTCAAATGCATTACAAGACTCCATGTGTGTGTACCCATTGTATATGCATGTGTGTTTGTCTCATCAGGCAGAATATATTTATGGATGGATGGATGGATATGCAGGTGTTAGTGTGTATGTGTGTGTTTCTCTAGGTATGTGTATGTCACATGCATATGTACGAATATGTATATGCATGTCTATGTAGCATGTACATGCATATGTGTGCTCCTAAGTATGGGTGCCTGTCAGCATATGTGTGCATTTTTGTGAATATGTGTGTTTCCTCAGGTATATACATCTATACAAATGTGCGCATATGTGTGGAAGAGCTATGCATACATATATGTACAGTTACTTGTGTGTTCACTTGCACATGCATTATGCTTTAGCATATATGTGTTTGCTAAGGCATATGTGTTTATTTGTGCATACATATGTGCATTTTCAGTCATATAAATTTGCACATCATGTATCCATAGGTGCACATGTGTATGTCTTCAGCAGATTTGCATATTTGCATCCACATGTGTGTCTCCTTAGTATGTACATGCATACAAATATATGTGTTTCTATACAAGTGTATATGCCATGATGGCCAGGAAACAGAGAGTGCCGATGCTGTTTCTCCTTTCTCCCCTTTTATACCTTCCAACTGTTGACCTTATGATTGTGCAAACCATACTCAGGGCAAGGCTTCCACTCTTAGTGATCTCTCTCTACAAACACCCAATGAATTGCTTATCTCCCAAGCATGCCCAGTCCAATCATGTTGACAGCTGAAGGTAACACTCTACAAGGGGCACACACATCAGTACGTCAAGTCCAAGGTTGGGGGAAGCCAGAACATGGTTCCTAGACTCTGACACTCTCTTCTCCTAAGCACTATGCAAGCCCAGATTTCTCCTTTGAGAGACACACACCATGGACTTGTGTGATGCTATGGCCCGAAGCCCTGTAGGACACAAAATGAGATGCTGTTACCTCCAAGGCAGCTATGGAGGACAGAGAATAGATGTCCCTTGGTTATCTGCCAGACCCTGGGTAGGAAGAATCTGTATAGTGGTCCAGTGAGCACGTAAAGGGGACGATAAGAGATGGTTGAAGCTATGGAGAAGGATGGTGTTTTGGTTACTTTTCTATTGTAAAGAGAAATGACAACCAATACAACTTATAGAAGAAAGAGTCTATAGGGAGCCCACAGCTCCAGGAGGTTAGGGTCCATGACCATCACAGCATGGAGTATTGCAGCAGACGGGCAACTGGAACAGTAGCGGAAACTTCATAGCTCATGCACAAGCACATGGCAGAGAGCTAGCTCACTGGGAATGGTGTGGGATTTTGAAAGCTCAAAGCCCAGCCCAAGTGATGCACCTCCTCCAACAAGGCCACACCCCTAACCCTTCCCAAACAGTTCCACCAACTGGGGGCCAAGTATTCAAACATATGGACCTATGGGGGCCATTCTCATTAAAACTACCATAGGTGGCTTTCAAGGTTTCCTCTTAGGACACATGCACTTAGAGAGAGAGTCTCCTGGGCCTACCATCAGGGAGTGGCATTGCTTCCTCTCATAGTCACCTAGACTTGGGGAATCACCAGAGTGGAAGATTAAGAAGCCATTCAGCCCAAGAGTAGAGGAATATCCAATAGCCTCTAAAGGTGGCTTCCTATGAAACAGAGCTCCAAAAAGATATAGATTAAACACCTCAAAGTAACTAAAACAAACACAAAGCCAAAATAACTAACCCACTAAAAGGATGAATTAATTAATTAATTCAAATGCAGCTTAAGGAAAGAAAAGGATTTCTCAAGATATCAGTAAGTTTGGAAGCTGTCCCTATGAATTGAAAGGACAATCATCGTCAAGACCAACTTTAGTGACCTTACAGTCACAAGAGAGACTAGCATGTCCCATTGCACCCCAGGGACTCAGGTGTTCACCTGCAGTCCATGACACAGTGGCCAAGAAATCAGTGTGTCAGTGTGTGACTGGATTGAGATTCTGAAGAAAAAGAATGATTATGTCATCCATAATACAAAATGATATTAATAGGATGAATAACGTCACCCTTGTAGGCTATTACCAGTAGGATAAATGATCTGCTTTTATGTGCTCGTGGGAGAAAACAATTGCAGCCCCTTACCGCAGTTCCCACTGCTGCTGGGTGTGATGTGCATTGCTTGTGACATGTTGTGACTGACTGCTTTAACTGTCCCCCCAAAAGCTCCTGCATCCTACAAACATTCAAAGTAAACCTAACACAGACCATACCAGGACTTAGAGTTTGGACTTCCTGGAGGCATGTGTTGAGCAATGTCTGGGTCTGCTTTAGTATGGTTGGGACAGTGACAGAGGAATACACTGGGATGCAGGGAGCAGAGGAGACCTGCCCGTGAAAGGAACCCTGCACAGTCTGAGGGTGATATCCCAGGTCTGCCTCTTGGAAGTGTGGTAGCTTTCCAAACTGTCTTCAAAGCCATTGTCTTACCTTCTTCTAACTCCCCTAAAGGCCTTGGCAAGGGGTCACAACTCCTCCCTCAGATGTTCTAAGCATAGTCTTGAACTCCTTTTCATTTCTGTTTTACTTTGTTTGAGGCAGACTCTCATGTATACCAGGCTAGTCTCAAACTTGCTTTGTAGCCAGGGAGGGCCTTGAACTTCTGGTCTTCCTGCCTTTACCTCCACAGTCTTAGGATTACAGATAGGTGTGCACCACCATGTCCATTTATGCAGTGCTGGGGACTGAACCGAGGACTTGTGCATGCTAGGCAAGCACTCTTCCCACTGAACCACATCCTGGTGACTCTTTTCCACTCCAGTGATCAGGCTTCACTATCACAAACTCTTTCTGTTCTGCTCCGCCTTTTGTTGTAAGTCCCACTTTTAAGTTGTTTTCCCACATCTCTTACCGTATACGGCATATGGCGTCATGATGCTCTTAGACTTCCTGGGACCCCTTCCCCCAGGTGTCCCAGCTCATGACTCTTCTTTTTTTCAAGACAGGGTTTCTCTGTAGCTTTGGAGCCTGTCCCAGAACTAGCTCTTGTAGACCAGGCTGGCCTCGAACTCACAGAGATCTGCCTGCCTCTGCCTCACGAGTGCTGAGATTAAAGGCGTGCGCCACCACCATCCAGCCCCAGTTCATCACTCTTAAAGCCTTTTACACAAAGTCCCAGAAGGTGATCCACTTCTGCTAGGGTTCTTTGCAACCCAGCAATGAAAATGGCCTTTCTTCCCTTTCCAATTCCTTGACCCTCACTTCCTTCTTAGACCTCTGAATTGTCTTCCTATCCATACTTCCCAAATCATGTTCACAGCATTTTCAGCAGGCATTTCAAGCTTTTCTTGGCTTCTTTGGCATCCTCATCAGACTCCCCCTCAATTCATCATTCATGTGGTTTAGGCTTTTCTAGACTGTTCCTCCAAGTTCTCCCAGCTCTCTCTATATAACCCAGATGCAGAACCACATATATCCATATCCCTGGGTGTTGGTTATGACAACAACTTCACTTCCCTGTCCCAAATTTCTGTCTTTCTCTAGCTCAAAATTGTTATTGCAGAATATAACTGACTGGATAATTTATAGGAAGAAAAAAAAGAAGGAAGAGAAAGGAAAAGAAAAAAAAGAAGAAATTTGCCCTGGGAAATTGATTCAGTCGGTAAAATGTTCACCATGCAAGCATGAGGACCTGGGTTTGATTCCTAGAACCCACAATTTAAAAGCATGGCATGATGGCATGTTTCTGTAATCTCAACAGTGAGGCGGTATTGACAGATGTGTCCCCAGAGTTCACTGGCCAGCCAATCTAGCTGAGTCAGCAAGTTCCAAGTTCAGTGAAATTCCCCGTCTCAAAAACGTAAGAAATTGAGGAAGGCACTTGACACTGACCCGCAACTGCCACATGTGCATACACACACACACACACACACACACACACACACACACGCATGCATGCACATGCTCACAAAAATATATTTCTCATGGTAATGGAGACTGCGCAAGTAGCTTTATCCAGCCCACAGATCGCCCACGCTGCATCTGCCAGTGGAGGAGAGAGGAAGGGCAGTGAAGCACAGGGCACAAGAGAAGGTGGGGTAACCTCACTGTCCCCCTGGACTCCTACAGTAACCAACCCACTCCCTGACAGCAACGCTGAGTCATTCATGAAGACCCCATTTCTCAGCCTTGTGGTACTGAGCAATACATTTCTGACCCATTGGTGTTGTGGGATACATGGGGTCTGTAGTACCCACAACCCTTAAATTCCACATGATGTTAATTGCTCAGTGTTACCAAGATGTTCTTTGCACTGAGGGGACTATAGTCACGGTGGATAAGGCCGAGGCACCAAATTCCATAGTGGCCTCTGTAGTCTTCAGCACCGTATTTCCACAGGGCAAAACAAATTCTAAATGTCAGCGCGACCCACCAACATTCCCGATGAAGCAAGGAAAATGCTCCATGCGATGGCACAGGTGTCCTGGAGTGTCTATCACATCACCACCCCACGTGAAGCGTGAGGACGCTTCCTCCACTATGGCACATGGATGTCTTTATGAAAATCCCCAGCACAGCTGTTGGTAGTTGCGGCCGCAAACCTGACTTGCCACTGTTTCCACGAAACATAGTTAAGGCATCATTTTAACTTGAAAGAACGGCTGACAAACCATGATTTCTCAGATGTTTTTTTTTTTTCTTTCAAAAACCAAGTGAGCATATCATTTTAAAGAAAACAGCTGAGAACCCCAGTTGGCAACACTCGAATCTGAACTTTCAAGTCAACTTTGAATTTTGAAAGCTTGCTTATGCTGCATCAAGTCTGACAGATTCTCAATAATTAGAAGCTGTTTTGGATGAGTCTACTGCTATTAATGGATTCAGTTTTGTTTTGTAAAAATAAAATGTACCACTATGTTGGAGATCCATGTTACCGTTATGTGTTCTGATTCACCAGTACAGGACATCGAACAATCATACTTGGACCCACGCATAGAAGATGCGTTCAGAGTGTGTGCTCTACCAGTGGACTTTAAGCTGACAACGTGAGAAAGATTTGTCATTGTGCATCCTTAGTCATCAAATGCCATTTGTCATGTCATGGGGAGTCACAGAAGACAGCTGCAACATGGGCGGTTCCACTCGGAGGCAGCCCAGAGACAGGAAGTGGGGTGGTGGTCAGGGGCCGCAATGGGGACTGTGGGGTGTTTTATGGAGAAAATGTTAGTTTTGCAAGGTGAAAAGGGGCCCAGAAATGGGTGGTTATGATAATTCCCCAACACCATGCATGGTTTTCACGTCTGCTGCTCACTCAAAACTTCTTAAGGTGCTAAGTTTATCTTGAGTTTATTTTTACGTGCATACACACACACACACACACACACACACACACACACACACACTTCCAAAAAGAGAACACCTCTTGCCAAGTTTGGGGTGTAGTATGAAAAGAGAACTCCCACTGCTATCTGGAAAAACTCTCACATTATGCCCCCACAGCTACATTCTAGGAAGGCATCTGGTTTTCTTCATCTAAATCAGTCCAGACATCAGATTGCAGCAAATGCATGCAGAAGCATAAACGAGGGACTGGGGAAATGTTCAGTTGATAAAATGCTTGGAGCACAAGCTAAAGGACCAGAGTTCAGATCCCCAGACCCTCTGGGTACATCTGCATGCAATTATAAAAACATTTTAACAATTAAAAAAAACCTATTTTTTAAGACAAAAATTGTAAAAACATATGTTTTTTTTAAGACAAAGATTATAAGAAGCCTGGCATCATTTCATGTTCCCACATAGTCTTAAATGTCTGGGTGCTGCAGGGTGGGGACAGTCATGGCTCTGGAGCTCACTGACAACCAGCTTAGATAAACCAATGAAGGTCACAATGCAGCCAGGGACCCAGTCTCGAAAGATACGGTGGAGAGCTAAGGACACATCAACCTCGGCCTCAACATGGGTCTTCACACAAGCATGCACACATATCCATAAACATGTGCATACACTGCACACACAGAAACCTAAAAAACATAATAAACAAAGGAAAGGAAAACAGAAGCCGCTGTGAGAATCTGGTTGTTTTCTGCTGACCTTGACCCTTAAAGACTACGTGAGAACACAAAACCATGCCGGGCTTCTTACAATCTTTTGTCTTCAAAAACAGCGTTTTTAAAATCCACAGTGATTTTGTATCATCACAAATAGACTTATCTTCACTTATTAAAGGTAGTAAGACGTGTCTATACTTTAAGTAAACTGAGAAATTTGTATTTTAATTGTCCTTGGTTTTAATTTCTGATTCAGTAAAGTGGACAGATACAGACCACCTGTCACGTGTGGTATTATACCTGGTACATTATAAATGATCCATGATGTCAGCTCTTGTAACTTGCCTAGGATATATTTGTAGGGCACCTCATGGTTGGCAGTGTCCCATGTGCTGGGGAGGCCACCACAAATAAAGTAACACACACCCCAGCTCACAATTTCTCATTTTGCCAGAAGCAGCCAACTCTACCACACAAGAGGCGAAGTGTGACCGTGTGGGTGCCAGGGTGGAATGCACTGAGGCAGCGTCTTAGAGCAAGTGGGTAAGTATGCCTTCAAAAGCCAGCATGTGCTTGAACAGCAGAAGGGGCAGGGGTCAAGCAGGAGGCCACAGAAGATATCCTGGGCAGCCCACAAGGCTTGCCCGGAGCAAAGAGACTGGTCTGTGCCTAGTGAGATGAGGGGCCCAGGAGATGCTGAGAAAGTGTGCTGGGATTTGCATCTAAGTCCTACCCAGTTACAGCAGGATGTGCATCCCCAAGCTCTGACTGCAAAGCCTTCCCATCACAAAGGCTCTCTCTGTGGAGCCTTCTTTGGGAACTCTGGGCAGAAGATACCTTCTGGCTGCTGCTCCATGGGTCCTGGAGACAAGTTTCTCTGAAACCTGTCCTTATATTGGTGCCTGGATTCCTTACGCTCTACCTGACTATTCTTCCTTCCTGCCTCTCCAAGCCCTCTCCAGCCTTGCTCTCACACGTCCCAGATATGCTGACCCACAGGGAACATGCTCCTCGGCTCACTTGCCACCAGTTTCCACGGTGTGCCCCCAAAGGGAATCCCAGAGAGGTTAGAGGAGGGAGAGAGTTGAGATTATTGCTCTTTGACTCTCCCTTGCTGTCCTTCCCTGTCCTTAATTGAGGTCCCACAGGTGCCTCTTCCACTTCTCCCCATCTCCCACTCTCCTTGCTCCACCCTCCACATCCTGTCATCACCCATCACTGTCAGCAGCACCAGAGAGAGTTGGCAGGAGTCCTGCATTCTCTTTCCTGCCCATAGCTTACAAATGGCCCTGTTTGGAAACACAAAATAACCCATCTGGAATGTGCTCTTTGTTCTCCCCGTAATTCTCTCTGAGGACTCACTTAGACGTGGAGGCCCTCAGGGAGGACAGCACATCTCCTGTCCTGCTTCTTCCTGCTGTCCTCCAGGGCCAGGGAGCACCTCTGGCACCTAGCAGTCGCTTGCTAAATACTGCATGAATGAATGTATTTCATTGGGATTCTCCCACATGCTAAATGAAAGGCTTCAGAACTCTTTAGAATGGGGATTAATTGCCTCCTCTTGTCATTATTTTAGTCCATAGCTTATAATCAAATCTCCACTCACCCAGAGTTAACAAATGAAAAGCAGGCATACAGCAAGGGAGCAATGAAGAACGTTCCCTTAAGGCCCTGAAATTGCTAGCCCCAAATTCTTTTTATTTTATTAAAAAAACAAACACAAACTATCTTTTGTTCATTTTACATGCCAATCCCAGTTCCCACTCCCTCCCCTCTTCCCATTTCTTCCACTTTCCCCCACAGCCCCATCTACTCCCCAGAGAGGATAAGGCTCATTGCTTTGAGGAAGAACCAAGCCCCCCCCCCACTACACCTAGGTTGAGCAAGGTGTCAAAGGGAATGGGTTCCATCCAAAAAGCCAGTACAAGCAGTAGGGATAAATCCTGATCCTGCTGCCGGTGGCCTCAGAGTCTGCCCCAGCCATACAACTGTCACTTGCATTCAGAGGGACTAGTTTGGTCCTATGCTAGATGCTTCCCTGTCCAGCTGAAGTTGGTGAGCTCACACTAGCTCAGATAAACTATTTCAGTGAGTGTCCCCACCATGGTCTTGACCTCTTTGCTCATATTCTCACTCCTCCCTCTCTTCAACTGGACTTTGGGAGCTCAGCCCAGTGCTCCGCTGTGGATCTCTGCCTCTGCTTCCATCAGTTGCTGGATGAAGGTTCTATGGTGACATTTGAGATAGTCATTATTCTGACTACAAGACAAGGCCGGTTTGGGCACCCTCTCCATTATCCCTTAGGGTCTTAGCTGGGGTCATCCTTGTTGATTTCTGGGAATTTCTCTAGTGCCAGGTTTCTTGCTAGTCCCATAATGGCTCCCTCAGTCAAGATATCTCTTTCCTTGCTCTCCGTCTTTATCCTTCCCACATCTTGACTATCCCATTCCCTCAAGTTTTTCCCCCCTCCTGTTCTCCCCTCCTCCTCCCCTTCTGACCTCCCTTCTCTCCCCATCCTCAGGCTCCCATTTTTCTCAGGAGATCTTGTCTATCTCCCCTTCCCAGGGGAAATCTATGTATGATTCTCTTAGGGTTTTCCTTGTTACTTAGCTTATCTGGGGGCGTGGACTATAGGTTCATTATCTTTTGCTTTACAGCTAGTATCCACTTAGGAGTGAGTACATACCATATTCATCTCTCTGGATCTGGGTTACTTCGCTCAGGATGGTTTTTTATAGTTCCATCCATTTGCCTGTCAATTTCAAGATGTCATCCTCCAAATTCTTACAAAGAGGAGTACAGGGCAGACCCTGCACTCTGTTTTCTTCCAGATTCATATGTTTTATACTTGCTCATAACATATTTTAACCTAGCAATTTGATGGGCACACAATTGACATATAGTACAGTTCACCCATTGGGAATGTGTACCCTAATGCTTTTTAGACTACCCACAGAGCTGTTTCAAGCTCACCTCTCGGTTTTCAATGTTTTTACAACTCCAAAAGACCCCACGTACCCACTGGTAGTTACTCCCATTCCCGTCCGTCCCTCCGTCCACAGATTTGAGTTGTTTCTGTTTTCGAGCCACTGTGAAGAACACTGCTCTGGGCGCATGCGTCTAAGTTTCATGTAACCTTCCATCTACATTTCTCTTGAGGAGAAGTTCTGGGTCATGCGGCGACCATCACATCCTTTTGGAAATCACACCCCACTTTCCAGTGTGGCAGCATCCGTTTATCTTCCCACCTGCATTGTGTGAGGACTCTAATTCATTCTTGCCCTTTCTGCTCAGAGTTTTGCCCATCTTTTCTATGACACTATTGTGTTTGCTCTTAAACATTCCAGAGAGAGGGGGTTTTCATTGCAAATGGCTTTAGTCAGCCATCCAAGCCCACCCCACACGTAAAGTCACAGGTTGAGAGTTTGTTCTAGAGTTGCTTCCTCAGCACCTGACCATTCCTAGAGTCCATTCCATCACCAAAGACTGAACAGTACCTTAGAATCCAGACAAATTATACAAAGAACCCTTCGACGCTCTGGAGCTGCTCTGTCCAATATGGAGGACCAGACGCCATGCCACACATGCCGTCCCTCCATTGCAAGAGTAACATTTCAAATGCTGAGAGTTACCTGTGACTGGTGTTTTCCATATTGGACCATGAGGGCAGAACACATCTATAGCTGTTAGAATGTTCTACTAGGCAGAATTAAAGGAGACAGACAAAAGACATCACACGTCTCTAGCCTGTGTCTCTAGACCCCTCCACCAGTTACCTGGCCTCCCCACCGTGGCCCATTGTGCTGGCCGCCCAGTGAAGCTCAGTGTTCTGGGGGGCGACAGAGAAAAAGATGATGGCTATATAAGAAGTTAGACCATGCTGTTTTCTAATTGGTACGGCATTTAAGTATTCTCTTCATTCCTCAAGCCTAACCACCCAAGCCTTGATATCCAGGATGAGGAATATTAAATATTTCCAGCAATCTTTTCCGAAGGCTCTTCTGTGAATTCAGGGCTCCAGCCTTCGCACATTTCTTGAGAAAAAAAAAAGGATCTGCTGCATAAAGTGCTATTAATAATTAGCAGTCAATTAACATTTTCCACTTCCAGCATGTTAGAAGTGTTAGCGGAGCCATTCACGAGAGGAAAGCATGCCCTTGCAGCGGCAATGCGTGTCACATACAAAACCCGAGCTGGCCTTGGGTTCCAGCACTGGAAGCCATGCAGCATACCAAATCCGGAATTTTACACACCGTTGATTATTATTATTCAGAGTTCATTCATTTATACCTTGAAATAAAAGCAAGAGCTCTCAGTATCTGTGCATGAGGTATCAGCGGCCGTTAGACCTGTCTCAAGAATTCAGTTTCATCGTTTATCACAAACCTAAGGACGACCAAGGACCAAAGCTACAGGTGACTATTTCAATCCTGTGTCACAAAATCTAAGGAAAAAAAAGTAGAAAGAAACTTTAAAAATCAAATTCTGCATCCTTTAAGTTAATGCATAAGTGTGCTATTGCTCTATCTGGCTTTCAAGTGGCAGCCAGTCACATCTCCATCAAGATAAATCAAAGACACAGCAAGTGAGCACTAAGTATTTACCAGGGGACTCTTCCCTTTGGATGAGAGCTTCAGGGATCACACGAGCCAAAATTTCAATGTTCCCCACCTGAATAGAGCATCTCGCCACCCAGCCTGATGCTCACTGCTCCCTTGAGAGATGTAGACAGACTGACTGCATCTACTACAAAGTGGGTAGACACCAAGGAAATTGATGCCAAGCTCCTTCCTTCCTCAAGAGCCTTTTAACCTGCTCCAGCTGGTTGTGGGGGCAGCCCAGCGCAGCAAAAGAATGTCAGGAAATAACAGTATCACTGCCTATGACAGAGATCCAAAAGCAACTAAAGAACCAGGGTAAAGAATGCAGGGTGAGGTCACAGCACAAAATCCTTATGCTCTCTCTGCTCAGTTCCAAGGAGACAAGGCTAGAATTTTATCCTTGCCTTACAGACAAAGCCACCAACACTGAACAAATCATCCAAGGTCGCCAGGATAAGACAGAAATTAAGGTAGTCTGACACCATCAAAAGCACTGTTAAAATATAGGTAGCGCTTTCAAAAGATGCATCGAGATCAAGACCACGTCCCAAAGACTCAAGAGAAAGTCATATGAAAGCCCACACACCTTGTACCTCCTGGCAGGATGACATCACCTCTGCCCTTTCTGTGGACTGAGGAGGACATGGGGAAGCTAGATGTCACACACAGACACACACACACACAGACACAGACACACACACACACACACACACACACACACATACATGTACGCCCAGCCCAGGGTCAGTCTCCATTACGGTTTTATACACTAAGTTCAAACGTTTACACAAGAAGAATCCACCAGACTTGTGACGTGATACTGACTAGGAAAGTCACTCCACAATGACCATAAAGGGCCTCTGCCTTCTTAGACAGTGGTTCTCAACCTTCCTAATGCTGTGACCATTTAATACAGTTCCTCACGTTGTGGTGACCTCTCCAACTTTAAAATTATTTTCTTTGCTACTTCATAACTGTAATTTAGCCACTGTTATGAATCCTAATGTAAACATTTTTGGAGAGAGGTTAGTCAAAGGGGTCGTGGCCTACAGGTTGAGAACTACCGTTAAGAGGGTTCGCACTGACTCGGATTCTCAGCTCCCACCTATGACACATTTGACAGCATCTGACTTTATCTGGGAAGGGCAGCAGCTGAAATACTCGGCT
Organism: Microtus pennsylvanicus; assembly: GCF_037038515.1. NCBI lineage: Eukaryota > Metazoa > Chordata > Mammalia > Rodentia > Cricetidae > Microtus > Microtus pennsylvanicus. The sequence continues at coordinate 75,849,013 of NC_134583.1, forward strand.
TTGATGTTGACTGCCCGGCTCAGCTGTGTGTCCACCTGACCCGTGTGACAAAATGCTGTGAAACTCCTGTCCAGAGGTGACAACCTCTTCAGTCCTTGTGACTTTGTGTACTCACCGGGTGCCGCTTTAGCTCGTCCTTTGGCTGAAGCTGTGCCATCTGGAAGGGCCTTCCTGAGGTGTCCGGAGCCCTAGCTAGAGTAGTGTGTCTCTCTCCATGTGCTCTCCTCCAGGAGGCAAGGAGCACAAGCTCTGTCCCGAGGAGGCACAAAGGTTCCCAGAAACTAGAAGTGAGGAGCTCCACCTCCCAGCTTCTCCCTTAAGGCCCATTTGCTAACGTCCCTTTGACTGAAGCAAGCCCCACAAGCTGGTCTGGGGTCATGGGAGAAACATTCACCAGTGAAGCCACAAGGGGTCAACATGTTGGAAGACAGTTCTACAGTTCCCAGATGTTGTTACAGCTGTGGGGTTCTAGGTACCACCAACCAGAAAGCACAGTCCCTCTGAACGAGACAGCAGTTCAGAACACTGACAAACAGTGCCTCAAGCCGAGTTACATTGACTAAGAAGATTGTACAGCATGGTGCCTTTGACGCAAGGTCATAAAAACATACAATTTAAAATTTCATTCGTACTTTTAATTTCCTTATATTTTCTAATCTAATCCCTGTATTTTTATCCCCTCAAGTTTTCTTGCAGCTGTTGGGCAAATGTCTCTTTTCAGATCCTAGGATGTGTCAAGCATGATGGAGAACAAGAGCCTAGCCAGAGCTGTGATCTCAACCCCACTAGGAGAGAGAAAAATCTGGCCCCAGACTGTTGCCATGCCTGCCACAAAGTAGGGGGAAGGCACTGTGGGAGGAGAGGGACAAATGAAGACCCAAACGACTCAAGACTGGGCTCTGCCAGTATTTCACGGTGCCTCCCAGGCGATTTCCATTTGGGCCCAATTTGGCCAGGTAACAGGGCCTTCCCATCAGTCTGCCATCATTACTGGTGTCCAATAATCTCCACATTCATGGCAGGGGACTTCTGACTAATTGGTGTTATTGGCTAGAAGAGCATCCCGCGAGATTGGCTGGATATCCGGTTGATCAATATCGGAGCACAGATGAGTATTGTTTCTCCTGGACTTCTGACCAGCAATATGCTATGCAGCCTTTGCTTCTGAAGCTGGAGGTTTGCAGTGTCTGCTGCTCCTGCCCAAGAAGGCTGTTTTTTCGGTCTCCAAGTGTTTTATCTATTCTGGGGATGGCAAAGACAAGATCCAAATCTGCTGACCCCCATAGTTAAACAAATGGCTTTTGAGCCCTAGCCAGTATTTACTGCCAACCACGGTCCATTTCTGCCATGGACTTTTTCCATCAAATAGAGGCTAAGTGGGATCACCATACCAGGGGAATGGTTTTGGGGTTCACCTGAGCAGTTTGATGACCATGTAAGCGGGAGGTAGAGGAGACATACTACATCCATTAGTCATTCAAGCTTACTCTCACCTACTCCCCTGCATCTCCTAGATAGCCTGGCATCCCGTGAGCATCTGTTCCTGTAGGAGGTGCCTGTGAGCTAAGTCTCGGGATGACTGGACCACCCATATGAGCAAAGACACTAAGAAGATCACATGGCAGGACTACCTGGCAGCTTCAGGAACGTTCTCAGTGGGGGAAATAGTGACTCTTTGTCAGACTTTACTCTGAGGGTCAGATGCAGGGCTGTGGGGTATGTGTGCCTCTCCTTTCTTATCTAACCAATTCATCTCTTTAATTAATAGCTTTTCAGGATTAAAGCTGAGCTCGTGGCGACTCAGGCCACTTCAAGAGCAAAACCTTTTGATCCTTGCTCTTTGCCTGTCTCCTTCTAACCGAATCTCAGGCATAAAGACAAACAATAGCAGGTCTTTCTGCCTGGATCCTGTGACCTTCAGTGCCCCAGCGACACAGGACCTGGGAAGTGCTATGTGGCCTCTCTTCTAAGCCACATGCACCCCTCTCCTTTCTATCCAGACCCATTCAGTCTGACTTGAAAGCAATGTTAATAAAAGACCGACCTTTGCACTTGTTCTAAATGGCTCTCAGAGACCAAATTCTTCAACCCCTTCCCCGAGAAACATCTCCCTCTTCGTTATAACCCAAAGAGACAGAAAATATAAACACCGTGCCTAATTAAACACTGTAGGCTTCAGTGTGGGTGTTGTGCCAATTTTCTTCCTGCTTTCTGTTTATTTTCCCCCCAAATAATTTCTAACCAACTAGGAAAATGTAAGCTCTAATTTGATGTCTAGGCCTAGAATGTAAGACTAGTGATTGCTTTGCAACCCTTTCCCCAGTGAGAAGAAGGTTCAGTTTGCAAATTAACAAAAATGGGATTCTCATGGCAAGACACCTCTGTGGGCCTAACCCACCCTGAAGGGATGCTATGGAGTCCTACTCAAAATTACTGGCTTGTGGGTAGCCCACCCCAAGCCAGAGCCAACTTGCTTAGCAGGCATCTATATCATGGTTGAATGTTCAATCTTTGAGGAGGGGGCAGGAGAGAGAGACTTACTAACTCCTTAGCTAACTGTAGGAAAAGCATTCTCCAACACTCTGCCCCATTTGCTGAGATGACTTCCAAGGTCGTTGCTAGAATAAGGAAACCTGATATAAAAGCCTGTGCTCTTGCTTCTTTCTGGTCACCTCCCTTAGAGGAGATGTAGCAGATTGATTTCCTTCTCCATCAGTAACACAATTCATCTCTGTACCAAAAAGCCTCTTCAATGGGATTATGGGATTTGCTGTTTTGAGCACAGATGTGTGCATATGTGCAAAAGAGAGAGAGAGGGTGAGAGGGAGAGGCGGGAGGGAGGGAGAGGGAGGAAAAGGGAGAGGGAGGAAGAGCATGGGAGAGGGAGAGGGGGAGAAGGAGAGGAAGAGGAAGAGGGAGAGAGAGAGGGAGAGAGAGAGAGAGAGAGAGAGAGAGAGAGGTCATCACTCATGGGATCCATGAGCAATAAATGTTAACATATGCCAATTTTTATTCCCAGCTGGCTATGGGCCATGGGTTGGTGCTTAATATTTATTGAGTGCCCATAATGGACGAGGGCCCTCTGACCCTCTTGTGGAACAGCCTTTCATAAGGACAGAGAGTGCTTTCCTAAGGGAATGCGCCTCCCTCGCTGTGATGCTTGGAAGGGAATCTTCCAGCTAGATGTAATTCTATTACCATATTTCATCAATTTGAAGGTGCCTTTCAATCTTGCAATCTTAGATTGATGCGCCATTATTATAATTTTTTTTTGGACCTAAGAAAGAAAGACACTATCATTAATTGTAAAGGGCTGTGCAGCGCGCATCCCGATTGCAGAGGTGTGAGAGCGTGACACATGCATAACAATGAGACAGACTGTCCACGGCTTCGCCCCTGACACTGGTGACGAAATGCCAGACGATTGGCAACTGGCCACTGACTCTTCTCACTGACAAGTCCAGGTCAGAGATCACCCCACCACCACCACCTTCCCCAAAACATTATTAAGTTAGAATCACCCCCAACCCCCCCAAATTCTTTCTCTCATCCAGCCACACTGTCTAGTACTAATTTGTACTTGCCTGAGCGTCCTTGCTCTTGAATGTAAGCTAGGCCTCTCCTTTCCTATTTGAAATAAAATCTTGTATTTGCTTAATGCTATCCATCATTCTTCCTCTCATATGTCAAACACCCCTCTTCCTTTTGAATGGTACAGGACTTATACGTCCAAAGAGGGAGGGGGGTCTCAAGTGTATAACCTGGTAATTTTCATGAAGGGAATGCATCTGGGGACACTACGCTGATTAAAAAGAAGAGGCTGAGCCACCTTCGTGCCTGACTGCTTTAGGCTCACTGCCAAACTAACCACTCTCACTTCCCTCAGAACCCCAGCCTCATCTGATGTCTTTGGGCTGGACATATATGAAGTGCACAGAGTGTCTCTTGGAATTTTGCAGCCTTCAGGGGTGTGCAGTGGTACCCAGGTCCTGGTCAGGCCTGCACACTCTCCTCTTGGACTTTCCCATTCACGCCTGTTCTGAGTACCACTGTCTTAGGTGTTCTCATACCCGTCTCCCAGAAGAGAATCACTGCTCCGGCTGGAACTAAAAGCAGGGATTCAATCACCCAACAACAGAGCCTTGTATGTTCATTTCCAGTCCTGACTACTCTACAGTTTCCCAAGGAGTCCTGTCTTTGCCAAGCCTCTTGAACAATGAATGAGCAGATCTGCCCCACACAAGTATCAGCACTCAATGATGTGTGTCTACATGTGATCCATGTTGTGCTTCCCCATAATGAATGACCTTGAGACCATTTTCATTTGCTTCTTGCTCTTTGCCTGTCCTCCCCAGTGAAGAACCCATTCAAGTCTTTGACCTTTATAAAAACTTCCCTATAGCAGGGTATGGTAGCTAACACCTGTAATCCCAGGACTTAGTCAGGAGGTCCAACATGAGTTCAAGGCCAGACTTGGCTACAATAAGAACTAGTCTTTAAATATATATATTTACTAACTAAAAGACAAAAAGAAAATATCTAAATTAATAAAATCAGAAATGAAAAGGGGACATACAGACACTGAGGAAATTCAAAGAATCATGAGGCCATACTTTAAAAATATGTACTCCACAATATGGGAAAATAATGGATAATTTTCTTGACAGGTACCACTTACCAAAGTTAAATCAATATCAGATAAACAACTTAAATAAAGCCCTAAGGAAATAGAAGCAGTCATTAAAAATCTCTCAAACAAAAAAATCCCAGGGCCAGATTATTTTAGCAAATAATTCAACCAGACTTTCATAGAAGATTTAATGCCAATACTACTCAAATTATTCCATAAATTAGAAACAAAAGAAAAATTGCAAATTTATTTTATGGGACCACAGTCACCCTGACATACAAACTACACAAAGATACAACAAAGAGAATTACAGACCAATTTCCCTTATTTGAACGTGCAAAAATATTGAAGAAAATACTCAAAAACTGAATCTACAAATATATCAAAAAGATCATTCACCATGATAAAGTAGGCTTCATTCCCAGGAATAATCAGTAAATGTAAACTACCATATAAAAAAACTAAAATTAAAAAAAAACATTATCATCTTGCTAGATATTAAAAAAGCCTTTGACAAAATTTAATACTTCTTCATGATAAAGGTTTAAGAGAAATTAAGGATAAAAAGGACATAAATGGAGAGAAACTCAAAGCAATTCCACCAAAATTGGGAATAAGACAAGGATGTCCACTCCATGTCTATTCAATATAGTTCCTGTTGTTTCAGATATAGCAATAAGACAATTGAAGGAGATCAAGAGGATATAAATTGGAAAGGAAGGCAGATGATATGATAGTGTACATGTAGTGGTTTGAATAGGTATGGTCCTCATAGACTCATGCATTTGAATGCTTGGCCCATAGGCAGTGGCACTATGAGGAAGTGTGGCCTTGTTGGAGTAGGTGTGGCCTTGTTAGAGGAAGTGTGTCATTATAAAAGTGGGTTTTGAGGTCTCATATGCTCAGGCCTTGCGCAGTGTCATATTCTATTCCTCTTCTGCCTGTGGATCAAGATGTAGAACTCTCCGCTCCTTCCCCAGCATCATGTCTATCAGTGTGCTGTTGTGTCCCACCATCATGATAATAGACCAAACCTCTGAAACTGTAAGCCAACCCCAATTAAACATTTTCCTTTATAAGAGTTGTCTTGGTCATTGTATCTCTTCACAGCAATAGAAACTCTAACAAAGACAATACATAAACAGTCCCAAAAATTTTACCAGGGAACTCCTACAGCCAACAAACATCTTCAGCCATGTGGCTGGATACATGATTAACCTAAGAGAAAAAATATACAAATGACAAATGGACTGAGAAAGAAATCAGGAAACTAACACCCTTCACCATTAGCCACTCCCCCCCAAAATACAAACTATCTTGTGGTAAGTCTAACTAAGCAAGTGAAAGACATCTATGACAAAACCTTCAAGTCTTTGAAGAAAGAAATTTAAGAAGATATTAGAAAATGGAAAGATCTCCCATGCTCATGGGTCACTAGAATTAATGTAGTAAAATGGTCATCCTACCAAAAGCAATCTACAGATTCAATACAAACCCCATCAAAATTCCAACATAATTCTTTACAGAACTTGAAAGGACAATACTCAATTTCATAGGGAAAAACAAAAAACCCAGGAAAGCTAAAACAATCTGGAACAATAGAAGAACTTCCAGAGGTATCACCACCCCAATTTCAAGCTGTATTACAGAACTATAATAATAAAAAGAAACACATGATATCAGCCTAAAAACAGACAAATTAATCAATAGAATTGAATAAAATACTCAGACAAAAGCTACACTTCTATGGACACCTGATTTTTGGTAAAGCTGCCAGAGATAAACAATGGAAAAAAGAAAGCATCTTCAACAAAGAATGCTAGTCTAACTGGATATCTGCAATGTAGAAGAAGGCAAAGGACATCATCAATGGGAAAAAATGGCAGCCTACAGAATAGGAAAAGATTTTCACTGACTACACATCTGGCAGAGAGCAAATTTCCAAAGTATATAAAGAACTCAAGAAACTAGACATCAAAAACCCAAATAATTCAATTTTTTAAATGGGGTGCAGATCTAAACAGAATTCTCAATAGAGAAATCTCAAATGGCCAAGAAACACTTAAAGAAATAGTCAACATCCTTAGCCATCAGGAGAATGCAAATCAAAACTTCTTTGAGATTCCATCTTGCATCTGTCAGAATGACTAAGAGCACACAAGTGACAGCTCATGCTTTTGAGGATGTGGAACCCCTCCTCCATTGCTGAAGGGGGAAACTTGTGCAGCCCCTATGGAAATCAATATGGCAGCTGCTCAGAAATTTGGGAATCAATCTACCTCAAGACCCACCTATACCACTGTTGGGTATATGCCCAAAAGATGCTCCATCATACCACAAGGACACTTGCTCAACTCTGTTCATAGTAGCTTTGTTCATAATAGTCAGAAACTGGGAAAAACCTAGAAGTCCCTCAACTGAAGAATGGATAAAGAAAATGTTGTATATTTAAACAATGTAGTATTGTTCCATTGTTAGAAAAAAATGGCATCTTGAAATTTGCAGTCAAATGGATGAAACTAGAAAAAAAAATCATCCTGAGTGAGGCAACCCAGACCCAGAAAGAAAAATATGATATGTATTCACTTGTAAGGGGACATTAGCTGTAAAGTAAAGGATAATCAAGATCCGGTCACAGACCCAGGGAGGCTAAGGAACAAGGAGGTCTCTAAGTGGGACACATGGATCTCCCTAGAAAGGGGAGATAGAATAGATTTTGCAGGTAGATGGGGGATGGATGGCGATGGGGATGGGGGTATCAGGTGGGGGAAGGAGGAACAATGGGAGAGAGTACAGGGAGAGATAACTTGAATAGGGGGTGCTTAAGGGATGATGTGGAAACCTAGTGCATTAAAAACTCCCTGGAACATGGGAGGGTGACCCTAGTGAGGACTCCTCTAATGGAGAATATGAAGCCTGAACCAACCATCTTCTTTAACAAAGCTAGGCTCCCAGTGGTAGAACTGGCACACCAACCCAGCCGCAAGACATGCAAACCACACCTGTCTTGTCTGCAAGATGTCTTGGGTCAACAATGGCTCAGCTTGTGAGAGCAGCCAACTGACTGGTCTAACTTGGGACCCAAACCACAAGAGGAAGCCCATGCCAGACACAACCTGGATGGCTAGGAACCAGAAGCTAGATGATTCAGAGGCCTAGGGTAGAACCAAACAGGACTGACCCAAGGGTGGGTGGTCAATAAAATGATTCTTAAAGACATTCTGCTATACTCATAGATATGTGCCTAGCCCAGTTGTCACTAGAGAGACTTCCTCTGGCAGCTGATGGGAGCAGATGCAGAGACCTACAGCCAAACATTAGGTGGAGCTTGGGAAACCTTGTGGAAGAGGGGAGAGGAAGGATTGTAGGAGCCAGAGGGGTTGGGGACACCAGAAGAACATGGCCCACAGAATCAACTAAGCAGAGCTCATAGGGGCTCACAGAGACTGAAGTGTCAATCAAAGAATCTATGTGGATCTATGTTATATTCTCTGTATACATACTGTGGTGTTTAGCATGGGGTTTTGTGGGACTCCTAACAGTAGGAGTGTGGGTGTCTCTGACTCTTTTGCCTGTCCATGGGACCCTTTTCCTCATCTGGCCTTGATATGAGGGTTTGTGCCTAATCTGGTTGCATCTTGTTAGGCCATGTTCAATTGATATCACTGGGAAGCCTGCTCTTACTGAAAGGAAATGGAGGAGTGGATTTGGGGAAGAGGGGAGGTGGAGAGGGACTAAGGGGAGTGGAGAGAGGGGAGGCTGTGGTCAGGATGTATTGTATTCGAGAAGAATAAATAAAAGGAAAAATAATAAAAGGAGAGAAGATTATTTTAAAAAATTATAGAAACAAAAATAAACCAAAACAATGAAAGAAAACCCTCTTCTAAGTTTCAGTAGATGGAAGGGAGCTGTGGCCTCTCTTCCTAATTAACTCAGAGAACGCAAACTATCTGGATCTCACCCTGGTTTTTATTCTGCACACACAGTCAGTTGTTGCTTTCTCATTTTTCATAGCTTTATGATTCTTTGGCAACCCCATAATTTCCATTAAAAATGAAATATAATAACTGATAGAATAAATTACAGAAATTTATGTAAGCCTTTCATTACTCTCATAATTTAGGTTGCTTCTGGCTCTTTGTAGAATAGATTTAACAGAGCAACAAAAAAATGGTTGTTTCTCCTCTAATGCATTTTTTTCTCCCCAGTGGATATTTTCCAGTTTAGATGACCAGTGATAATATTCAGTTCAGGAAGAGAAAGAAAGAGGGGATGAGCTGGTGAGAGACAGAGGAAGGGATTGCAGGGGAGAGGGAGGGAAAGGAAGAGAGGAGGGAGGGTACATGCACATGTAGACAGAAGTTGTCAGATATCATTCTTTATGGCTTTTCACCTTACTTTTTTGGAGGCAGGATCTCTCGCTGAACCTAAATCTTGCTGATTCAGCTGGCTAGTCAGTAAGCTCCCAGGATCCTCCTCTCCCTACCTTCCCAGCACTGGGATTCTAGGCATACACCACTGCACACAGCTTCTTACATGGGTGCTGGGAATTCAAACTCAGGTTCTCATGCTTAGAGAGCAAGGGCATTTCTGACTAAATCATCTTCCCAGCCCCTCTGCTTCGATAAATTAATTGTGAATTAATTTACATTTTAATGAGATTAAAGATTTCTCATTGTGTTTCCGATTGTGTCTCTTCATTTGTACCTGTTAGAACGATTTCTTGATGCTTTTTTTTTTTTATTGACTGTAGGGCACCTCTCGGACAAAAGTCATAGTTGTTTGTCTTTGATCGGAATTTTGCACCCTTCAGGTCAAGGACTACACAGATTATCTTCCTGTCATTGCGTTTAATCAACATTTATGGAGTGAATACAGCCCTGCCTGTTCCCAGTATTTTCCATACATTGTCTCCATCTGTGTCTGTTCATGGACAACTGATAAACACTGATTGTCTGTTGTGATAATTATGACATATGGTATATTTATTTTCAGGAGCATCTGTTATAAATAAGACCCCCTAATTTGTTCATTTTAATTCAATAATCTTAACAGATTTTTTTCTAAAGCTAGTCCACTTATTTGGGATGTTAATAAAAATCCCATTAAGTGTGATGGCTCAGGCCTGTCACAGCACTTGAGAGGTTGGAATGGAAAGACTGCATGATTTCAAGGCCAGGCTAAGCTATGTAATGAGTTCCAGGCTGGCCTAGACTAAAGAATCAGGCTGTTTGCAAACAAACAAAAACCCCTCTATGATCGCTACATAGAAATATGGACGCTTTAGATAGAAATCCCTTGGCCTGACTTGAACTCATCAGTACCAGTCTAGTTTGTTTTCCGTTGCTATGAAAAACACCATGACAAAAAAATAAGCAACTTGGGGGGAAGGAAAGGGTTTATTTCATCTTACACTTGCCAGTTCATTATCAAGGGAGACAAGGCAGGAAGTCAAGGCAGATGCTGAAAGCAGTAACCACGGAGGAACACTGTTTATTGGCTTGCTCCCAGAATCATATTCAACCACCTTTCTTATGCACTCCAGGTCCTCCTGCTCAGGAATGACGCCACCTACAGTGGGCTGAACCCTCCTAGACCAACTAGCAAGCAAGAAAATCCCTCCACAGACATGGCCAAAGGAACCAGTTCTTCAACAGAGACTTCTTCTTCCCAGACATCTCAGGTTGACCACACACACACACACACACACACACACACACACACACACGGGGAGGGGGGTTCTACACTTTGCTATAAATGGCAGGCAGTTATTTCTGCTTTCATCAATGCTGGAGGAATGGCATTCTCTACCTTCTCTACCATACTGCTCCATCCCCCTCCTTCTACTGGCTCACCCCCAGAACCTTTAGCTCCAGATTAGCTCACATCCTCCTAGCCCAGCCCTCCCAAGGGCAAGCTGTAGTGCTCTTCTCTCGTTTCCACCTACGCCTTGCCTCTATCATCTGTACTGCGAGGGGATGTCCCTGGCTCACTCTTCTATGGCCTCTGACCCTTTCTCCTTGGCTCTCTTCTCACTTCTACTCCAGACCCTGAGACTTTATTAACCCCAGCCAGGTAGGTGGATAAAAATTCCTGCAATAAATTCCAGGCTCCTCCATCTCTGTAGGTCAGCTAGTGCAATCTTATCAGAAAGGAGACCCAGACCCAGCCCTGGTTTTCCACTCTTAAAACCCCTTACCTAGTGCCTAGTTCCTCTCCCTTCAATTCAGAAAAAGTCTGTTGCCACATGGCAGTATCGGTCAGTCAGTGTTGTGTCCTCTCCAGGGTCATCTGTGTGAGTCTAGAGAACATTTTATCTTCTGTAATTGGGGGATGGAGACACTACTGGTTCTAGTGGCCAGAAGCCAATCATGTAACTAACACATGTGGTATAAATAACACCACAAAGAAAGGTCCAATCCCCAAGTCAGCAGTGCTGAGGACAAGAGACCCTGTTCTCTTCAATCCTCCCCAGGGACTACAGCCCTCCCTGTCTCTTTCCACTCTTCTGCAGTCACCATTTTCTAGAAGCCTGACTAAACAACACGGAGAGATTTCATTGGGGTTAGCCACACCTATTACAGTCAAAAATGCATTTCTGCCAGCACCAACGTGCTGTAATATTAAAACACACATACACACACTCCTATTGTACAAAGAGATGTCAATAACCCTTCAGATGTCCGCTAGATATGAAATTCTTTCATTTACATGGACAAGCACATATTTTCACACAGACTCCTCACTCCACAAATTAAGTACCAATATTGAAAGGCTTGACATGCAATGCTAACAACACAGTTGATTTCCTAGTGTTCTATGTAACTTTCCTGCTAGGTGGAACTATGTGGACTATGTGGAACCAGGACGAGGCAGCACTCCCTCAAAGCTCAGGCCACGCCTGCCTGTCAGCAACCTGGAGGTTTACAAACAGAGCTTGCAAAGACTGGCTCTGCAGACTTCATGGAGACTTCTGCTTTGTCCTTTCCTGGATCCTGATGGTCTTAGGGCTCCCAATCCCCTTATTTCTGTGCCTACGCTGCCCTTGTTCACCAACTTTAGACTCGCCCTGATCCCTCTGCGTGGATCTGGCCCCATATGCCCTCCCTAAATTTCTGCTTCTTTTGTCGCTAAGTTCTCCTAATAGCCCTCTGTCCAAAAGACCTTCCTTGACCACCTAAATGGAGGGTACCCCCCATTTCATTCTACCCATGCACATGGTTTTATTTTTTATTTGTAGAGCCTACTTCCCTTGACAATTTATATCCACATTTGCCTCCCCCCCGCCCCCCCCCCCCATAGAACAGCAGCTCTGTGTGGCTGGGTCTTTGATTCAAAATTAGATTTCTAATCCCAGAATGGAATATAGGACATGGTGGGTGTTTATTAAATGTTTGAGTGATCACCCCATCATCATACCCGGGAGGGGTCTATCCTCATAATACAAAGAGATGGGAAACTTGGCCATCAACTCACCAGGAATACTCTGAAATTTCACTAGGTGTTTCCACTGCATATTAGCTAATGCCAGCCTGTAGAATGATTACAAGATAATACAACCTGGTCTCCTTTTGGTCTTGTTTTCTATTAAGAGGCCTCATCAGAACCTGCCTCTGGCTAACCTACGCCAGTGGGACTTGCAGAGCTCATAGAATTGCTAAGGAGACTGAAAACAGATTTGGCACCTGGCAGGAGCTAAGTGGGCTCCAGGGAACCACGCGGCTCAGTTAGGAATGGCTTCACTGCCAAGCCGACAGGCAGGATAGGAAGATGGTGCCAAATGGCCTTCTATGGTTGAGCTCCCTCCTTATGCTAATCATTTCAGGGTCAAAGGCCCCGGAAAGGACAACCAGGGTCACCTTGTGAACCTGTTTCAAATTAAACAGCAGGAAGGGGAAAGATCTAGCAGAATTATCTGGCTAAAGGCTCCTTCAGCTTCCACAAGAGGAAACAGGCATCCAGATATGTTCCCGACAGGGCAGAGAGCCATGGGTCAAGGAATCCCCAGGAAGAATCTGGCACATTTGTGAGGAATGGCAATGTGTTCTGAGCAGTCAGAGACTGGAAAAGATCTTCTTTGACCTTACCCTCCAAACTGGCTCGTCGTTACTGATAAATCTCGACAAGAGGAAGCCGATGTGAGGATCTGAGGGGTCCTGAGAGGAGTGTTGGGTAGAAACCCAGAACTCCCCACAAACTTCACTCAAGAAAGCTCAGAGGGTCTACCTAAGAAGATGCTTACTCATTTCCTTCCGTTACCAGAAGACTGGCCTAACACAAACATTGTTTAGCAACTGTCCCAGGAGCTATAGAGCCGGAGCTGCTCTTACCAACATGGTCACAAGCCACTCTCCTGCAAACACATGTCGTGCAACGGCTACCACATTGACTTGCAGAACTTGAACAAATGGGTCCCAGTAAAGAAACAGCTCAGAATCAATAATGTTTTAATAAGATGTAACTAGAATTCAGTACCCTGATTAACTAGTAGCCAGCTTCACATCCTCGAGAAACTAGTTCCAGAGAGAGAGAAGATGAAGTCCCATCTCATATCTGATTGGGTCCAAAAGGAGAAATCCAATTGACTGACATCAAGTTGACGTTTTCTTAAAAAATATCAAAGTCTCAAAATAGAGTGCATGGAAATCTTTTTTAGAATCAAAATCCAACCACTTCGTTTCTTAATAGGGAGCTATTAGAGAGTGGGAAGTCTCTTCCCAGATGTGGGGATGCTCAGAGACCTCTGTCCACAGAGGCTAGTTTCTCATAGAAGGTGGCCTCAACCTCAGCAAACTGTCCATCCCTCATAGGAGACAAATCCTAGAACCAGACTGTTCCTTTTTGCCTTATGTTTCTAGGGTCTTGTGGGGACCATTTGTCTCCTAGACCCCCTGTTTTCCCGACAAGGAGGCCAGGAAATTGGTCATCCAGATGGAATGACTCCCACCCTCCATGAAGCTCAAGGATGCTGGATACTTGGGGTCAGTTCAGGACTCCCTGAACCTGACAGCCTGCCTACCTTGCGTGTGAAAGGCTTGTTACCATGCTGACATATCTTCCCTTGGTTTCACATGTGTTCTCCCAACTCAGGAAGCGATTGCTGCCCCTTTGATTTCACAATTAAAATGGACCGGTAGGGAGAAATCCTGATTGATCTCTGAACTATTGTGCTGATCTGTTGAAAGTGCTGCAGTGTGCCTGGAGCAGAAGCCCTGCATCACAGGGATCAATAACCTGAGCTATATTGATGCAGTTGCTGCAGGCTTCCCGGGTAGGCTGGTGCTGGCAATTAAAGAAACGGGTCGACTTTAAAAGTGCTTCACGAGGAGCACGGAACCTTGATTTGTAAGTGTAAGCGGAGCTGTCCTTGGGGCTGTCAAAACTTCTCTGTGCTTCTGACTGTCTACAAGTGCAGTTCCATCTCACAGCTGCCAGGGTGCTACAGTAATGGCCATCCCCCTGCAGCTAACGAAGGCTCAGAAGTCTGGCAGGGCCATAGAGAAGTGCAGACTTAAAAAAAAATAATGGGGTTAAGAAAGGGTTTAAATTCCTAAGGTATGTCCCATGGGCACATTGAGTGGGTGGCTGGAAGATCCTTGCTAAGGTACACATTGATGGGACCACGATGTAATGACGTTGACTTACTGAGCGTGAGGACCAAAGGGCAGTCCTGGAAGAGAGTAGCCTCTTCCTGTCTGTGATTCATGCCTCCAGCCCAGAACTTGCTCCAGAGTGATTTGATTGTGTTTGTTTGTTTGCTTGCTTGCTTGTTTGCTTGACTGACTGACTGACTGACTGACTGACTGATTGATTGATTGATTGATTGTTTTAAAGTTGATGTTTAGATCCAGAGAGATCAACTAACTGTTAGGGAAAAAAAATATAACTCCTAGTTCACTCTGACCTCTTGGCAATCCAAGGGTAGAGAATTCAAGGTTAGCAGGTGAGGATGTGCGCTTTCATTCTCTTGTTGGGCACTCCCTTTTCATGTAGAGTGAATCTACCTGGCTCATTCAGCAAGGCGCTAAGCTAGTGTCCCCTGACTATGGGGCCTGCTCATTCTCTTCGTCAAAAGCAGTATGTACAACTTAGGAAAGCTCATGGAATGGCATCCAATCTAGAGGGTATAAGTCTGTTCCAACCAGGAAGATGGTCACTCCAGCTGACTGGAAGAAACTCCTTCATGTGGCAGTGAGAAATCCTCGTTTCCAATCCTGGTTCTCATTCCTGGAGGGGCCACTCACCTGCTCTGTGGCTCAGGGATTTCTTATTGGTCAAAGCTGACAAGAAAGTTTCCATGAAGATCACTTTGCTTTTGATATTCCTAAGATCTCAAGATGCCCATGTACTGTAGAAAACACAAAATGTCCAAGTGTATGCTTTGTTCACGTATGCATTTTCAAGGCCCTACTCAAAGTTGCTGTCTATTAGATGTCGGATGGGTGTGTGGGTGGGTGGATGAGTGGATTGGTGTGGAGGTGGGGAGGTGGCTGGATGATTAAATAAGTAAGTGGGTGGAATTAGGAGACTAGATGCTACGTCGATTATTGTTTTATGGGTTCTTTATTTGTGGAGAATGTTAGGACTCCTGCTGAGGGCTCTCCATGTACTTTGATTGTGACTGGAAAGTTAAACAGAGCCAAAGGTATGGTGGCAACCTTCCCGGGGGTAAGCCTCAAGCAAGTAGATGCTTCCCATTGGCTTAACCTTTTAGCAGTCAGAGCAGTTCAATTGAGCAATTTAAATCCACTTTGCTTAGTGGACAATTCTGGTTGTCCTGTCTTGGGCATCCCTGCAGTCATGATGGCTGTCTGTCCTACAGCTTCTTAGAGGCCAGGTTCACCTGTCTACCCTACCATTCACCCTTATCTTCCCCGTGAGCAGAAAACATCTCGTCACCCGTGTTGTCCCAAGGGGCTGGGCTCTGAGCTATTTTGTTTTTCCTAAACGCTATAGTCCTTTGTGTCTCTACCACACTGTGTAGGTAACCATTTACTCTGCTCTGTGGCCCGCCTTGGCCTCAAAGACACCTGTGGATGGCTCTTCTGTAAGCATCTGGGATTTTGAGCTAGAGAGAGAGAGATCAGTCAGTAATGTAGCTGCAATTGTGAGGACCTGAATTCAGTCTTCAGAATCACCATTAAAAAAAAAAGCCAGAGACGGCAATGCACACAAGTGATCTCAGCAGTAGTGAGGTAGAAATGAGGGGATCCCCAGGACTCACTGACTAGCCAGCCTAGAGTACTTAGCTCTAAGCCAATGAGAGGCTCTGTCTCAAAAAACGAGATGGATAGCTCCCGAGAATGACACCCGACATTGACCTCTGGTCTCCACAAACAAGTGCGCCAGTGGACAAGGTCTCCACAGAAACACATATGGGTGCATGCACACACAATGCACATGTATCCCGAGAATATCTGGGATCTTAGATGAACTCCTTGTGACACTGCCAATGGACAAATTAGAATTCCAAACACAGCTAGTGTTCTATACAATTCCATTCTCCTCCCCGGGACTGGAAGGCAGAACAGCCTTCAAACGTGCCATTTAGGGCCCTAACTGCGCATGAATGATGAAGGCCGACTCCAGCAGCATTAATCTCCCATCATTGACCTCTCCCTGCTTTAATTGTAAAGGGTGAAAACTCTTATCACAGCGGCTTCTTAGGAACTAACTTCTTTTTGGTGAGGGAGCAAGAAACCCAGCTTACCCTAGCTAATAAGATGACACAGACAGATTCCTCCCGGCAAGGATTTCTCGTGAGCAGTGTCTGATGGACACGTCCTAATAAAGGAAAAGCAGCTGGCCAAGAACTGTGCCCTCGGCACCCTGGAGTGAGGCCTCACACAGAACACATCTCAATTACCAAGAAATGTCTATGCAGAGACAAATGGCAGGTGTAAGAAGCAAGAGCAGGGGACAGACCTTCCAGCTGTCTGACAGATGTGGACTTCTAGAGAGATCTATTCTTTATGCAGAGGCTTGAAGGGGGGGGGAGTTTTCAAAGTAATTTTAAATTCTGCATATTCAAATTTTGATTTAAACTTAATGGGGGGAGGATGCTCGCGAGTGATTTGTGAGAAGATAGGTTTGTGAGCGCAATGGCGGTCCATGCTTTGTATTCTGCGGAGATGCAACAACCCTCTCCATTAGGAAGTCCATAACCACACTTAGTATTCAGTAGAGACAGGAGCCAGCAGCATCATATAGCACTGTCCAGGGATGGGGCCAAGCAGAGCAGGGCTTTGATGAATGCAGGCTGCTGGAAAGTTAAACATGCTGGAGGTCTCCCGTACCCAAGAGTCATTCGTGAACTTCATCGATGAGCCTTGTTTTTATATCCTTTTATCTTTCTCTCTCTCTTCTTCCCCTCCCTCTCCAACTTCTTCTCTCCCCTCCTTCTGTCTCTCATGCATGTATGTCTGTGTGTTATGATATGTATCTTTGTGGTTTTGTAAGTATAGGCACGTACGTGTCGCAATACATGTGTGGAGAGAGATCAGAAGACAATCCTAGGTACTGGTCCTCGCTTTTCCCTTTGTTTGAGACCCTCTCCCAGGCTAGCTGGCCCATGAGTTTCTGGGGAGTCTCCTGTCTCTGCCTTCCATCTCATCATGGGAACACAGTCTTATAGACATACACTGATATCCCCGCATTACGTGGGATCTGAACTCAGGTCCTCACTTCACAGACACTGGGCCATCTTTCCAGGCCCCAACTTGTCCTTTATCTCGCAAACATTTTTTAGAGATTTATCTAAATTAGAACATGTGATGTGCAGATTTCATTCTTTTTAAAACACAGATAATAAAACCATTCACTACCTACATGTGTACTATGCACAAGGCCCTATGCCAGGGCGACATCGTTTTATTCTCATGGTATCCCTGGCTTACAGAGACCCCTATTGCTCCATTTTAACAAGAAGGCTTAAGAGAGTCTTGCCCCCTGATGCAATGGCACCTACCAGCCTGACGCTCGATGTTCCTGCAGGAAACAAAGCAACAACATGACCCAAACCCTACCAGGAACTGAATCACAAGAATGCTAAAGAAGATAAGAGCTGCATGGTATGGTCACTGTGAATGAGGGGTTGGGAGCGAGAGCAAGGGAGGAGAAAGAGATGAATGGCTCCGATGTGATGGCCTGAGCTAAGCTCTGATATGGAGCAGAGGGATGGTGGAGCTAGAGATGGTGGGAGCCGGGGGTAGGGAGAAGAGTATGGAGGGACATAGAAGAGAAGAACCCAGCATGGGCTCACACATCTCTTGGTTGGATCCTCTGACACAATAGGATCTCCAAGGCCACCCCGAGCCTGGTCTGGCTCTGGTATCTGCTACAATCCTCCAGATTTACCTGCTCCCCCCCATAATCCTCATATGTTAAAACAGTTGACCTGGCATCAGCCCACAATCCATCTAGCAAGCTGTCCTTCCCCTCTGTGGCCTTCCTGTCCACCTCTCTCCTAACCTCTCAACTTCTCAAAGGACAGCGCAAAGTGACTGCTTCAGAAAAGACATCAATACTGATAATACCCCTAAGCATCTGTACTGTTTCAGCGGTGAGGAGACTGACCTCAAGAAATGCTAACCTAAAACCAATAATTATGATAGCTCAGGATCAAAGCTGCATCCAGTCTCTGGACCATCAGGGTCTGAGGTCCTCACATCTCTAAGAGCAAGGACATTATTCCTTGACCCAAACTCTAACTGGTGATCAGAGTCCACACCCTAAGACCCACTCCAGCCTTACACTGCCTATCTTCCCCACCCCCACTCCAGACACACCCCGGAAACACATCTAAATCTTTAATCACCCTCACAGATTACCACCTAAATCTCATAAGAAGAACAAATCAAACTTAAGCACATAAAAAGCATCACGGAAAGCCACACTCAGAGTTGAGTGGGGAGCTGAACTCATGCCAGCACGGGAAAGAAGGTCTTAGAAGAACCTATTGTTATTGCATATCATTACTGCAAAACTATCAAGACTGGGAAAGGAAGAGAGTTTTAAAAGCACAGTCTTATCCCAGGTGATGGCTCTGTCCATCTTTCAGCTAAAACCCAAAGCACATCTCTACCCTCTCTACACCTGTTGGGGAAGCCTTCTCCACCCACGAAGAGGGAAATATCATATAATATGAGCTTGAGGCCCTGAGATAACAAGGAAAATATAAAACCAAGAGGCCTGGGTGTCAGGAAGTGGTATACAGAACTGTAAGGAAGGGGGGATCTGATTGGTCAAATGGACTACCCATGGTGATAACCTATATGATCCATGGGGCACTCCAGGTCAGCTATGGGACATCTCCATATTCTAAGAGAAAGCAATCAATTCTTATTCAAATGGTTCATGGTTTTCTTCAAGTCCCGTAATGTGCAGCTTGCAAGTCATGCCCTTGGATGGTCGTGTTCTTCGGGAGAGCAGGTCCACCTGAGGCAAGGCTCACTGACCTCTTTAGACCGAGCCCATTCACTTTCCTCTGTTTCACGCATTAGCTTCTCATAAGGGCATGCTTTCAGAAAGACTTCATTTAAAAATAACACACACCGCTTTAGGGAAAGTCAACCCTCCGTGATCCATGCTCACCCCAAACGGTCAAGGCAGTTTTCAGAAAACAGAAACTTCACAGCAGAGTCTTAAACTACTACTCAGGAGCTTTCTTCTCTACACAGAAGTCAGAGGCAGGGTGTCAAATACAAGCCGGAGGAATGTTCCAGAAGGTTTTATAATCACAGGTTGGCATATGACATAAGACCAAGGCTTTTTCAAAGCACGATGGCACCTTGGAGTGGGAAGCCAGATCATCCCTGTCTCTTGCTCCACAGGGGAATACAGTCTGCCTCTGGACATGGAAAGTCACTGGGCCATCATTTTGGCCACTACAAAGGAGCATAGCCTCTTGGGCTCTCTCTTGGCCAGGCTCAGGGTTCCCCACACAATCCATCTCTGCCACTATTGGCCACGTGACACCATTCACCTGGATAGGGAGAGGGACTTGGGGCTGCACAGGAAAGAGAGCTGCAGGCAGAAGAGTACTTTCCTCCTAAGCAGCACGCTGGCATCGGAACCCAGATGTAATACAAGCCAGGATCACCCGGAGCACAGTGGGAGCGCTGCGAGTTTGGTTTCATCTGAAGCTCACTTGGCTGGGTGACTTCACCCCCTCTGACTCTGTCACAGTTTGACTGCTGGATAAATGTTCTTTTTGTTCTGTCAAGCCGGATACTACTGTGACTGTTAGATTAAACATCACAAGGGGCTCCTAATGCATTTGATCCCATGTGTTGCTTTAAACTTAATGTTGCATTTATTCATGGGGGAGAAATTCTCTCCTTAAATGGCCATCTAGGTTAAAAAAAAGTATATAAAAAAGCCCCACTTTAGTTCATAACCAAGTCCATTCTTTCCACATCTTATAACAACCCATCACTCAGACAGGCGGTTTGTGCCCAGCAAGATCCGTGTGAATTTGGAGGCACACCCCCCGTGTGCAGGTCCGCCCTGATCACATACAGTTCTGGATAGGGTATATGACTTCCAGTAATGGCTTGTGTTATTTTTCTCTAACCAGCATCAAGTGTCTTGTCAGGCTATCCCATAATATCAGAACAGGAATTCTCTTTCACCTCTGACCTGAAGAGGATATGGGTCAGACACTCCTTTATTAAACATGATTCTGCATTACTCTTCTACGTAATACAATGGCAGTCACCAGACAAGCGGCTGCTACTCCCTTCCTTCTTAAAAACTCAGCAACCAGCCCTATGCACTGGCCGCTTTTCGAGATGCTGTGAAAAAATAGCAGAATCTCTTACAGCAGGAAGGATATAATTCGGCTCATGGTTTAAGAAGGATGCGCCCATCATGACTAGGACAGTGATGGCAGGGGTGTGAGGCAACTGATCATGTGGTATCCACAATTAGGAAGCAGAGAGAAGATAGAAAGTAAACGTGGTATGATCAAATCTCAAACCTGTCCCCCAGTGAACCACTTCTTCCAGCAAGGCTTCACCAACTAAAGGTTCCACCACCTTTCCAAACAGCGCCACCACTGGGGACCACATACGCCTGCGGGAGACTTTCATGGTCTAACATGAAGCAGACTTCGAGTGGAATTTTAGCAAGGATCGTTGTGGTAGCTCTTGGGCTCTGACCCTATAGGTCCAGATGCTGTAGGTTCTGGGTGGGACTCCAGGCCCTTAAACTGTGGGATCTATCAATGGTTCAGGTTCATCTCCCTTGGGTGGGAATGACTCTGACACTGGAAGCAGCTCACCACGCGATTTTAAGAAATCTTGTCTCTGTACCGGGTGGCACAGCGCTGCTACTCAGCAGCATCCTTGGGCTTCTCAGTGATGCTTCCCTGGAGGGTGAGAGTGTCCCTCCTCTCCAGAAACAGCTCCTAGAGCAGCCTGTCACTCGGGACACTACTCCGAGGTACCTCCTCCCTAACACCTGGGTCAAGGCAGGACTTACGTGCAAAATCCCAGTAGCCACACTAGTTTGCCATAGAGACTGGCAGAGGTGTACGCCTTTAATCCCAGCATAGAGAGGAATATAAAATGGGGGGAGACAGCTCTCACACACAGTCTCATTCTGAGACTCCTGGAGGCAGGATCGCCATCTTGGACTGAGGTAGAGGCAAAAGCCAGTGTCTGACTCTTTTGCTCTTCTGACCGTCAGGTTGAACCCCAATATCTGTCTCTGGGCTTTTATTAGATATGCTGCACCCATCACTTGGGAAACTGAGGCAGGAAGACTATCACAAGTCCAGGGTCAGCTTGGGCTACACGGCAAGTTTCAGATTACCCTGAGCTACAGAATGAGATCCTGCCTCAAGACAACAGAAAGCTGTTTATTTTGTTTCTTTGTTTTGTTTCACCAAAGGGAAAGAAAGAAATTATAGAGAATTTTAATATATATATATATATATATATAGTTCTATATTTATTATATAAATACATCTATATATTTATTATATATAGTTCTATATATAGAGAGAGAATTATATATTTATTATATATAGTTCTATATATATAATAAATATATAATTCTCGCCTTGTAAGAATAAAAGGCAATGGCTTTCAAGGACTGGCTGTCTCCTATCCAAACTTAAAGCCCCCTAGCTCTTGGTAAGGTCCTATGGCCACGTCCCTCAGTCTTCCCAAAGCAGCAGCAAACTTTGGTGAGTTCGAGAGGAAACCCTGATAACTCCGACTACAGCTCTGCCTGACACGAAGCTGGGGCTGTGAATCAGAGGCGAGCTCTGCATAGGACAGGATTTTACCAATTATTTTTAAATTAGATTGTACAGGAGGTGATAAAGGCCAGGATGAAGCTACAGAGAAAAACCCTCACCGGGTGGAGGCAACGGCTTACTGTACTATTTATAGGACCCTGTGACCAAGCAGAAAGCCAAGACCCAGGCAGCCAGTAGGTGGAATTGAGAAAGGGACGCAGGCATCATGATTCTTCCTGGCAGAGTAGATAGGGTTGTCACACAGCCCTGGGAGGCAAGGATGTGTCCTGTCCAGTAAATGGCCCACCTCAGTAGGTGCAATAAGCTCCCATGTATCTCCTCAGGCCTTTTGTGGGAAGCAGCAACAGATATTTCTCCGAAGTGGCCAGAAAAGCAGCGATACCTCCCCTACCAGAACAAGGTGGACACTGCACAGAGAAAGCACCCAGCAGGCTTACATCAGCCCCTATCCCTCTTGACAAGGGGGACAAGCAACAATCAGGGGCCTCTTCTTAGCAAGTGTGTAAAAGAATCTTGGAGAATCCTAAAAGCAGGTGTTTTCCCAAAGCAGATGTTTTCCCTACCAGAATCTGAACCGCAGTCACAAAATCAGGATCGCTCCCTGCTCATCCATGAGTCTTGGCATTCAGTAAGATTACCCTCACATAGAAATGGCTCCAAGAAGCTGCATCATACCAACCCTGCCATTCAGTCTGGAGAGGGAGGTCCCTTGTCCTTACTTCCCACAGCATCGGAGGCAGGATGATCAATGGACAAGGTGAACCAGGGGATGCTGCACAGCCACGATTGTGGAGAAGCTGAAGAGGAGCTGCAGGGCAGAGGAGTCCCTGAACACAGAGAGAGACGGTGGTGGGAAATGCCATGGGACTACAGTTATGGAGAGATGGGACAGCACTCCTCAAAGCAGAGCCAAGGGTTTGTGCGGTGTGGATTACTGTTTTACTCAGACCTGGAGTTAAAACCATCGTTGGAAAGATGGTGGGCCCTGCTCCTACGGAAGCTGGACAGGGAAGCCATTGTTCTCCTTGTTTAAGGGAACTGCAAAGACTTGAGCCATCTCATTCATCACAGACCCACTCTTTCAAAACTGCCAGTTGTAAAGGTCAACCCTAATTGATCAGGAGGTAGAAAATTCATGCCACCATCACCCCCCCCCCCTTTCCTCTCTCAGCCATCAGAATCTGTAATGGGAAGTCCAGGCAACCTTCATCTGTTTCCTTCACTTACATTGCTGCTAACCTGCTTCCCAGGTGTGCCCCCGCTAGGCAACCGACTCCCCACCACCCCCTCCCTAACACCTGCAGCCTTGCCTGCAGCCAGGCCACAGGGCGATGAGTGAGGACGAAAGGGAATCTTCCAGAACATGTAGAATTGGACTTTCCACCATCTTCTGATTTTAAAAGCAGATGTGAATTTGGGAGGAAAGTCATCTTTCTCACATTCTTTCTCCATTCGTGTTCATTCAGATCCTATCAATCATAGGAAACTGAAATCTGACTCCAGCCAACACATTCTCAAGGCCTTGCCAAGAAGGCAATTTAACCATGAGGCTTCAACTCTCCATCCTTGCAGGATGGAATTTTGAATGGGTGAATGAGAGGTTACATGGTGCTAATGGAGATACAGAAACCAAGGTTCTCACATTAGAGTTACATGAGTCTTCCCGCCTGAGCACCACGACCTTGCTATCATATGGCCCAGTACCCTGATCAGGCTCTTACAGCAGGGGCTATACCTTCATCACTGAGCCTTAGAGTAGCCCTGCAGAGTCTAAGAATCTTCTGCTCACCCATCTGAGGAAGTCAAGAAATGAGGAAATGTCAGAACCTTCTTTAAGGAGAAATCCAATTGATGGCTAAGTCCCCCATTGGCTTGAGAAAGGTCTCAACTAGAAAAACACTCAAGAAGCCTACTTACACTTGTAGACACCTCTGGGTTCACAGTCCTACACACTTCCCAGCTCCCGTTTCCTCAGCTGCTTTCCTGGCATTTCCTCCACCAACCTGTGCGAGAAAGTAACCTAGGCCAACAAGATGGCACATTGAGTAAGGGTGCTTGCCACCAAGCCTGGCAATGAGTTTGGTCCCCAGAATTCATGGGATAGAAGGAGAGAACAAACTTTTTAAAAAAAAAATAATTGATTTATTTTTATTTTTTTGTATTGCATTTTGCCTACACATATGTCTGTGTGAGGGTGCCAGATCCTCTGGAAACGAAGTTACAGACAATTGTGAGCGGCCATGCGGGTGCTGAGAATTGAACCTGGGTCCTCTGGAAGAACAGTCAGTGCTCTTAAACCACTGAGCCATCTCTCCAGCCCCAAGAACCAACACTTATAAGTTGTCCTCTGACGTATTAGCATGTACCATCACAAGCATGCCCATGCACACGTATACAGATAAATAAATACATTTTTTAAAAAAAAATCTGGAACCCTGCCTTAAACACTTACATCAAGCTGCCCCTGTTCCTTCACATCTAGAGCAGATGTCACACTGAGTACTGGCATGAGGTATTCAAACCACAAATTCAACGTATGTGACCTTTGACCTTAGTCTCAACTGTGCCCCTCTCTTGCCCATACAACTAAATGACACACCTCATAACCCCTGCCTACAGCCTCCATCGCGAGGGACATTTTTAAGAGATGAGCAACATGTAAGCCGGCTGACTTTTTTTTACTTAAACTTTACTTAACTTTTAAACTCTGAACCTCATTACAGAGTATATCCTGACACATTCTGGCGACTTCAAAATCAGATGCATAGCTACTGTAAAGCCACCTGAAGGGTGATTCTTTCTAGAGAAATACACACTCACTCTTTGGTGGCTACTCTTACTTTCTTAATTAAGCCCAACATGGCTTCATATGACTGTGGTGGTTTGAATGGGAAATGTCCCCATAGGCTCATGTGTTTGAATGCCTGGTCCCAGCAGGTGTGCTGTTTTGAAGACATTATGGAACCTTTAAGAGGTGGAGCCTCACTGATGAAAGCCCATTGCTGGAGGAGGGCTCTGAGAAGTCATAGCCCATCCCACTTCACTCTCTCTGCTTCATGTCTGTGGTTAAAGATGTCTTTTCTCAGTCCCCAGCTCTGGCTGCCTAAGCCTCCTCCACCATCGTGGACTCTAGTCTTCTGGAACCATAAACGAAAACAAATTATGTCTTTTACAAGTCACTTTTGGTGGCATGATATTTTATCACAGAGACAAAAAGCCATTAACACACTGACTCATCTCAAAATTATATCCTGTGATAGAAGCTAAGATTCTGGTCATATCTAAGCAGAGATCTCTAAGGTGAACTCAGACTGCACAGCCAGGACCTCAGCCTGTGGTTTTGCCACTTCTACTGACACACCCAGAATGTCTTGGGCACATTGCAGCCTGGACCATCAACCCCCCATGTGGCGCCAGCACAATCTTGGTTGCTCGGGAGCAGCATCCTTCATGGGAAACCTAATTAGCATCTCCAGAGATGACCCGTTTGCTAGATACAGTACCGCATGCACACTCTTCAGTTACTGAGTGTGATTGCTCTCACAGCCGCCACAGCTGTCCTGGTGACAAGGCATCACTCCTCTCCATGTCCCCAAACTCCCCGGAGCTGCCGATGGCCAGCTCTGCTCCCTGGGATGGCATTTGCTGTCCAGGCAGAATCATCCATCAACAGAGTCATGCTCTCACCCCAGGCAGCTTCTTGGCTACATTTTCATACGGTCCCAAGCTAAATATCTGCCATTATTAAAGAACAAGCTGTAAACGACACTCGGGGGGCTTCCGGGGAGGATTAAGTATGAAGGCTTCCTTCTAATAACATTTTTGTCTTGGGTTGACTGTGTTGGTTAGGAAAGAAATTCTGGTGCCTGATATCTTTTATATAGTCAGGCATCAGCAAATTTGGAAAGAAAGGATATATATATGGAGAGAGACAGACAGTTATGATATATAATGCATATACATATATATGCATACCAATTTACACAAACATATACCTACTTTGCATCCACAGCGATTTGTGTACCATGCTTATGAATTATGATCAAAATGAGGATTCAAAAACATAATTTGCAGCACTAAAACATTCTTTTCGAGTTTGTTTTTGCTTGAGTCTCTGAATTGAATATTTTATTAACCCAGTAGTCTTATTATTCAGGACCATCAGAACATTTGACCTAAATCCATATGATTTCCACCAGGAAGGTGGTGGGGATGAGCTCTTTTCACATCATTTATATTAACAAATTTCATAAGCATTATGAACTGTAACCGTCTCACCTCCTGTTTTACAACGTAGCGACTATGAGTTTAAGCCCCATAAAGGAGATTTACAGACATGCAGCTATCATTCCCATATTTAAACTGCACTGAGATTGTCACCCGTTTGCCCTGTTGCTCAGTCCTGACAGAAGCTGATTCTGCACTGACCTGAACTCCGTGTGCTGTTCTCAGCTGAGAACTCAGCTATGGGGCCCTGTGCTCACCAGAGGTTCCAGGGATGACTCCCAGGGTGACCAGTGCTCCCTTTTTGTTGGTTTTTCAGAGACTGCTGGCCTGAAAGTCTGGAGGTTAGACATTCCAGTCAGTCGCTCAGCTAGCACTTCATGTTTGGAGGGAAAGTGGACTCCAAATTCTTTTCCAGTATTAATAAGACAGAGGAAGGGAGAAGAGGGGAGACAAAGGTGGGGGGAGGATCTGAGAGGTTCAGTCTTTACCTGCTTTTGAAAAAGGTTCATTTCTTTCCTAGGCAGAGTCATTGCTGCGGGATGAGAAAAGTCAGCTATTCATCTGGAAAACAACAGAAACTTTTCCAGTTCTGTTTTTCCTGGTCTGATCAATAGCTTACATGAGGGCTGGGGAGATTGCTCAGTGGGTAACGTGGCTGCTGAGCAAGCCTGACAGCCTGAGTTCGATTCCCCACAATACATATTCAGCTGAATATGGTGGGAGAACATCTCTCACACCCAGTGCTTCTCTAGAAAGATGGGGGCAGAGACAGGAGAATTCCAAGAATCCCCAGGCCAGCCAGCTAGCTTAGCACACACAGCAGTGGACAACAATGGGACCCTGTCTCAAACAAGGTGGGAAGTGAGGACTGATACCCAAGGTTGTCCTCTGACCTCCACACGCACTGTGGCATATACATGCATGTTCTTAGATACACAACTGTGTATACACCCCACATGGGGAAGGGTGGGGGAAAGTGAGAGAGAGCATACATTATCTTTAAAACTAGATACATCCCTAAATCTCTCTTTTCTCCCAAGAAAGAACCAGAGAGTGTTGTGAACATATCTCCATTGAGTTAGCTCTGCCAAGGAAAGAAAGCATAGGTTTCTCATGACATCAAAATGTTCAAGAAGAAAGGAGGAGAGAGAAGGAGAGAGGGAAGGAAGGAGGGAGGGTCGTGGGAGGGTGTAACTATCAGCCAACAATGATTATGGGTGGATTTTCTTAGTAGATCAAAGAACCACCTCCCAGTGTTGGGTGGATAGTTAAACCTGTACGTTCAATAAATATTGGTAAATCGATTAACTGAGCAATTAAATTTCAAGAATTAGCTTTTAAAGCCCAATGAAAATAAGATTAATGTCCACAAAAGAATTCCATTGTCTGTAAGTGTGTGATCACACCGATTTTCTCCTCCAGAGGCAACGGGTTGAAATTCTGCTTGTCCTTGTAAAAGCACTTGCTATGAGTGACGCGTGGACCTGGTCATGAGGCGTGAGGCTACAAAAAGTGTGTCCAACTTTATTTGATGTGGCAACAGGGTGTGATGCTCTGTGAAGTTCAAGATTGGGACCGCTGCATCAAGTTACTCAGGAGAAAAATCACACACACTAAAATCTCAGGATGGGGCTGGGACATGGCTCATGTGTGAAGTGGGACATGCATCATCACTGTTACTGTCACCACCATCATCATTGCTACTGCTGTCATCATTGCTACCACCATGATTGATCAATAAACGTTAGTGCTTGATTAACATCCCCTATTCCCCCCCTTTGGGGGGGGGTTTCAAGACTGGGTTTCTCTGTAGCTTTGGAGCCTGTCCTGAAACTAGCTCTTGTAGACTAGGGTGGCCTCAAACTCACAGAGATCCGCCTGCCTCTGCCTCCCGAGTGCTGGGATTAAAGGCGTGCACACCACTGCCCGGCTCTCTGTTCTATTCTTAAACTTAGTGTGGACATGTCACATGAAATATAGAATAACACATGGAATATTTTCAGGAAGGGGAGAAGCTTGCCCTGAGGGTGGTGTTGAAAAACCATTTAAATGCAATGTTCAACAGCAGCTCCAACCCAAACAGCCAGTTGGGTTTAGATGCCCCCCACCCTGGGAGGTAGAGAGATGAAGCCAGGATCTGCCCAGTGCAGGCTCAGGGCTGCCTCTCTCCTGGGCTGTTGTCTTGTGAGGCTGCTTTAAGGAGACTGCCATACACACTTTAGAGTGTACCTATCAAGTCACTGCAGCTGGGATGTGACACCACAAATGTCACCTTTACCTATTTACTCTGGTGTGCATTCAGTCAAGAGCCGTGGGGCCTCTGTGAACTAACCAACACTTGACTAACTATGCCAGCTTGGATTGAGGATGGCTTCTCTGTATTGGACCCCAGATGTCCCAGCCCATGAGTCACTAAGAGAGCAATGCCGTATTTCTCCCAAGCAGCTCCAGCCACCAAGGATTCAAAGATTCCCATGGCTCTGGAACTTCTTTGATCAGCCTGACCCACTCACAGTGTTCTGGAAAGTTTGAGCTGTGGTTCTACTTTCTGTAGGCCTTTTACAGCCACCCTTTATCCAGAAGATCAGCCCCTTCACTGTGAGAAGACAAAGTGTCAAGAAGGCCTTGTGTGTTGGCCTCCAGCAATCTCAGTACATTGCCAGTCTGTGAGCTTCTCCATCCCCCTGACTACACACCCATATAACCACCAGAGGGTCTTTTTCTGACCTCATGAATTTGTTTTGCATGCTTTCCAGGCCTTCCTATGGAACTCAGCTCATGGGACGTGCCCTCATGACTATCTCCTGACATTACCTTCAAAATCAGGCCAGGATCGTGATTTGTATACCCTCATTGACCCTTCTTTTCCTTCAGAACCCATGCCTTCCTTTGTAAATGCAGTAGAAAGCATGGGGCTACACCTGCTCATTTCTCAACTGTAGTGTCTGTGAGAATAAAATACATCATACCCTGCTTGCCGACAGATTCCTAGCTCCAAATACATGGCTGGGCACATTATAGCTTTCAATTAGAATTGGTTGGGGGAGATAAAAGAATAATTCAGTGTATGAAGAAATAGAAACAGAGCCTCCTAGCCAAGGAGCATGGTGCACAGTATTCCAGGATCCACTGGCTTGACTCCATAGAGACCTCCCACATCATGATGTCCAGTCATGCCTTCCTCACATTCCTATCTGCCTCTGCCTCCTAAAATTAACAATGCCCCCTACCTCCCAGACTGTCTCCTCTCTGACCTTCGACTCTCCATAACCACCCCCAGGAAGCTGTCCACTCCAGTGCTCCCCAATCACCCCTCAGTTTGTCAGCCTTCACTGAGCTACTGGCCCACATCCTAGAGTTCCTCCTCTCCTGCTCTCCAGTGGCCAGTGCTGCCAACTCTACTGTATGGCTTTGACCAGCTGCTCCCATTGTCTACCCTTCCTAAGCATCTCACCATCCCATATCCATGCCTCCCACAGCCTTGATGACAACCTACTCAGTGGCCTCTCACTCCCATCCCAGCAGCCTCCTCCCTCCTCCATCACCTGTGACATTTCCATAAAGCAATCCCAGCTCCATGTCTCCCAGCTTCCAACTCTTTTTCTCGATAGATTAAAAATCTAGTAAAGGCCATTCATTTTCATAAGCTTTTTCTGAGTAGAGTAGTTCATAATATCAAAATGTCAGAAGTATCTGAATTAGCCAATATCAGGGAACAGTGTTGTAGATCACAGTACATGTGTACAGTGAAGCCCAGACATCTGCTACCTTTATGACAGTGCCTGTGGTCCTGGCTACATGGAGCTCACCTATGTATTTCAGTATGATGCAAGTGATCTCAAATACTGGGCTAATCTAAATATGTCTTCTCAAAGAACAGTTTTTATTAACAAATTTAAATTTTTTAAACAAACTTAGTCCTGCATAGAAGTAAGATCTGAACTTCACGGCAGTCATCACTAAAAAGTTTCTACACCTTGATAAGCCCCTCTGACAATGCAATAATCCGAATCAGACCAATCAAACTGAATTAGAGAAAGCCCAGGTTTAAAGGATACCAGTGTGCTTCTGCCCAGACAATCACCCATGAGTTGCCCTGATGGCTGCTTTTGTGACAGGCAACATTCCTCAGCTCTGTTCTAACCATGTAAGATACACAATGTAGTCTCTAGCGTGTGCTCCATTTCTGCCACGTGAAAAGTAACCCCTAATCAATCAATTCTTTGTTCACAACTATATTACAAAATCCACAGCAGCCCCAGGTCCATAGTATATCCCCAAAATATAGACAGAACGATGGACGAATGGATGGATGGATGAACAAGTGAATGGTGAGGGCACAGGCAGAAATGCTTGTGACCCACCTTGCTGCAGCAGGAAGTACTACCAGAGTTCACCGCAACTGCTACTCAAGGTACAGCCCTAGTTCATAAAAATATCATTCCAAACAATGGAAACATATACAAGATTAATATAATTCCTTTGGTTTCTCAGACTCTAGGTAATTTTCTGTGCTTCCACTGGAGATGGCACGTGAATAAATCTACAGAGTGGGTGACTGTGGACCTACTAAACACTGAGCCAGAAGCAGCCCCAGCCTAGCTCACACACTTTCTCTGCATCCCTGCACTCAAAGACTCCAGCTTCCCTTTTTGTGGCTGGAAAGCAGTGTCCACAGTGTGTGGCATGTGTGCACACATATTTGCCTAAAAGCCTCAGAGACAATTTCTGAGCTTCGAAAACATCAAGTCAGCAAACCAGGTGCTGAACCTCACACCCCAGGAAAGAAGAGGGTAGAAAAAACAGCTGGGAATTTCCAGTTCAGATACAACCCAGCTGTCTACACCCAGTTCCCCAACGAGGGGAATTCCACATCAGCTATCTCTTTAGAAACATGCAAGTTATCTTAATCACTTTTCAAAATGCCAGGCAAAGTCAACTTAAGGGAAGGGCTTAATTTGGCTCACAGTTTGAAGGGATACAGTCCATCACAATGTAGAAGACAGGGCAGCAGGAGCATAAAGTGATCACTTTATATCTGCAGCCAGGAGGCAAACAGGGAGGATAATGGTCCTTGTCTCATTTTCTTCTATTTCTTTTTTTAAATTTATTTATTTATTAAAGATTTCTGTCTCCTCCCTGCCACCACCTCCCATTTCCCTTCCCCTCCCCCAATTAACTCCCCCTCTCTCATCAGCCTGAAGAGCAGTCAGGGTTCCCTGCCCTGTGGGGAGTCCAAGGACCTCCCACCTCCTTCCAGGTCTAGTAAGGTGAACAACCAAACAGCCTAGGCTCCCACAATTTCTTCTATTTCTTCACCGGGAGATCCAGCCCAAGAGCTGGTGCCATCCACATTCAAGCTGGGTCTTCTCTACTCTCTGAAACCCTTCTGGAAACACCCATTTATAGATATACCTACAGTATATGTGTATAGTGATTCTAAATCCAGTCAAGTTGTTCACGATGATTAGTCATCAGAGCAAACAAAAGACTCTCCCAGTCTACGCGTAGCCCAAGGAACCTGAGACCAAGAGGTTTAGGGCTGGATCTTATCTTTAGGATAGTGATGGATGTTGTTGGAGTCCAAAGAAAAGGCCATCTTTTTCAGGCACTAAAATACCCTTTCCTGGGAATACAGCAAGTTCCACTAGGGGGCAGGCAGTACATGGGGTGGGGTGGCTGGGTCACTTTGGACCACTGTTTAACAAGGGCTCTGTTAGAATAACACTTTCTTCCAGCAGTCAGACGCATGATTGATCTTTGCCAGTGGTACATATTTGTTTTCAATCTTCTGCACTCTCTTCAGCAACAGTAATTAATGTCAGACAGTATATTTTCTGGTTAATGCAACCCCACACCTATAACAGCTCAAATCTGCTCTTTCTGTCTCTGCCATGCCTCCCTCTCCATGCTCCGTCTCTTCGTGTTTACTTCTGGTTTAACTTTTTCTAATCTAAAATAAATCAGCATGAAAAGCATTAGATTTTTTCATTTAGATTCTCAATTGACTTTTATTACCGAGATAATTCCCCTTATCTGATTGCAAATGGAGGATTGTTCCCTGGTTAGAATCTGAAAGAAGATGGCTGGCAAGGTTCAGTCTCTCCTTGCTTTTGCTTTGTTCTCTTTTGCAAATGTAGAAGCTGGTGGGATTCTGGTTTGAGAATACTTCAAATCACAGTAATCTCCATCACCCCACCTCTTGGAGGCACGTGAAGGACATCAGTCTCTTCCCAGGCTGCTTAAGGAGAAGTGGCCTACAGAGAATTCCCTGTTCCTCGTCTTCTCATCAGGGCAGCATCAGCTCCCCTCTGGCTGCGGGTAGAAATGACACAGCCAAGAACAGAGCCATTGACGGGAAATTCCTATCCAAGCACCAGGCGTGGTGGGTAGGATCAGTCCAAAGTGCAGGCATGTTGCTGACCCTGCTATGAGGTCAAATTTAACTGTTCTATGTTTCAGAAGATGTCCCCTGATTCCTTAAGCATCCCTTCCAGCATGTTCCATCATGTTTGCTGTTATTCGTCTCCTTTACTCCAAGAGATGGTGCCTCTGAGGGCTGTTTCTGGTACCAAGGGGAAACTTTTCCCCCAGTAATCACTTAGTGCCACTTCCTGCTTTTCCCAGTGACTACCCTCCTCCCCATCCTGTTCCACAGGGTGAACTACTTGTGAATCAAGAATAGCAAAGTCACTCTGACTTTGGAATACCCCAGAAAGTGATGAGATTTCAAAAGCTCTCTCCAATCTATGACTGCTAACTCAACCGCTTCTGCTTTTCCTTATCCAAAACAACAAAGACAAAATCAAAAGCACTGAGTAAGATCAGGGCAATTCCAGGCCCTTCACTGACCTGCCTGCATGGAATTCCTCCTTTGGCCTAAGGGGAGGAGATTGATATTTTAAGCTAGTAGCTGCTTGAGTGGCGTTCACTTGTTTTTGTTTTGTATGTGTAAAAACCAAGTTGACAGAAAGCAATCTAAAGAGATCCTTTTTATACCCCGACTATCATACTTTTCGAGAATTAAGGGGAGAGACACTCATACCTTCTACTTGTTGGAGGAGAGTACTATTTGGTCCTTAATGGCTTTATCATGAGAAAATGATCACAGCTGTGCTCTTGAGGGCTTACCATGAACTGAGCAGTGCTAAATGCTTCTGAGGGATTATGTGGTTTCCATGGTAACCCTAGAACAGAGGGTCTACCATAACCCTATCTGCACAGCAAGGAAGTGTCATTCTTAATAGTGTTGATTGTAAAACTGTCAGCAGTAGCGTGGTCAATGGTGAAGTATTCTTGAGTCCCTACTGTCTGCCAAACTCCATCTTGAACCCCTTCTACATGTGACCATATTGCAGCCCCACAACAGCTTTCTTTGAAGGCATCACAATAAAAATATCCTATAGATGAAGCAACTGTCAAAGGGGTCTCTTTGAAGCAACTGATGATGAACAAAGCAACAGTCCATGGGCAATCTCAGCATTAAACTTGGCCAAACTAGAAGACAAGTTTGCCTTCTGCTGTCTCAGGAAGGAATGATTGATTTGATTATGATGATGAGAAGTTGCTCTGGAAACTTGAGGTGGCGGTTAATCTTGGCTGTCAACTTGACTAGAAGGAGAAACTCCTGGGAGATGGTAAAGCACACTTCTGGGTGTGTCTACTAGAGCATTTCCAGAGATGAGGAAATCGTGAGGGCTCTGACCTACTGCACCGGTTCACCCATTGTTGGACTCAAGCCGTGATGAGATTGTCAGGTGGTGGGAAGCTGACTGGAGGAAGTAGGTCACTGGGGCTGTGTCCTTGAGGGTTGTACCCTGCTCTTGCCTTCTCCTCATCCCTTCACTCTGCTTTCTGGGTGTCCTGATGTGAGTCTCTGCTCTTCCACACCCTCTCCGTGATCAACTGAGACCTCCAATCCCTGAGCTAAACAAACTTCTTCTCTCCTGTGTTGTTTCTGTCGGGCATTTGGTGATGGTGATGAGAAAATGAACATACTTGGTGCTGGGGAGGTGGCTCTTGGGTAAAGTGCCCGCCACACAAGCATGAAGACCTGATTTTGGGTCCCCAGGACCCACATCAAAAGCTGTGTGCTGCTGCATGCCCTTGTAATCCCAGGGCTAAGGTCATGGGTACAGGGAGGTCTTCGAATTTGCTCTTGAGCCAGACTGGATGAATTAAGGAGTTCTAGGTCCAGTAAGAGACCTTATCCAAAAGATAAGGTAGAGAGAGGGCTGGCAAGATGGCTCAGCAGCTAACAGGCGTTTGCCACCAAGCTTGCTGACCTGAGTTCAAGTCCTAGAATTCTAGTACCATGCCAGAAGGAGAGAACTGACTCCCAAACATTGCCCTCTAGTCTTCACATATGTGCTGTGACACATATAGGCACACATGCATGCACACACGTGCACATATACACACACATGTAATAAAAAATAAGGTTAAGAATGAATGGACACCGGAGTGCCGATCTCTGCTTATAGAAACATGTCCCCTACATACATATACAAACATGTACATATGCATACCACACACAAACACAAAACTAACATTTGTCATGGCACAAAACACTGTAAACTACAGGGTGCCTGCTGTTGCTCATTTCGAGAAAGCAAGTGGGAGATTGACAGGTACCTGGTGGGGTGGGGACAGAGGTCTGAGAGCACACACAAGGCAGGAGGAAGCTTCGGGTCAGTGGGAATGTCTCAGATCAGGATTTGGTACTGGTTCCATCACTGTCTGCATCTGCCCAAACAAAATGAACTGTGAGCTTTTTAAAACCCATGAATAGTGATGTATGCAAATTTTATTAATAAGGATGAGCTTTAAAAAAAAAATCCTGAATAAGCTCCAACTTGGCTTAGAGTTTGATTCAACCAGAATGTCTAATAAGAAATAAACCGGGTCAGTAGGTTGCCCTTGGGGATCTTACCACCTGCTGGAAAACCCTACCCCTGGGGGGGACTAAGACATGTGCCTAGGGCTCAAATGCCTTAAGCACAAGTGAGTGCAAGGCCAGCTTTGTGAGTGTGGCACCTGTGTGTTTACTTAAGTGTTTTTACACAGAAACTCTACACTTGGCTTAAGGACTTGTTATGGTGAATATATATATATATATATATATATATATATATATATATATATGATAAAATTCACCATTACAGCTGGTGTGTGTGTGTGTGTACTTTTTCATGAGTATCCCAGTATATATATACACATGGGGGGGTATATGTGTATATGCCTATGGAGGCCAGAGGTCAACTTTAAATGCCTTCCAAATCACATTCCATAATGTGTGTTGAGGCAGGCTCTCTCACTGAACCCAGAGCTCTTCAGTTTGGCTAGTCTGGCTAGCCAGTGAGCTCCAGGATATGCCTGCTTGTGCCCGCTCAAGCACAGCACTAGGGTTTGAGGTTTCATATGGGTACTGGAGATCTGAATTCAGGTTCCTGAGCTACAGTCAAGCGGGCACTCTGCCAACTAAACCAGCTCCCCAGCTCCCATTACAACCATTTTTAAAGATTATTAAGAATCTCCAGGATGAAATTCAGCCATCCCCACTGTTGTGGTTTGGAGAAGAAATGTCCCCCATAGGCTCATGTGTTTGAATGCCTGCCCCTCTTGGTGGTGCTGTTGGGGAAGTCCCTGGAACCTTTAGGAGGTGGAGTCTTGCTAGAGGAAGTATGTCAACAAAGTACGAGTGGGGGTTGTTGAGGATTTATGACTTCAAACCACTACCCCTTCTTTTCTCCTTCCTGACCCAATGAGATGTTATCAGCTAGCTTCCTGTTGCCACCATCTGCCTTGGTTTTCCATGCTCTCTTCCTAGAACTGTAAGCTAATATAAACTTTATTCTCTATGCCACCTTTGGCTGGGGTGTTTCATCACAGAAACAGTAACCAATGCAACCACTATCAGTTTTCAGGATGTTGTCTTCCCAGAAGGAAGCTCTGTACCCATTGGACAATTCTGCACCTCCTCCACCGGTCCCTCCTAGCCCCTGTCCTTCTTTATGCTGGTGTGAATTTGGCTGTGCCAGCTGTCTTGTGAGGCTGGAGCTCACTGACACTGGCTTCCTTCACTTAGCATAATAACCTTGAGGTGCATCCATCCTGCGGATGAGCTCCTGTTTACTCCACTGCTAGCACCCTTTGACCCACACACCTTTAATTTTTATTAAGTCAAATTTATCCATTTTCTTCTTCGGTAGGTCTCTGCTTTTAGTACTACCATATTAAAATTTTCAATAATTTTATTTTTAAATGTACAACTCAGAAGTGAAGTCTGATGGGATGTGGCGCTGGCGTGTGGATACAAGGATGTGTGTAGCGAGTGCTCATTGGTTTCCCTGATGGCCTTGACATAAGGAATCCCTCAGGGTCAGAGTCCCGGAAGCGACTTGCAGTGACTGCAAGATGAACAGGTTATGTCTAGACTTCATGTGTCTACATGCCCACCACCCTGAGGCCACACCTCCTAACTCACTGAAGACATAGTCAGGCGTCAAGAGTGTTCAAGACGACGCAAATTGCCAAACAGCCCAATGGTGTCTTACTCACTGGCATGGTATAGAAATGAAGTCCGTTCCCAAATGGTTGAGGTATTGAGAACTTGGTCCCTAGCTGCTGGCCCTATTTTAGAAGGGTCTAGAAACTTTAGGAGGTAGGGCCTCGCTAGAGAAAGTGGGTCATTGGAGGTGCGTTCTCGCAGGCTGCATCTTGTCCCAGACCCCATTCTGTTGAACTTCCTGCCTCCTGCCTCCTGCCTCCTGCCTCCTATGAAGTAACTGAGTGGCCTCTGCCAAACACTCCTCCCGCTCTGAGATTTCCTGAGGCAGGCCCATCAGCAATGGCACCTGATGGAGGAAGGTCATTGGCTAATAAAGGAACTGCCTTGGCCCATTTTATTGGTTAGGACATAGGTAGGTGGAGTAAACAGAACAGAATGCCGGGAGGAAGAGGAAGTGAGCTCAAACTCCACAGCTCTCCTCTCCGGAGCAGACGCCACAGAGAAACCCTGTCTCGAAAAACCAAAAAAAAAAAAAAAAAAAAAAATTGACTGTGAAGGAGCTAAGTACAGAGAGACATTTCATTATATGGGCTGCCAAGTGGAACCAGAACAGATATCATGAGGGTATGATTTCAGAATTTGGGTCTAAGGATATGATGCTTTGGAGAGGGTCTTCTTTTGTTTTCACAAAGGACCAGACCCTGTGGATTGCATCTATCCCGATTTGGTATGATGGACCACGCCCTCCTGAAGGGTTGTTGTGAACATCTTCAGAAAATTGCTTCGCTCAACTGCCAACTGAGATGAAACTAGCACACAGGTTATACCATGAAAGACCTAATTAACGACGCCCCCATTCAGCAGGAAGCAGTTTGGAGAGAAAAAACTGCGCTCATGTTCCCAAAATATTGTTTATAAATGTTCCTTTACATTTAAAGGGGGAAATGATATAGGTATGAATAATTTGCATTGGTATGGATTTTAAGGTCAATTTTGTTATATGTATATGTATTTCTTGATCTTGATTAAGGTATTGTGATTGTGTAGTTCATTTAAATATGTACTGTATAATTAAGAAATATAGGTTGTTAATGGATAATCATCGATAATAGTAAAGCTTGTAGTCATGTTAGTTAGATTTTCTAGATATATAGAGATATATTTTACATAGACATTCTTCGTGTTTTTCAAAGATTACAGAATAGGACATTTAATGTTTTAATAACTGAGGACTTTTCATGACAATGAGACACTCTGCTCCTGGCAGCACCAATCTACTTCAAGAGGAAGATGGGCATCGAAGAGGCTCGTTATGGAGTTTGATAGCCATTTGGGCAAGAAACTGCTCTTGCCTGGACTATTGCATAAACTGGACACAGAGAACCCGCAGAGAGAGGACTACTGAACTTGCCTAAAGATGAGATGATCTTTCGGGGTTCCTGATTCATGAAAGAGTCTGCGAGACATTCTGCAGGACACAACAGATAGTGACTGAACTGACTTTGAATTTTCCTGCTTTATGGAAATGTCTGCTGGATACCATGGGCCTGAAGGCTGAAGATGGATGCCCCAACGGTACAGAGGAACTTTGGGTGACTGTCCAGGCAGCAAGATGTCTCTGTCATTTCTAGAGTTTTAAAAGTTGCTTTTTTCTTGTTTGCTTAGGTAGTATTGTATCTTTCTGGAGTCTTTGATGGAGTTAAGAATAGTTAGTTATAGTTA
Organism: Microtus pennsylvanicus; assembly: GCF_037038515.1. Taxonomy (NCBI): domain Eukaryota; kingdom Metazoa; phylum Chordata; class Mammalia; order Rodentia; family Cricetidae; genus Microtus; species Microtus pennsylvanicus. Next base: position 75,887,368 of record NC_134583.1, read on the forward strand.
TAGTTTTCCTTAGTTATGATAAAGATTATTGTAACTTTTACTTGATAACTGTTTCGTTATATGTAATTTTGCTATGTTAAAGTTAAAGCCTTCCTCTTTTTTTTTTTTTTTGTTTAAACCGAAAAAGGGGAAATGATGGAGGAAGGTCATTGGCTAATAAAGGAACTGCCTTGGCCCATTTTATTGGTTAGGACATAGGTAGGTGGAGTAAACAGAACAGAATGCCGGGAGGAAGAGGAAGTGAGCTCAGACTCCACAGCTCTCCTCTCCGGAGCAGACGCCTCAAAGAGACGCCATGCCCCGCTCCCAGGCAGACACACGCGATGAAGCTCCGACCTAGAATCTTCCCGGTAAGACCAGTGCTCACAGATTATTAGAGATGGGTTGATCGGTATATCAGAATTAGCCAGTAAGGGCTAGAGCTAAGGGCCAAGCAGTGATTAAATGAATACAGTGTCTGTGTAATTATTTGGGGCATAAGCTAGCCGAGCAGGCGGCTGGGGTGTTGGGGATGCAGCCCTGCCACTGCCCTAATTACTACAGGCACCAAGGACTTCAACATTACATCAGCTACTTTCCTCACTGCTGTGGATAAATCCCTGACAGGAAACAAAGGCGGGAGGCTGGTTCCGACTCATAGTTTGGAGGGACGCAGGCCGTTGGGGTGGGGAGCCGCAGCTGTATGGGGAGTCTACCCATTGACTGGGAAGCAGGGAACAAGGGAGGCTGGAACCCCCTGACCTTCTTCCTTTCCATTTTAGTTCAGTCCTGACCACAGTCTGGGGCATAGTGCTGCCCATACAGATGGTGGGTCATCCCCTGTCAGTTAAATCTCTCTGAAAGCATTCTTACAGACATTTCCAGAAGTATGTCACCCACGTGATCCCAAATTCCCCAAATCTAGCCAAGTTGGCAATGAAAGTGAACCTTCATACCTTGAAGTTGTATGCTAAAATAAATCCTCCTCCATTTAGAGGATTCAGCCAAATATTTTGCCACACCGTGTTGAGGTGGCAGGGAGGGGGGTACCTGCCGCTACCACAGTTGGCAGGGAAATGAGCCATGAAGAGATGAGAATGAAAATTCAACACAGCTGAATTTGGTTGGTCAGACTTGATCAAAACTTCTAGAGAGTCTTATCCCATGATTTAATTTTCTTTACATTTAAACACAAACTTTGGGGAGAAAGTCTCCATGTGACAATTCTCATAACAAAATTTCAGGGATGGCCACATCAAAATTCCCTTGCAAAATACCAACTATGGCTAAGTACCTGAGACTCTATCATAAGAATGAGCTCTGCTGACTGGGAAACAGTGCCAGGGCTTAGAGCTTAGAGAGGAAGGACTGGCAATAAGCAAAGGACGGATTCTACTTACTGATGGAGGATGCCAAGTACATTGAGCCTCTTCCACAAGGATGAGTTCAGTTCCCTGAGAGACAATGCCCAGGATTAGGGCCTAAAGAGTTCTCAGGATATTAGAGAAAATTCAAGTAGAGACTGGGTCCTGATAGAGCAGCCAAGGCTCACCAGGTTGTTTAACCACTTTCATGCTAGCATTCCAGGGGTCATTCCTCCTTCCTTGAACAAAGCAGGCCTGCACGCTTAGCAATTCTGGCTTCTCCAATGCTTACTCTAGGCTGTGCTTCCTACAACGGGAAGAGAAAATCTGACCAACATGCTTACGTCACTTTCTGGGTTGATCAACCCACATAGAGTGAAACAATGGTAAAGAAAGAAGGACCAGCTTGGAAAACCTGAGCCACCTCTGCAGTCCTTGCCTTCTGCCAAGCAAGCTAGAGGCAGTGAGCGTTGGTGGACAGGAGTAAGACAGCTGAGCTGGTTCTTGCAGCAAGCCCACTGTTCTTGTAAGAATGAAGTACACGTGCCCATGGATGAGCTGCGACATAATTGCCATTGTGCCGATTCCACTCAAGAGTTAATGTTGTGACTCAGATTTTGCTGAAGATGGCATTGGACATTATAAAGATGAGCAGTAAAATCCACACCAATACTATAAAATTGTAATTTATCTTTACAGAGACTATTTAATAAAAAAATTTAAAACATTGTAGAAAATCAAAAGAAAGGAAAACCATTTTTCAGAAAGTATAAAAATCTATTTAGAGAGCTTTGCAGACAGCTCTCCCTGTTTCCAAACAGGACTATTCATGCTTTCATTGCGACAGCCTCCATGAATTTCTCAGCCCAATACAAGCGGCCACTATTCTGAGACTGCTTACGAGAGCCTTCCTGCCTGTGCTCCTGAATTCCTGGTGCAGTGAGTGGTATGCATGAGAAAGCCAGCAAAGCTCGTTCCATCCCAGGGAGCATGCCTCTTCCCTACACTCACAGAGCCCTCTCTGCATACCCTTCAACCAAGATGCAATCCTTCCGCATGCCTGACCTGGCCCATCGCCACTCAACAGCCTCTGTCACTGGGACGAGAGAGCAACGCAAGACAGCGGCCGGAGCAGAGGACTGAGGGCAAAGCAGAGTGCAGAGAAGCCAGTAGCACATGGAATGAATCAGTGGAAAGATAAGCTAAAAAAATCACAGTTCTCATGAACTTCCTATAAACACACGACTGAATGAGAGGCATCGGGTCTCTGTGCAGGTCCCTTGCTCTCGGCTGTGGACTGCTTTAACATGAAGCAACTTCTTGCCTTCCATACAAAGTGGTAAGCATTCTATTATCTACTTTGAAAAACTCCATCTCCATTTGCCTTCAGCTCTCTTTGCTTGTCAGGCACTCTGCCATTTCCAAATTATGGATTGTCTTTCTGAGACCGAGAGAGGATGTGAATTAGACCTGAGATTATTTCACTATTTCAGAATCCTATTAACAAAAGGGATAACCAAACAAGCGGCTTCTACTTTGGAGCTTCACTTGGGCAAAGCAGAGCTGGTACTCAGCTGTCCATCACCTGTCTGTTTGTATGCCAATCACTCAAAAGCACGAGTGTGCCAGGGAGGCAACTGTAAGCGCTACGTCAGAGAAGACACCATCTATGCAGTAATTGTCACTTTCCCTGCCTGCCAGTTTGTATCCAAGATGCATTTAATGAGCTTTTGCTCATCATTTATTTATGGCACAATCCTAAGGTATCTACTCAAGGCTGATCTGGTGTCAGAAGAAAGTTCATGATTCCATAGAGCAACTTACAAACTCCCTTCTCCATGCTGCTCTCAAATAGACTTTGACCTATGAGGCCCTTCCTCCTTTTATTTTCTTTCCTCCACCTATATAAGCAATTGAAAATTAGTTGGAAAGCAGACAACTTGGACAGCCACTAAGACACCTACCCTTGATGTGTATGCCTTGCACAGTGACCTTTCCTTGAGTCTGGGCAGCAGTCGTGGACAGAGCAGGCTCCCACTCCTACAGCTAAGCTATGCTACGTTGGAAAATGGTTTTACCCGTGATACTGAGTTTACAAATCTGTTGTCATTGAATCAATGAAAATGGAGACTATATCAGGTGGGCCTGACCTATCAAGTAAAATGTGTAAATAAGTCAAGAGAGATCGAAGGCAGAAAGATTGGATCTCCAGATGACCTTGAAATGACAAACAACAGACTAGAGATATCTCTCTTGCCGGTGGCCCAGGTTCCGGTTCCCAGCACACACGGTGGCACCCAGCAGCCTTTAACTCCAGTTCTAGGGATCTGATGCCCTCTTCTGGCCTCTGCGTCCTCCTGCATGCATGTGGTAACATATCTTCACTCAGGCTCACATAAGTAAACATAAATCATTTTTTAAAAGATAAACTAGTGTTCTCTTTGGCTAGACCCACATGGCAAGAACCTACAGATGGCCTCTGGTAGTTAATTATTTGTCTGTGACCCACAAGGAAATGGAGACATCGGTCCTGCAACAAGGAACTAAACTCCTCCGTTTACTAGTAGCCTTGGAAGTAAACCCTGAGCCTTCGGTGAGAGGCTGGCACCTGCTCCGACTGGGGAGGACTTCCTTATGCAGAGGAGCCCTCTAACCCACACTAGGACTTGTAGTCTACACAACAGTCAGACATGACCATCTGCTGCACAGCAATACAAAACAAATACAGATGGCACTTGCCGGGGTGTGTTTCCTGTCTCTTAGAGCCAATCCAAGCTGAGGCAGTCTGCAGTGGTGCATTGTGCTGATGCAATCCTGGTCTTAAGAAAGAAAGCTGGATGCTTCAGTGATCAATCCAGGGTAACCATAAGAAAATAGCCTACTTTCCCTAGATTGGGGTACCCTGGCTAGTCACCATGTACCTGTCATTTGGGGAATAAAGATGCTGGGCAGGCAATTCTTTCTTTGCTTATTATTTTTGGTTTTGGTTTTGTTTTGAGACAGTGTTTTTCTGTGTACCTTTAGAGCCTGACCTAGAACTTGGTATGTAGACCAGGTTAACCTTGAACTTACAGAGATCTGTCCGCCTCTGCCTCCCAAATTCTGGGGTTAAATTGTGTGCCACCATCTCTTTAGGTGGCAGACAATTCTTTAGACATTTCATTGACAAGGAGACCAGAACAGGTCACCAGATCCCTGGAATTGGAGTTACTGGTGGTTGTGAGCTGCCTTGTGGGTGCTGGAAACTGAACTCATATTCTCTGCAAGAGCAGCAAATACTGTTCACTGCTGAGCCATCTCTCCAGCCTCCCTCATTAGTGTTTGCAAAAGACATCTTCATCATGTAGAGAATAAAGCCGCAGAAGCCAAAATCAATATTATTAAGCACTCGGAATCTTACAATGTTCCTCTTGGAATTTGAGCTGCATGCCTCCCTATTGAACTTGTCCAGTTTTCCCATAATTGTAATTATAGTCTTGTGAGTCACTGTTCAACTAGAAGAGGATAGGTGCTGTCAGTATTATTCAGTTTTATTTCCTCTATGTTTTCCTTGTGTGGGTGTGGTGTGCTCACGCCACAGAAGGCGTGTGAAGGCCAGAGAACAACTTGCAAGAGTCAGTCTTCTCCTGTCCTGTGGACTCCAGGGGTCAAACTCAGGTAGTCTGCCTGTCAACAAGGGCCTTCCCCTGCTGAGTCATCTCACCAACCCTAGTGTTGATATTTTAACAGACAATGTTATTTTTTTTAAAAAAAAAGCACCAAACAAAAAGATCATTTTACACAGCACCTAATGTATGGGCTCAATTCATAAATCAAATCTTGCCTTGCACAAAACTACAACATTCATTATCAGAAATAATTCGTGGATCTCTATGCTGAACCTGTGGAAGCTGTCTGTAACTCCAGAGGAACAGCTTACAGTGGAATCAGCATATGACAGGATATGGCTTTCTTTAAGCATATCATATACATTATAGCTTTTGAATATTATCATCTGCTTGGAAAACAAACTTCTTTAAAAACTACGTTCAAACGGTATAATGACTTTTGCTCGTTGGTACTTTACAGCACGCCAGCCTGAGTGTTTCTTCTTAACCTCCTCTACTCTCTGCGTGAGTAGAAACCGGGGCAGCATAAATAGAGGGATGGAAGTTCCAGACAAGAGAAGGTGACAAAGAACCATGTCCTCAGCAGGAGGCCCCGGGGCAGTGGAAGACCCTGCTTTGGCCTTCTGCCATCGAGACTAGCTTTCGCTGCATCTGTGATGACTCACGGAACCACTATCCAGCAGTTACAGTCAGGAGGGGAACCTCGCCCCTTCATTTCTCCTCCTGAGCACCCTATCAGAAACACAGACCTCACAGTAGAACATCACGAGGCCAGAGTCCTCCGAGCCACACTGCCCCTGTGATGCCTGCATCAGCTCTCTGAGCCTCTCGGAATTTTCTCTTTGGAAAAAAAAAATGGGGCTCATGTGTCTCACACAGCTGTGGAAAGGATGAATGAGGCTTTTCATGAATCGGCCACACCAACCTCCTTTGTTCTCTCTGCCTCCGCAGAGCTCCTCACACACAGTGATGCTGGCCTGGCCACTCTCCCCTCTGGCACACCTCCCCCACCCTTCCCACACCAGCTCTCCCAGTGGAGTGGTTCCTACTGGTGTCTTTGTTGCTTTCCGCTGGGCCCTATGGATACCAAGGATGGGGCTGGAACTTCAGATCATGGCTTTGTGTTTAAAGCAGAGACTTGTGGGACTAGATGTGCACCTCAGCGGTTCTAGGTTTAATTCCCAGCACCACACATAAAACTTGAATGGCCCATGAATTTCCGAACCAGCCATGGGCAGTGGAGGAGGAGAAAGAATAGCCCTGGAGTGAAGAGGAAGTTAAATGATCGTCTCAAGCCTCAGGGCCATCTACTTGCCTCTTCTCAGACTGCTCATTGTGGAGTGCTTGGGCCTGCAATACAACAGGAGTCACCAGCAAAAGCACTGCTTCGGGGCCAGGACTTGAGGAAGAAAATCAAGATCCAGCAGACTTTGGTCTGGCTCAGAATTGTCAACTCAGCGAGATACTGGGTAACACTGGTGTGAACCTTTTGATAGCCAAGAGAGGAAAGCATTTGTTTTTCCTCCTGTTTGGTTTTTGTGACCTCATCATCTCACAAATCAAGTCATCATGAATCCTGAGTACTTCAAATTTGAGTCTTTTTTATTACTCAAGACCTCAAAACCCATCATAGCCCCTTGAAAGCCATCTTCAAAGTCCATAGCAGAAGAGCTGGGGAGATGGATGAGTTGGTGAAGTACTTATCTCGCAAGCATGGGGACCTGAGTTGCATCCCAAACCCCACATCTTTTAAAAGTTAAGTGTGATAGTATGTGGTTATAATTCCCATAATGAGGAGGTGGAAACAGTCGCTGTCTAAGGCTTACTGTTCAGTCACCTTAGCCTATTTGGCAAGTTCCGGGCCATTAAGAAGTGTCCAAAAACAAAGTAAGTAGCTACAGAGAAATGACACCTCACCTGGGACCTTCACAAGTACCTGAACACATATACACTCATTCCCATGTGTATATTGGCATGAACATGCGTGCATGCACACACACACACACATGCATGTACACGCATGAGCGAACTTTATCAGCCCTGGTACAACATCAAAACCATATTGCCAGGCCTTTCCTTCTGTTCACAAACAGTGTATAATAATGTAGTACAAGTGGTGGCACAATAGCTTTTTCTCATTGTAAGTCAGCAATGCAGGTCTGTGATCCCTGATGGAGGGGAAACTAGAGGGAAGAACTTCATAATTATCCCTACATGTGGTGGCTTCCAGATTGTGACCCTGGGAGTGGAGAAGCGGCAGAGCCTGAGTTCTCACTGAGCACAGGGGACATAGGCTGGACTTGGGTAGCCGGTGTTGACATTCACGAAGGGCAGGAACTGTGAGAAAAGACGGCATCAGCTGATCACAAGGAACTGCTCAAGGTTTCTGACCTGCATCTGCTTGAGAGAAAACGATCTGGGAGCAAAAGGAACGAAAATCCAGAAAGGGGTAAGACCTTAAACAGGTGGAAAGGATTCATATCCTCACCTGCGGGAAGGACTCATCACACCAGAGAAGCCAGAGATGCCTCAGAAAGACCATGTCTTAACAGTGGGACTAAGTAAGTCCTAGAATAGGACTTCTCTCTCTCACTACTGGGGGCCTTTTAGCCTGGAGTGTTCTCTGTCAGAAGGAAGGGAGCTACGTTGTGTATTAGTAGAAGTTAACACCATTTCAGTTTGAAGAATAACTCAGTCACTAAAGTGTGTACTGTGATAATCAAAGCTTGACCCCCTAGGGGAAATATATATGTATATATAAATATATGTATGTATGTATGTATGTGTTGTAGTGGTAATATACTCTTATAGTCTCAGACTTCAAGATGCTGAGAAGGGAAAGTTCCCGGGGTTTGCCAGCCTAGCCAAACCAGTGGTTTTCAGGTAAAAGTGATGGAGAGACTGTCTGAAGAAGAAAAAGAAGAAGAAGAAGAAGAAGAAGAAGAAGAAGAAGAAGAAGAAGAAGGAGAAGGAGAAGGAGAAGGAGAAGGAGAAGGAGAAGGAGAAGGAGAAGGAGAAGGAGAAGGAGAAGGAGAAGGAGAGAAGGAAAGAAGGAAAGAAAGAAAGAAAGAAAGAAAGAAAGAAAGAAAGAAAGAAAGAAAGAAAAGGCAAGATAAATGGCATTATCCAAAGCTGATCTCCCAGGTAAACCCCAGCATGACCAAGCTGTCGGCAAGCATCTTAATCTATCACCAGAACCCAGCCAACACTCTTTACAGACATAGAACAAAACCAAGCATCCAAACAATGCAAAAGTCACAATAGCTCAATTCCTACTGAAAACCTGCCTGGTGTGTAAAGAAGAAAGGAAACATAACTCATAACCAGCAGGCAGATCAATCAGTAGAAATAGATGGGCAAGGAGCAGAAAGAATGGTGAATGCCACCAACAACAGCCTTAAAGCCCCGTTAGTGTTCGCCTCGTGTACTTGGGAAGGTAGAGAGAATTGAGAACCAGAGAGAAATGGGAGAGGTAAGGAGCCTCCTAGGAATTGTTTTAGTTTGTTTGCGATTTGGTGTTGATGGTCTGATATTGCACTGAGCCCATTGAGACACAGTGGTCTTAGCTGAGTCACACATACAGAGGGACTTTCAAATTTCACCATGATTCTTTTAGGTAGCCAGAACCAAGTGTTGCCGGCAAAAGTCTCGCTAAATAGTAATGATGATGATGATGATGATAACAAATAATAATATAAGTGGAAAATAGAGAAGCAGATGGTCAAAGAGGCTTGGGTAATTAGTGTTTTCCACATATATCACCTTCCCCTAGCTCATTTCCTAGAGAAGGTGAAAAACTGTCACCTGTCAGAAGTCAGATAGGCAAGCCTCGACCTACAAGCTCCAGCATGTTATCGTGTCTTATTTGAGACCACCAGAGCTAGCTCTGGAGTGTGCATGCCTAACCCCGTTTTAGACGAAAGCATGTTTGTCTCAAAGAATCTTCTGAGGTCCTCTGTCTGAGGATGAGTCACCCACCCCCAATTCTGTGCCAGGGAGCACAAAACGGCCCATGAGCAAAATGCTGTGCCCTTGAGAACAGGGAGAAGGTGAACCATTTCCAACAGGGTTACTACTGCTTAGCTTGTGATACAAAAGTGTCTGCTGTGGGAAGGAGAAGCTGGGTGTCCGACCACGAAGAGAATGAAATGCCCAAGGGAGGACTACCGCTGACTGCCTCAACCTCCCTGCTCAGTTTCTGTTGGCTCTTGTGAGCACCCTGTTCCATAGCATTATCTGCTCCTATTGGTTTTGACGTGGAAGTCTCACCTGAGGGTCCCCCTGCTCTGCATGGGACCCACTCTGCTGGGAACTCAGGCAGCTTTATCAGGGCTTCCCTAGTTAGTTTCTGCAGAATGCTTGTAAACTTTGGTTTGGTGATGTCACCTTTCTGTGCGATTTGTTCTTGTCCTTGGTGCCATCATTGGATGGGTCACTCTGCTTTGTGCAGCACAGTCTCTACCTGGAACACCAGCTGACTGCTTTAAAGGGTCTTCCCCATTCCGGCAGGATGTTCCGAAAGCCCAGTTTGGTGATTTTTGCCACCTATGTATCTATCCGCTAATCGTTATATACTCTTTTACTTTGGCTTGTTCTATACTTAATAACTCATTCAAAACCAAAGTGTGGCTACTGAAGCTCATTCTTTGTACCCTGTGGAAGAGAGATGCAAATCCATCATACCACTCTATGGCTTCCCTTCCCATGGTTGGTGAAGCCATCAGGGCCTTATTCATAGGGCATCTCAGGAACGCATGCTCACAATGTGAATAGCAAACATTGTTTTCAGACAGGACCATCCACATCCAGATATGGTGTGGTAAATTTCTTAACCACACAGAACACTTACTCAAAGAAGAATTTCCTTAACACATAGTGTTCCTGTTAGTTTAGGGCACATTTGGGGTCAAGAAAAATCCAGGCTTTGCAAACATCAGGCCCTGGGATCTACAACATTCTCACCCTCATCTGCTTCCTGACCTGGCAAGCTCTCACTCAGCACAGGTTCTTCTCATGGCTCCAGCTGAAGGCAGTTTAAGGAAGGGACCAGATACACCTGGACCTTCCTGGGCTGGAGTTACCCAATCATTGTCATCCCACGTGCACAATGATTTCTCTAGGCATTAACGCAGCTCAGGACTACCACTGTGGTTTGAGAGAACTCCCCATCCTCAGGTCGGCAGACTTGCAGCTCCTCCCAGGAACTTGACATCAGTAGGTTTTTCACAGAAAAGTCTCCCAAACACACTCTCATTGAAAAATGAACCCATTTCTTTAATCTAGTATCCCTGTGGATTGAGAGTTCATCCCAGTGACCTTGCTCATTTTCTATCCTATCAGTCACTTCATGGCCAAAGCCCAGGTTAACAGGAAGCCTCTGAGCTGATGTAGGGGGAGAAGTCACTGGGCTGAGTCCAATGGCAGGCTGGGCTGTTAATTGGTCTCCTGGGTATGTTCAGCTTGGGAAATGGAGCCCCAAGGTTTGTTTCTCCCTACCCCTTCTATCTAAACAGTACTGACATGCCCCGGCGAGGATAACTGTAATCGCTCCATGGCTTTGGATTATTTTAAAATCTGAAATGTTTACTATCGAACTTTGGAGGTGAAAAATGTCAACCTGAGCTAAACACAGGACCCCCTAAAAGGTATCTGTATTCCGCAAACAGTAGCACCAGAAGCAGCTATCACTTCAGAAAGTAAACATATGAAATCTGATAAGAAAAAAAGATCCTAGCAGAAATAAACTGACAGCAGACAAATGTGATGTGTTTGCCAGACCGAAGAAGATTCCTGGCTTGTCGACCTCCTGTGCACACCTCCCCCCTCCATCTGTGTCTCCCAACTCTACCTAAACCCTGCTTAAAGTTCAAGTCAGGAGGCCTGGGTCCTATTCATTGTTTTCAAACTTGGCTTGCTCTTGGGCCCAGGAAGCAGGCCCTGTATGTACCATGTCTCATGGATAGATAGACTCAGTAAAAACTAGCCAAGTGCTTGAACTGCTATCTGGGGAGTGGCCTCAGGTTCACTTAGCACACATGGCTAGGATGTTGGCTCCTAATGGTAGCAAACAGTTCGGCCACAGGAACATGTAGTTGTGGCAATCAATGTATTTGAAGTTTTCTCGCAATCTCCGGCGGCACACCCTTCACATTCCTTTCGGTGTGGCTACAATAATGAAGAAATGAATGGGGAAGTCTTACTTATGAAAACTGGAAGGCAAGAGAGGGTATTCACTAGGAAAGGTCTAAAACAGAGCCACGCGGGCTACTGTAAAATGCGTGATGAGACAATTCAACAAGTTCTCCCCTCTCTGGGGGACTGGAAAATAGTCGTAATGGAAATTATACAGTGATAAAATTCTGTCCCCGTCCGATTAATTACTTGTGAATAATAACATCTCTAGTTTCTTTCAATTATATCCTAATTGCACACCTTTTGCTCTGGCTGATTGGGCAATGAATTAATGAATAAGGACTACTACTGAATTTAATTAACACCATTTTTTCTCTGTGCCCTTTACATATCTGTTGTGAACATGGAAATTCACTCTCTCAGGGCTAGAACTGGAAGAAAGTTAACCTTGAACCCTGCAAAACCTGTTCCTCCCAGTCAGGCTGGCTTCCCTACTGCCAAGTGTGGGTGATCAAAGGTCTCAAGTATTTGCCAGAACTCAGAAGAGGGCTTTCCCAATAACAACATCAATATTCCAGCACTCACTTTTTCATAAAGCATTAGCAATGTACATGTTACAGTCATCCAAAGAGATGGGTAAGTGAGCTATCTAGGAGTCAATTACAGTGCCATTCATAATTTATTCCATGTACAATGGAAAGCCGATCAGATTTCACATGTGTTTACTTTCTGAAAAGATAAGCGCTTATGGCTGGTACCCCGGGTAGAATACAGATATCTTTCATGGTGATGTGTTTATGTCAGGTTGACATTTTCAATTGCCAATGGCCTCCCTGTTTTCCAAAACTAGTCTGGGCTTGAAAACTAAAGCTCATGCTTACAAAAAGTAAAAGACCAATCTGGAATTTTGCTATCTCAATTCGAGCAAGACAGTCATGAATATGCTCCCTCTAAACACGCAGGCAGACAAATAGGCATTTCTTCCTAGAGACAGGTAAGTACAGACTCACAGGGCCAATAGCACTGGAATCACAGGGTGCACTGCAGTTCCCAGGTGTGGATACCAGCAACCCACCTCAGAAATCTTTGGGCACATTTTTGTGGTCAGTTGTCTATCAGTCCCATTTAGCTAACGTTATCCCCTCCAACATACTGAAAAAAAACTGAAATATATTAAAGGAAGGATTTTACAGAGTATTTTCCAAGATACAAACAAATCAATGTTTTTGCAAGACTAGAAAAGACACGTGGCCAGTGGGTCTCCCACATAGACCTCCATCGGTATCTCCGAGCTCCGTGTGCACCTGCCCCCCCACCCCGCCCCTGCCGAGCCCCGGCTGTACCTCGTATCTGCTGACTTGCCGCTCAGCCACCTTCAGGCCTTGGCACGTGTGGATGAAACAAACTTTAGCTCGTCTCTGGGAAGGAAGCCAGTCCCTCTTTACCAGGTCCATGACCATCACATGGTTTTTCAGGCTGGTACTAAAGGCAGTTATCTGAAAGGTGGGGTGCACAATCTTCCCCTCCTCGGGAGGTTTCACAGGCATTCCGGAGCCCTGTGTGATACTGGGAATCTTGTGACTTCAGCCAGCCAGCCCGGCAAACACAATTTTCTTTGTTTGATGCAGGTATTGAGTGCAGCAGGAGGGGTTTGGGACCAGCTCCAGTGCAGGCCTGTGTTTTCCAACTTCACAGACAGTTGCTCCAAAATCCTTGCTACAGGGGGGCACACAATATAGTTGTGGAAACCCCCTGGGTGACCTTTAAATGCCACGAGAAAACTTCCTCTGCTGCAGCCTGGCCAACTCCAGCCTCCCGCCTGGGCTCTGAGGTCTTGCTGTCTTCTCTGATTTCAAAGAGGCACGTTTCCTTCTCACTTGTTTTCTGCTTGCCTTTAAGTTCCAGACGCTGAATTCACCTGGTTACCAAGAGGTTCGATATGTGTTTCCGTCTCTAGACCCTCAAATCCAAATAAATTATTTACAGAGTTCTGTACAAAGGAACCAAGAGGGATAATTGCCGCTCTTTTAAAGTGTCTGCTTTTGCTTGCCAGGGGCCTGAAAGGAACAAGTACAGACTGCCTACTGGCACAAAGAGTGGCCTCAGCCCTGCAAAAGATAAGAGCGCATTCAGGGAAAAAGAGACTCGCAGAACTGACAGCTGAAGACGGGCGTGGAGAGACACCGTGCTGGGAAGGACAGTGACTCAGGTAGGGGGCTGCCATCCAGAGTCAACCATGGAAGCCTTCCCACACCTGGAGCCTCAGTTTCCCCCCAGGAAGAGCACTAAGATAGAGCTGCCCTCCCTACCTGCCCCCGCCCAGGTTATGAGGATCAGGTGAGCCACACAATGAGGAAAGAGCTGCACGTGCCTGCGCTGGTGAACGTGCCCAAACTGTGGCACACATCACTCTTAAGAGCCGTTACAGCTTCTGCTCAAATTACTGTGCACAGTTCCCTCTCCAGAGCAGAACCTAATAGCGCCATGCTTATGAAGGTTTACTTTATGCAAAAAGTTATTTGATTCTGAATGTCAGGCTGCTTAGAATACAGACCCAAGGAGGGCTCCTCCCTATTTTCATTTCCTGTGTTGCTGCCATTTCAATTCATCTGGTCTTGGGAGCCATTAATCAAGGGCACGCACAAGACAAAGCCGATGGCAAGAGGCAGAACTCTGCTGGCCGGGAGGGACTTCTGTCTGGTTTTCTACAAGGAAAACTTGGGAAAACTTTAACTCAGGCCACAATGAAAGCCAGGAAGGCTGAAGGAAAGCCTTGGTGATGTTCCCAGAAGCAGAGCTCAATGTCAGCCGACACCTCGTTCCTTCCTGCTGTGTACAGGGTCTCTGCAAGTCACAGTGACTGGCTAGGACCCAGATGATGGGGTTTTAGCCTCCTGTTACGGGGGGCAAGGGTTGAATGTTGAAGCTGAGAATTGAAGCCCAGGAGGTGATGGGAAAGACTGGCGGCCATTTCAGTCAGTGTTTGCGGCAGACTAAACACCAGCCCAAGGTCACTAAAATGGTGTCTACTATGATCAGCTGGGACTCTAGCTTTCCTGAAGACATAAGAGTGTAACACCCAGCTGGTGGCAGACTTTATTTACACTGAAAACTCTCCAGAGAGGCATAGAATGCCATGCTGGATTTTAGAAACACTGGGATAAAGGCAGCCAGGGAAAAATTTTTTGGATAATAAAGTAATTAAAATTTATCAAAGACCTCAACAAAGGAAGGAGTCTGCATCCCTGGTTTGGGCTCTGAAGACCTAACTTGGCATCTCCTCAAAGTTGCTTCTGGTACCTGTGAGTTCCTGTCCAGCAGGTCCTGCAGGTGTGAGGACACTCACGACTTTTCTTCTTTTTTTTTTCTTTTTTTTAAAATTTATTTATTTATTAAAGATTTCTGTCTCTTCCCCGCCACCGCCTCCCATTTGATGCCACTACACACTGAAGGACCCTAAACCACGTAGAAGCTACCAGAGCTTCCTGTCCAGAAGTTTCAAAACCAGCCTGGGGAAGTTTACCTAGGGTTGCCTGGGTTGTTATGGAAACCAGCTCTCTCAGGCAGCACCAGAGATCACGAGCTTACCTGACCAGTGAGTGTGACTCCTCCCTCTCCACTGGTCACAGGACACAGCTGTAGCATAGCCAAAAAAAGGTCTCAAGATTCTTGGACAGGAGGGCTGAACAGGAGTCTTGAGATGTCAGATTCAACTTCTCAGTGTATGGAGTCAGGATGGAAGGCCGGAAGCAGGGAAGGTGGAGGAGAACTCGTCAGGGGCTGAAGCAACCACGCAACCACGGATGGAGAGTTGGGGGACGAGTGTGTGGGTGGCTAACAAGAATGTGGATTTGGACGAGGCTCCTGTGCTCCGGCACCAGCTCCCTTTGTCGGCGCACCTCCCACCCCCCACCCCCAGCCCTGCTGCTGTTCTGACAGCCTCAGACTTTAAGAGCTTATCAGTGCGGACCTTTGCAGACATGGATCACAGAGAGCAGCTCCACCCACCTGAGGCAGGGTCTCTCTAAGGAGAGCCTCCTCTTGACTCTGCCGGGATTACAGGTGAGCACCACCACACCTGGCTTTGCAGGGGTTCTCGAAATTTGAACTCGGGTCCTCACACTTGTATGCCAAGTACTTTACCCACTGAGTGTCATCTCCCCAGCACCTCCTCTTTTTCTCCTCAAAGTGAACATCTTGTTCACTATGAGAGTTAGACCTCTGCTTGGCTAATGTCCTGAAGAAGGTCCAACTGAATCTCCCTAAATTGGCCCCTAACGTGACTGACTGAACTGTCATTGGTGACCATTACTGTTCCATGACACCCAGTTACAGTTGTGAGCCTCAGATATGTTTACAGTTAGGACAGATGGGGAACGAGGCTCTTATTCTCTCCATACCCTGGCTGTGATATACAGGGTTGCAGGGAACATGCATCGAGGTATTTAAATAATGAATTATTCAAAAAGAAAAGGGAACTGTGGGTACCTGGTGCCAGAAATTTCTGCTCGTGAATTCTTAATCTGTTCTCCGGAGGGATTACCGTTTACGACTATGAAAGACATCCTAATTACGCAGCAACGGCGTTGATTTCCTGCAAGGCTTGTGCTGATCTAAAAGGCATTAGGCAACAATAAAAACAGATGACTATGGAGTTCTGAGTGCATAACCAAGTCTGCCTTTTGGAGGAGAGTGACGCTTTATCTATGAGTGCTTCACTCATGAGGTGGGAACTGAAGTTTTCCTCCTGGCCCAAGGAGGAAAGGATGCTACAAGAGTATCCTTTAACAAAACAGATGTGTGAGAGCCACACAGGACCACCGCAAGCCCACATACCCTCCTTTCAGTTCCTGCTTGATGGCTGCTAGAACAAATGAGAAGGATTGAGAGTTCTGTGTCCAAAGCAAAAAACAAAACAAGAAATAACAACAACTAAAAACCCTGGGCTTTTTAACATAAGAGGAAGGAAATATGAGTTTATTTGATACTCCAATTGTTGCTACATATTTGGACTGTGTTGAATAAGGCCTCAATGTGGTGGAAAAGAGACTGGCTTCTGAGCATGCCTGGGGGGGGGGGGGTTGTCTTGATTGTGTTCATTGAGATGGATGGAAAGACCTGTCCACTCTGGGTGGTACCATTCCCTAGCTGGGATTCTAGACAGCACACGTGGAGAAAGGGGAGCTGAGCAGCAGCATGCACTGATCCGAGCTTCCCCAGGGTAAATTCGATGTGACCCAGCTGCTTCAAGACCCTGACGTTCAACTCCCCACCATGATGTACTCTTGAGATATGACTCAGAATAAACCCTTTTATCCGCATGTTTCATCACAGAAATGGGGGGGTGGGGAACTAAGGCATTTGTTCAGTAGATGAAGGAAATACATGTCATATAGGTATTTGCTCCTAATTGAAACACTCCCTTGTGGGATATTCCTAGAGTTCCTCAAGACTTCACAAGCTCAAAATCTCACAAGCCTCACAGGCTGGACCCCACAGTTATATAACCAGTAAGCAGTTGTTGGTAAAGGAGAGGAGACTCTAGGGTGGAGCTGCCTATGAGAAGTGCATGGAGCTCCAGGGATGCAGCCACCAGCCACACAGGTGGTCTTCCCGTGATGCAGCTGCCTTTGAATGGCTCACATTCCTTTAACTCCTCATACCTGCTGCCTAAGTAACCCAAATAAACTCGCTGGTTCCAAGCTAGATTTGGGTGGAGTCACTTTTTCTGTCCTTCTTCTGTCACCATGTGGGGTAAATAAACATCTGTTTATGTCTTCCCAGGAAATGTCAGCGACAAAAGGAGTTGATGGCTTCATACGCCACTTTCTCTATTGTGAACAGAAACTTTCTCCTACTTCTTTTGGAAATCATGATAACTGGAGGTTTGGGGAGTGGCAAACAGAGGGGTTGGGGGCGGGGACTGCAAGGGGAATACAAACAATACCGGCACATTTGTCTACAACATTCACTTGCCCCCACTTCTACAAACAGCCGAGAATCATTTATTTAGCACCCACTGGGTGTTCAATGCTGTGCCAACTGCTCTGATTAAATATTCAAAGCCACTTCTAGTGTTGCCTAAAACCAAAGCAACCCGCAGTTAGGGGGAAATCCTATTTCTCTCCTTCAGATCCACGGGGAGGAGAGAGTTATCTCCAGACAATGCACGGTGTTTTCCTGCTTTCCCTCCAACATCTCTAATGGAACTTGAGAAAGGAAAGTCATGATTTTAGAAATTGCATTTGATTTTATAGAGTAGATCTGGACAAGCAGGAGGGAGGAGGGCTGCAAATGACATTTCCCAGAAATATTAAACCCAATTTCCTTCTTACATCCTAGAGCAATTTAACTCAACAAGAAAACTCGGTTGGCTGCCCCCTTCCTCTCCATGGAGGACTGCTGTGCCTTCTTCCGCCAACGCATTCAAGGAAGCTCTTTGGTGACAAGCCTGGCAAATAGGAGCGAAGGACAGAGACCTATTACTGTGGCCCTGGGTGTGGACAGCCCACTTGTTGCAATTAACTCCAAACAAACACATCCACCATCTCTCTCAGCCATGTGTTCTTACGCAGGCAAATTAATTTTTTAATGGGCTGATATAAACAGATTTCTGAAATGCAATATTTACCAGAAAAATACCCAGACTCAATATTAAGCTTAGCTGCCCCATCTTCTTAAATAAAGTTTTCCTGGCTTACAGGCACCGCCAGCTTCCTGTTTGCTCTTCATGTCATGTGACAGGGGGAACAGCTGACCTGAAGTGTGGGACTATGGGTGCCTGATAGGTAAAGCCTAGGTCTTTGGTCAACATGTGTGTTTTCTCCTGGTTTCTGTTAGGAAGATGACGTTCTATATGCCCCTACTTCTCAGTCATCCCATACCCCAAGTCTTATCATGGTTGTGAAGAACCTCCTTGAGCATTCAAAGTACCTACTTTTTCAGTGCCAAGGTGATAGCCCAAAGATATTTTTTCAAGATGATAGGGAGGGGGACAGACGTGGCTCAATAGGTCATCCTCATATATCCATACTGACAATTGATATGAACAGAATTTTGACTTCCCAATTCTCCCATGAATTCACAGCAACAATAGCTACCTGCCCAAACAAAACAAAACAAATGAAAAAATACTTAACAGACCATTCTTGAAAGAAGGAGCAAAAATGGTCAATATCTTTAAAACTATCCCACATCCTTTTCTACCAGGGAAATGCCAATCAAAGCTGCCTAGGGATCCCACCTGGTATCTGGATTCTATCATTAAATGTCTGGATTGTTATCATTGAAAATGTAGTAATAAAAACAAGTGATGGTGAAGATTTGAGGAAAGTAGAGAGAGCCCTTATTCACATTCATAGGAATGTAAGCTGGTTCAGTCACTACGGAAATCAATATGGAGGATTCTCAAAAAACTAAAATTAGAGCTATCATATGATCAAGCTATACTATTCTGAAATATATACCCCAAAGACTATATCCAACCACAAAATTACTTGTACATTATGGTAGTTTCTGTTCCTTTGAGGATAACAAGGAAATAGAATCAATCTAAAAGTCTGTAGACAGATGACTGCGTAACAAAAGTGTGGTATATACACAATAGAATGCTGTTCAGCTATAAGAAAGAATGAAATTTTTAAGATTTCATGAAAGAGGATAGATCTGGAAATCCTTATATCAAGTGAGTGACTCAGACTCAGAAGGACAAACGCCACACATCTCCTTCACGTGGATCCTAGGTTCTAATTTTTACGCGTGTACAATTATGGGTGTGCAAGAGTGTGAGTCTAGATAATGTTATGAAACTACAAAAGGGACCAGAGAGGAGTGAAAAGGGATTAAGGGATGGGGAAATATAACATGTGATATGAAAACATAAGGGGACAAGAGGGAAGGACAGCACAAACGGTTTCGGAAATTCTATTATAAAACCATTTGAAGCCAGACATAGTGGGGCACACCTTTAATCCCAGGTCTGGAGGTAGAGGCAGACAGAACTCTATGAGTTCAAGGACAACCTGGTCTACATAGTTGAGTTCCAAGACAGTCAGGGCTACATAAACAGAACCTGTCTCAAAGACAACATGAATTAAAAACAAACCAATTTGCATGTTAACTAAAATATAAGCAAATCAAACTGTTGGGTCATTAGCCACGGAAAAGATGGCAAAGTCCTTCCCCATAGTAAGGCATGGAGGGAGGATAAATATGGCAAGGCCCCCCATAGCAAGAGGTGGAGGGAGGATTTGTCCAAGTAATTTGACACAGACTCCCTTGCCACTGGGATCTGCCAGTCACCCCTCCCCCAACCTGGACCCTTGCTTCACTGACCACACTCTGGCTGGTTCCACCTTCACTCTCCTCAGACTCAGCCCAGAAGCCATTTTCTCAAAGCGACCTTCCCTGCCAATTTCCTTCCCTGACCTGGATTTTCTCAATGTTAGTTCTTGCCCTAGCAGGTATATTCATGGCTGTTTTCTACAGTCTCGCACTTGCTTGAAGACAGCAGAATACCGGCTCACTCCATAAGGACAGTTTCCAAATTAGATTCTCCCCCTCCTTTCTCTACGTTACCCCTCCACACTTCCCAGCCATTGTTTACATTGCAAAACATGATGCAGAATGTATTCTAGTAGGGTGTCAAGAATACAGGTACTGAGGGGGGTGTTCCCCTGAACAGAGAAATCATGGGGTTTAGACAGTCTTGGTAGTGTTAGGAAATGATATTTACAGCGCCTAGCCACTGCAGCAGCCCTTGGTGTGTATGCGAAGGCCTATGAGACCAGTCAGCCTCGTCAAGCCGATTTCCCACTTCTTTATTAGCTTTATAATCTTCTTGATTAGCTTTGTGCAGGGCTGTTGGGACACAGGGTTTGATGGTCCTGAGAGCACAGGTCTGAAGCACAGTTCCAAGCCCGCTGTGGGAGCTTGTGGATGCCATGTTAGTAGCTCTTGAGTGACCATCTGCGGCTCTCTGTGCTTGCTTTGATGGCTGACTTCAGGCCCCTGATTCCCTACCTCCTGCCTTCCTGAAACAGGTGTCTCGGGTCAACTGATGCTGCTGGGTCTTCTCTGGAGAACTTGGCTGAGCCCCGTTCCAACTCCTCATCCTGTCCTGCCACTGTGTCACCACCGGTGAATGGCCCAGTTCATCCTTAACCTTCACCTGTAGTGTCCCAGCGCTTTGAGGGTGTCGCTTCCCCAACATTCCTGGCGTTGGGGATCAGACTGCCAGTACATGGGCATTTGCAGGGACAGTTTGTACCCAAACCATCACGAGGATTCTCCCTTGTGAGACAACAGGCTTCGGATTAAGTGATGGGATAAAGTGCGACAGAGCACTCCAGTCTTCCTAACAGACTCTATTTCTCTGCTGTGTTCGAGGTGACCTCATACCCACCAGGAAGCATACAGTGCCAGCCGCATGACTGCTGAGCATTGGGAAAGTTCTCTGCTGTGCTCGAGGTGACCTCATACCCACCAGGACGCATACAGTGCTGGCCGCATGACTGCTGAGCATCCAGAAGGTTCTCTGCTGTGTTTGAAGTGACCTCGTATCCACTAGGAAATCTACAGTGCCCTGCAGCATGACTACTGAGCATCAAGAACGTAAGGCCACCTGGAAGAATCTGTCCCTTTCCGCCTCTCTGTGTGCTGTCGCAAGAGCCTGGAGCAAGGCCATCGCATCCTGTGAACCCCTTCCTCCAGATTCTCAGCCCTGCAGCTCCTTACTCTCAGCTGTGACTCCAATGGTGTGTTCCCAGCCAGCTTGTCAGCGAGGGGAAGTGGGCCTCGGATTCAATTTCTCCTCCCTGTTCAGGGCTCACAAAGCATTCCTTTCTCTGTTTTCAGTGGTGCTTTCTCTGCCCTGGCTTCTGTTTCCCTGATCCGGGTCTGCCTCAGCCACAGGTCTGTCCGTTCCTCACTTTGCAGTTAACATTCAAATCGGATGGCAGCCTGGTTTCTCAGAGAAGAAAACAACCTTATTCTGGAGAGCTGAGAGGAACTGGAATACAGGGCCAGGCTGGGTGAGCAGCCTGTTCACAGAGACACCAAGACGTCTAAAGCCGTTTGCATGGAGAATGCATATTGTTGGCCACCAAGAGATGACCTCCTCTCTTCAGCTAAACCTTTCTGCTGACATCCTCACAGACATGCTCATCTCCTAGGTGACTCTGAGTCAGGGCAGGGTGACAGTCAAGATTAACCGTCACGGCTGCCTTTGGCCTCTTAATTTCCGTTTGTCTCCCGAGTGTCATTTTCCATCTCTGACAGCCAATCTATATTTGTCCCTAAGTGGAAATGAGTCCCTTGTAGGTAGCACATAGCTGGGTCTGGTTTTATTTAACCCATTCATTCACTCCGTGTCTTTATTTTTTAATTTTTTTTAAATGTATTTATTAAAGAATTCTGTCTCTTCCCCGATGTACTCACTCATATTTGGTTTCTAGCCATAAATAAAGGACACTGAGCCTATAATTAGTGATCCTAGAGAAGCTAAATAAGGAGAACCCAAAGAAAAACATATAGGCATCCTCCTGAATATTAATCTTCATCAGGCGATGAAAGGAGACAGACACAGAGACCCACCTTGGAGCACTGGACAGAAATCTCAAGGTCCAAATCAGGAGCAGAAGGAGAAAGAGCACGAGCAAGGAACTCCATGTCTTTTTAGGAAAAAAAATGAATCTACTTACATCCAATGTAACTATTGATAGATAACAATTGACTCCGTTGTTGTTTTCTAGTTGTCTTGTAAATTCTTTGCTCCTTTACTCTTCCATGAAGTTCCTTGGGGATTGAGTGGTGGGCCTCATTTTCTTTTTACAAACATTTTAATTATTCTCATGGGTACAAGGATATTGGCATGTTGTATGTAAGTGTGCAGGCCCACGTTGCTGTGCATATGTGGAGGTCAGAGGGCAGCTCCATCCACGGTGTGGATCAAACTCAGATCAGCAGGCATGACAGTCAGTGCCTTAACCTGCTGACCACCTCCAGTCCCTTCGGTTCTAAGCTATGGCTTTGTAATTGTCATGAAATTTACATAAAACATGCCTTATATGCAGTCATGAACCATGTTTCCAGTTTCAACACCATTTCTATCTACCCATGTCAAACAAGAGACAGAACAGAAATATATATATGCGTGTGTGTGTGTGTGTGTGTGTGTGTGTGTGTGTGTGTGTGTGTGTGTGTGTATGAAGATGCTGTATATTTATTTTGGACAAAGGAAAGAGCCCAGCACTACAAGGTCAAACATCTGTTACTCTCGTCACTAGATGTCCCATGGTCGCCACATCACCTTCATGTCCTACCTGTCTCCCTCTTGGTAGACAGAAGGACATGTGTATGTCTCGTATCTCAGCCCGTTGTGTCCACACAGTGTTTCCCGGGCTGTGATCTTTAATCCAATGAATAAGTTCACACTCTGGTCTGATGTCTACTCGCCTTGTACTGTGGTTGTTCCATCAATCAAGTCACCGTAACAAGTAACCCAGCTAAGAGCAGCAGGCTTTTCTCCAGCGTGCCCCTCCTGGTATTCTTTATCTTGCTGTTGCTCCTTCACCTCACTCAAGGGTTACACGAAGTTCCACACGTGTTGAATGAGAACAACACGGCAGCCTTCTAAGAAGCGGCTGTAGCTCTCATTTGCGAAGGCGCGACTGCCTGTCAGCCTTGTAAGCTTGTAGACAAGACAAGCTTAATGGTGAGGTTGAGGGCTGCCGCAGCAAATACAGCAGACATCCTCCCAGGAATCTCCCTCTAAGTGTCAAGGATATTATAGCTTGGGTCATCCTTGAAATACGTAGAAGGTTTTGGATTGCTTTAAAAAATTAGTCTGAAAGGAAGTTCTTTTTTGTGGTGAAGAATGAATTCTTATGGAAATGTTCATTACATACCGAGGTAGCACCAGCTTTATTTGTGTTGTTTTTCTTTTGTTTGGTGTTTTACTTTCTTTGGTCTCAATCTGTAGCCCAGACTATGCCAGAATTTGTTATATAGGCCAGACTGGCCTGGAATGTGTTGTGTAGCACAGGCTTCCCTAAATACTCTCTATATAGCCCAGGCTGGCCTGGAACTCATGGTAATCATTCTGTTTCAGTCTCTGAAGTGATAGCAATATAGGCATGAACCACCATGCCTGGCTTTTTCTCCCTGTTTTCCAGAGCAAGTTGAGGGTAGTTGGCGTCTCTATAGAAGTGATCCCTAAGTCATCTGGAGGCAGTTTACCACAGATAATTGGATTAAGAATGGAGGTTTGATTCAAGTGTAGTTTAATTCTATCGAAGAAGCTTTGTAATGACGGGCAAAGAGACAGAGTCGATTAGTTCCAGTAACTAATCAAGGCACTGATAGAGACTGAGTCCTGTTTCTGCACAGAACTATGGGCACTGGGATGGTGAGAAGTTAGGCTTCAGGGAGGACAGGAAATATTTAAGCAGCAAAAATGGCCAGAGAACCTTGCCCAGGCTCCCTGGTACTCACCCATGCTTTATTCTAATGGCAAGTTCTATGTAACTTGCATAATGAGATGTCTGCCCCAAACAGTCAAGCAGTTGCCCTGGCTACGGGGCATTGGAAGATGCTTCCGATGATGCAGCACCAGCATCCACCAGCCTGTCATGGCCCCATCTTTCTCAGCACCAGAAGCTTCTCCCAGACTGGCAGCCTCACTCTTCTACTCCCTCTGCTTCTTCCTCTGTTACCAGCTGCTCATGAATGACCTCTGCAGAAGGCTTCAGGCACACATAGCCAGTTACATTCTAAGAAGATACCCGAATTTCCAAGGCTTAGTACACTTCATGCCTTACTTTAACACTAGCAGAATTTACAAGTTGGAAAGAACTTTATACTGAAAGACTGTATGACCAAATTCTTCAAGATCATCCTGGTTGCAAATACTCTGCTTAACTTGCAATTAATCTAATCAAATCTTTGTTTCAGAAAGTATTCCCTTTCCTTCAGTTTGGGTCAATGATAAATGTATATGCAGGAAACAATCTCTCTTTCTCCCCTCTCCTCCCTCTCTCGTTAGGCAGGTACTCAGGCTGAGCTACATTCCAGCCCTAGAGGGGATAATCTCCAAGAGATCACAATAAAATACACACATCGTGCAACACATGGAACTCTTGTGTTGCAGGTGGTAGAAGGCCGCCCAGAACAGGGATGTGTTAGTTACTTATCTCACTGCTATGGCTCAAAATGTGACAAGAAGCAATGTAAAGGTGAATGGATCTGTTTTGTCTCACAGTTTGACTGTACACAAATCCATGATGGCAGGGAAGGCAAGGCAGCTGACTTCCATGGTGGCTACAGTGTATAGCTGAGACTCATCTAATTTAGTTGAGTCAGGAAGCAGAGAGAAGATAGAAAATGGGGCAGGTTACACAACCTTAAAACTCACCTCCCAGTGACCCACTCTATATGGCCAGGCCTCACCTACTAGAAGTTTCACAAGGTCCTGAAATATTGAAGCATTACTATCAGTTGGGGACAAAGAGTTCAAAGAAATGAACTTGTGTGGGACATTTTATAGTCAAACTGTGGCAGAAGGGAGCCCACTATCTTAAGGAATCCAAGGACACAATAAAGAATTAAGATGGCCAGGACTCATCCAGAAGGCAGGACTAAACTAAATCCTCTTCCTGGGCTCTTTTCAATAAAGTGGGAAGATCATGTGGTCCTTAGAAAAAGCTGGATAAAGGTTGAAATTTAAATATCCTAGAAGTGTGAGGAGGGTGCAAGGTATGAGTTCCATAAATGTCCTACTTTCCTTTATACAAATTCCACTGTACTTGCAAAACACGGAGGACCAAAATGCAAGCGGGCTGAAGAATGCACAATTGTTAATAAAGATGTTTTAGGTAGAGCAATATGAAAGTACAAAACACAAGGAAAGAGGGGAATGCCAAAAGCAAAAGAAGCTGTGATTGACTGTGAAGGGTCCTCCAGGCTCTTTCATTTTAACAGAGACACTTTCTCCTCATAAAGCCAGGGAGGTATAGTCAACCTCTCACACTCAAGATATTTACAGAAGATTATTATAAAGTGGAGGTTATCAAAAGCAAATCATGCCTCCTGAATTTCCAACCATTGAAGGATATGCTAAATTTAAAATAGAGCATTGGAGTATTTAAATGGAGTTTGTGAGCAGAGTGCTACAAGTTGCTTAATGGTGACACAGACCCACTGTGTCCCTGGAGCTGGGGCAGTGAGCATGGATCACAGGGCTGGTGGTGAACATACCTCCACCATGTTGGACTGGGTAGAGCCAAAAGGCAAAGCAGCCTTATTCCTAGCCACAATGCTTAGCATTTTAAGAGGTTCTCCTGATCAGACAGATATGCAGTAAAGACAGATTCAGACATAAACAACCTCTGAATGAGTCACAGCATGTTTTAAAAAACAATGTACATAGGCTTGGGAGAGAGAAAAAAAGAGTAGATAGTTATAAAAAGAAGTAAATAATTTTAAAAATAAAACAAAGTCTTTAAAGAGACAATAAAACTAATATAAAGAGTACAGATAGTCATAGATTAAAGGAATAAAGAAAAATAAGCCACGTAAAGATGGAATGGGAGTCTGGATTATGTATATTATTGTGTTTTCTTTAAATTTTCTGAGTGCAGAGAGACATTTGATTCTGAGGGCTGCTAAGTTAAACCAACATATATATTTTAAAGGTATCTTGACTTCAAAGTTTGAGTCTAAGGATATGTTACTTTGGAAAAGAGGTTCTACTTTTGTTTCCACAGAAGATGAGAACCTGTGGATTCCTTTCAGGCTAATGTGGTTTTATGTAACAAGAGCTGCCAAAAAAATTTCCTTAAACCCTTAAAAATTCTTTGCCCAACAAACAACAGGAAGCAGTTTGGAGAAAACTACATTCAAATTTCCAAAATTATTGTTTACAATGTTTGTTTTCATTTTAAAGGCTTTTATTATAAGTGATTAATGATCACAGTCAATTTCCAAAAATAGATAGATAGATAGATAGATAGATAGATAGATAGATAGATAGATGGGATATGATAGATAGAGATGAATACTTTACATTGGTATGGATTTGGTCTATTGATACAAACCTAAAGTTGATTTGCTACACTGCGTATATGTATTTCTGCTCTTGTTTAAGGTATTATGTTTGTGCAGCTCATTTAAAATGTAATGTATAGTTAAGAAATACAGATTAATAGTCATCTGTAATAATCAAACATTGTAGTCATATTTTAGTTAGGTTTTCTAGATGTATAGATATATATCTCAGATAGATAGATGATCTTCAAACACTTCAAAGAACTATAGAATATGACATTTATATAACTAGGATTCTGTTGACATGAGACACGATTGCTCCTGACAGCACCAATCTATTCCCAAGAGAATGCTGGTCACTACACTCCACTTGGAGCTTGTTTTATTCTTGGCACAACTGGCCTTTGGGCAAAGAACTTCCCCTACCTTGATCACTGACAACATGCACAGTGTTCAGACTGGACAAGCAGTATACAAGCAAAAAGACTGCCAAACCTTGCCAAGACAGGGTAAGACAGTTTTTCAAATTTTCCTACATCTGAAACTGGTCTGTCAGTTACTCTAGACCTTAGACAAAGTTGGTTGCCTCAACATTGCAAATGAGACTTTGGGTGATTGCCCAGTTAGCCTGTTGTCTCTGTCATTTCTTGCACTTTTTGGAAGTTGTTTGATTGTACTTCCTGTTTACTCAAGTTATTTTATTTCCCTTCCCAGGTCTTTGATGGGATTGAAGACTAGCTAGTCATAGATACTTTCCTCTCATGACTTAGCCAAGTCATTTTTAATATAAGACTTAGACTCAACCGTCTGGAGAGATGGCACAGCAGTTAAGAGCACGTGTCACCTGATTGCCCTTCCTTCCCTCCAGAGGTCCTGAGTTCGATTCCCAGCACCTGCATGGTGGCTCTCAGCCATCTGTCCTGAGCTCTGGTGCCCTCTTGTGGGAAAAAAGGGCTGGAGAGATGGCTCAGAGGTTAAGAGCATTGCCTGCTCTTCCAAAGGTCCTGAGTTCAATTCCCAGCAACCACATGGTGGCTCACAACCATCTGTAATGGGGTGTGGTGCCCTCTTCTGGCCTGCAGGCATACACACAGACAGAATATTGTATACATAATAAATAAATATTTAAAAAAGACTTAGACTCCTTAGAATAGGATAACTATTGAAACATTTAGCATATGTTTCTTGTTTGATGTTGTTCATGCTGGTTGTAATTCTATTTTTGTGTCTGTTTTTGCCTCTTCTTTTCCCTGGACAATACCTGATATTTGTTCGTACAGTTTTGCATTAGGCTAAGAACTCTCTTTAGACAAAAGGGGGAGGTGCTGTGAGAACTCCTCCATCCAATAGCCTTTAAGATACCAGCCCACTTTGGGGATGGTCTCATGTACTATAAATGCAAATGAAACGTGTGTGCAGCTCTCTTGGCTGCTGGATTCAGTTCCAGTTCCCAGCGCACACAGAGGACTACAGATCACTACTCTGTGAGTTTATCCCCTGATAAATAAACCTTGGTTATACTCCATTCCAAGCTATTGTGGAACTCTTTTGTATGCCAACAGAGCCTGTAGCGAGAGCTAGAGAAAAAGGGAATGTTCATAATGCCCATGGATGGAAGCAGAGACTATCTAAAAGATCCACAAACGAATCTGAAATCTCTCAGAGATGCCAACAGCACTCTGGAATTAGCATATAAAAATAAGTGAGCGTTCTGAAACTAAGTGGCTTGGAACTGATGCTGATTAGATGTCTGCAAGTAGGAGATTCTTCAAGCAGACAAAGACGATATGAAAGTACTCAGAACAAAACAGCCCTCGCCATCTCTGACTAAAGATTCACCACAGCATAAGCAAGACAGCTGAGAGAGACACAGATGCAGCATTGTTTAGAAAGCAAAAGAACAGTGGGCGGTAGATCACCAAGTCAAGTGCCTTCCCTGCAGGCATGAAGATCTGAGTTCAGACCCTCAGGACCCATATAAATTCTGGGTGAACTTGGCAGCTCTACTCTAGTGTCAAAGACAGAGGATCCCTAAGGTAAGTTAGACGAGTGAGACAGCAAGCTCTAGGTTCAAGAGAAAGATCCTGTCTCAACATATATAGTGGAAATAAATCCAGAAAGATTCCTGAAATCAACCTTTGACCTCCACATGCACATGCATCCACAGACACACACACATGTACCTACACTTATGAGAATGTCATATTACATACACATCATGCTATATATACAGTATTATTATACAAAAAGACAAGGGCTAAAATGCTTACAGAAATAAAAATTGTAAATTTTGTACTGTCTAATGCACTTATACTAGGAAAGCCACATGATGAGAATATAATCATACATGTTCATGATGGGCCATTTGTGTGGGCTCACTAAGCCAACCTGCCTTACTGCCCTCCTTTTCTATAACAAATATGCACTATTCTTCGTTGAAACCATTTTAAGAAACATTTTTTAAGACAGTTCCCATTGCTGCTCACAGAGTACCTGGAAGGTCGGCCTGGGGTTCAGATGAGATGGGCAACGTTCGTGTATAATAGCAGTCACCAGGCAGCCTGATGCATCGGATGTTTCTGATTCTACTCGAGTGGACTGGGTACAAGGACAGCCAGTAGGTACACTCATGTGTATCATGAATCATTCCCCCAAACTCAGGATGGAGCAACTGTCTGCATTCAAGGCCACGTATTTAGACAATCCGATCCATTCAAAGTATCACAAAAGTTATTCCCAGGCCATCATGATGGTTCAGCAAGTAAAGGCATCTGTTGCCAAGCTTTATGACCTGGGTTTTATCTCCAGGACCCATGTCATAGGAAAGAACCAGCTCCTGTTAGTTGTTCTCCGACCTCCACATATGTACTGTAACACCCACACATCCATGAGCATACATAGACATACGTGATAGATAAACCAATAGACTAACTGAGAATCGTTTTTCTTGAGCTCTCAGGCAGATCTTAAGGTACATACAGAGAACAAGTTTCAAAGACATCAGGTTTCTGGGCTGGGGGATGACAGCTCAGTGGCCAGGGCTTTGATCTGGGGAATTTAATAGCACATGCGTCAACAGCCATTCATTAAGTCCCATCCTAATCACCAAGGGTCTGAAGATAGAGGTGATGTCTCTCTTTCTAGGAAAGCACAACATTCTGCTGGATTGTGTGTGCCCACAACGAGAAGGGATAATGACAGGGACTCATAACTGCTGATGACAATGAGGGAAGGAGGTCATGATGAGCAATCAAATGAAAATCGATTTGCCTGTCAGTGTCCTGAGAGTCTGCGGCCAGGGCACTGGCAAACAAGTCAGTTGAGCACGAAATTCAGAGGCATGTCCTGCCTCATTTCCCGCCTGCCCTCTCTATCACCCTGTTTGCACCATGATTTTCCAAACTTCTTCCACCACTGTGTCCCAGGCTGCATGGATGGTGCTAAGCAGGAGAAAAATAGTAAGAACCAAGCTCCCTGCTGGGGGCTAGCTCCTAGTTCCTGGCCTTACATCCCAGCTGGCCAATTGTAGCCATCAATCCATAGTATTAGGTAGATTATTTGAAAGCCCACTGTGAGCTGATTGGATGAACAGAGCAAAAGGAACCATGAAGAAAGGAGGTAAGTCTCTGGTTTCCACTCTGCCAGGGAGAGGGCTCCCCCCTTGTCTATCCTAACCCGGTTTCCAAAACCCAAAATGATGCTGAATATCAGGCTCATATAATTTTATAGTGGGAATCATCAGCCTTACAGCTGACTGCCTCCTGCACCGAACATGAGAGAAAACCGAAGCATAAAGGAATTAAACAACAAACTCAAGGCCACACAACCTGCTGGAGGTACCCTTTCTACTTCTGCTAAATGCAAGCTGGTTGGGGGTGAAGACCCCTCAGTATTTACAGAAACAGAAGAAAAGCCACAGCTTCCACTACTATGCAAGGAAACAACTCCCGGGGGACCAAAAGTCAAAGAGGTGCCCTTCTGCTCTCTCCATTTCTCCCTGCCACCAAACGACTGGCCCCTGAGTTAGTTAATTTCCTCACCGCTGAGAACAAAATTGGATAAGAAAGAACTTAAGGGTCTATTTTGACTCACGGTTCAAGGATGCAGCCCACCGCGACAAAGCCCTGACAGTGGAAATTCGAGGCAGCGGGTCACATTAGAAAGCAGAGAGACGGAATGCTGCTGCTCAGATGGTTTCCTTCTTTTTCTCTCTCAGTCAGTCCTAAGACCTGAATTCTCTGGACACTGCTGCTCACAAGAGATGTGGGTGGAAGGCACACCGCGCGCAGCCAGCAGAGAGCCAGCCAATCAGAAGCCAGGCTCTAGGCTTTAGTCCCAGTGTTATAACCTGCTGAGCAATTGGATTATTGGTTTCATTAGAATAAAAGGAGGCAACGTTGTCTTATCCACTTGTAGCTTGTTAAAGGAAAAGGGATTCAGATACATGATAAAAGGAGATCTTCTATAAGACTCTGGCAATAGACTGCACTGTGTTGTATCAGGAAGAGAGCAAACAAGTGAGCTCAAATTCAAACCAAACAAGGTAAAGGGGGATTTATGGCCAAGAGGCAAGGCAAGAGGTTTGGTAGTGGAAAATTACTAGGGCAAGCAGCAAGGGTCAGCACTTCTTACTAAATGGGCCCAACAACATTCTTGTCAAAGGCCAAAGATTCAGGCTTCAAAGCTGAGAGATAAGGAACTTGATCAGATACCAAGGGTAGGGAGATTCTTGCTAAGACTGGGCAAGTCATAGACAAGAGAACAGGCGAAACAAAGCCAGGTCAAGGAGAAGGCTCAGAAGGGTCTGATTAAAGCTTTTCCAATCTAAATGTCAAGAACTATGCACACAGACCTTTATATAATGTATCTAGTGCCTCAATTGCTGTGAGACTTATTTAGCAATAGTTTGATAAATAGCCGGTACAATCATATAGTTAGCATTTCAAGAATGACCAAACCAAGCACACAGTCTTCAGGCTCCCAAAACTCCAAGAAACAATGAACTTCACGGACCACTGGTTAATTATTTGTAGCTACCTAATAGTCAAGGACTCGGTGAACCACCGGGGAGTGCTCCTACCATCCGAGTAATGGCTCGTGTCAGTTTCCAGGTGGCTCTTCGATAGTCCCTTCATAGTATTGTGTTGGGGGGTAGCTCCTATTTCCAGCCATCCAGCCTGTGCTAATTGATTCTGAGCATAGAGGAACCCTTGATATGTGAAAAGCTTCTCTGTGCTCTCAGCATCTCTAAGAAAACTGGCTCCTTGGGCCACCTGGGCACTTTTCTCTGCAATACAGCTTTCCGATATACTCTTCCCCATCAGGAAGATTTGCGTTTACAGAATCGCAACAACAGATGAACTTAGAAGGTCCAGAACCCAGAGAGGAGAACAAAATCCAACCAAGAGCAGCCTTTGGCCACAGTAGAAACTAAGACTCTGGGTATGTTCAGAGATCCTCAGCCTAATACAATAGAATACAGACCATATAGGTAGCAACCAGCCTATCTTGTAAGGAAATAATCTGTCCAATAAGCCAATGCTTTCTTTGTTCCCTGTTTTCTGCCTGTAGATTCCTCACACATGATAGGACCATGAACTAATAGTTTCCCCTTCTTGTATCATCATGGAATTCAAGAGCACTGTGGCATGTGGAGACACTAACATGGTCCACAAACCACCCTTGCAAAGCCAAGAAGGCTCTTTGCCTAAACCAAGCCTTCCTGGATCCCCAAGTTCAACACAAACTCATTCTCACTCAAGCCCCTGCGATTTACCAGCCCTGATCTCCACCCATCTTGTTGGTTTCATTCTCTAGTTGTTTGTTAGTCTTACCCCCCATACTCCACACATCCCGCATTTCCTCTGAGAACCCATTTAGCCCTCCTGGGACAATCACAGCATGATTCCTGCTGACCCTGGATGCAGACCTGTCACTAGTAAGTATTTTCCCAGGGAGAAAACACCCACCAGCCAGAACTGGCCTCCAGAAAATGTTTATTTGTCCCCCATCCTGAGTTGGGACAAAGAGGCAGGAAGCCTCTCTCTTACCTTGGTTTTCCCCTGGAGTAGGAGTAACCTGTCCCAACCCTATAGATTCACTTGCCTTCTTCTGAGGTTCTCTTCTACATTGAGACAAAACAAGAAGTCAAATCTGCATCCAAAGCCAGTCAATCTTGAAATGTCCAGACTCATAATCAAAAATCTTCCTGAGAAGAGCCCTCTCCTTTGTCTCCCTCTTTCTTCACCAGAGACTAGGGATGCTCTTCCGTGTAGCCTCGGCCAGCCACCCTTACAAGTCACTGTGGCCAACTTCTTGGAGACACCTGTCTGAGCCTCTCCACAGACATTTGGTCCCATGGGCCTGGCAGGCTCCACGCTTCAGATATGCACTATACAGGGTTCATTGGTCTTCCGGGAAGAAGTCCAGTTGAGAAAGGAGCATGTGTCATCTGTCTGGATTGCTCCTATGAGGATGAAGGGCTGGGAACACCCTGGCTTGTGTCACGGCTGGAAACTGCCTTTTTCTTCCCGGGTGTGAAATCTCCAAAAGGAAAACTATGATCGCCCCCTCAAAGGCAGCAATGAAATCCTATCAGCAGGCCAAGGACGGACACCTGCTCTCTGCACTAAATTCACGGGGGGCCGACAGCGGGTTGGCTAACAGAATCAAAGTAGCCGGCAAGCTACAGACCTGAATGGAAGCAGGATAGGCCTGCAGGGTAGTGTGAGACTTGAAGATTTGATTCTATTAACCTGCTAAGCCGAGTAAAAGGAAACCCCCTTCAAAGAAGCCTCGCCGATATGTATATAAAGGGGGCAAAATGTAGGCCTCAGGACGCGTGTGGGAAACACATGTCGGAATAAGATAAGCAGGCGTGAAAAAACCGCTTGCTCTCAGCTCGTTTCCATGACTTTAATACAACAGAAATGAGGATAAGTGCACTTGTTATTGGAGATTTTAGAAAGAAAATAAATAAAAGCCTGGACTCCAAAAGCCCTAAAACTAGGCTCCTCCACCTGTCGCTAACATACCAATGAATGGGAAGGGCTGAGTGGTGTGGAAAGGCAGACAGAGGAGGCTTACCTGATGTGGCCATACTGGGAAGAACAGATAAAGGGGTCCGGTGACCCCTGAGCCCATACTCAAGGGGCTGCCATGAGCTTGGACTTAAATGAAGAATGGGTTTGCTGGTAAGCAGTTCGGCTCCACCCATCCTCTCCCTGACAGTATCCCAAGGTGATCCAAAGAAGTCCTTCTTGCTGACTTTGTTTCAAGGGTTAAGTCTGATTCTCAGGAGATGGTTACTTCTGCTTCAAGGTGCAGCCTTAACACGGTGGCTCACTCCCCTCTTAAGGTTGATGGAGCAGGAGGTCTGACCTTCTGCTGTTCTTGGAATCCAAAATGCCTGCTGGCTTAGAACATTAGCTTATCTCTGTGTCTTCAGGTCTGAAGGGGAATGAGCCAGGTTAGAAGGACACTCCTTGAGAGATTAGCATGCCTGTGCGGAGGTGCAGGCAACCCAAGAACAGGGTATGAAGGTAAAGGTATCTTCCATCCTGTATTTGGTGATCTTGCAGGCCCAAGTGAGAACTCCATGCTCTTTAGGAAAAACAAATTCTGGGCACCTGATTCCACAAATCAGAGGGTGACTCCCTGAGGCCCCTGCTCCTAGTATGCTAATACTCCCTCCCCACACTCAGGATATCAAAGCCCCAGCACTGCTTTGAGGGGAAACACACAAGCAAGAGAGTCCAAGAGCCTTATCTACCACCCGGCAGCCACTCTCTCAAGAGGTGCCCTAACTCCAGTAAAGCACAGGATCTAGCCAAGAACTCAATAAGAGTGGGCTTGAAAAGCAGGACC
The DNA here is from genome assembly GCF_037038515.1 of Microtus pennsylvanicus. NCBI lineage: Eukaryota > Metazoa > Chordata > Mammalia > Rodentia > Cricetidae > Microtus > Microtus pennsylvanicus. The sequence continues at coordinate 75,921,359 of NC_134583.1, forward strand.
CAGGGCTGCAACAGGTAAGAACCAGGAATGTGAGGGAGGTTACAGAGAGCCAGTCAAAAAGCCTGTCTGTTATCCCTTTACGGGTGATGTTAGGCCATCTCAGAACCCAAGGGATGCCTCACCTTTACCACTATCTGTAAGATACTTCCCCTACTCCCAGGATTTCCAGGAAGCACCACAGGGAATGTTTGGTAGGCTTGGAGGTGGAAGCTGGCCCAGAGAGCATATTGAGGAAGAATGGGAAGGCCCCAGAGCCAACACAGACTCTTTTTTGTTATATGACTTTTATTGATTCTTTGCGGATTTCACATCATGCATCCTGATCCTACTTATTTCCCATCCCCTCATATCCACTCTGTGGCCTTGCAACGTATCTTCCTCCCAAAGAACAAAACCAAATTTAAAAGAAAAACAAAAATTAAAAGGAAGAATCTTGTGGAAGCTGTAGTGTGGTCTGTTGAGTCACACAGTGTCCCCTTGAGTCCATTCATCTTGACTTGAAAATGTTCATTGCCACAAATCACTGTCATCCGCTGTGGCACCGACAGTGAGCTCTCACTGGGGCTCCTCTCGGATATCTTGTTGTTATCCTGTATCGTGGGGATCCTGCTGTTTTGGATTTGTAGGTTCATCCCCTTCACAGGCTCCAACAGTTCATAGATGAGGTAGACGTTGGAGCGGGTCACCTCACAGGCCTGGTGCTGGGCCTGGGTGGTAGCTAGCCAATCCAGACTCTTGGAGACCCTCATCCTTCCAGGACAGCTCAGCAGATATTCATTGGCAGAGCTATGACATATGCCACCTGAGACAGGAGATGACTTTGCGGTCTCTATCACCCAGGGACATTTAACAATGTCTGTTGCTATCACAACTAACATCTGGAAGCAGGCACCAAGGAAGCAGCCTAACATCCTAACAGTGCCCAGATTGGGTCTTCCTACAAAATGTGTTCAAGATGACTCTGCCCCCAATGTCACCAGGGCTGAAGTTAAGGGTGTTACCAGGATCTCACTCATGTGCCCTCAATTCTCCAGTCCTTATGAGTTCCCTCAAATGATTTCAGAGGGATACACAGAATATAACGTAGAAGGAAAGGCAGACTTTATCACAGAATAACAGGCATTTCTCAAGGGGGACAATGAGTAATGGCCAACTGGCCCATAATAGGAAAACAGGCTCTAGGAGTAGGGGTGAACAGAGTGGCCACTGTGTAGGGCCTACTCTTGAGGGATGAGAGTGGACAATAGGCAAAGGGCCTAATACAGAGAAAAACACACTCAAGGGGTAGGAGTGGACAGTGGACAGAGAGATCACTGTGTAGGGAATACTCAAGGGGTGAGAGTGGAGTAATCAAAGGGACCATTGTGCCAACCTACATGTTTAGGTAGGTTTTATCTTATTTGGTAAAATCGTTAGAACACATGGCCTTCCTGAGGGGTGTTTCTCCTGCTTAGGTGATTGGCAGACCCATTTGGATTGGTTAGGGAAGGGGTGATGGTATGTCTTTGTTCTAACCAGAATGCCTCCAGCTCTTTGGGATACATGTGAACTTTAGGCAGATGCCATGTCTCCACTCAAGGCCAAAGACAAGACTCAGAGAGCATTCTTTAAAAGAATAATCAGAGTATTACAGTTTCAAGTGCAGGTCATACACACTGCTCATCATGTGTGGGAGGGGCCATGCCAGGGCTCCTCAAACCTTGTCTAGCTACATAACAAGGCCTGCTTTAGCTGCTTAAGCACACAGACATCACTGAAGACGAATATGATATGCCAAATAGCGCCGCACCTGCTCCCCGCTGGATATCACCTTTTCGAATCTCTCCTCAGAATTCCTGATCTAGCCAGTACACTCAGTAGGTGCACCGATGAGAAGGGAGGAACACTCGAACCCAGGCTTCCAGACCAGCTTGGGCAACAAACAGACACTGACTTAGAAAAGGAGGAGGAAGAGGAAGAAGACGAGAGATGGGGAGGGGGCAGTTCCTGAACCAGGTCAACCTGTGCAAACACTCCCACTAGGAACAAGGTAGCCTAAATCCAGAGGATCGCCTCTCTTTACCTACCAGGCCAGCTCTGTGGAAGTAACCCTGTGTATGATCAAAGCACCCTGAAGATAATCAATTTAGGAAAAACAAATTGAGGGGGCAGGCTGTTATTCCTCTAAACAGAGACCGTTAGCCCTGGAAGGATGTCTTCCCTTTGTTCTGACCAGGGCTAGGCATTATTCATGTTAAATACAAGTTAACTGGGAAATTACATTTCCACTCTTTTAGGATACAGATTAGAGAGACGAAGAAAAATCTGCCATAAACAATAGAAGGCACCATTATTCAGATGAAGATGGCCTGCGGAAGGGCACTCTGCTTCAACTGCAAGTTCATGGAGCTGCCTGTGGCTAAGGAGCCCAAATTCTCAGTAACTACACAGTGATTTTCATCACTGAGGAGATGGAGAACTCTCAGTGCTGGGCCACACTCTCGCTAATTATATGAAGCAGCACCAGGACAATGAGAGGTTCCCAAGAGCTTCCTCAGAAACCCCGGGAGGTTTGGGAGGGCTGTTCCTAATTTAGACTGTCTTTCCCAGTGCTCGTGGTCCAAGCTATAGTTGGGTAGAACCTACCAATTTACATTGCTGAGAGTTTCCCAGTGTTGCTGAGATCCACACTCAAGATCCATGACTGTGAGGCAGACCCAGGCTTTCAATGCAGCTAACTGCTGACAATCTATGGGGTTGCCTTCTCTCTGAATGGCAAGAACCAACAAAGTGAAGGAAGTGTGTGTGTGTGTGTGTGTGTGTGTGTGTGTGTGTCTGTGTCTGTGTGTCCACATTCGTGTGTAAGTCAGAGGACAAGACAGCTTGGTTGTTATTTGTTAATCTCACTTATTGGCCTGAAATTCAGAAAGTCGGCTAGGCCATCTGCCCGGCAAGTCTCAGGAATCTGCCTGTTTCTACCACCCTAGTGCTGGCATTACAAGCATGAGCCAAATTTCTATGTTTTTTATGTGGGTTTCTAGGGATCAAACTCAAGTCTTCAGGCTTGATGACAAGCAATTTCCAGCTGAGCCATTTCCCAGCGCCTGTGCCTCAGTTTTATAAACAATCAATGCACCCCTCTAATGAGATTTCTCAATAAGCTGTGTATAGCAAGTAAAGAATATTCACAGTAATGTGAAAAAATCTGCCCCTGAGCACCGAGGCTGACATCAACTGTAGTGACTCTGGGTGTTACCACATGACCATCATATGACATGAAGAAGGGTACAGAGTCACTGTGATATTCTGCCACAAAATCCGTATCTACAGCCAATCATGAGCAAACATCCTACAACATCCTTGGCCATATTCTCCAAACAACAACGTTAAGGACCACAAGGGAAACGGAGGGCATTCCTCAAATAGCCAAACAGATGTCTTGGGAGCTGTACACTATGGGGGTCCTGAATTCAACCCTGCAACCAAGAGGGGCATTAATGGAAAGTCTGTGGCTATCCAACCGAGTTCGTAGCGTCATTAACACCAGATCCTTGGTTTCAACAACTGTGCTGTCATTAGATAAGCTGCTCGCACAGGCAGAGCGTGGGCCGGGGCATCAGGAAATCTACCAGCAGCACACTCACCTGCACAGCTGCAATTAGTTCACACGAAGTTGAACCATAAGACCATTGAGACTATAAGCATTTCCTCAACTCATTTCATAATGTTGCTGGGAAGGGCTGCAGTCGGACTAGAAGCTGGGCAGACAAAGGCTTTTCAGGAGGACGGCCCTTGTTTGTCTGAAAAAAGGATGATTGGTATTTGCCAACCATAACATCATAATGGCATTAGGAGAAGGAAGCTTATGAAACAAGATCCAATGTGGAGCTGTGTGCTCCTGACTAAGGTAACCATGGCTAATCTCAGTTTACCCAATGCGATGGTTAGTTTTAGCTATCCAACTTAACACAATCTAGGGGAAGGACATCTCGATGAGGGACTGTCTAGACTAGGTCTGTGGGGAGCATATTGGTTATGTTAGCTGAGGTTGGAAGACCTGCCCACTGTGGGCAGCACTATTCCCTACACAGGGGACTCTGGAGTGGAGAAAGTGACCTGAGCACCAGCACGCATTCATTAATCCATTGTTTTCTGCTTAACTATGGCCAAATGCTTCCGGCTTCCGCTGCCTCAACTTCCCTCCAACAATAGACGGTAACCTGGAGTTAGGAGCCAAATAAACCCTTTCTCCTTTAATTTGCCTTTGTGGGGGTATTTTTAACCTCAGCAACAGAAGCAAAACTCTGACACCCAGTTACACATCAGAGGCTAAGATAAGCTACCCTCGAAGTTCCTGTCCATACTCACCTTCACCAGTTCACCTGGAACTCAGAGATCTGCGTGCTTCTGCCTCTCGAGTTCTGGGATCAAAGGTGGGCACCACCACACCTGGCTCATATTGGAAGGGCTTTGTAATACTGAGCATTTTTTTTTATTGAGAAAAAAAAATTCCGCCTCCTCCCAGCCTCCCACTTCTCCCCCCGGCCAATCCTCTCCCCGTCCCCCCACTCCTCTCCCTCTCCCCCCACTCCTCTCCCCCTCCCTCTCAAGTCTGAAGAGCAGTCAGGGTTCCCTGCCCTGTGGAAAGTCCAAATTCCTCCCCCCTCCATCCTGGTCTAGGAGGGTGAACATCCAAACTGGCTAGGCTCCCACGAAGCCAGAACATGAAGTAGGATCAAAACCCAGTGCCATTGTCCTTGGCTTCTCAGCAGCCCTCATTGTCCGCCATGTTCAGAGAGTCCGGTTTTATCCCCTGCTTTTTCAGTCACAGTCCAGCTGGCCTTGGTGAGCTCCCAATAGATCAGCCCCACTGTCTCCATGGGTGGGTACACCCCTCTTGGTCCTGACTTCCTTGCTCATCTTCTCCCTCCTTCTGTTCCTCATTGGGACTTTGGGAGCATTTTTTTAAAACAAGCCTGGCTTACCCTGAACACACTGAGAAGGGCTGGGAGTGTAGCTCAGTGCTAGAGGGTTCACCTTGCATTCTCAAGGCCCCAAATTTAAATACATGGTCTAGGGAGAAAAAAAACAGTGAGAAATGTAAAGAAATATGAGTAGTGATTTGTAAGTGGTATTTGTGGTGTTTTATGATTCTTTGTAAGACATTTTAAGTTACTTTATAAATTTTGTAAAAAGTATTAGGTACTAGTTTTGAGTTTAAAAATCAAGGAAAAAAAATAAAAACCTACAACATACATCCAAAATTACTAAAACTTCCATGTTCAATACAAACAGAAAACAAATCACACACGGGAGGCCAGCAATGGCCTGGGATTGCTAATGGGTTCTTTTCTGAGTGATGTCTCAATCAGATAAAATGTGTAAATATGAACGCCCAAGGGCTCAACAAGATGCTAAGAGAAATTTGCTTTTCAGTTTTTTCCAAAAATGGAACTGGCTTCCCTCTTGCTAGGAAGTCCCAAATTACAGTTTTGAATCCATTCCACCAACACATTAGCGAGGCTGTGGACTTGACCCACAGTCAAAGCACACAACACTGAGTTTAGAGAGCTAATCTTGGAACATTAAATAAGAACTACAGAAAGTCTTCCATATCTGGCCATGGCAGGGGAGCCAGTGTCAGCCTTAGCTTTTGTGGACCATGCCTGTGGTCTGTCCTATACCCAAGTGCCTATGCTGAAGTCCTAAAGTCCAGTGTGATGGTATTTAGAGGCAGGACCTTTGGGAGGTCAGTAATTGGTAGGATGGAGTCACCGGAGCAGCCCTCATAATGGCATTAATTCCATCATAAGAACAAACACCAGAGAGCTGTCCCCATGGGCATTTGGCAATGTGGTAGCTACCTCCAAGCAAAGAGAAGCTGTTTCTAAAACCTGCTATAACAGGTATCAGAAGCTGCCTTTGCTAGAAGCATTGCTCCTCAGTAGGGCCCACAAGAGCACAGCGAACAGAGGACTTGGCTTCCAGTTGAGTCTGTCTCCTTTAATTTGGTCAGACTTTTGCTGGATTCTGCATAGGCATGATAATAATACATCAAACCCTATCTACAAAGGGTGGCACTGACCAAACCCATCTCAACTGTCTGAAAGGCTGAGGACTCCAAGTTATTGTCCCAAACCTGCAGTCACCTTAGAGCCTATGAGCTACAAAGCCACACAGACCCAGGGCACACTACTCTTCAACTGACCATGATTCTCTACCATGGTGAGGCTACACCACCTTCTCAAAGGAACCAGACTGACTCCCCCTCCCCATACAATAACAGCAGTGCAAACGTTCTGAGGCTACACTGCATAACCAAACTGGGGACAACAGTCAACCCGTCTACACCTAGACAAGGCTGCTTGAGTCTATGTATTTCTTGCTTCCTGCCCCCGTTCTTCCTCTGTTTAAAGCTAGAGTTTACATTGGTAACCCAAAGATAGACATGGGGAATGTTAGAACCGTTCATTTGATCCTCTTCCAGCCTACTACTTAGATCTTCTCTTGCTTTCAGCCGTTACTGGTCTCTAATTAGTGGGCTGAGTCAGGTGGCCAAGCCAGAACCTACTGGGGCTCCCAGAGCTGGTGCTTTTTACCCTTGTTATTGGGATCTTAGAGCTACAAAGGTACCAATTTCCATTGCTTAAGCTACGTGGTATGTGTTTTGTGAAGGAAACCTGGAACACTGAAGCGGCTGTGAAGGAAGCTAAAGCAAGGCTATGTATAAAACCCAGCAAAGTGAGCGGGGCAAGTGCTCTGGGTATGGTACGGAAGAACAATTCCTTAGAACAGGCACACACACACCAGGCCAGGCGCACACTGATTGCCAACAATTCCCAGGGTCTGGTGTAAGACACAAGGCCTGAATACAGGAAGATGATCACACCAAGCTGAGGAGTCAGGGAACCATACTTTCCAGCAGCATTGTGACCTCTTCTGTAGCACTCCCCAGAGTCAGCACCATGAAGGCAGAGGTAGTGTCCTAGATATCCCTCACAACCAACATCTAGTTTGTGACCTAAGCCACACTGCCCTGACAGAACACAGTAGAAGAGCTAGCATACCAGGACGTGGCTACATGACCTCTGCTGGCAGGCCTTCTGGCAGTTGTGAAACTCATGCATCAACAAAGCAGAGGCAGCACGGCATCAAGACGCTGACTATGCCGCCGCATGCGCTAGCAGTTCAGCCACCACAAACTGTGCAGCCAGGGGCAAGTTCCAGCCTATCAGGCAATATAGGGAAAGCATCACCGTTTCTGAATTCTTGAGTATGATGCAAAGGTTAGTCACTCAACAAACACTTGATATTATCGTTTGGTATGAAAAGAAGTTCCCATTTTGATAAATCTCCAAAATGACATGAGTTTCAGCTTTAGCTAATGGAGAAAATATTTTCATGGCTACCAAGGCCAGCTCTGCTCCCTCTCTTCCATGCAGTATCTTCTCTGTCACCTACACCCCCCCCACACACACACACTGACTTCTGGTAGAGAAATCTCACACAGAGATTTCTGAATTGCAATATTCAGGGAGCAAGAGAGTGGTCAGGGCATTGATCTTGAACCTGAGATGCTCAAAGGGCATGCCAGAGTAAGGCGCACACTCACAATCACAGAGGGAAATGTGCTGATATCCAGGCTCAGAGTCTGTTTTGCCTGCCTATAATGTCTATGTACCATGTACATACCTAGTCAACAGAGGCCAGAAAAACCCATTAGATTATTCCAGGAAGTGAAGTTACAGATGGTTGTTAGCTGCATGAACATCAATACCCTTAATCCCTGAGCCATTTCTGAATGAAAAGAAGGACATGTTTTTTAAGATTTACTTTTGTTTATCTGAATAGATGTGCATAGATGAACACCTGCAGAGGCCAAAAGAGGGCATAGGGTTTCCTGGAGTTTTAAACCAAATTCAGGTCCTCTGCAAGAGCAGCAAGTGCTCTTAACCACTGAGCCATCTCTCCAGCCCTTCTCCCATCCCCAGACATTCTGAGTCCATGGGGTGGGTGACACACTGCACTTGAACTTCTCCATGAGATGTTGGTGTAATGTGCACCCACAGAGTACGGTTGGAGTGTCACCCCAAACACATTGCTCACCTCAAAGGGAATAAGTTATAGTTTATTCTTCAGCCAAACAGAACTGAGCATGGCCCAGGAATACAGATCCAGGTCAAGCCAAATACCACTTTCTAATGTGGAAATAGTTTCACGTTACTTTTAAAGATATAGGAGTTAAAAAAATAAAGTCAACACTCACCGGGTGGTAGTGGCACAAGCCTTTAATCCCAGCACTCGGGAGGCAGAAGCAGGTGTGTCTCTGTGAATTCGAGGTCAGCCTGGCCTACAAAGCAAGTTCCAGGACAGCAAGTACTGTTACACACAGAGACACCTATCTTAAAAAATAAACAAACAGATAAATAAACAAATAGGTAGAAAGTCACCACTCAGGGTACTTTTCCAGCACATTGGTGGGAACAGCATGTAGGCAGGCTACAGATGCTGTCTGATGATATTCTTAGCTCTGGGATGTGTTGGAAGCTCCTGATCTGCTAAATTAATACATTCCACAAGGCTTTATCGGACAGTCACAAGGATGTTAGTTCTGGCACAGAGGTTAGCAATAAAAGTCTATCAAGGGAACTACAGAAAAGCCCAAAATAACCTGGCTCTGGATCTGTGCCGTTCCAACTCTCTACAACCGCAAACTTTTAATTAGTCGATTGCCCTTGAATCTTTAACACAGGTACAGCTTTTTCAGAGAATTCCAGTCCAAAGAAGAAACATCTATCATGAAGACCCTTCTCCTTGGGGAATCTGTCTAGCACTTCTGCAGAAATCAACCTGCTAAAGAATTCCCAGTCTGCCTAGAGTCTGCAGGTAGCACAGTTGCCTGCCTGCCTATTCAAGCTACCCTTGGCCTTGAAGACTCAGCCCTCGGACAGTGGTCACAGTGATGATGGAATTATAAACTGCAGCCCTCATGCTTCTGCCTACTCACCTGGCATAAGTGAAACCTATTACAGAAATAGTTCTCAACCTTCATAATGCTGCAAATTTTTAATATACCTCCTCAAGTTGTGGTGGCCCCCAACAAAAATTTATTCTCATTGCTGCTTCATAACTGTAATTTTGCTACTGTTATGAATTGTAATGTGCATATCTGTATTTCTTAATGGTCTTAGGTGACCCCTGTGAAAGGGTCATTCACTCTCCCAAAGGGGTCACTACTCAGAGGTTAAGAACCACTGTATTATAGACTACCCCTTTGATACATAAATCATCAGAATCCTCGCCCTTCAGCTTTCCATCTATCTGTGACCTACTGCACACCTTCCAGGTGAATTTGAATTCCTGTTTTATGCTAACTGATATTGGCCATGTGTCATGGGGCTTGTGATCCCAGCTGAACAGGACAATGTACAGAAACATAACAATGTTTGCCAAGAGGTTTTCCAGTAAGGGTTGCTATTGTGGAATATTATTTTAATGTGGGTTAGATTTGTTTATTCTGTGGAACATTTGTTTCATGATGTAAAGATGTGTTGCTTTTGTTCATGTTGCGTTAGTTTCTCTGTGAAGCTGTGGTTCTTTGCCTGTCTAAAACCCCTGATGGTCGAATAAAGAGCTGAAATGCCCTGATGTCGAATAAAGAGCTGAAATGAAAAGAGCAAGGCAGGAGCAAGGATAGGCAGGGCTGGCAGACAGAGAGGATAAATAGGAGAAAGAGCAAGAGAACAAGGAGAGGAGGATGCTAGGGGTCAGTCACCACCAGCCAGTCACAGAGTAATAGTGAAAGTAAGCTATACAGAAGAAAAGTAAAAATCCCAGAGATTAAAGACAGCTGGAATAGGATAAGAAAAGCTAACTAGAACCTGGTGGTGGTGGCACATGCCTTTAATGCCAACACTCAGGAGGCAGAGGCAGGCAGATTTCTGTGAGTTTGAGTTTGTAGACCAACCTGGTCTACAAAAGCTAGTTCCAGGACAGGCATCAAAGCCCCCAAAAGAGGCAAAGACCAAAAAAAAATTTTTTAAATAAATAATAAGCCACCATTTTGGCACCCAATGTGGGGCTAGAGTAAAAGGGAAAAAAAACATGTTGCCTCCCAAAGGAGGATAAGGAAAATACTCAAAGGGCTGGGCTGTGTGCCCTAGGCTTCTGTAGCAACTACAATATCCAAACTACTTTCAGATGATCTAACATGAAAGCAGCCTTTGAAGGCAGTGACCTGCCTCTTGTACATAGAGTTCAAAAGAATAAGAGAAACTCAGGATACTGGAGTCGCAGGGAGTGGGCAGTCATGGCAGAAAAGGGAAGGGAAATAGAAAGCAGGAGTCTCTATGGCCTGTGTGTGCAGGTGCATTAGAACCCAGGAGAATTGGCCCCCAGCTCTGGAGTCTGTGTTGAACCAGGTGTGGTGGTGCATGCTTGTAATCCTGGCACTTGGGAGGCAGAGGCTGGAGGATCAGGAGTTCAAGGCCAGCCTTAGCCACATGAAGCCTTATTTAAAAAAAAAAAACAAAAAACAAGCAAACACAACTCTAAAAGATTCCATGTGGAGCAGGTGGGCAGAAGATGTAAGAGAAACTAAGGCTCTAGGCCCCTGAAAAGAACAACCCCACCCATGGGCATGACAGTGTGCAAAATAAGTCCTTCCTTCCTTCTAGTTTTCTGTCAAATATTTTGAATATTCTTCTTTTTGTTTTTGCACTTGATAGCTTTTAGGGGTGCTGCAGCGCATGTATGTAGGTCAGAGGGAAACCTGTGGGACTCAGTTCTCTCCTTTTGCTGTGTGTGTGTGGAGACAAGTACCTTTACCCACTGAGCCATATCACCAGCTATCTGTCAAGCCGTTTGTCACAACAGAAGGTCTAACACATTGACCCTACTCAGAGCCACTGTGGACGCTCAGCATGTCTGATGGGGCAGGAGGGGGCCTTTCCTCTGGCAAGTGAAGGAAACCATGGTTCCCTTTCTGGGCTCTACCACTTGCCAGACACTTCCTGAAGCTAAACTGTGAACTGCATCCCAGCTGCCCATGGGTATCCCTGCAGTGGCAATGATGTTGCAAAAGAGGAAAAGCAACACTCATTGGTGAGGATGAGGAGATTGGGGTCTTCCAACTGCATGTGGATGTGGCAAGGTGCAGCTGTCCTGGAATATCACTTTAACCATGTAAAGACGTGTTACATTTATTTATTTATGTTGCGAAATATTCCTTTAACTGTGTAAATGGGTGTAACTTTTGTTTATGCTGCATTTGTTTAACCGTGTAAAGATGTGTTGCTGTTTCACCTGGCCTGCCTAAAGCACCTGACTAGTCTAATAAAAAGCTGAATGGCCGATAGCTAGGGCAGTAGAAGAATAGGCAGGGCTGGAGGGCAGAGAGAATGAGTAGGAGGAGAAATCTAGGCTGAAAAGAGAGGAGAGAACAAGGGAGAAGAAGAGGGAGTTGCCCAGGGCCAATCAGGCAGTTGCCAGACAGACAGACACAGAGTAGGACATACAGAATAAGAGCCCCAAGGCAAAAATGGAGATGAAGCGGTTAAACTAAGTTATAAGAGTTAGTGGGGGCTGGAGAGATGGCTCAGAGGTTAAGAGCATTGCCTGCTGTTCCAAAGGTACTGAGTTCAATTCCCAGCAACCACATGGTGGTTCACAACCATCTGTAATGAGGTCTGGTGCCCTCTTCTGGCCAGCAGACATATAGACGGACAGAACACTGTATACATAATAAATAAATAGATAAATAAATAAATAAAAGAGTTAGTGGGACAAGCATAAGATAAGGCTGAGTATTCACAACTAATAATAAGTCTCCAGGTCATGATTTGGGAACTGGTTGGCGGTCCAAAGAAAGCCTGTTACATGCAGCTGCTGAGGAAAGTAGCATAGCAGCTCCTCAGTAAAGCCAATTTAGACGTTCTAAGCCAGCAAATCCACTGCTAGGTGTCCACCTAAAAGAACTGAAAACAGCACCCAAACAAAAACCCAACCGTGAACGTTCATGGCAGCTCTATTCACGCAAGCCCAAGAGTGGCAGTTCTGGAGGCTCGGCAACCGATGCAGGCATGAAACATGGTTTGTCCCCATGATAGAACTGGATCTGGCCTTTTAATAAAGGCAGGGCTGAGACCTGTTACAACATGACTGGCGTTGATAACATGCAAGGAATAAGAAACAAGATGCCAATGCTTCCACCTATATGACATTTCCAAGGCAAGTTTCTAGAGACACAATGTAGAGTAGGGGGTGCTGGGGGCTAGGGAGGCCTTGCGCTCTTGGTGACAGGATGCAAGCCTCGCACTACTAGAGGTGAAGGCTGTACAACATCAGGAACATAGTAAACATCACAGAACTGTTAACTTTGCCACAGTTAAGGTGGTCAATTTTACGCTACATATATTTTACCATATGTGATACAGGATTATCCTTCAAGCCAAACTGTTACCAACTTTAGGCCTTCTTCTGGGCCTGCTTGGAAAAGATCATCACAGCTGGGTCTGCTGACTAGAGAGAGAGAGAGAGAGAGAGAGAGAGAGAGAGAGAGGCGACTGCGTGAGGTTGTCCTCTGGCATCCATATGCATACTGTGCCAGGCACATGCCCACATTTATACTTATTATACACACAATAAATAAATAAAATGGGACATTGCCAGCCAGAGGTTAGAATTAAAGAGCGAAACAAGGCTATTAGTCATGAAATTCACGTGATAAAGATATTAGTGGGGACGGCCAGACTCCTTGGGCCACTGGGAACTGGGCTTAGAATCTGGACACAACAAGGTGTCAGCAAAGAAGATGTCCAGACGGACAGTGGCATCCAGCTGGAAAGGAAGAGCAGAGAGGGTGGAGTTGCCAAGGCTGGGGCCTGGCATGCCAGGATGAGGTGTGGAGAAGGATGTGGGAAGAGAAGATGAGGGAAGGCAGCGGGTACAGAGACAGGCCAGGGCTACTCTAGCTCCCCTGTCTTCCAGGAGATTTGGCGGTGCAGTGTGAGGTGAAGTGAGTTGAGGAGTCAGTTCTGAATGGCACGCACTCTGCTCGTGTCTACAGGTCCTGTGTCTGCTGACCTGGGCTCAAAGGACATCACAGCAACCTCTGGGATGGCAACAGGCAAAAAATATCCAGGAAGGACTGCAGAAGCCAGGAGAACATTCTAATCACATCAGCATCTCTGCTGGGCTCCCATCTCCTCCTCCTGCCCCAGCCCCTTGGGATTGAGGCTAGAGAGCAGAAATGGACTCGGGAGCCCTCTGAAGGAACTATGACACAGGGACTCAGATCCTGGGGCTACGCTGCTGACATTCAGTCCAGTCTGCTAGTGGGGACACTGGGACTCAAACATGTTAAAGACTTCTTAGAATTCTGTGGGTCTTGAGCAGTGGAACACACAGAGTGGGCCAGGTCCTGTGTGTTCTATGTGCAGGGTTAAGCTTGGGAAATAGGCGTGATAGGTGACAAAGACCTAACCCTTTGGCCCCACCGTCCAAAAGGTGACACTCACTGCGCGGTGGTGGCGCACACCTTTAATCCCAGCACTCGGGAGACAGAGGCAGGCAGATCTCTGTGAGTTCGAGACCAGCCTGGTCTACAAGAGCTAGTTCCAGGACAGGCTCCAAGGGTACAGAGAAACCCTGTCTTTAAAAGAAAAAAGTGACGCTCAGCATCAGAGAGCAATTATACCCCAAGCACTTTGACATCTCTTCTTCTCTCATCTCCAGTTCCCTCTGTGACTGCTTTCCTCTGAACTAAAACATGCCTTCCGGTGGGAGAAGAGAAGCTCACTCAACTTCCTAGGCTTAGGAGACTCAGAACGTTACAAGATCCTCCAGACCCACCCAGACATTGTCTAAGCAGTAAGCAATGACCGAGAAAAGGAGACTGGGCAGTCAAGCTGCCTGAAAGTAGTGTAGAGAGCTCCAGAAATGCAGCCTTTGGGGTCCTCCTCCATGCTAGATGGGCTTTGGGGTGAACCCCTCTCTCCCCCTGCTGTGTTTCCTCAGTTACCTCACTGGTTCACTGAACTAGAGCCGAGGAATCGTTCCTTTGGCCAGCTGTCAGCGCCCTGCGTGGGGTAACTAGACGTTTGTCCAGGTCTCACCAGGAAAACCCACACAACGTACCCACAGCCTACCTTCAGCAGACCCACAGTGCCCGGTCCTGGGCTAGCATTTCTCCTGAAAGACTTTCCTTTCTGCACAGGCTTCAGGCCCAGTGCATCCTGGGGGATGGGTGTTGTCCCCAGTCAAGGTAGGATTCTAGAAAGCCCAAGTAAAGTCAAGGACCCTGGGAGTTCCCAGGGCCCCAGTGTCTCATGCTTCCTGGGCCCCAGCTCCTTAAGTCTTAGTACCACCCAGCGTGGGACGCCCTTGATGCTCAGAGGAGCTTCAAAGCAGGGGTTATCTTCAGCGGCTTCTCCCAGACGTTCCACTCCAATGGCCTTGAGGTATTGACAGTACTTCTCAAAGCACAGGACACAGGCAACTTCTGCCTTTCCTGCAAGTCGGGTCCCACGTCGGTGCTTACCTCCCCCCGCCCCCGCCCCGCTCCCAGGTGTTCTCTGCAAAGGGCAACAACATTATTCTTGTAAAAGACAAGGTTACTGTGACTCTGAAGGCTTAAGCTGAGAATAATGAAACAGCGAAGCTGCCATAATTAATTAGGGGAAAAATTGGGAGATAAGATGCTTTATCTAACACCTCCGAACATTAAGTAACTTAGATCCATCCTCAAGGCAAAGCCACCCAAGCTGTCTCTCGCACGCAGGGAAGCACATACACACAGCCTTAATCTCATTCTCTGTGCTCTGCCCAGTCCTACCTCTAGATGAGGGAAGTCTCAGCCAGGAGGCCTGGCTCTTACAACCTGCCTTGTTCTCCAGCAGGGTCGGCAGGGTCGGCAGGGCTCTTGGAAGATGTGTGGCTTCCCTAGGACCGCAAACACACTTAGTTTCAGTGTAAGGACTGTGAACATTCATTCACCCACACCTGGTGAGAAGAATCCCCTTTGAGAGAGAAACTGAGCTCAACCTTCAATAGGTCATGGTATTGGCATCTGCACGCCAGTACTTGGGATCTTGAGTTCAAGACTACCCCAGGCTATAAATGAGACTCTGTCTCAAAAAAAAAGTTCATCTCAATTTACCAACCTACCCCAGCATCTGTCCCTGGGGTCCTCCCTCTGAACTACACAGGCCAATGTCCTGAGAAGCGCTTTTATTTTTTCATTCAAGAAAGGAACATGGAAATAGGATTTTGAAGTCCTGTTATGAGTCTATTTATCTTTCCTCAAATTTGAAAGCCAAGGAGAAATTTGACTCTCTTAATTTCTTTTCCTTTTGGGTAAACTGCCATTATTAATCCTAGCTTCAAGACAAGTTTAGGAAGATGAGAGAAATATTCGGGGGTAGACAGATTAATTATTCAAAATATTGAGGCACATGCTTCCAAATGGGCTGAGCTCATTGGTGGCCGACCAGCTGTCCCACCTGGGAGAGATACCCAGATGATTCAAATAGAGAAACCACCTATAAGAATCCATGTCTCCCATAAAGCAGAAAAGAGGGCATCATTCTTGCAGTGACCGCATGTAAGGGAACATAAGGAAGGAGCTGGGGAGGGGGCACACATCACACCATGATGCCTGTGAAGGAAGGAGCTGGGGAGGGGACACGCATCACAGCATCATGCCTGTGAAGGAAGGAGCTGGGGAGGGGACACACATCACACCATGATGCCTGTGAAGGAAGGGGCTGGGGAGGGGACACGCATCATATCATCATGCCTGTGAAGGAAGGAGCTGGGGAGGGGACACACATCACAACATCATGCCTGTGAAGGCTGGCAGAGCAGAAGCTCACCTTCTGTGCAGAAGGAAGTTCAGCCTGAGCCCTCAGAGAGCCATTAGCCACAGTCAGTGGGGAAGTGAGTCCTGGGTATGCCTCACAGCCTTGGGATCCTCCTTCACTGGATAGGGGCAGTCCCTGGAAGGAGTGGCCTCAGCACAAGGCCATGGCAGATTTCAGAGACTGGCAATGAGGGATCTCCGGAAGTTATAGCCTCAGTACTTGGTGGTCCCCAAGGTCCATTCTTGTGCCTCTGACAGCATCTGTTTGGGAGCCATAAAAAGAAGCCATGCCTGAGAATTGACATGCTCACAAAGAACAGACCACGGAAAGGAAAAGTGCCCAGGGAGGGCAGCTTGAAGAATCTATGTAAAGTGCAGCGGGAGCTGTGTAGGGGCCACGGCACGACAGCAAAGGCAGTGGAGTTCAAACACGAGGGAGTCCTCAAAAACACAGACCTATTGCTTCTTGATATTAGCTGACTTTTGGGGCTACATAGAATGCCAATGCAAACATCGGTGGAAAGTTCCAGAAAGCAGGGGCTCACAATATAAGAATTTGAACTTTGCAATTTAATTTAAATACATCTTGCAGAAAAAGCCCTGTATCTCCATTTAATTCAAAATGAGGAGCCTAAGAGACAGCTCATCACTGAAAAGAGCTTGTTGCTCTTATGGAGAACTCAGGTTTGGTTCCCAGCACCTACATTGGGTGACTCACAACCACCTTATAACTCCAACTCTGTGGATCTCATGCCCTCTTCTGGCCACCACAGATACTGCACTCACATATGCAAACCCACACATAGACATATACATGCATATAAAAGATAAAAATAAAATGTTTTGAAGGCAGAAGAAGAACACAGCATCCTGGGGTGGTCCAAGATTAATCACTCTTTATTACTAAATCCCTTTACTAACAAGCTATCACATCAATGCATCTGCCACTCCTCTGTTTTCACCAGAGGAAAGAAGTAACCATGTGACCCAAAACCAAGAAAGAGAGACCACAAAGCCAATGTACCCACAGGATCCAGATGTTAAGGTTATCAAACTTTATTTTTTACAAAAGCTATTTTCAACAAGCTTATGATGATAGAGAAAGATGGATATTAGATATGATAATAAAGATGATTTTAACATAGCTCATAATCTACCAAAATATTAACTAAATGGATGTTCTCCGATGGAAAAGATAATGTTTGAATTAGGAGCTCATTAGCTGGAGTTGCCAGCAAGTTTAACATGCAGAATACAAAATCTGCACTGATTATATTCAGTAGGAAACTGCTGTAGGAATTCCTACAGCCACTAGCCTTTAAGTTACCAGCCCACTTGATTGGCACACTATATGTGCAGATGTAAAGCGTGCTTCCTGCCTTTCTTCTGGCTGCAGGATTTGGTTTCTGTTCCCCTTTTGAACAGAGAACTGTAATCTGTGAGTCTACCCCTAAATAAATAACCCTCTATAATACTCAATTCTGAGCTAGTGTGGGATTTCTTTTAAGCGTTCTTCTTCATCTGGTGCCCACGTGGATCTGGACTCCACACCTATCAGGTGGACCAGCTTAAAGGCCTAACTGGTCCACAGTCCAGAAAGTCTCCCACCCCTGCCCGCTTGGTTTGCTTTTACCTAAGCAGTTTTTCGTACAACCCCTGCCACAGTGAAGTTAACTGCATGCAGCGACTTGGAAATTTCCCAAGCTAGCGCACATCCCCTCCCCAACTCCAGGTTCCCTGCTGCATGGTGACTTGTACAGCTTCTAGTTTGTGTTCCCTGCCCTTAAGCTCTGGGCTTCTTGCTCCGTGTATGGAATTGATTTAATTGCTTTTAATTTGTCAAGCAAAGCATATTTCTCAGTATTTAACCAGCACCTAGGTGAAAAAAAAAAGGCAGTTTAGGACTGTTATTGGCACCAGGTTGCATAGCTCGTCACCACTCTGCAACCACGACACCTGCTGGACAATAAAGATTATTACACCTAAACAATTTACCAGAACTCATAACAGGTAATTAATAAATCAATATATAATTGCAAGCAACATTACCATGGAAAATATTAGTAACTTTTTTGCTAATACTATGGATTGTATTCTGCAAGGCTTATATTGTTATTGTGATACATCCATTTATTGGATATTGGGACTCAGTTTTTTTCTTCATATTATATCTTTAAGAAAATGATTTGATAATAGAGCCAAGAATGAGGCACTTTTAGAAATAATACAGTCTTTACATACTAATAATGAACAGCTAGCTGACAGGATTAATACCATCAAAAATCAAAAGTTTCCTAAAAAAAATAATACTATTGAAAAGGGTAACATTACTTTACTATTCTCATGGTACTGAGGTATTTTAAAGAACCTCTTAATATAGTTACTGATTCACAATATGCAGAAAGAGTTATCTTGCATATTGAAACTGCTGAATTTATACCAGATGATACAGAATTGACTTCATTATTCATGTAGGTTCAAGATATAATTAGGAATAGGCTTTGTCCCATATACATAACACACATCCAATCACATATGGGTCTGCCAGGTGGTCTAGCACAAGATAATGCAGAAATTGATTGATTACTGATTGCAAGTGTGTTGAAGGCCTCAGAATCCCATAAGAAACATCATGTCAAATAATAAAAGTTTAAAGAAAGTGTTTTCTATTTCATGGCAACAAGTTAAAGAGACTATAAAGAGATGTCCTACTTGCTCTTTCTATAACCAAATACCACTACCTGCAGGGACTAACCAAAAGGGTATTCACAGGAATGAGATCTGGCAGATGGATGTGTTCCACTTTGCAGAATTTGGTAAATTAAAATATGTACACCACACCATTGACACGTTCTCAGGTCTTCAATGGGCAACTGCTTTGAGCTCAGAAAAAGCTGATTCAGTAATTACACATTTATTAGAAGTTATGGCCATCATGGGTATGCCTGCACAAATAAAGACAGATAATGGTCCAGCATATGTCTCTAAGAAAATGAAATGTTTTTTTGCTTATTATAATATTAAGCATATTACAGGTACACCACACAATCCTACAGGTCAGTCATTTATAGAAAAATCAAACTGAACTATAAAAGATACAGAAAAACAAACAGAAAGAGATGGAAAATACCCCCAGAAATAGATTACATAATGCTTTATTGACCTTGAATTTTCTTAATGCTAATGAGAAATGAACAACAGCAGCAGAGAGACACTGATAATAGAAAAGTCTTCTGAATTAAATCAGCTGCTGTAGTTCAAGGATGTGTTGATCTCACAATGGAAGCCAGGAGATGGGCTACTTTGGGGAAGGGGTTTTGCTCTTGTTTCAATAGGAGAAGAAAAGTTATGGATACCAACAAAATTAATAAAGATTTGGTTTGAAAAAAAGAAATGTCTTGAGAAAGAGAAATAATGGCTCATCCACAGAGGTGACAACCAATCATATGGTAAAGAAACCTCATAAGGGTTGGGGCAGGGTTCTGTTCTTGTCTTTGCAAGAAAATACTCATCTTCAAAAAGTCAAGAGACCCTGGATATCTAGATTCCTAAAGAGGAAAAGATAATTATCCAGATAGGATCACCAAGCAAAGAGAATTACCACTTGTGAGGACATGTCATCTAAGAGTAAGAATATCTGAATACTAAATAAAATAATAGTTATGACTCACTTAAAAATCAAAGCTGGCTTTGGAGTTGGACACTGGCTGTATTCTTCTCTAAATCCAAGCATGTTGTTAAAATAAAAATTTGAAGTTTCTGTCTCATGTCAGGATCCATTCATACCTATGTTTGTCTCTATCATACCTGTCATTGCATATATATGTGTGTGTAAATAATGTTTAAGTTTTCCACAATGTGAAGTTTCCAGGAAGAAGATGGAGCTCTACAACAACTCACCTGGTTGATATGATGTAATGATGCTGATAGGGCTACTATAAGACCTGGTTTTGGGTACCAACTGCTCAAGTTGGTTCCAACTTGGATAGCTGAAATGGTGCATTTTTTAAATAGCGTTCTGACCAGAACTCCAAATAGGAGCCTCAGAAAAACCCTACCGAATATTCAGAGACTATTTGCAGTTATATCAGACAGTAATCTTGGAACTTAACCATCAATTTACTTTCACAGAATCCCAAAGAAAGAACATCACCCCCATGACAGCTGGAAGTAATTCTAGAAGACAACGTCCCCTCTCCCAACAAAGTTTGTCCTCAGGGTTAGGATCATCATTTAGGGGTTGATTATAATTGTGGTATGGTGGAGGGGAAAATATTATGTAAGCTCAGGGATCTTTTTTTTTAAAAAAAGAGGAAATTGGATGGAATAATAGATTAGTGTGAGCTTACACACACTAATAATAATACGGAGTAATGGAGTGAATACTTGTGAGCTATTATTTATAGGCAATTTATATTGGTATGGATTCTTATATAGTGATACAAACTTAAATTATATTAAATATGTTTCTATTTTTGCCTACAATATTTGTATACCTAGACGAAGTTATTTTATCATATTGTGTGCATGCACACTTCTACTGCTACTTAAGACATTTTGTATATTGATACAATTTTAGGATATATTTATCATATTACAATATACATTTCTGCCTTTGATCAAGATACTTATACATTATTTACATTTTGAGATCATTGTCCTTATTTGTTGCACAGTTGTTTAAAGATTGTTTAATATTCTAATATAAAATCTTAGTCTTTATGTTATATAGGTATTAAGATTTATTGGTCAATAGTCATTCATGTTTGTCATACTTATAGTTAGACTAATCAGGTTCTTTAGCTACATAGAGATTGTATTCTGCATAGAGAGGTAATCTTCAACCACTTCAAAGAGCTGTAGAATAGGCATTTAAATAACTCAGGATTCTGTTGATGTGAGACACAATTGCTCCCGGCAGCACCAATCTATTCCTGAGAGAATGTTGAGCACCGAAGACACTTCACTTGGAGCTTGCTTTCTTCTCAGAAAAACTGGCCTTTGGGCAAGGAACTGTCCATGCACCGACCACTGACAAAATGCATGGTGTCCTGACAGGACAAGCAGGATACAAGAAAAAAAGACTGTCAAATCTTGCCAAGACAGGGTAAGACAGTTTTGAAAAATTTCCTGCTTCTGAGAATGGTCTGTCAGTTACTCTAGGCCTTTGCCAAAGTTGGTTGCTCCAACATTGCATGTGAGACTTTGGGTGTCTCTGTTATTTGTTGCACATTTTGCAAGTTGCTTGATTGCACTTCCTGCTTACTCAAGTAATATTATTTCCCTTCTTGGATCTTCATTGGGGTTGAAGACTAGATAGTTGTAGTTACTTTTCTCTCGTGACTTGGCCAAGTTATTTATAATAAAAGACTTAAACTCCTTAGAATAGGATAATTATTGAAACATTTATCATATGTTTTTGCTTGATATTGTTTATGCTGTTGTAATTCTAATTTTTATACATGATACTAGTTTTTATTGTATATAATTTTGTAATAGGCTTAAAATTTTCTTATTTAAACAAAAGGGGGAGGTGCTGTAGGAATTCCTACAGCCAGTAGCCTTTAAGTTACCATCCCACTTGGTATATACTATATACCAAGAGGCCTCTTATACTATATATGCCAATGTAAAGTGTGTGTCTGGCCTCTCTTCCACCTGCGGGATTAGGCTGCTGTTCCCCATTTGAGCAGAGGACTGTAATCTGTGAGTCTACCCCTAAATAAATAACCTTCCATTATACTCAATTCTGAGCTAGTGTGGGATTTCTTTGAAGTGTCCATCTTCAGGAAACATTCAAACCAAGGCGTGGAAATGAAAAACAATAGGAAAAGCATATTTCAAAATTGGAGCATATGCAATAGGGACTTAGAATTGCTAACAGAATGTAAAAGCATTAGGCCTAGGTTCCTAGGTTCAATCTCCAAAAGGAAGAAGGGATTAAATATGTGGGACATAGTCAAAGTGTCTAATGCCTTTAATAACAAACAAACAAAGAAAAAACCAGACAGGGCTACACTGCCCGGTACCTCCTCTCTCTTCCTATCCCATCCAGCTTACATCCAGATCCCCCCACCCTCTGTTTCTCTTCCCCCTCCCTTCCCTGGTGGCAGAGAACCTCCCTGCTCTGCCTGCTTGGGCGCTGGGTCCTAACCCCAAGCTTAGGGTAAAGGGGAGCTCGGGGGCTTCTTTGTCCCCATAGCCCGCCTGCAGCAAGCAGGGTGGGCCCTTTGTCTGCGAGCGAACCAAGCAGCACGGAGTTTCATCAGGGCACCTAGTGAGACATCATTGTGGTGAGCGAGTGCTGTGGCACCCGGGAACAGCCCGACTACACTTCCTGATCAACCTACAGGGCTACACTGCCCGGTACCTCCTCTCTCTTCCTATCCCATCCAACTTACATCCAGATCCCCCCACCCTCTGTTTCTCTTCCCCCTCCCTTCCCTGGTGGCAGAGAACCTCCCTGCTCTGCCTGCTTGGGCGCTGGGTCCTAACCCCAAGCTTAGGGTAAAGGGGAGCTCGGGGGCTTCTTTGTCCCCATAGCCCGCCTGCAGCAAGCAGGGTGGGCCCTTTGTCTGCGAGCGAACCAAGCAGCACGGAGTTTCGATCAGGGCACCTAGTGAGACATCATTGTGGTGAGTGAGTGCTGCGGCACCCGGGAACAGCCCACCTACACTTCCTGATCAACCTACAGGGCTACACTGCCCGGTACCTCCTCTCTCTTCCTATCCCATCCAGCTTACATCCAGATCCCCCCACCCTCTGTTTCTCTTCCCCCTCCCTTCCCTGGTGGCAGAGAACCTCCCTGCTCTGCCTGCTTGGGCGCTGGGTCCTAACCCCAAGCGTAGGGTAAAGGGGAGCTCGGGGGCTTCTTTGTCCCCATAGCCCGCCTGCAGCAAGCAGGGTGGGCCCTTTGTCTGCGAGCGAACCAAGCAGCACGGAGTTTCGATCAGGGCACCTAGTGAGACATCATTGTGGTGAGTGAGTGCTGTGGCACCCGGGAACAGCCCGCCTACACTTCCTGATCAACCTACAGGGCTACACTGCCCGGTACCTCCTCTCTCTTCCTATCCCATCCAGCTTACATCCAGATCCCCCTACCCCCTGTCTCCCTCCATCCCTCCCTTCTTGGAGCAGAGTGCCGCCCTGTTCAGCCTGCCTGGGCGCTGGGACTGAACCCGAAGGTGAGTGCAAAGGGGAAGGTGGTAGCTCCTTTGTCTCCATAACCTGCCTGCAGCAAGCAGGGTGGGCCTTTGTTTGGAAGCTAACCAAGCAGCAAGGAGATCGGAACTGGACTCCAGGAGAAACATCACGGGGGAGTGACATCACTTGGAAGGTACATCAGTTGGCAAGAAGACCTGATCCTGTAAAAGAAGATCCATAGGAGAATATTGGAAGGAAGAGATGGGGAGACGCCAATGCAAGAATTCACCCAACAATCTGAAGAACAACACGAAACCACCAGAAGCCAGCGACCTCACAACAGGAGGACATGAACACCTTAATCATGAAGAAGGAGAAAAAACTGACTTCATGACAGTGATTGACACCCTTAAACAGCATATAAAAAACGCCCTTATAGAAATGGATGAGAAGTATAACAGAAAGTTCGAGGAATTGAGTAAATCAGTGAATGATACCCTAGGAAAGCAAGGAAAAACAATCAAGCAGATAATGGAAACAGTTCATGATTTAAAAAATGAAATGGAGGCAAAGAAGAAAACACAAATAGAGGGCCGGCTGGACATGGAAAATCTAGGTAAACGAATAGAGACTACAGAAACAAGCATAACCAGCAGAATACAAGAGATAGAAGAAAGAATCTCAGAGTCTGAGGATAACATAGAGAAAATAAACGCACTGATCAAAGAAAACAGCAAGTCCAACAAACTCTCATCACAAAACATTCAGGAAATATGGGACACAATAAAAAGACCAAACCTAAGAATAATTGGAGTAGAAGAAGGAGAAGAAGTGCAGCTCAACGGTCCAGAAAATATACTTAACAAAATTATAGAAGAAAACTTTCCCAACCTGAAGAAGGATGTACCTATGAAGGTTCAAGAGGCATACAGAACCCCAAATAGGCTGGATCAAAAAAAAACATCCCCTCGCCATATAATAATCAAAACACAAAATATACAGAATAAAGAAAGAATATTAAGAGCCGCAAAGGAAAAAGGCCAACTTACTTATAAAGGTAAACCTATCAGACTTACACCTGACTTCTCTATGGAAACCATGAAAGCCAGAAGGTCCTGGATAGATGTACTGCAAAAACTAAGAGACCATGGATGCAAGCCCAGACTACTATATCCAGCCAAGCTTTCGTTCACCATAAATGGAGAAAACAAAATTTTCCAGGATAAAAACAAATTTAAGCAATACGTAGCCACAAATCCAGCCTTACAGAAAATAATAGAAGGAAAATCACTAACCAAGGAGTCCAACAAAGACCTCAATAACTCAGACATCTAGAGACCCTTCACCAGCGCAACTCAAAGAAGGGAAACACACAAACCCTACTACTTAAAAAGTGACCGGAGTTAACAACCACTGGTCATTAATATCACTTAATGTCAATGGACTCAACTCACCTATAAAAAGGCACAGGCTAAGAGACTGGATACGAAAACAGGATCCAACATTCTGCTGTCTACAAGAAACACACCTCAACCACAAAGACAGGCACCTACTCAGAGTAAAGGGCTGGGAAAAGGCTTATCAAGCAAATGGACCTAAGAAACAAGCAGGTGTGGCCATACTAATTTCTAACAAAGTTGACTTCAAACTTAAATCAATCAAAAGAGATGGAGAGGGACATTTTATACTCATAACAGGAAAAATTCATCAGGAAGAAATCTCAATCCTGAATATCTATGCCCCTAATATAAAAGCACCCACGTATGTAAAAGAAACATTGCTAAAATTCAAGGCAGCCATCAAACCGCACACACTAATAGTAGGAGACTTCAACACTCCTCTTTCACCAATGGACAGGTCAATCAGACAGAAACCTAACAGAGAAATTAGAGAATTAATGGAGGTAATGAAGCAAATGGACTTAACAGACATCTATAGAATATTCCACCCAAATAGGAAAGAATATACCTTTTTCTCTGCAGCTCATGGAACCTTCTCGAAAATTGACCACATACTTGGTAACAAAGCTAACTTACACAGCTACAAAAAAATATTACTAACCACCTGTGTCTTATCAGACCACCATGGATTAAAGTTAGAATTCAACAACAATGCTACCCCCAGAAAGCCTACAAACTCATGGAAACTGAACAGTCAACTACTGAACCATACCTGGATTAAGGAGGAAATAAAGAAAGAAATTAAAGTCTTCCTTGAATTCAATGAAAATAAAGAAACAACATACTCGAACTTATGGGACACTATGAAAGCAGTCCTGAGAGGAAAGTTCATAGCACTAAGTGCCCACTTAAAGAAAACAGAGAAAGCACATATTGGAGACTTAACAGCCCACCTGAAAGCTCTAGAAAAAAAAGAAGCAGACTCACCTAGGAGGGGTAGAAGACTGGAAATAATCAAACTGAGGGCTGAAATCAACAAAATAGAAACACAAAAAACAATCCAAAGAATCAATGAATCAAGAAGCTGGTTCCTGGAAAAAATCAACAAGATTGACAAACCCCTATCCAAACTAATCAAACGGCAGAGAGAAAATTTGCAAATTAATAAGATCAGAAATGAAAAGGGGGACATAACCACAAACACAGAGGAAATTCAGAGAGTCATTAGATCTTACTACAAAAGCTTGTATGCCACTAAACTGGAAAATGTAAAAGAAATGGACACTTTCTTAGATAAATACGATTTACCAAAATTAAATCAGGACCAGGTGAACAAGCTAAACAGACCTGTCAGTCGCGAAGAACTAGAAGCTGTTATCAAAAACCTCCCTACCAAAAAAAGCCCAGGGCCAGATGGTTTCAATGCGGAATTCTACCAGAACTTCCAAGAAGATCTAATACCTATACTCCTCAATGTATTCCACAATATAGAAACAGAAGGGTCATTACCAAATTCCTTTTATGAAGCTACAGTTACTCTGATACCAAAACCACACAAAGACTCAACCAGGAAAGAGAATTACAGGCCGATCTCACTCATGAATATCGACGCAAAAATCCTCAACAAAATACTGGCAAACCGAATCCAAGAACACATCCGAAAAATTATCCATTATGATCAAGTAGGCTTCATTCCTGAGATGCAGGGCTGGTTCAACATACGAAAATCTATCAATGTAATCCATCATATAAATAAACTGAAAGAAAAAAACCATATGATCATTTCATTAGATGCTGAAAAAGCATTTGACAAAATTCAACATCCATTTATGTTAAAAGTCTTGGAGAGATTAGGGATACAAGGGTCATACCTAAATATAATAAAAGCTATATACAGCAAGCCGACAGCTAACATCAAATTAAATGGAGAGAAACTCAAAGCCATCCCGCTTAACTCAGGAACACGACAAGGCTGCCCACTTTCGCCATACCTCTTCAATATAGTGCTGGAAGTTCTAGCAATAGCAATAAGACAGCATAATGGGATCAAGGGGATTCGAATTGGAAATGAAGAAGTTAAACTTTCGTTATTCGCAGATGATATGATAGTGTACATAAGCGACCCCCAAAATTCCACCAAAGAACTTTTACAGCTGATAAACAGCTTTAGTAATGTGGCAGGATACAAGATCAACTCCAAAAAATCAGTCGCCCTCCTATACTCAAAGGATATGGAAGCAGAGAGGGAAATCAGAGAAGCTTCTCCATTCACGATAGCCACAAACAGCATAAAATATCTTGGGGTAAATCTAACCAAGGAAGTGAAAGATCTATTTGACAAGAACTTTAAGGCATTGAAGAAAGAAATTGAAGAGGATACCAAAAAATGGATGGACATCCCTTGCTCTTGGATTGGGAGGATCAACATAGTAAAAATGGCAATTCTACCAAAGGCAATTTATAGATTCAATGCAATCCCCATCAAGATCCCATCAAAATTCTTCACAGATCTGGAGAGGACAATAATCAACTTTATATGGAAAAACAAAAAACCCAGGATAGCCAAAACAATCCTATACAATAAAGGATCTTCTGGAGGCATTACCATCCCTGACTTCAAACTCTATTACAGAGCTACAGTAATGAAAACAGGGTGGTACTGGCATAAAAACAGAGAAGTCGACCAATGGAATCGTATAGAAGACCCGGACTTTATCCCACAAACCTATGAACACCTCATTTTCGATAAAGGAGCTAAAAGTTTACATTGGAAGAAAGAAAGCATCTTCAACAAATGGTGCTGGCACAACTGGATGTCAACCTGTAGAAGAATGAAAATAGACCCATATCTATCACCGTGCACAAAACTCAAGTCCAAATGGATTAAAGACCTCAATATCAGCCCGAAAACACTGAACCTGATAGAAGAGAAAGTGGGCAATACCCTACAACAGATGGGCACAGGCGATCGCTTCTTAGGTATAACCCCAGAAGCACAGACATTAAGGGCAACATTGAATAAATGGGACCTACTAAAACTGAGAAGCTTCTGTAAAGCAAAGGACACTGTCACTAAGACACAAAGGCAACCTACTGACTGGGAGAAGATCTTCACCAACCCCGCAACAGACAAAGGTCTGATCTCCAAAATATATAGAGAACTCAAGAAACTAGACTTTAAAATGCTAATTAACCCAATTAAAAAATGGGGCGCTGAACTGAACAGAGAATTCTCAACAGAAGAAGTTCAAATGACCAAAAGACACTTAAGGTCATGCTCAACCTCCTTAGCGATCAGGGAAATGCAAATCAAAACAACTTTGAGATATCATCTTACACCTGTAAGATTGGCTAAAGTCAAAAACACCAAGGATAGCCTTTGCTGGAGAGGCTGTGGAGGAAGGGGTACCCTCATCCATTGCTGGTGGGAATGCAATCTTGTGCAACCACTGTGGAAGTCAGTGTTTCGGTTTCTCCGGAAATTCGGGATCAACCTACCCCTGGACCCAGCAATACCACTCTTGGGAATTTACCCAAGAGATGCTCTATCACATGTCAAAAGCATTTGTTCAACTATGTTCATAGCAGTATTATTTGTAATAGCCAGAACCTGGAAACAACCTAGATGCCCTTCAATGGAAGAATGGATGAAGAAAGTATGGAATATATACACACTAGAGTACTACGCTGCGGTAAAAAACAATGACTTCTCGAATTTTGCATGCAAATGGATGGAAATAGAAAACACTATCCTGAGTGAGGTATCCCAGGCCCAAAAAGACGAACATGGGATGTACTCACTCATAATTGGTTTCTAGCCATAAATAGGGTTCACGGAGTCTACAATAGGCGAATCTAAAGAAGCTAAGTAAGAAGGTGAACCCAAGGAAAAACATATAGTTATCCTCTTGGATAAGGGAAGTAGACAAAATTGCCGGGGGGAAAAGTGGGATCTTGGGGGTGGGTTGGGATGGGGGTTAGGGGAGATGGGGAGAGAAAAGGTAGAAGGGAAGGAGGGTGGACTTGGGGAAACAGGAGGATCGGGATAAAGGAAGGTTGGATAGGGGAGCACGGAACCACAATTCTTAGTTAAGGGACCCACTTTAGGGTGGGCAGGAGACTTGACCCTAGAGGGGCTCCCAGGTGCCCAAGCTGAGGTCCCCAGTTAGTTCCCTGGGCAGCTGAGGATAGGGAACCTGAAATGACCCTACCCTAGAGCAATACTGACGAATATATTGCATACCATCCTAGAACTTGCATCTGGCGATGGATGGAGATAGAGACAGAGACCCACACTGGAGCACTGGACTGAGCTCCCAAGGTCCCAATGAGGAGCAGAAGGAGTGAGAACATGAGCAAAGATGTCGGGACCACGAGGAGTGCACCCACCCACTGAGACAGTGGAGATGATCTACTGCGAGCTCACCAAGGCCAGCTGGACTGTTACCAGAAAAAGCATGGGATAAAACTGGACTCTCGGAACATGGCGAACAATGAGGGCTGATGAGACGCCAAGGACAATGGCACGCGGTTTTGATCCTATGCAATGTGCTGGCTTGGTGGGAGCCTAGCCAGTCTGGATGTTCACCTTCCTAGATATGGATGGAGGGGGGAGGACCTAGGACGTACCACAGGGCAGGGAACCCTGACAGCTCTCTGGACTGGAAAGGGAGGGGGAGAGGAGTGGGGGGAAGGGGAGAGGGGTGGGAGGAGGGGGAGAAGAGTGGGAGGAGGGGGAGAAGAGTGGGAGGAGGGGGAGGGAAATGGGAGGCTGGTGGGAGGAGGTGGAAATTTGTTTTTTTTTTCTTTTCTTTATCCTCCTTTTATCAATAAAAAAATTAAAAAAAAAAAAAAAAGAAAAAACCATGGTCTAGAAAAAAAGGAGGAAAAGGGTGGGACAGAGCAAAAGTTTGAGAAGAGGTGGTGGGGTGTTTCTATGGCTGATGGAAGACACACATCAGGAAAGAAGAAGCAGAACAAAAACAACCACAGTGACACTGATGAAAACCAGAGAGACAGACACAGAAGAAACCCGACAACCAGCTAAGTGCTGTGTTCCAATTTACATCCGTAACATCCCCAACAGGTCCAGGGATGGACTCAGTCCCAACTGCATGGAAAACCTCCTTTTGCCCAGACAGCCAAGCTTCTCCCCCTTGTCACTCAACAGAAGGAAGATGGGCCATGAGGGAGGACGCTGGAAAGAAGTCACCCATTTTCTGTGGCACCTGTCACCACTCCTCCTGTGTTGTCAGGGATCCGTACATCATGATCCAAAGTCCTGGCTGTCCTGTGTGTGAAGGCCTCCATGCCTGCAGAGACCAATGTCTCAGAGGTACTCTGCAACCCACTGCACCCTAGCAAGGAGGCTGGTTCAGAGATGAAGGAAATCCCCTCTTAAGTCTTAGGGTTTGGGAAGGCTGTACCTTCCTATTGTCGTAAAAAATTCTTCCAGGTGACTCTGAGGAACAATGCAGGCATAATTATGGCTGTGCTTTTAAGGTGCTGAGGGCCCCAGAATTCCCACCAGGAAAAGAACGTTCACCATGGTGTGAAGAAGAGCTCTCTGATTCCTTCAGTGGTAACAGTGGTTTGGGTGACCAAAAGAACAAAACCTTTGTGTAGACTTCAGTAGATTCATATAAACTAGAAAGACCATGAGGGAAGCATAAAAATGGAGAGATTAAGAGTTATTAACAAAGATGTTTAGACCAGACTTCTGTACTCAGAGCAGGTGCTCAGAATAAGTGATGTTGGTAGGGGCCACAAATTCCCTTAGACATAAAAGAACTCTGCTAGAAGTTTTTCAAGTGAGCTGGGCATGGTGGTGCAAGTCTGTGAACCCAACACTCAGGAGACTGAGCCTGGAGCATCATGAGTTTGAAGCCAGCCTGGATTACATAGCAAGAGCTATCTTAAAATACATACATACATACATACATACATACATGTAATCTGAGATTATAACTCAGTCAGTAGAAAGCATACCTAGGATGCACAACACTGTCTTCTATTTTCAGTATCCCATAAGCAGTACAACACATACCTGTAATCCCAGCACTGCAGAAGTAGAAGCAAGAAAATCAGATGTTCAAGGTCATCCTTGGCTATACAGGGAATTTAAGGCTATCCTGAGATATAGTAAATGTTGTCTTTAAAAAAAGTTTTGGATGTTCCTTAAACCCTAAAAACTGATCTTTTAAACCTGTGAGTCCCACATCTAAAACCTCTACGGAAGAGTGTGACTTCTATTGAGTAGGAAACCTGACCTCCAAATCCTGCAAGGCCAGTACCAAACACAAGCAAGATTGCTATGCTGGACACTCACGTGATCAAATGATCTCCATTTTTATCAATGCCAAGACAGTTCTGCAGTCTGGTGGAATGCAGTCATTTTCCCAAGGAACTGTGCAAAAGTAGCCTGTGTTCTAGACAGACCACAAAACTGAGAGAATGTGGTCCGGTGAGTTCACAGAGCTTTCAGATATCCTGTACCCCACGAGCTAGCTTACATCTGGGACACATCTGCACTCTTATTTCTCATGCAGACTCAAAGACCTCTTCCTAATGCACAGTACACCCAGAGCCTTCAAGGGAGCTCAGAAAAGGGAGAGGGGAAGCTGGGTTCTTGGCACGGTATCAGACTCTTGGTGAAGTCTTTTATACACTTTGACAAGCCTTCTGGACTATTGAGAATGACATCACCTGGCCACTTTTAATCGGGAAGCCTCTGGGAGAGTGGGGGGCAGAAATATGCCCTGCACATGTGGTAGGTGATGAGGCCAGGATAGAGTGTTTCTCCCTGACCGTGCTGGAGTCGGAATTCGGGATGCCTTCAGCGCTGCCTGGGTTTCTGCTGAGAGTGATTTCATATGTTCCATTAAATACTCTGGAGATGCCCGAACCCAGATATAGACTTCATTCAAGGTCACTTTTGTAACATAGGGAGAAAAGTGTAGAAACCACAGCTGCTCTGAGCCTTTTCTATCTGATGCTGCAGCTCCCATACAGCCAAGAACCAAGAATGCCCACCCAGCACACAGCTATGCTAACCAACAAACTCCTCGTTTTCCTTCCAAGAAGCTGTTGTTGCTGGATACTACTGTATCCTCTTGCTGAGCCACTGACCAGACCTTCTCTCTGCACATGAAAATACGTGCTTGTCTGCTATTATATAAATATGGTATCTCTTGGTCTGCAGCTTCACATTTTTGCTCTTTCTTCCTCTTTCCGGGAAGAACTCCCCATGCCAATGTGTAGAGGGCAGATACTAAGAACTATAACTGCATAGTCATGGTTACCTTTATTTTGGTTTTTACACAATTATTTTACTTTTCAAAGGCAATGTCAAGTAGATCTCCAAAAATCCACAGGGGGCTGACCTGACTGCCTGGTAAAATAGCTCCTAAGCCTGGGGTAAGCAGCTTAAGCTTTGTATGCCTCAGTTTCCTGACTTGTAATACAATAACTGGCCATCCACCCCCTGCCTACACCCCAGCAACAAGGGGGTTGAGAACAAGAGCAGATCCAGTGTGTGGCCACACTGGGAAAGCACAGCACAGAATGTCAATGTTAGGGGATTAGTCACCAGAGAGGACTGAGAAAAGCAAAGCAGCTGGCCCCAGCACAGCTGCGCTGGGCAGAGCCAGGCTGTGGCCGGCCTGCTCCTGCTGCTGTTTAGAAGCCAGGCTACTGCCTCCTCTTCGGCTTTGTTTAACAGCTCCAACCCTCCTCGACTGCAAAATGAGCTGGCCTAGGCTTAGCCAGGCATACAAATTGCTGTGTTTCCTTAATAGATTCTGAGCATGTGCACTGGCATTAATTTAAAGCCATTCATTGCACTTCTTATCAGGGTAAAGGATATTGGAGCATTTTACTGTTATCTTGAAGTTAATTTGAGGGCTTTAAATATTTAAGTGTTTGATAACGTGTAGCCTGGGAGGGTGAAATACCATGAGCGCCTCAGACTGTATGTATTTATCTCTGGGTTAGCGATGAGATTCCCTCCCACTTCCCCAAACAACACTGACTTGCAAAGAAGTCCTTTTAAAATTCATTTTCAGGCTATTGATTCTTTCGGAATGAAGACGCTCTATCAAGAGGCAAAGAAATTACTTCTGAATAGTTTCCTGTTCTACGGACTGAGTGGGTTGGAGCAGTGATGTTTGCAAGTGTTCAAGGATACAGGTGGTGAGATGAGCTGTGAGCATCCTAGAAGCAGCTCTCTGGTCTCTTTTTTTTTGTTTTCTTTTGAGAGCTCTCATCCCGCCACAATCTGCCCTAGCAGCAAAGTGTGGCAGGGAGCTGGCCTTCCTATTAAAAGTCACATGCTTTTTGTGTCATTTCTAAAGTCAGTAAGAGCTTTCGCGAAGCACCCCTCCTTCCTCACTCAAATGCCCTTAATACAACTCAACTTTCTTTCCCAAATGATGAATGAAAGAATGAATGACTCAGAAGAGCTGTCGGTGACAGTCACATTGTTTGGAGCAGGGTACATGTACAGCTGGATTCAGATGGAAGGATTCACTTCAAAGTGAATTGTATGTTTTAAAGGAGTGTGTACACAGACCAAGGCAAGCAGAGTCCTGGGTTGTTAAGCAATCCCTATGCTTGCCTGCCTCAGTAGAGCTTTCTAGAAAGGAACTGTTTGTTCACTCATGCTCCATGTCAGCTCTCCCCTCTCACCCAATACTTGGCTTTGGGCCAGGAGCTCCTTAACTTAATGTAGGAATTTTTGGAAGCATCCACTTCAGACCTCAGTTAACAGTTGATAAGGCATAAGAGTACCAAACCCAGCTCTAAGCAGAGAGGCGACTGTCCTGCACTACTGAAAAGAATCTGCTACACACATCTTGTACGCATGACCTCAGGGGGACTAAGATAAAGAAGAGTAAAATCTACACCCACCGCATCAGCCTGGAGGACATTCCTAATGGGATTAAAGCTGTGGAGAACTCCAAGAAAGTTCCAGAGTATACAACTAGAACATGGCATTAGGAGACCTCAGCATCTACAGATGTGCAATGGAGAAGCAGAGATGAAAACTAGAGAACACACACCTTAGGGGATTCCTGAGAACTGAAATAATTTCAGGGCAACTGGATCCTTGAGTGTGGGTTGGGGTCTGTGATGTGGAATCCACGATTCTGAAACACGAACGGGGCTTGTCTGGGGCACGGCACATGCACAGGCAACACCGTGACAGATGGTGACTCTGTGGATGACAGCTAAGACATTCGACATTGTTTGGTTGAAAGTGAGCCAGCTGGATGCCTTTAAACTGAAGTAGAGCAGTGATGTAACCCCAGCTGTGCTCCACGGGAACAGAGTGGAGAAGAGTCGAGAAGCAAAATCAAAAAGCAAAATCGAGAAGCAGATGACCAAGTAGACACATGAACCGAGCCAACAATGGCCTGTGGCTTCTGTCTCCAGCAGCCTTCAAATGCACTGTGATTTCCAGTCCAGAAGAATTCGAGATGGAGTGGAGCAGGGGAGAGCAAGGTCCACTGGGCTCAAAGGAGAAGAACTCTGAAAGATGAACTAGAGTAAAAGGCAAGTGAAGAATGGGAAAACACACCTTTCTCCTGGGAAACCGTCATCTGTCACAAACCATTGTGATTTGAACTTTATTGCCGTTGTAATTCTGTTTGTGTTTAGTTAATCACTCAGTTTGATTTCAGAGTAGCTTTAAGTGCTGGCAGCATAAGAATACTGCACCTTGTGTGTAAATATGTGATACCCAGCCCAAGCTGATGACACCCCTTTAAAGCTCTACCAAGAACTCCTATCCCCTGCTCCACCTGCATGTCCCGTGGACTTCTGGGACACATCACACCCAAGAGCCTGAATGGATGTCCTCCCTGAATCTGTTCCTCCCACAGGCCCATAGCCCTATTAAATGGCAACACCAGCATTTCTATTGCTGGGCCGAAAACTATGGAATTATCTGTCTCTTCTTTTTCTTTCTCGCCCCATTTCCAGTCAGCCGAGCCTCTTAGACTTCCTGCTGTTCCTTCATGCACAACCCCCCCCACACACACACAGTTCAGCATCTCTATTATGGATACCTGGGGTCACGCTACCCATATCTCTCCTGGATTATTATAATAATCGTTCCCCACCCTTCCCCTTCCCACTTGATATGGACTGAGTATGACCCATCAAGGTCTGTGTATTATGAGCCCGGTCGTCATCTGACTATGTTGAGAGGTAATGGACTTTTAAGAGGTAGGATCTAGTGAGTGGGCTTTCTGTCATTAGAGATGTCTCCTCAGAGGAGATTAATGGAGTTCTCATGGAACCCCACTGATTCCCCCGACACACACTGTCTCAATCCGGCTTCCTATCTGCCGTGCGATCACACACCCCTGCCAACCACCCAGAGTCGCTGCCAGCTAGCATCATGCTTTTGGAGCCCCAGAGCTTTAAGTTAAGCAAGTTTTTTCTTTATAAAGTTTCCAGCCTTTGGCATCTTATTACAGTAAGGAAAAATACATTGATATGCTACAGTCTCTTCTGAGCACTGCAAACGTGTGAGTTAGAGCAAGTCCCTTTCTACCCCAAACACTTTCCTTCTGCTCAAATGAAAAATCAGATTCTTACACTTGCCTATAGGACCTACTCGTTCTGTCCCTGGGCTGCTCTTGCTTTTCATTTGAGCTATTCTATTTTTTATTGCATTATATAAAATCCACTGTCTTAATTGATTTTAAGTGCACAGTTCAGCAGTGTCAAGGACATTCACATTATTGATAAACAGAACTCTAGAGTGGTTGTCATCTCTCATATCTGAAACCTGGGCTGGGGAGATGGCTTAGCAGGCATTCGCTGCCAAGCCTGACAGGACTTGAGTTTGATCCCTGGAGCATACATGAAGAGGAGAACAAACCACAAGGTATCCTGTGACCTACACAGACACAGACAGAAAGAGAGAAAGACAGATAGAGAGAGTGAAAGAGAGAAAGAGAAGAGAGAGAGAGAGAGAGAGAGAGAGAGAAGCTTGTGTGTACACACCCCAAGTAAACTTTATTATCACATGTGCAATAGAAGGAAACCGTAAACTCTATACCCATGAAACTTCTCTCCCTTCCCCCACCTCCTCAGCGTGGAGCAAGCATCATTCCGTTTACCTCACTAGGAATCTCACTGCCTACACAAGCAGAACCACACAACCCTTGGTCTTTTGAAGCTGGCTTCTTTCACTTAGCCCCAGGCTGTCTTTTAAAATTCAGCAGCTACTCTTCCCCCCTTGCTCAGCTTACTCCAGTCATATAGTCCTTCTGCCTATCCTTAGGCCATCTAGAATACACCTTCTATGTCCATCCTTGGGATGCTCCAAATCCATCCACGCCACAGAAACGACAAACAGCTCTCTCCCTGGCTGTGCATTTGATAATGTGAAGGGGGGGGGGGAGCTAGAAATGAGCCTCAGTGGTCAAG
This sequence comes from Microtus pennsylvanicus, assembly GCF_037038515.1. Taxonomy (NCBI): domain Eukaryota; kingdom Metazoa; phylum Chordata; class Mammalia; order Rodentia; family Cricetidae; genus Microtus; species Microtus pennsylvanicus. The sequence continues at coordinate 75,957,179 of NC_134583.1, forward strand.
TTTACATAACAGACAGGAATCAGAACGTTCTGCACACAAACCCTAGGGAGCCTGCTGCTGTTGTCTGTTGGTGCACCACTCCTCGGCCCGGCATCAGTGGCCCTGAGTTTTCCTCTTACCACTTTGATTTCTGCTGTCTGAAACACAGCCTTGCTAGCGATGTCCTTCTGGCTCATACTGTCTATAGTAGCAATCCCTACATGCTCTCTTCTGCTTCCTGTCACTGCTGATTGCCTGACAAACTATGCACGTAACACCTCTCTGCTTACAATTCGTGTTTCCTTTCCAGAATGTCAACTCCATAAAAGCAAGAACTTTGTTTAATGGACTTCTTCTCTTGCATCAGGAACAGTACCTGGCCTGTTGAGGATGTTCAATATATATTTGTTGAACTAGTCCATATATATATATATATATATATGGCCATTCTATGCCTTGATTCGATTTTCCAGTGATTATTTATTTAATGCAGTGAAATGTATCCCATAAAATAAAGAGCTAAATAGATAGCAACTACACACAACAAAGCTAAGCATTAAAGAGTAAACTATTAAACATCATAAAATAATGTATATAGCATAAATAGGTATATACATATATATCTACAAAACTGTCTCACAGAGTATAGAATGCAGCATTAGTCCCTTTTCTTAGCTGTAATAAAAGGCCATGACTAGATACAACTTAAAGAAGCTGGCTGACGGCATTTTTCTGATACTGGAAAGCAGAGACAGTGAACTGGAATGGGACGGCACTGTGAACTCTCGAGGCCCGCGCTCTGTGGTGTACTTCCTCCAGCAAGGCTCCGTGTACTAAGGGTTTCATACCATCTCCAAACAGAGCCACCAATTGGGATGAGACTATGGTAACGTACAAAGCCCCTAACTGGGAATGAGCCTGGGGGACCATTTCTCATCCAGACCACCATTAAATGTTCATGATGTAATTTCATATCCTTTCTCAATGTGATGTTCAAACAGTGAACGTGCAGCCCTTTGGGTTTCTTGTATTCCCAATATGTAAAATCCAAAACTGAAAAAAGTTTGAGAGCTCCATGAAGGGAGACAGCTACAGTCACCTGGACAGCCCTGGTGTCTAGAAACTTCCTACTAAACTTAGGACTTTGGAAATGCCTTGGAGCAGAGGAGTTCAAGTGTCAGCTAGACCAAGCCTGAGGTCAGAAGGAACAGGCGAAGGTAAGCGCTGTTGTGTGGTACCGTTCTGCAGCGATTTCCTAGGAGGCTACAGTCTTTCATCTTGGAGGGAAACTTCTTAGCACATAGGCTGTGAAAGGGAAGTGAAACAACAGGATGTTCGTGTGTGTGTGTGTGTGTGTGTGTGTGTGTGTGTGTGTGTGTGTGTGTGTGTAAAACACTACATCCTACAGGGAAGAAGTCAGGAAGCAAACCGTTCATAATAGCTTCAGGAAGTCCCCGATATGGACCAGATTCACTAGGTCCCTCCATTCTCCAAAGTAATAAAGACTGCTGAGAGTCACTCGCAGAAGAGCCAAGCTCAGACCAGACAAGCAGCCTGAAAGAAACAAAGACTAGCTAAACCGCCTGGAAGGGGGTCAGACCAACTGAATCCCTGGGAAAGAGCAATTTCTGGCCTGTTGTAAAGCAGTGTGCAGTGTGCTCCAGGTTTGCTGATTCTGTGAGCTATAACCAGTGCTGGGTGGGCCATCTTGGGTGATTTCTGTTCAACCACAGTCCTTTAATGAATCTCAACGAAACTTATTGGTTTACCAAATTGTACTTGAGTGATAGCCATACTTTGGTCTGCCACAGACTCTCCCTATCTGGATTGAGACAGTGTGTGTGTGTGTGTGTGTGTGTGTGTGTGTGTGTGTGTGTGTGTGTGTGTATTGCCTCTCCTCAGAGAAAGTCTGTAATACAACAAAGTCTAGGGATCATAGGGGCCTGGAGGAAAATGGAAAGGGAGGGGGAGCGGTGCCATCATACCTGCAGATGATGAACACTTAGTGGCTACATGGAGGGGTGTGGGCACCTGAACAATGGGAGGAAGAAGACATAGCGTCAGCACACACTGTAGACAGTACTGGGAGCTGAAGCATAAAACCAACAAAGAGTTATGGCCTTGAAAAGAGAAGCAAAGTGCTTCCTATGAAGAGAGCAGCGCTTGGACCCTGCCGTGCCCAGAAGTAAAGAGCCTGCTGCGTGTTTGGCTCAGCTGCCCTCCCACCAGTGGGCTCTTCCTCACCAGACTCCTTGCTTGCACTTAGCACCAACAAAGTGGCCATCGTACTGAATTTCAATTTAGGGTACAAGACCATTGGGGTGGTGCGTGTCGACCGTCCATTTGACAGAGTCTGGAACTGTCTAGGAGACAAGCCTGCAGGCATACCTGGGAGGGGTTGTTTAGCCCCAGGGAATTCCTGGGGAGATTGTCTTCACCATGTTAATGAGGTCTGAAGAGCCATCCTGAAAGTGGGCAGCACCATTCCCTAGGCTGGGATCCTGGATTCTGTATCTGGGGAAAGAGAGCTGGACAGCAGCAGGCATTCATCACTCTTGATTTACAGATGTGATGTGAGCAGCTGCTTCAGGCTCCTGCTGCCTTAACTTCCCCACCACGATGCATGCTTGAACTAGGAGCAGAAATAATCTTTTCTCACTGAAGTTGTTTGATGGGGGTTCTATGATAGCCACTGATAAAGAAGCTAAGGCAATGGTTAACTCAGAACCAGCTGTCTTATCAGCTAAGTGAGTCTGTAGTGTGAGTTGTACACAGAAGGGAAATGGAGACAGTGATGCTCCTCTTCTTGAGGAATCAAACTGCTTGTTCATGTCCTGAGTCCCTGATGGTCCCTTATTACACACTCCATTATCCACACATTCAATTAAGAGACATTTATCTTCTATTTTAAGGAATCGTGACAACTCATTATAGGAAAGAAAAACAAATAAGACTAGGCACACTCCATGATGTGTTTTTCCCAATTAGATGGTGATGTTGGTAGATAAACTTAAAAAAAAAAAAAGGACTTTCATCTCTTTCATCTGACCTGGATTTGCATCGGGTTTTCCCAATCTTTGAACACTAGATACTAAGATAAAAAAAAAACAACAACAACAAGGATGGAACATGAGAGAAAATAGTATACATTACCAAGATCTTAGTTTCCCCAAGCCAATAATTTGAGCCACAGTCACTTGATAAAAATAAAGAATTTAGGTCTGGGGAGATGGCTAGGTGGGCAAACACTGGCTGTGGAAATGGGAAGGCTTGAATTCAGATCCCAAGGACCCACATAAAGCCAGACCTGAGAGCATGACTCTGTGAATGCGCGAGCACTCCTACAGTGAGCTGGGAGTCCGAGACAAAGTCCCGCAAGCTCGCAGACCACAGCCTGACAGATGCAGCAGCAAGCAGAAGAGGCCTATCCCAAACAAGAGAGCCAGCATTTCAGAATGTTCTCTGGCACTCACAGGGACGAGGAGTAAGCAAGCATCCCCACCACCGCCACAAATACACACAACACACACCTAAAATATTTTTTTAATTTAAAAAGAAAATTGTTTTCTGTTATGTCTGAAGATGATCTTTCTAGGAAAGAATTATGGACATGACAAGGAAGGTCTTGGGGTTCGTACGGTGAGGCTGCTCCCCTTACTCACCAACCAAAACACTTCAAGCGAGGCCTGTGACCTCTCTGCTACACATTTTCTCCTCTGCAAAATGAAATAATATTCGCCTCACAAGCTGTCAGGAAGGTTAATTGTGTACTTTATGAAACTGTTATGACAAATTCGACTAAAAGCAATTATGACTTCTGTTTATTTTGTTAAATAAGAGTTTGGGGTATGGATATGTTATTAAAAATAATTGTGTCTTTTAAGCTTGTTGTAACTACCAATTATGTACGTTTTCACACAACTCCCTCTAAATAACCTTTTACTAACGAATGAATCATATTTATGTTTCCAAATGGTCTCAGCCAACCATTATCTTTTCTGCTTCTGACGTTTGTCTTGTAAGTTCCCACATCTGTCATGGGAATATTCCCTACCTGACTAGAGGATTTACCATACACGTGGCCAATTTTCAGATATTTTATATTCTTTGGGGAAGAACACATAAAGAGAAAGACGCGAGTCTATCAAGTGAAAGCGTAAGACTCTATTTATGAGCCTAAGATCTCTTCGGGTTATTTGGTGGTTGATTGAATGTGTAAAAGCTGGCTGACAGGGTTGGATTCCAGAGACGAGCGTTCATTTTTACCCCGGGCAAGGGATTCCCATTTCTCCAATTCCGTTTTGAGTCGGAGCAGCTCAGTGGTGACGTAACTGGTGACGAACGGAATGAAGACGCTGCAGAAGGAGCCAGGCATCAATTCATAAAGACTGACCGCTGTGACCAGGTTCTGGGACCCCAGCAGCTGATCACTTCGCTGATTTCGAGGGAATCAGATTTGGGATCCACAGAACACCAGTCCATTCCACAAGCGCCCAGAAGCCACGTAAAATCTGATGCAGCGGTGCACATCTGTAATTCTAGCAGCTATATGGCAGTACGGAAGCAGGAGATAGAATGGGCTTCAGAAGACAAGCAAGACTTCCCTTTGAGGAGAACAGTTCTTCTAACTAGGCCTTGCTGTACCCTGAAGGCAACCAGCACCCAGGACAGAGCCTGCATGTGGCTCAGTGCCCCTCCCACCAGTATGCTTGTCTTCTCAGATTCCCTGCTTACCCTCAGCACTGACAAAATGACTGTCGAGTCGAATCCCAGTTTAGAGTACAAGACCACGAGGATAGTTAATGCTGACTCTCAACTAGACAGGAGATGGGATCACTTAGGAGACAAGACTCCGGGCACACCCGAGAGGGATTAGTCCCCTCTTGCCTTCTCTTCTCACATCTCTTTTCTGCCCTTAGAGGTTTTTCTAAAGATTATTTTCATTTCTGTGTGTGAGTGCTTTGCTTGCATGTATGTGCACTGAGCACATGCCTGGTGCCTGAAGAGACCAGAAGAGGATGTTGAGTCCCCAAGAACTGAAGTTACCAAAGGTTATATAAGCCTTCCTGTGGGTGCTGATAATGGAATCCAGGCCCTTTGCCCAAACAGCAAGTGCTATTCAAGTCTGAGCCATCTCTCCGGCCACTATCTCCACAGGTTTCATCCTCCAATATTCCAATAACTTTAAGGATGGAGAGGGAAACATAGGGAACGCTGGCATAGGACACGGTCCTGAAGAATCTCGCCCTTCCCCCATCCCTGTGTTTAAACCATTGCACTAGCTGGTCTTACGTCAACTCGACACAAGTTCTAGTCACCTGAAAGGAGAGAGCCTCAGCTGACAAAATGCTTCTGTAATATCTGGCTGTAGGCAGGCCTGTAGCACATCTTCTTAACTAGTTATTAATAGGGAGGACCCAGCCTTCTGTGGTGCCATCCCTGGGCTGATGGTCCTGGGTTCTATAAGAAAGCAAGTTGACCAAGCCATGAAGAGCAAGTCAGCAAGTAGCATCCCTCCATGGTCTTTGCATCAGTTCCTACCTCCAGATTCCTGCCTGGTTTGAGTTCCTGTCCTGACTTCCTTCAGTGACGGACAGTGAGGCAGAAGTGTGAGCCAGCTAACCCTGTCCTCCCCAAGGTTGCTTTGGATCATAGTGTTTCATCACATCGGTAGAAAAGAACTAAGACAACAGTCATCTCACTTGGCTTCAGAGTTGATTCCTCTTCCTACACAGGTCTCAGAACCATGAAAAGACTGGAGAGCATTGTGTGTGGAGACATTTAGACGATCTGTAATGCAGCAAAAGGTCCAACTTCACAAAGTGACCGTCTTGTCCCGGCATTTTATGCTAAATGAAGGTAAGAATTAAAACTCAACTCTTTCTACCACTGCTTTCTTTAATGAGAAAAGCAAAATTGAATTAGAAGTAGATTAAATAACTCATTTAATCTTGCTCAAGGTAAAGCCAAAAGAAGGCATTCACTAAAAGGGAAGACACATGTTGAACCATTTAAAGGACTTAAGACTCAAGTCTTTTAGCAGTCAATGGCACAGGGTCTCGAACAGACCGGAAGTTTCCAATGCTATGAACTTCCTTTTGTTTCCTGTGTCAATCTCAACATACACAGGATCACGGGATTTGAGACAATAAGGAAAGTCCACCAGGCCAAGACAGTTCAGTTGGTGAAGTGCTCGCTTTGCAAACATGAGGGCGTGTGTGACTTTAAGTCCCAGTAAATAATTGTGTAAAAAGCAGAGCATGCTAGCAATGCACTCTGAAACCCAGTGCTAGGGAGATGGAGGTGGCTGAATCTCTGCAACTCACCGCCAGACATCCAAGCCAAGGAAATGCTGAGTTCCAGGTTCAGGGTAAAAGATGCTGTCTCAAAATGAAATATCTGAATGGCACCTGAGGAGCCACACTGAAGGCTGCCTTCTGATCTCCTTATGCATAGGCACACACATGCATGAACCCCCAAACATACAAAGGCAACCTCCATTCACACACACACATACACACACACATACTATCAATAGATTCCCAAACTTTAACATGCATGAACTCCAAATACATACTTCCCAGGCTGCTTCTCCAGAGAGCCTCATTCTTAGGTCTGAGGGCAGCCAGGAAATACCCATACATAATGAGCGAGCCCCATACCTGCTGGAAGGGACCCATGGGGAAAGCCACCAGCTCCTGAATAACGGGATGCAGCCTTGGAAAGCATCCATGACTTAGGAACATTCCACACTTATGATCAACTTATAAAGCAAACAAGCCTAAGAGGAGGAGAGATTCCATGGCTCCAGTCCTTCCTGCATTCCACCCCTTCGCGACATACAGGCCTTGGTGTGCTAGATCATAGCCACCTATTTGTTTCATCCACACATGTGACATTCTCTGACAGTGCTTCGGGACAGAGCTGGCCTGAGTTTAGTGGACTGAAAGGCTTCACTCTGTTTTGCCTTTGAGTCCAGTATCCTCTCAGTGACTTGGGGTGTCTGAGAAGGTCTGAGAAAGAATGAGACCTGGCAGCTATAAAACACATTACAAAACCGTGGAGCTGGGGGCTTTGGAAGAACTTGTATCTATAAGGTCAGAGGTCAAAAGCAGGTATATCTCCTGCTTAGTACCAGAAAGACCTCCCAAGTATATACAATCAGCCATTTCCACAAACGTTAAACCAACCACACAAGTCATAACTGTAGAGAGATCTCTTTGAAATCCATTGAATTGAACAAACCCTATGGTTGACTTTGTTCATCATTTCTTTGAATTTCTTGACAACTCACCATGCCAGGAAATGACCACAAACATGACATTAGTGTATGCATTCTGATGGGGAATCCAGAGGGACTTGCCCGCCAATCGTTCCCTGTCCTGAACTGACTGTTGGGGTGCCCAAGGCTATAGGTTCCCAATCACCAGCCTTTAGATTTCTTTCCCACTGTGGCTCCTGCGGTTGACACTTTGTAAATGAAAAGTACGTCTACATGGGATGGTTATAAAGTCGTATCAAAGGAAGGGCATGTAGGCTTGAAAAGTCCATCAAAAATGCCCTTGTCTGAAGTGTTGCCGGTGTTCTTGACAAAAGATCAGAACAGCCGAGAAATTAGCACGGTGTCTAACATCTTGAAATGGAGATTGGAGATTCTCGGGCACGGAACCAGCTTCCCTATAGCTGCTCTTTTATGTTCAATATACTCCGTCCTCAACAAGGAATCCCAACTGGTCTTTATGAATTCAGGACCACCTTGATCTAGGGCTCCGTGAGTTCCCTTAAAGGAGCAGCAATCATTCCTTAAACAATGCACTTAGAGATCACAGATCCGTGCAGGGCTTCCCTAAAACCAGTGTGGACTCCTGAGGTTATGAAATATACTTTTTATAATTCCCACTAACAATACTCTGCTTGGATACCATTGTCCCCACCACTCGGATGGATTTGCAATGAGGAAAGCTCCTGGAATCAGAACAGAAGGACACTATGACATCTACTCCCCGGAGACAGCCCCCATTAAGAATATCTGTCTCAAGTGCATTTATTTATGGGCTGTGCCTCTCAAAGTGGGATTTTACTAAATCAGTGCTAATCCATCTACACAGTCCGCTACTTGGGACTTCCTGTAGACAGCGTGATTTAGCAAGAAGGTGCTCTGGAGTATTAGAAGGGACGTTAATAAAGGTGTTATTGATGTCGCCCTCAATTTTGGACACCAAAAAGCTCACTTCCACAACTGATGACTATGTCATACAACTGATCAGCATTCAGCTGACAGGTATCCTAATTTACTTTCCATTGCTGTGATAAGGATCAGGACCAAGAGCAACCTGGGAAAGAAAGGACTTAGTTGGCTTCTACATGCTAACCACGATCCATCATTGAGGGAAGCCAAGGCAGAATCTCAGGCAGGGCAGGAACCTAGAGGCAGGAGCTGAAGCGTGGACCACAGAGGGCTGCTGCTTACTGCTTGCTCCTCAGGCTCGCATTTCTCTGCCTTTCTTCTTCCTTCTAGGACCACCTTCCCAAGGGTGGCACTGCACACAGGGAGTGAGCCCTCCCAACATTAATTGTCAATCAAGAAAATGCCCCTACAGACTTGACTACAGGCCAGTCTGATGAAGAGTTTTTCTCAGTTTGAGGTTCCTTCTTCCATGATGATTCCAGTTTGTGGAAAGTTGAAAAAAAAAAACAGTACAGTAGTACAGTTGGGTTTTAGCTTTTGGTCTTTTGAAATGTGTTCTGGCACCAGCAGGTATCAAGGTATCACACTCACAAGCACACAAAAGTGGGGTTTCCTGGACTTCTTTTTAGTTGTGGGAGATGGGTCAATTGATGATGACTGTTTCCCGGCAGAAGAGACAATCCAGATCACCGATTTCAAGGAGGTGGAAGCAAAAATTTACCTAAGAAAAGTGTAGGTGACAAGTATGATGGTTAGTGCACACACGAGAGAGATGGGGAAAGAGAGAGAGAGTCTTCCTAAGCAACTCTACCAAGGAAGAAGGTGAAAAGGGCATATTTTCCCTAGAGGAAACGGCTCCTGATGCAGGGTGGGGGGTTGCTTACTTGCCTAAAACGTAAGCTCTGCCAGCACAAGAGATGAACCAAAGACGCTATAGCAATGTTTCTCATTAGATGACGAGCCTCCAGATGTGAAATGTTTTCCCTGTATATCTTCAAGGACTGCCAGATGTTGCACAGCTGCATCGTCTCCTTTGGTGACCAGGACCAGCCTTCCATGGCCAACATTCATGGTCACTTTTCTCAGCATTAACACATATTATTCTTCTTCAAAATCTACCTACTGAATAAGCTGGGACTGTTTGGGTAAGCCCGCAAGTAATTAAACACACATAACCTTTCCCTCCAGCAACTCAGTAAGGTCCAGGGATTCATCAGAAGTTCTCCACCATAAGACCAGGTTTGCAAGTAACAATGAAACGTTAGAGGCCTCCCCAAAACTCACCAATAAAAACTGTTCAATAAAACAAACACAGTTATGCTGTGAAACTCTGTGCAGCCATCAAAATGAGACAGACAATGGTCTGTTCTATCAGCAGACAGGCATGCTTCAGTGTTGTTCAATTAATAAGAAACCACCATCAATAGTATATGAACTGTTTTGTTCAAAAAATTAAGAACAAATGTTAATGTGTGTTAGAATACATCAGTTTCTGTGCTGAATAAAGTCGTGGAAGCTTGCAGAAGGATCACCCCCAGAGGATGATGCTGGCAGGAAGACAGGGCTATAAAGGATGATTTTGGTTTTTTATTAGTATAAACTAACATGTAACTTGTAAATTCCTACTCTTCAGAAATCCAGACTGCTCCAGGACAGGTCATTTCACACTGTGCTCAGTAGCCTAGCTTATATCTGAAAGAGCCCAGGATGGAGTGGTCTTTAACCAATGTGCTAAGAATCGTCCTGGGACCTAAAACAGCCCTCGGCAGGCTTGCTAACACTGGGGAGGCCAGGGTCCATCAGCTCAGATCCTGCCCTTCAGACAAGAATGCTACAGCCCAGAAAGGAGACGGTAGAATCTACACGGTGAGAATGCCCTACACGGTGAGAATGCCCTGCTAGAACCAGTTTCTGTCTCGTTCCTAGGACACCAACTACACCATATGTCAACCCACATCAGTGATGGAGGACTGCCAGGTAGCTCGGCCTCCCATCTTGGATAAAACCGAGATCCACCACTGGCCAGTTTTCACCATCCATGACCTGCCTCCGCTCTAGGATTTATTACACAGGACGCTGCCCAAGCGGCATATGAAAACCATTGGGCAAACTGCAAACACCCTGGCCCAGACTCAGCCCGGCTCTCCCTTCTGTGAGGCCCAAATCACCTTGTATTTTCCAACATCCCAATCTTGGTCAGAGGAATTTCAAGTCAGTTACATTTGGACAGCTAGAGATAAAAGTAATTTCCATTACATAATGCAATCTTTCACTCCCCACTCCCAAGTCCTGGCTCCCCTTCCACTTGACTGAGCTACTGACTGGCACCTGAACGCTGCATTTAACTAAACTCAACAAGGGCCAGAAGGCAGAGGATTTGGCTTGCAATTCCAAGCCACCCACCAACCTTTCCCTGACACCACTTATTATATTTTAGTGTCGGAATCAATTGAATGGTGGGTTCGGAAGAGAACAACTGAATACATTTATGCTCTGGGAAAAAGACAGCTTCAGCCATAGTCATCCATCACTGCAAGATACAAGGGGGAAATGCCTTCAAGAGGCTCATTTTTTTTTTTCAACTGCAATATGCCAGCCGAGCGCATAAGGATTCCATAGCATGTAGAAACCACAGAGATTTATCCTCACAAAGCAGTGTCTGAGCCGAAGGAGACCGTAAATCTCAGCAAAATCACCTTCTGCTGTAGGGAAGGAGATGGGGCCATTTGTCCTCCAGGTACAAACCACGTAAGGGTTAGCATGCCCCCTGGTGGTAGCTGCTTTTATCTGCCCTGTGTAATGGCATACACTTGCTCCCCCTGAAGACCAAGGCACTGCCCATCCACACTCGGGGTACGAGACTGCTGGACAGCCTGAGGAAGTCCAGAAGTCTACAAAAGTACATGCGTATGGTCCTGAAGAAGAGACTCTGAGATGGAAATCAAGGCAACTGGCATCCAAAAGCCAGGCGAGAATGACAGGTACGTTCAGACCTTGTTCCTTTGCGTCATATTGAGAATTGACACCTGGCAGGTGAGAGAAGAGGATGTGCAAAGTTCTCAAGGCTTCCTCTCCAGATCTGCTGAGAAAACATGGTCAAGAATTCATCCAGGGCAAACACACACATACACACACACACACACACACACACACACACACACACACAGAAGTAAAAGGAGCTGGGGCAGGATGTGGGTTAGCCACTTGATGGTCAAACAACAGAGTCATTTAGAGTCTACAGTTTGCCAATAAGTTCACTCAACTATGAGATGGTGCTTTGGTTATATTTGGGTTTTGGTTTGGATTGGTTTTTTTTGTTTGTTTGTTTGTTTGGGTTTTGTTTTGGATTGGCTTTTTGTTGTTTGTTTGTTTGTTTGTTTGGGGTTTTGTTTTCTTGTCAACTAGGCACAAGATAGATTTATCTTAGAATAGAGAACTAAAACTGAAAAAATACCTCCATAAGATTGGCAGTAGGGCATTTTCTTAATTAGCGATTAATGCAGGAGGGCCTAGATCATTGTGGGCGGTGCCAACCTTGGGCAGTTGGTCCCAGTGTGTACAAAGAAGCAGGCTGGGAAGCAAGTCAATAAACAGCATTCCTCCTGCCCAGATATCCCTGGGTGATGAACTACAAGCTGTAAGAAAAAATAAGCCCTTTCCTCTCCAAGTTACTTTGGGTTATGGTGTTTATCACAGCAATATAAAAAAGAACTGAGATGCATGAGGGTATGGCTGTGATAAAATACCCAGCAAGAGACAATGTAAGGGAAGAAAGGCTAATTCTAGATTATAGTTTAAGAGGACCATTCTCCTTCAATGGGGAAGGCATGGGGACCAGAGCAGAAGACCAGCTGGTTATTGTATCCACAGTTAGAGAGAATAGTGTATCTACAGTTAGAGCCCCAGGAAGTGGGACTAGGCTACAAAGCCTCCAGCGAGACTTTACCTCCTAAAGGTCCCACAAACTTCTCAGGTCCCACAAACTTCTCATACATGGTCACTAGCTGGGAACCGAGTTTTCAAACGCACCAGCCTGTGAGGGACATTTCACATTCCAGCCATAATGGGGTTGGTGGAAACCCATCTTAGGAAGTCAGTATTCAAAACAAACAATATGACACAGATAAGGGCTCATTGCAGAGTCTCTTAAAAAGGGAACAGTCCCTAGGACGGCACTGCACTGGAAGCTGAACGCAGATGCAAACATTATTTTATGGTCTTGATGTCGCTCACTCCTATTGGAAGGTCTCATTTTATAATCACATTCATGTCATTAAGCTCTTGTCCTCTTTCCTCTAGGAAACCCAATAATACAGAGGCCCCCTGATGATCTTTGGGGAAGATTAGGAGGTGTGGCCTTGTTGGAGGAGGTGTGGCTCTGGGACACTATGATGACTCATGCTGGGTCTAAGGATATGATGCTTTGGAGAGGGTCTTCTTTTGTTTTCACAGAGGACCAGACCCTGTGGATTGCATCTATCGCGATATGGTATGATAGACCACGACCTCCCAAAAAGTTGCTGTGAACATCCTCAAAAAATTACTTCACTCAACTGCCAACTGAGATAAACCTGGCACACAGGTTACACCCTAAATGATCTGATTAACAGCGCCCCCATTCAGCAGGAAGCAGTTTGGAGAGAAAAAAACTGCGCCCATGTTCCCAAAATATTGTTTATAAATGTTCTTTTACATTTAAAGGGGGAAATGATATAGGTATGAATAATTTGCATTGGTATGGATTTTAAGGTCAATTTTGTTATATGTATATGTATTTCTTGATCTTGATTAAGGTATTGTGATTGTGTAGTTCTTTTAAAAATGTACTGCATAATTAAGAAATGTAGGTTGTTAATGGATAATTATCGATAATAGTAAAGCTTGTAGTCATGTTACTTAGATTTTCTAAATATATAGAGATATATTTCAGTTAGATAGGCATTCTTCATATCTTTCAAAGACTGCAGGATATGGCATTTTAAATGTTTTAATGATTAGGGCTTTTCATGACAAAGAGACATGTCTGCTCCTGGCAGCACCAATCTACTTCAAGAAAAAGATGGGCATTGAAGAGGATCCTTATGGAGTTTGACAGCCATTTGGGCAAGAAACTGCTCTTGCCTGGACTGTTGCATGAACTGGACACAAAGAACCCTCAGAGAGAGGACTGCTGAACTTGCCTAAAGGTGAGACGGTCTTTCAGGGTTCCTGACTCATGAAAGAGTCTGCGAGACATTCTGCAGGACACAGCAGAAAGTGACTGAACTGTCTTTGGAATTTCCTGCTTGATGAAAATGTCTGCTGGATACTATGGGCCTGAAGGCTGAAGATGGATGCCCCAACGGTACAAAAGAACTTTGGGTGACTGTCCAGGCAGCAAGATGTCTCTGTCATTTCTAGAGTTTTCTTATTTCTTGTTTACTTAGGTAGTATTATATCCTTCTGGAGTCTTTGATGGAGTTGAAGAATGAATAGATAGTTATAGTTTTCCTTAGTTTTGATAAATGATAAAATAGATATAAATATTGTAACTGTAATTCTTGCTTAATAACTGTTTTGCTATATGTAATTTTGCTATGTTAAAGTTAAAGCCTTCCTTTTTTTTGTTTAAACAGAAAAAGGGGAAGTGATGTGGGAGTGTCATATATCAATCAGTTGATTTCATTGGTTAAGCAATAAAGAAACTGCTTGGCCCTCATAGGTTAAAACATAGGTGGGAGGAGTAAACAGAACAGAATGCTGGGAGAAAGAAGCTGAGTCAGGGAGTCACCATAATTCTCCCACTCCAGGCAGACGCAGGTTAAGATCATTCCTGGTAAGCCAGCTCATGGGCTACACAGATTATAAGAAATGGGCTAGTCCAGGTGCGAGAGTTAGCCGAGAAAAGGCTAGATATAATGGGCCAAGCGGTGTTTAAAAGAATACAGTTTCCGTGTAATTATTTCGGGGCATAAGCTAGAGCTAGCCATGTGGGCAGCCAGGTGCCGGGGATGCAGCCCTGCTGCTCCTATTACAACAGAGAGAGAGAGAGAGAGAGAGAGAGAGAGAGAGAGAGAGAGAGAGAGAGAGAGAGGCTGAGCCTGGAGTAAGATTTTGAAAACTCAAAGCCCACCCCCAGAGCCACACCTCCTCCAACAAGGCCACACCTTCTAATCTTCCCCAAAGATCTTCAGGGGACCAAATGCTCAAATATGTAAGCCTATGGGGGCATTCTCACTCAAACCACCTCCTGCTCCACGGACTCATGCATCTGAATCTAAAATTAACAGACTTCTAAAAAATCATTTTGGCAATTTCTTGTAGGTTTCCAGTCATAGAACTCCTATTTTCACTAACATTACATGTTTGAAACATCCCAAAGCGCTTCATAGGGTCTAGGGAATCAAGCATGTGAATATCAATTTTAAGAGGCAGTCAATGTTTATATGATTATATGAGTCAAATTAAGCACGGAGATCCCACATGTAAAATGTATTTCAGTGTCACATTAGGTGTACTGATGGTTTATATGTTGGGGGTAGTAGTTACACAGACTTACACAGCAACTAATTGCAAAGACGCACACAAACACATGCAATCCATTGGCACATCATACCAATGTCAACGCCCTGTAGCAACATTATACTAAAGTAAGACAAGATGTTCCCCTTAGGGTTCCTGAATACTATGTGGGACTTACTAATATGGATTTTATAATCAATGATGAACTTGGAATTTTATCAAAATAGAAAATTAAAACAACAGCATACCAATAAATTTGTCAGAACTATGATGATTTATAAATAAAATAATTATTATCCTTTGAGGTAGTAAAATATTAAGAGGATGCTGTGAACATAAATTACAGTGATTTATATTACATTTTACATTCAAGTAGAGAATTTTCCCCCATATTTAGGTTTTAGAATATTTGTACTTTAACCTTGAAATGAAGACAAATCACATAGTAGATGCTGTGCTATGGTTGAATTAGCTGTATTTCTTTGTTCTTACCGGTGATGGAGAACAGAGTTATGAACAAACTATCTGGGCTTTCTTGAGCCCTCTCCATAACTTTACTTGAATCTTAACCATAAAGTCTAGAAACCACTGACAGGATCTAGTTCAGGCTCATGTCCCTAAGGTGACCCTAGCCGTAGAGCATGTGTCTAAGGAAATCTCTCTAGCTGAGTCTACTATTTACTCTGAAGCATACCTGAAGGAATACCCTGCTTGGATGTCTGGCAGCCACAGCGGCTGCTGGCCTAATGGTATGTTCATTCTCTGATTTCTCTCTGCCTGGGCGCTGCTAAGGCCCCACTAACCCCTCTTTGTTCTCTAAAATGCCTAATCCACAAGCTGGAAAAGGCAGTACATGTCTGTAATCCTAGCACTTGGAAAGCTGAGTCAGGAGGATTACTGTGAGTTTCAGACCAGCCTGGGCTACTGGGCTATGCAGTGACTACCAGGAAAGCCAGAGCTATATAGTGAACACACACACACACACAAACACACCCCTATTCTTTGCAGATCCCAGTTGGTTTCCATGGACTCCCCATTGCAACTATTATGTTAACACTGTCTTTGGCATTTCTTAGTTGATCACTGACAGCACAACAAAGAATAATATATCTTCAACTGATGAACTGATGGCATCTTCCATCAGAACGAATGTGACCTTCCTTAGCGCTGTTTGCCTCACATAGCCTGCTTTCCTCCTGGCTTCAGACAGGATGGCTCTTAGCTTCCCTCTGGAAATTTGGTGTGGCTCTGGGATTGACCTCAGTCAAGCATCAACAGAAACAATGCACTCTGCAGCAGAATACCCTTCAATGCCCGTGAGATGCATCCTCCCATGCCCATCCATGCACTTAGAGCTGCTGTGACCAGTTGTGCTCTAAGTGCTGGGCCCTGTGCCAGCCCACATCACAAAGGGAAAGACGCATGCATAAGAGCCCTCGAACTGACAATGAATGTGAAGCAGGAACTATAAATGAATGGCATTATTATGGATGCTGTGCTGGTAGCTCAGGGCTTGAGAGCACTTGCTGCACAAGGATGAGGACCTGAGTGCAGATCCCAGCTCCCATATAACAAACTGAGCATGGTCTTTTGTGCATCTGTAATCTTAACTCTGGGAGCAGAGACGGGGATTGCTAGGACTTATTGGACTTATTGGCTGTCAACCTAGGCAAAAACATAAGATCCTGGCTCAGGGAGAAAGACGTTGCCTCAAAAGAATAATGTGGAGAGTGGTAGAAGACCCTCAACGCCTGTGGCCTTTGTTAGAGCTCACAGTTGTGTACGCTCAACACATATATTACACACACACACATGTGCATGTGCACACACACGGTATTGTTTCTAAAGAATGTAAAAGAAGAGAAACTATTATCACTCTGAAACACTAAGATTGAGAACATGTTACTGAAGCACACAGTTGACCTATCCTTTGTAATGAAGGGATGGCCAAGGAAAGGCATGTTCCATTAGCTAACCAGCTCATCTTCCCCATGATAACCTGATAACCATGCTCAGCAAAAACAATTCACCACTGAGTGGGTGAATACTGAATCTCTGTCCCCGGGGGAAAAAGAAAGTCAGGTTCTTACAAACTCAAGGTCAGAGCACTTCAACCGAGAAACACATAAACTTGCTTTCAGTGTTCATTGAAAGATGCTGCGCCTAATACTCGCTTTTCACTTGTTAACATGACACTCTGTCAGCAGCACTGCAAGTCAGACGAAGCGGGGCTTCGTTTTCATCACCCGACCAGCACATAAGCTTGCCTTACATGTGTTTCTGCCCAAAGACTTCTTAGTTAATGTATTTTTCACTTGTAATGTGAAACACAGCCAATGGTAACAAACCAAGCCAGATCAGAGCTTTGTCTCATCAACACGGCTTCTCTGTGAAGGCGCC
Organism: Microtus pennsylvanicus; assembly: GCF_037038515.1. NCBI lineage: Eukaryota > Metazoa > Chordata > Mammalia > Rodentia > Cricetidae > Microtus > Microtus pennsylvanicus. The sequence continues at coordinate 75,974,247 of NC_134583.1, forward strand.
CATAGTTTTCTTCTGGGTCATTCTAAACTGCAAAACTATCAAAAAAAATTACCTGTAACATTACAGCATAAGTTACACTGCACATGAGGGGCACTCATTCACCACAGCAGGAGAGATGGGCACCAGCTGTCAGCCTTGGCTGGATCCGAGCGCACTGGCTGACCTCACCGGGACACAGTACACATGAGTCTCCATGAATTACAAGGTTAGTTCAGAAGCGCTGATGTGGGCTTACAAACAGATCTTAGTGAGCAGGCGAGTTTCCATATGCTGAGCCTAGGGAAAGAGATGTTGTTGCTCCAGAAGTTTAGAGAGTAAGACATCTGGAGCCCCAGCATCACAAGAGTCCCAGAGGACTAGTGCTGGAACGTAGTTCAGTGGGTTCAGCTTGCTTGGGATGCTCAAGGAGGCCTTGGTTCACTCCCTTGCCCTCCTCCCTGTGAATTTCCAGTCTGAATAGCCAGAGACAAAATAAACAACATCCATGGCCCCACAAAGGAGCCATCTGCATTGTTCCAGACACCGTTCCTTGTCTATTACTAAAGGTGAAGAACAACCGTGTTTTAATACCCTGTGTCTAGTGGCCGTGTGTCTATCTGAGTTGATGGCCCTGTCCTTTGCTGCCATGCACAAAGAAAGAAAAAGAAAACTGGCCTTGTTGAATCAGTACAAATCAATGCCAGGTGACTTAATATCCCTTGTAAACACACATAAAATTCCTATGCTATATATTGTATCTAGTAGCTGTCTTCAATAAAAGATCTTGGGTAATTATTTGAGTTGTGCCCTGAACATTCCCAGGGAATACTCTAAATATGTGTAAGAAGCACTGGCAACATAGTTATTCAGCCTTGCACTTGCTCAGGAGTGGACCAGGTGACCCTGCCACTTCCAGCTAAACAATTGATACTACTTGTTGCCAAAGATGAAACTGAGGTTTCGAGATGAATATTAGATTTTGGAAATCATGTATATATGCTGCCACAGGCTGGACAGCCTTCCGCTCATAGTTAAATACTTTCTGATGTAGTCGGCGCTGAATAGAACCAATATTTACTTTATCATTTTTAATGAAGCGTGTCAACATTTGTAAGTGGCACCTTGCTTAGAAAATGGTTGCTTTCCAATTGGCTAGTGTAGTGTTACAAAAATCTTCTGTGGGTAAAAAGATTCTAATGCAGAAAAATGGATTTTAATATAAGCAAGGATGGAAGGTTCGTCGACACCCCAGAGTCCACACTGTCACTAACTTTTGGGAAGCTGGTACTATCTCTTGAGCAAAGAATAAAAGAAGAGCAGTGGCAGGCATTGGGGCAGTCATCTTTCTCCGGATGCGACTTCGAACTTCCCCCATTTGCTTCAGCAAGACATCACAGCCTGCTGCAAGAAGCGGCAAATAGGAGAACAAAGAAAGCTCTCCTGCTAACCCAGACACTCCGTGGATTTTCAGACTGGCACAGCAATGCTGGTCTTCTTGCTACCTTCTCTTGGAAAACAGCTTATTTTGATGAATGTGTTCTGTTAATATGCTAAGCGCTGGTCTGTTGATGTTATTTCAAATGAGTCGATAGTCTCAACATCTCAGTTCAAGCATCTCAGTGCATCTCGGCAGAGGTAGCTCGATGCACACAAGTTCTTGGGGCTCTCGATAACCTTCAGTGTTTGAAAACTGCTGCTCATGTTACCGCCTGCTTAATTAACACTATTGTCTATGCCATGTGTGCACCCTGTTCTTGCATAGGTTCTAGTAGATTGTAGACCAGAGACAGGAGAGCAGGAAGGAATAGACAGAGAATGGGAGACTGAAAATTAACGCTCATTTTCTTCCCTAACAAACAGATGACATGCAATTCCTGTCTTTTCGTTTTATAAGACTATGAGTTTCCCAAGCATGGTGTTTTTAAGCCAGAGTTCCCAAACAGAAAGCAAGCTGGCTTTAGGGCTGCTGAGCGCCCTGCTCAGCTTCTGTTTGACAGTACTGCCTGGGCTGCTAAGCATGGGAATTTGCAAGATTCTGTTTCTCCTGCACCATCAGCGTGGCCTGGCATGGCTGTGACTTCAGCTGCTGCTATTCTTCCACTTTAATTAGAAATCTTTATGGGTTTGCCTTCATCATTATCACTGTACTTTCTCGTGAGCTATTTGGTTTGTTATATAATGAGACAATCTATTAGCATCTGTGACATTTTGGGTCTATAATTTTCCACTGCCCAGATTTAGCACTGTGCATCACGGAACAAATACGAACCCTTCAGATTCCCATTGCTAAGATTTGTGAAGCACCATTACAGGTAATTATACAATGATAAATACTTATTATTATTTAGTTGTTATATAAATAATGCCCTCAGAATTTCTTTGGACAGTGAGATTTTGTGTGTGTGTGTGTGTGTGTGTGTGTGTGTGTGTGTGGTTCAAAATGTTTCTTAAGATGGGAAAGTGACTCTTCTTGTAACTCTGTCACGAAAGAGTCTGAAGCAGGAGGATGATGAGTTTAGGGTCTGCCTAAGTTACATAGTAAGACTTTGACAGATGGGAGAGGGGGCGACCTTTGTCTCTCCGACCACTAGTGTCGGAGTGACCAGAAGCACATACTCAAAATTCCAAAATTATCTACCAGTGGTTGACATTGAACTTAACATCTGCCAGTTGTTAAAACTGAAATTATTATCTACCAGTGGTTGAAACTGAAATCTGCCCGTGGCTTCACATGCCCAGTCGTTTCACAGGCTAACTTCCTTCCCAGCGTGGAAGCTATCCTCCCTTCCCAACACTAAATGGCTCCTTATAAGTGTCACCATCAGCAAGACTGGCCCCTGTCTCTTCTTCACCAGCAAAATCTCTCTACAGAGTTCATCCTAACTCCTGGATGTAGTAATATGGGGCGCGGCGGGGCTGTGTCCCCAAAACCCCAGCCGCCTGCCCGGCTAGCTTATGCCCCGAAATAATTACACGGACACTGTATTCTTTTATAAACTGCTTGGCCCTTAGCTCTAGCCCTTACTGGCTAATTCTGATATCCCAATCAACCCATCTCTAACAATCTGTGAGCACCGGTCTTACCGGGAAGATTCTAGCCTAAGTCTATCCTGGGTCGGAGCTTCATAGCGTGCGTCTTCCCTGGAGCAGGTAGCATGGCGTCTCTCTGAAGGCGTCTGCTCCCGAGAGGAGAGCTGTGGAGTCTGACCTCACTTCCTCTTCCTCCCAGAGTTCTGTTCTGTCTACTCCTCCCACCTATCTTCTAACCAATGAAATGGGCCGAGGCAGTTCCTTTTTATTTAACCAATGACCTTCCTCCATCACCTGGACAAGCTTCAAACCAAGAGTGTCTTTGCAGCATGACATTGTCATGGACAAAGCTTATGCTAGAAAAAAAAAATCTTTTTGTATTTTAAGTCAATTTACTAATTTGTGTTTGGTTGATTTCATAGCTTTCCTGGGTCACATGCTATTAGACACACCTGCAACCCTCCTGCATACCCAACCCCATAGCTCTCACCCAAGAAGTTCTAATTGCTCATGGGATATTCCCTGCTCTGTTCCCCTCTAGGTTGCCCCTCTGACACATAGTAGGTGCTTACACACCATCTCTCTTCTCTGTCCCTCAAAAGCTATGCTTCTCCGCTCACCTCTGACCTGGGCCCAGGAGGCCACCTTAGTCACTTAGGAACCATCACAGTAACTTAGCCTGCTTCTGACTTTGTCTGCGGAGCAGCAATGAAAGAAAATGAAATACAAGTCATAGCCTCATACCATATGTATAATTTAAAACGTTCTCATAGTCATATTTTTAAGAGTAAAAAGAAATAGGTGAATGTAATGTTAGCAATATGTTTTATTTAACCCAATATACTTAAAATATTACCAAATCAATGTGTAATCAATATTTTAAAAGTGCATAATTAGTGAATTATTTTTACAGTCTTTTTTCACTAAATTCTCACAACTCAGTGTGTAGTTTGCTCTCAGAGGGCATTTCAGTTTAAACTTGCCACATTGCATATGCCTTGAGATCATAGAAGGCAAGTACTCAGACTGGGCACCTTGAATCCGGAGGCCAGAGGCAGGGAGAGAATAAGGTGAGAGTAGGCTCCATCTCAGCCCCAGCCTTCTGAGTCACTGACAGCTTCACAGTGTTGTTCCAGAAGCCTTCTGACCGCCAGGTCCAGTGAATCTGGCTCCTATCACGGAATATTCCTTTAACTGTGTGAAGGTGTGTTACATTTGTTTATGTTGTGGAATATTCCTTTAACTGTGTAAAGGTGTGTTACATTTGTTTATGTTGTGGAACAGTACTTTAACTATGTAAATATGTGTTACATTTGTTTATGCTGTGGAATATTCCTTTAACTATGTAAATGTGTGTTACATTTGTTTATGTTGTGGAATAGTATTTTAACTATGTAAAGGTGTGTTACATTTGTTTATGTTGTGGAATATTCCTTTAACTGTGTAAAGGTGTGTTACATTTGTTTATGTTGTGGAATATTCCTTTAACTGTGTAAAGGTGTGTTACATTTGTTTATGTTGTGGAATATTCCTTTAACTGTGTAAAGGTGTGTTACATTTGTTTATGTTGTGGAATATTCCTTTAACTGTGTAAAGGTGTGTTACATTTGTTTATGTTGTGGAATATTCCTTTAACTGTGTAAAGGTGTGTTACATTTGTTTATGTTGTGGAATAGTATTTTAACTATGTAAAGGTGTGTTACATTTGTTCATGTTACATTTATTTAAATGATGTAAAGATGTGTTGCTTTGCCTGCCTGAGGTACCTGATTGGTGGAGATAAAAAAAAAACTTGAACAGCCAATAGCTAGGCAGTAGAGGAATAGGCAGTTCTGGTAGACAGAGAGAATAAGCAGGAGGAGGAATATAGGCTCGAAGAGGAGAGAATGAGGGAGAAAAAGAGATGCCAGGAGTCAGACAGACAGACATCAAGGAAGTAGGAAAGTAGGACATACAGAATGTAAGCAAGGTAAAAAGCCCTGAGGCAAAATGTTGATAAAGAGAAACAGATTAAATTAAGTTATAAGAGCTAGTAGGATGAGCATAAACTAAGGCTAAGCATTCATAATTAATAATAAGTCTCTGTGGCATAATTTGGGGGCTGGCAGTCCAAAAAAGCCTGCTACTGGGTCTTGTTTTTATTACTGAATCTAGAAGGCTAAGATTGAGTTATGAACAGGGCCCCTCCCTTCTCTCTCTCTCTCTCTCTCTCTCTCTCTCTCTCTCTCTCTCTCTCCCCCTCTCTCTCAAGTTTCTAGAAGAGTCTGTTCAGCTTTGCATGTTGCCAGCAGTCCTTGGTGTTCCTTGACTAGTAGCCACATTGCCGTCACCTGGCCTTCTCCTCATATGTCACTCTTTGTTATTATTTGGCCAGGGTCTCATGTAGTCCATGCTGGCCTCGAATTCACTATGTACCTGAGGATGATCTTGAACTTCTGATCCTCTTGCTTTCACCTCCAGGTACTGGGTTATGGCCATGAATTGCCACACCTGACTAATGCAGTACTAGGCATAAACTCAAGATTTAGTGCATGCTAGGAAAGCACTCTAGGAAACAAGCTACATCCCCAGACCTCTATTTAACATACATCCCCATGCCTCTTGTTAAAATAGCATCCGCCATCGTAGACTGAGGTCTTACCTAACTCCAGTCTCACCTGACGCAAAGTCTTTACATCAGCAACAACTGACTTCCAAATTTAATTGCATTCGGAGACTCCAGAAACAGTAAGAATTTGTAGGAATGTCATCTAGTGCATACATCCCCAAACAGCAAAATGCTCTGATCAAATGATGAGCAGGTCCCTGCTTGTGGTGGTTGGAATGAGAACACCCCCCATAGGCTCATATATTTGAATGCTTGGTACCCAGTTGGTCAGACTACTTAGGAAGGATTAGGAGGTGTGGCTTTATGGGAGAGGTTTTAAAGACTCACACCATTGACTCACACCATTACCTGTTAGCACTCTCTCTGTGTCTCTCTACCTCATGGCTCTGTCTCGAGATGTATGTTCTCAGTTATTATCCCAGCACCATGTCTTTCTGCCATGCTCCCTGCCATGATGGAAACTCTGTTGGTCCCATACTGATTTGAGATCAGACTTAAGCAAATAGATACTAAATACCCATGTGCTGTTGAATCTCTACCCAGACTTTTCTGTCCTGTTCCACTGGCGAGCCTGTGCAGGCAAGTATTAATTCTGCACTAAGCTAAATATGAAAGCCTTGTGATTTGTTTTCATGCTTTAATATGAAAGATCCACGGGATATTTAACCTCATCTTCTCCCAAGTTCTCCTGTAGGACTTCCTTAGTTTTACTTCTAAATAGACTTCCTAAAACTATTCATTTAGCTTCGCTCACAAAATAAATAATAATTCCTTTACTGCGCTGCTCAGAGCAGAGATGTCTGTATTATTTCTCTCCTTCAAAATTCATTTAAGATCTCTTTTGTGGGATAAGACATAGACACTTTTTGTGTATGCGTGTATGTGTGTGTGTGTGTGTGTGTGTGTGTGTGCGCGCGCGTGTTTTTGAGACAGAGTTTCTCTGTGTTGCCCTGGCTATTCTGTAACTAACTCTGTAGATCAGGCAGGCCTTGAACTCAGATCCACCCACCTCTGCTGGGCAAGTATAGATACTTCTTTACCGTCCCATGTACCCATTAGTCAATTTTATCTTAGTGATAACACAACCATCTGACCTGGGCAGCATGAAAAGGGGAAGGTTTAATTTGCCTCATGGTTTCAGAGGGTTCAGATATTTTGTCTTGTGTACTCTGGGAGAACATAATGTTGGGAGAAGTACGGTGTGTGGAAAGCTGTCCACTCCACTGTGGACAGGAAACAGAAAGACAGGAAGGGGACAGGGACAAGGTATCCCCAAAGATCCACCCCTAATGACTGACCTACTTTCTCCAACAGATCCCTCCTCCTTAGTTTTCACAATCTCTCGAAATGTCATCATCAACTGGGGACCAAGCCCACATCATAGCATATCCAAACCACAGTACCACGTGAACTTTAAGAAACTATATCTTAGAGCTAGAGAGATAACTCGGTGATTAAGAGCATTTGTTGCTTTTATAGAGGACCCAATTTTAGATACCCACACCACTGTGGGCAGCTTGCATCTGCCTGTAATTCCAGTTTCAAGGGATCTGACATCCTCCTCTTCTAGCCTTCCCAGGCACCCACGCCAACACGCACAGACTTAGGTGCAGACACACATGCATGCACATAATTAGAGATTAAAAACAGCTGGGCCTAGTGGTGCACACCTTTGCTTACAACACTTGGGATGAAGAGGCAATCAATGTCTCTCATTTCAAAGGCAGCCTACAGAACTACAGAACTCTACATAGTGAGTTTCAAACCACCCCAGATACACAAGGGGATCCTATCTCAAAAGACCAAATAAGGAAGTTTAATTAATAAATAAATATCTATTGTCTAGACTTTCGTATATAAGATTAACCTTACTGGCTGTGCTGGTTAGGCCTACTATTTTCCTACTGAATTCTTCTCTGTGAGCAAATCCTTCAATTGACAGAGGTGGATTAAGACTAATATTAATGCATTCGATGGCTTCTCCTTGAATCTCTTATTGATTCTGCGGTATGAAAACTGATGTGTGCTACCGATGACTAAACATTAATCACAGTGCCTGGCTGCATTATGAAAGGCAGGCCCTGACATTGTAAATTATCTTCTTTGTCTCCTGTGATGCTTTCTGGTCTGAATTCCATCCCACCCAATGCCAAGCTGTCTGTCTTACGTTTCATCTTTCTTGTTATTTTATTTTACAAGACTTCTCTTAACATATCTCTAATATAGAGCACAATGTTGGTTTTTTTCCTTTAGTTAAAAAAAACGTAAAAATGTTTCTTTCGATAGTGAGATCTTGTGTTTATCAATACACTTTTCAGGCTTGTAACCCAAGTTGACCTTGAACCTCTATCTTCATGTTTTAGCCTCTCCAGTGCTGGGATTAAAAGCAAGGCGTGTGTCACATGTCCAGTTAGTCAGCATATTTCATCTCTTTTCTGGCACACAATGGTATGCATATTATATTACACACAGAGATGCCCAGACATAGATATATGTGCATACTGAAACAGACAAAAGTCTTTCCACATTTGGGAATTTCACTTAACTTCCTGTTATTTAGTCTGTGTTTTAGAGTTTAGGAAGTCCTGAATTTCTGTGCAAAAAAAGTTTTTATACTTTTATAATATTTTTAATATTTTAATCTTGTGGATTTTATCTCTTGATCTCCTACCATGAAATATTATTTGCAACTTTTTTTCTTTATACCCCCATTCTCCATAGCTTCTAATTTAGAATAAGAATTTTATTCCCAGACAATATCAACAAAGGAACCCATGAGCTCATTCTGGTCTCCATCAACTCCTTCCATTTTTGACAGCTATACAACTGTCAGTGTGGCAATAGCCACTGTGCGTTGTATTTTCCCTCATGACCATTGCTTATCAATATCAGTTCTTCTGCCATTGTCTCTCCTATTCTTTTATTTTGCTTTGTTTTATTTTTATTTTGAGACAAGGTCTTCTGTAGCCCAGAATGGCTTCATACTTCCTATGTAGTCAAAGAAGACCTTGAATTTCTGATTCTCCTGCCTCCACCTCACAGGTGCTGGGATCAAAGGTCTGTACCACCACACCTGGTTTGTGCAGGGATAGGGGTCAAACCCTGGAACTTTTGCATGCTAAGCACATACTCCACTAAGCTATGGCCCTAACTGTCTCTATCTACACAAGGCTCAGGCTAACCACAGTTCATAGTTTGTGCATATTCGTTGACAGTTCACCTGTACCTTTATCCTCAAAGGAGAGGTTGACTAGAAATAAGCTCTTGACTCGTACTTTCCTCCCATGAGTACCATAAATATATATTCATTCATCTTTTAGTGTGATTTGTTACTGTTGAAATGTTTCAGCACTTCTTTCCTGACTTGATTTTTTTATTCAAACGCCTGAAGACCATTTTTCTTTTCCAAATGACATTTCTTAAAACTCTCAAGGTTCTCACTAGAGCATGATTGTGGTCTATACATACAACATTTCCTCTTTCATTGTGTACTTTCCAAGAACTTTATGTCAAGGAAGGAAATTTTATAGAATGTGAATATATATTACAAGAGTTCTTTGCAAGGATGTTTGAACTCTCTGAAGTCAGGTAACAATATGGAGACAAAGAGGATGTGGGCATTTTTTTTCCTTTTCTTTTTTTCTTTCTTTCGTTCTTTCTTTCTTTTTTTGAACCATGTTTCAAGCCACTTGGTTTTTCACTTACATGAACCCATACATTCTATTTGGCTTTAGCTGGCTGGTGGTGGAAGTGACTCCCAGCCTAGTCTTGAAGCTCATATGATTCTCTGTCTTCTGCATGAATGCTCCAATCTTCTACATTTTCATCTCTGCTCCTACTAATCAATCTGTCTGTGACATCCCTTCGATAGCCACATTCTCATTTCTTGCGATCTTAAATAGCACCTGATCTATAAAGAATTCCTCCAAAGAATTGAGCTATAGAGAATCTACTCAACAATGTATTTTTAAAGAATGATTAATTGGTTGGTTGATTGACAGAGTGATTTATCCAACATTTCTGTGTGTGTACCATCAGCATGCAGGTGCACACAGAGGCCAGAACAGGGCATCATATCCCGGGTCCCCTGCAGGAACAGCAAGTGCTCTGACCAGCCAAGGCAGCTCTCCAATCCCCAAAATTTTAAAATAGTCTAAGAAACCATATTCTTTATATCACCCTCACAACTTACATAAAAACTTTCTAACTGCTTTAGGCTTTAACAAAATAACCATTACAAAAATTTAAAGGCTGGGAAATACCTCTGTTGAAAAAGTGCCTACTGAGCAAATATGAGGATCTGTGTTCAGATCTCCAGCACCCACGTTCCATACAGCAGAGGGTGTCTATAATCCCAATGTTGAGAGAACAGAGGCAGACAGACAATTAGAGCTCATTAGCCAGACAGCCTAACTGAATTGGTAAGCTCCAGGTTCAGTGAGAGACCCTGCCTCAAATAAACACGGTAGGGAGCCATTGATGAAAATACCCAAAATCTCTCTGTCTGTCTCTCTAGCTCTGTGTGTCTCTGTCTGTCTGTCTGTCTGTCTGTCTGTCTGTCTCTCTCTCTCTCTCTCTCACACACACACACACACACACACACACACACTTCAGCTCTCTGACAAGGTATTTGTACAGGAGCTTCATGGTAGTGTGATTACTGGTAACTTCCTTCCTTTTGAGGCTGTTTTGAAGTGGCCCTAAATGTGTTCATTCTCTTGCACAAGGCAGATAGAGCCTTTGTCAAAGGGCAAAAGTATCCAGGATTTGTCCCAATTCCTGGCAAACAGCAGGCACTCTCTGGATGTTTTGTGAATGAATGAATAGGCAGAGCTAGAAGTCTATATACAGTTATCTACCTACTGGCTATATATGATAACCTACAGGATGCAGGGCCCCTGCCCATTTCATGAGATTTAGTAAAAGTTATTAGTGTTCTGGGTCTGGTTAAATGGTTAGGAGAGTAAAAAGATTTTCCATCAACTGGAAGAGCTTCGCTTCCTCTCTGAGTAGAGGGATAATTGAAGATTCATGCGAGACTAATGGATTCTTTGCGAAAGCAGCCAGTGCATGAAGGGAGCCTGATAACGCTGCGCATTGACATGAGTAACAGTTATGAATCAGAAAAATAAATGGTACCCACGTGCTCCTGGGGCTGCCCCTATTGTGATGCTAAGCACACATTGGTACCTTCTGTCCTTCTCCATCTCTCAAACTCCGCTCGCTCTTTCTCACCAGATAGAGACTTCATACAAGAGTGATGGTGTATTATAACCATAGAACTCACCCAACACTCTCCTGGGTATGACACCTCAAGGGAAAAAAAACGCCACTCTTTGGGTGATTGCAAACAGAATGTGCTCCCACAGCACTCTCTGGTACAGGGCTGACCTCTAGCTCAACTCTATGAAGAAGACTTTACCTCAATTGCTCTCTCGAAAAAAACCACCCTGTCAGGAAGGCTCAGTGGAGAAACCTCACCCCTGTCCCAGATTGTAGAAAGAAATTCGAGAGCTGGAGTTATGGTTTGGTGGTTAGTCGCAGTTTATACTACTTTGCAGAGAAACAGAGTTTGGTTTCTAGACCTACATTAGGCAGCTGGCAGCCACCTATAACTCCAGGGGGTCTTCCAGGGGGTCACCACCGTCTCTAGCTGTGGTGCACGCCTGCACTCACACACGTATGTATCCACCCACACAACGTGAATACTGGGTGGTAGTAGGGCACACCTTTAATCACAGCACTCAGGAGGCAGAGGCGGGTGGATCTCTGTGAGTTCGAGACCAGCCTGGTCTACAGAGCTAGTTATAGGACAGCCAGGGCGACACAGAGAAACCCTGCCTCAAAAGAACACACACATACACACACACACACACACAGAGAGAGAGAGAGAGAGAGAGAGAGAGAGAGAGAGAGAGAGAGAGAGAGAGAGAGAGAGGAGTTCAGCAATCCTGGCTGCCACTAGCTGTTGCAGGCAAGGAAGCTTCCTTTGCAGTGGTATAAATGATGACCACACATTCACAGTTGAGAATGAGAGACACTGAAGACTTCTGTGACAACCCCCAAAACAAACAAACAAAAAACAGTCCTGACAGGAAGCCATTGAAGAGAACTCTCGAAATTCGTGATAGGGATGCTGAAGCGTAGCTCTTCACAGTTGATGGCTTCTGACAGGGAGGACTGGAAATCGAGTGTGATCCAAATACACTGTGTGAAATTCCCAAATAAACAATACAATATTATGTTGGAAAAAAAAGAATTTAAAGAATCTACATTGGACCCCAACACTGTGCCTTGTAAGACTGGAAAATCACTCACCTTAAAGAGTCTTGGCTCTTGGTAGGGTGAGCAGGTGAATCAACCGTACTAGTCTATAGCCACAACACCCTGAATGTGCCCGATCCTGTCTATTTCTACACAGAGTTGTTACAAGGATCAAATAAGTGTGAAAACTCCATGCAAGCAAAATAGATCCTAATGCACAGACCGTATCGTCAATACGTAGATGCAAAGGCGGTCACTCTAGAGAGCTGAGTGAGCCTCGAAGCACAGGGAGAGCAGACTAGGCCAATAAAACTTCATGCAGTTTCAATATGGGCGGGGCTGCTGACCTCACCCAGTGGGCTCGCCTTCTGCCGCCCCTTGGCCTGAAATGTCACAGGAAAAGGGTCTGGTTATATACGACTTGTCGTTTCAACATACACTGTCTCAACCTGTGTGTCCGAGAGACAAGATGGCCGAGATATGGTGGGAGGGGGAAAACAGAGAAAAGTGCACCTCTCAAAATAGGCTGTTGGTATCCTCATTTCTGTCCATACCTCAAAGGGACCGTGTTGCCTTGGACCATACAAGTCCAGGCCTGTGGTCTTTGATGTCAGAGGATTGGAAGGTAAAGAGATGCTCAAAAGGCCTTGACATCTCTGATTCAAGTGTGCACCCCTCTCGTTTGCAAGGCAGCCTCAGAAGGTGTCTTAGGAAGGATTTTCTTGTCTAGAGAGGGGAGGGATAACATTTCCCTTCAACTAAAGGTTTCCATGTGGAATCACAAGACCAATTAAAAAGTATAATATGCAAATTTCTCTGGCATTTATGCTCATAAATATGTTTGCAAATACTCCAGGGTGACCTGCCTTGACTGCCAATGAAGCATCTGCTGTCTTCTAGAATATTCTTTAAAATCCTGATTTAGAAAATGCTATTACAAGACCATAAATAGTTTATATCTATGATTTGCCAGATTTACTGTCTTGGTGGGAGATTCCTATTTCTCACGTCTGTATGAGCCCTCCGCTGCTCACTAGAACTCAGAAACCTTAGTGCCACAAGCGAGTGCCTGCTCAGAAGGAACGTGAGGGTTTGACCACCATATTTGTCTTATGATTCATTTTGACTTTGAAAACTTGACTAAAGTAACTGATACTTTCTTAGGAAATGATTAATGAAGATAACGCAATAATGCAACTGAACTTCATTGTTGAATCTTTTTAATTCATTATGTTCTTAATCAGAGAGGGATAGCAATGATGTCATTAGACTACAACAAATCAGACTCCATGTGTGTGTGTACATACGTGTGTGTGTGTGTGTGTGTGATATCCATGTATATCAGTCACTTTTCTTTTGCATTATAAAGTGGGGGCAAGGCAACTTAGAGAAGGAAGGATTTAAGGATTTATTTGGAGGTTATGATTCCATAAGAGGGATAAGAATCCATGACCAACATGGTGGGAAGCACAACAGAAGGTAGGCATGGTGTGTCTGGAGTAGCAAGCTGACAGTTCATATATTAAATCACAAGCAGGATGCCAAGAGAGTACACTGGGAATATTGTAAAGCTTCGAACTCTCAAAACCCACCCCCAGAGACATATTCCCTCCAGCAAGGCATTATCTCCTAAATCTCCCCCAAATAGAGCCACCAACTGGGACCGAGTATTCAAATGACCAAGACTATAGGAAACGTCCTATGCAACCCACAACACTATGTATTGCAAACTATGTACTTCATGACATGTTAGTATTTTTTAGTTCAGATGTGGATCTGGAGAGGTGTTTGAGTCGATTGTTTGCTGTGCAAGATTGAGGACCTGAGTTCAATACCCAGCACCCACTTAAAAAATGAGACAGTTGTATAATCCGAGAACTGGAAGAAAGAGATGGGAGGATCCATAGGGCTAATCGGTCAGAGTGTCTAACTGAATCTGTGAGTCCCACATTCTGTAAGAGACCCTGACTCAAAACATAAAATGAATGGCAATGTAAAAAGATACTGAGATGAACCTCTGGCTTCCAGATTCACAAGTATGCCACTGCTACATGCATATGACTCATTGGCATGCACATTGTCTTAGTTTGTTTCTATTGCCATGATAAAACACCATGACCAAAAGCAAATGGCAAGAAAAGAATCTGACTTATACTTCCACATCATAGACTATCATTGAAGGAAGTCAGGACAGGAACCCAAACAGGGCAGGGACCTGAAGACAGGAGCTGATGCAGAGGCCATGGAGGGATGCCGTTTACTGACTTGCTCAGCCTAATTTATTATAGAACCAAGGACCACTAGCCCAGGGGTAGTAGCATCCACAATAAGCTGTACACACCCACATCAATTACTAATTAAGAAAATGCCCTAAAAGACTTGTACAGCCTAACCTTATGGAGGCATTTTCTCAACTGAGGCTTTCTTTTCTATGATGACTCTAGCTTGTGTCAAGTTGACATAAAACTAGCCAGGACACACACACACACACACACACAGTGTAAATATACTGTACTGATTTGCATCATGGGAATAGTCTTGACAAGCTAGCTGTGGACGTAAAGAAAAACTCAAAAGTTAATCAAAACTTCCGATAAGTTGCTGTTGCTTTGGGGGTCAAAGAAAGGGGAGAGGGGGAATTGGACACAGGGGAGCTACCTTTGAAGGACCTCAAATAGCTACCTGCCTACTTTATAATGCAATTATTGCTTCCTGTCAGGCTTCTTGGGCACAGTGGCTTTGAGTGTAGAGACCAGGGGAGGGTTCAGAGCTGCAGACCATTAGCCTGTAGTGCAGCACCTGTGGGGGTTCTGCAAATGCAGAACTTTAGTGAATGGACGGAGGCAGGAGGCTGTATCTTTTCTCGGTCTTTCAGCATGACTCTTCCCTTTTTAAAGGGAAAAACTCACACCCAAGATCTGGGACTTCATTCTTTGTATGTGTAAAGTGAAAAGTTTACTATAACTTCCCCTTCAGTGCCGGGGAGGGTAAAAATCCCTGCAGTCAAGGCCAGCAGTTACAGGGTAAGAAAGCAAAGATCTCCCAGCACCTCTCCATGACTGCTGTCTCCCCTCGACGTGGACCACAGCTGCTCAGATGCTGTGCTCCCAAACCCCATGGGAAAAACCTACAAGAGCCCAGGGCAGCATCTGCCTTGCACAGAAAGCCCTGTGGTCCTTAGGTCTGTCTTTTCCCCTTCCCCCTAACAGCTCCCAAGAATTTGTTTAAGGCCTAATTTCCTGATGTCCCCTGCTACATATGCCAAGATAGCTGGCTCATAAGCCTTCCAGAGATCCCCATCTCCACCTCCCTTCTTGCTGTAGGAGTATTGGCATTCTAGACACTTGCTACCTTTACGAGGACTTGGCTACTGCTACTGCGTCCAGCTTTACGTGTTTTGAGAATCCGTCATTACACTGCCAGGATAAGCACTTTGCCTCCTGAGCCATCTCCTCAGCCCGAATTAGTGACTTGTAAAGTCAGCTGAAAGCAAATGAAGCTATTGTCTGTATATGTGTTTCCCCTAGACTTTGGAGGACCCTGCAGAAAGTCGAAGTAGGAGCTTGCTGTTGCTCCTATGACAAGTTCCTGAGACCTGAGTAACTCAAAACACAGATATAGTGCCACGGTTCTGTATTATAGAAGTCAACAGGTCTCACGGGCCTTAAAGTCGAGTTCTCTGTCTTCCTGTGGTGGCATCAAGAGAAAGTGTGTGGCCTGACTCCTTTGGCTCCAAGCTGCTTAAGTCTAACTTCTCTTGCTCCTGGCTCTGACATTCACAGTCACCCAGAGCCCAGATCATCTGGGGGACTCTCCAGAGGCAAGAGTCTGAGTTTACTCCTTTGCTGTATGAGAAAATGGTTTCAGATTAGCAGTTGGGATGCTTTAACCTAAGAAACAGATATCACACAGGGCAGACTTGGCTGAAAATTATTCCTTATTTGTCTGATAGTCTCACTTAATTGAGTACCCTTTATTGTTAGTTGCAAAATCTGGAAACCCTTAGGGCTCTCATAGAAATGGTCTAGCAACATCTGGGGCAGATGTTGTGAGGGAGCCGGTGTCCCATGATCAAGCCACCAAAGGCCTTTGTGGCTGCCATGCACATTACACACAGAATTTGTCCGTTTTATAAATTACAGCCATGATTTCCTTAAGACTTTCTTATTTCCCCGTTAATAGCTTTATGATCTGAATTTTATTATCTGCTCTAACTTAGGCTACTGCCTGCTTAAAATTTGTCCAATTTTACCCAGATACTAAATATATGTTTCAAAGCTATGATTCCGAGCAATATAGCTGATTTAATTTTTTTTTTATTTCCATAAAGCAAAGCCACCACCTGTTGTCGTCGATAAACAGATGGGCGGCTCATCCGAACTCATGATCGAGCCATTTGCTGTTAGGACTCCTCCCAGTTTTCAGGAAGATGAAACTCATGTTAGGAGCCAGCTATATTCCTTGTGTATCCGGAAATCCCCAGAGGTCTTTGGTAAGAGGCTATAATTCTTCCAACAGCATTATAGCCCGGGTATTGAAAACAGTTCCCAGCCAACTGATAGATCATGGAGGCTTTCCTCAGTGGTGGGCAAATAATTATGAACAAGATCAGCTTACTGACAATAGCCTGAACTGTCTAGACCAGTGGTTCCCAACCCTCCTAATGCTACAACCCTTTAATACAGTTCCTCATGTTGTGGTGACCCCAACTATAAAATTATTTTTGTTATTATTTTATAACTGTAATTTTGCTGCTGTTATGAATCATAATGTAATTATTAATTATCTGATATGCAGGATATCTGACATATGACCCCTGTGAAAGGGTCGCAAGACTCCCAAAGGGGTCATGACCCACAGGTTAAGAACCAATGGTTTTAGACCAAGCCTGTCCAACAGAGGTAATGGCAGTCACATACATAATTATGGATTATCTGGCAGCCACACTGAGAAAAGTAGAAACAGATAAGGTTAATTATAATATAGTTCATTTTGTTCAATATACCCAAAGCATTATGTGTATAACAAGTAATCAGCAGGGGAAATATTAAAGACATATTTTTACATCTTATTTTTTCTAGTACATCTCTGAGCTAGAGAATATAATCCAGTGGCTACCTGTGACTGCTGGCGGCCACACTGGATAGGGCAGCCATGGCCTGAGCCCTACACATAGCCAATGAAGCAAATTCTCCAGGCCTAGAGGCCTGAACAACCAGAGAGTGATGCTAATGCGTACTGCTCGGGTAACTCTGAATCATCCCAATAATTGGGACTTGGGACCAATTTTAAAATCCAACAGTCACACATTAGTTTCACTGTCATCCCTTTAAGCCTAAGCTCAGACGTGCAAAGCAGTTCATTGGAAGGAGGCAACCAGGAGAGAACCGAATGTGAATCCGTTCCCTTCCACCCACCAGAAGGGAAAAGCAAGGCAGAAGAGTCAACTTTGTAAGAACACAAGGTCCCACTCTGTCTCCGAGGTGAAATGACTTTCAGTCCCATGAAAAAGAGGTGTGGCTATTTAAGGCTCTGGGGCAAGTTGAAGGCTGGGATTCCAGAGACCATGAGCCCTGGGAAGAAGGGCTACATGACACCTTTATCTGTATGTACCGTGTCTTCATGCACCATATCTTCATACACTGTGTCGTCTTCAGGCGCTGTGTCTTCAGGCGCTGTGTCTTCATGCGCTGTGTCTTCAGGCGCTGTGTCTTCAGGCGCTGTGTCTTCAGGCGCTGTGTCTTCATGCGCTGTGTCTTCAGGCGCTGTGTCTTCAGGCGCTGTGTCTTCAGGCGCTGTGTCTTTACACGCCACCGTACTATGGGTGCCACAAATACAAAAGCGCTTGCAGACCCTGTGGCAATGCTGTTCGTTGCAGGAAAGCAACCCACGACCAGGAGGGGGTGGTGACAACTCACCATTTTGGAGTTCTGTGAGACCCCTTTATCCAAGGAAACCAATTTTCCTGGTCCACATCATACCCGGAATTCTCTCCAGAGAGCGTTTCTGGCATCCACCAGGTCGGAGGGTGGCTGCAGGTTGAAGCAGCTGCCTAGCTGTGCTTCTGGGGTGTACCTGAGAACTCACGGAAGTGCCGAACAAATGTTCCACATCTACAGTTCACATATCCTATTTTTAAGGTTAATAAACTATACCTTAGGAGGTGTAATTGCTTCCTAGGAGCCCATGCTGCTAGGGCGCAAGGGTTGCCACCGTTTACAACAACACTGTGAACAGACTTTAAATTGGAGCTGTCAGAATGTCCCTTTGGTAACAACAGAAGCAAAATTCTTATGGCACATACTAGACAAAACAGCTGTGTTTCTACAGGAAAGGGCTGGGCCCAATGCTGCCATCCCATGGTAGACCAGTGACTTGATCTGAGCACCTCTGGTCAATACATATATGACATTCGGCCTCATTTTCCATGTTTCTTACCAGTAAGAGTGTTGAGCCTCCCAAAGCCATCAACAATATTCTGAATATCTAAGTGGAAACACCAGCTGTAAGAGGGGGCAGATAACCAACATCACATCGTCTCTACAGGACGAGGGACCAGGTCCTGTTCCAGGCTGACCCAAATCCTGAGCATAATAACCTGAGATACTCTAGACCTTCAGGAAGTTTGGAGGGAGATTTTAGAAGAGGAAGTAGGAAGGTATAATGGACTGTCTTCGTGGCAGGGTGTCCTCCAACATTCATGGAGCCCTAGAAGGCTCTGTGTTACTGTTTTGGGGGTCTCAGAATAAAAGCCACCCATATGTGCTCCCTGACTTCACATCATCCCCATTCTGGAAACGTTCCTGACTCTCTGGGTGGACCTAGTTGTAAACTGACCCAGTTCCCCATCGGAGGACTGAAAGCCACGTGCGTTTGTGGAGCCTGCTGCCCAGAGGTGCTGAGGAGAACCAGGGACCTAGCCCATTACCCGCAGCTGCCACTGTGCACTGGAGCTTATGACCTCAACATGGAGCTGATGTCTTCATTTTTTGACCTCCTCCAGCTTTCAAGGGCACTGAATCTCAAACCAGAAAATAAATAAAGAGGGGGCAATGCCAAGCGTAATGGAATCTGCGGAGTCTGCATCAGGTGGCAGCTCAGGTTCCAAAGCAACACCTTCCCAATGACCCCACTCCTCACAAAAAGGCATGAGGCCCAGGAACGAAGGTTCTGGCTCCTGTTCCTTAAAAATGTGGAGCCCAAACACAATCAGCTACCTCTGCCCAAAACAACAACAACTACAAAGTAAAGTAGATGTTTTCCCTTCCTACCTACCCCGCAGGCCTTTATATATCAGGCTGGGACAGGCTTACAAATGCCAGGCAGATCACCCTCCTCATCTGTAACCAATGATGCCCTAGTATTATAGCTAATGCCAATGGATGATAACCTAAATATTGCTTGACAACAGAGGATCAAACTACATGAGCAAAAATGGTTAAAAATAGAAAAACACCAACTACCGAGAGTTTCACAAAGAACAAAAGAGGAAAATAAAGATAGTTTTCCACAATATGCTCCAAACAGAGGCAGTGAGGTCTCTTCCTAAAACATACTATGAGGTCAGCATTATATTAATAATCAGATAATATAAATATGTTAAGAGAAACTATAGACTTCTACATGGACATAAGCTCAAACTCTCAACCCAATGAGCAAACAAAATCCAACAATGTAGAAGAGAACTTTATTCTACAACCAAACAAGATTTATTTAA
Source organism: Microtus pennsylvanicus (assembly GCF_037038515.1). Lineage (NCBI taxonomy): Eukaryota > Metazoa > Chordata > Mammalia > Rodentia > Cricetidae > Microtus > Microtus pennsylvanicus. The sequence goes on from NC_134583.1 coordinate 75,993,845, forward strand.
GGTATGCAGGGATGGTTCAACATTTGAAAATCAACCAATGCAAACAATCCATCAAATTGGGGTACTAAAGAAAAAATATATGATCATATTAACTTAGACCAGAAAAACACTTGGCAAAAATCTAACATCGTTTTGTTTTGTTTTGTTTTTTTTAAAAAAAGACTCAGCAAATTAAATATAGAAGGGAATGGGCTCAATTTGATAAAATAACTATGTACCAAACCTAAACTATCATATGGCTAATATTGACAATGTAATCACTATCGCCCTAAGCCAGGAGCAACTGAGGATTGATACACCTGTTTATATGAAAATTTCTAGATATATGTGTATACCTGGGTTCATACACATCTGAAAGGACCTCAAAAGATTGACACCCCAGCAATGGCAAGCACAGAGAGTCTCCATATCCAGGATGCTTCAGAAGTAGCTGCTTCTAGGAGGGGCAGGGATACACAAGAAGAGCCTGGAGAACGTTACAGTGCAAGAAAGCAAAGGACTTAAAAAATAAAACAGTGGAGTTTGCCATCAAGATGCAGCAGTCAACTAAAAAATCAACAAGGGGCTTCCATTCAACATTGTTGTTTATCATTAGATGAAGTCAGAACAGGAACTCAAACAGAGCAGGTACTTAGAGGCAGGAGCTGATGGAGAGGCCACAGAGGATGCTGCTTACGGGCATGATCCTCATTGCTTGCTCAGCCTGCTTTTTTATAGAACCCAAGACCATCATCTCAAGGATGGCACCACCCACAAGGGCAGGGGCCTTCCCCCATCAATAACTAATTAAGACAGTGTTCTACAGGCTTACTTTGCAGCCTGAACTTATGAAGGCATTTTCTTAATTGAGGTTCCCTCCTCTCGAGATGACTTTAACTCGTGTCGAGTTGACATAAAACCAGTCAGCACACTAGTGGTCTGTTAAATTAATAGATTCAAAAAAAAAAAGGCTTTTAACTATTGTCACAAGCTGCTAGTTCTGACACAAAAGTGGGCAAGGAATGATTGTTCCAGAGGCCCAGAACTCAGCCCAATAGGAGATAATTAGCCTCTGGGCCTGTAACCTTCTAATCTCTCCTCAGTACTGAAAATTCTAATCAGACAACCATTCTCTTCAGGTTCCCCTCAGGAATCTTCATTTGCAGCCAAATGAAGCTTCTGTTCGGGCATTTCCATTCACACAGGGTGACCGTGACAGGTTGCACTTTCTTTAAGAAGATCATCAACGGCTGCCCCTGGGTCAGGGTGTGACTACTGGATCAGAAGGTCCTGGACGGCTGTCTGAGAGCAAGTGACAGCCTTACCGTGAGTTTTTAGTACGCCATGGAGCTAAGGCACCTGGTAAGACTTCAGAGAATAATGGAAAGCAGGACTAAGAAACACAGGCGAGAGTGACGTGGCCCAGACAAGGAGGGAAGAAGAGAAACCAGTGTGCGTGGGAGCTAGAAGGACCTGAGAAGGGGTCCCTCAGGCTTTGATGGCACCTACGAATAAGTAGTCACAAGTAAAAAGTCTTCTTCCTGAGCCAAGTGAGAAGCAGAAGTCAGTCAAGCCAGGACCTTACTACTTTAAGCCATGGGGCAAGGTGGGAACAGAAGGTCAGTCCAGGCCTGAGTACTTAGAGCACAGTTCAGGGACAAAGGGTATGGAGGAGAGCTGACAGAGGGCCAGGCCAGGTCCTGAATCTCCATTTACCCATCCCAAGCAGATTGGAAACCTCTGGCAGGCACCCAGAGGGGTGGAGAAGCTCTGCCCATAAGCAGCAGCTCAGCAATGCCTAAAAAGCCACAATGGACCAGAAATCTCAGGTCATGCCAGCCTTCTACGGCTCCTACCCATGCCTCTGAAGTCCACTATGCAAAAATCTTATCCAAAGAGCAAAAGAAACTAATTCCAAGAGAGACTCTCACTGTTTTTGTTTGCTTGCTTGGTTGGTTGGTGGTTTAGTTTGGTTTGATATTTTGGAGATTATAATTACACTTTCCCCTATCGTTCCTCCTTTCTCGACCCTCCCATTCATCCCTCCCCACCCTCCTTTAAATTCATGGCCTCTTTTCTTCACCAATTGTTATTGCCTGCATATATATATGGATAAATATATTTCCTCTGTTGCCTTCCTTCTCTTGACGACCTGGCAACATCCAATATCCTCCCCTGACTCAGCTCATCTCCTCCTCGGAGCCTCCCCTGACTCTCATTTAGTTCAGTGGAGAGTGGGATGGTTAACACCAGCTTGGGAGTCTAACCATTCACATGGCTTTATTTTTGTAGCAGCAATAAAATTCAAACAGAGTTTTCCACTTCCCGTAGATGAATGCTGCTTTTCCAACCTGAATGCTATGGGAAGTTTCTGCCCAATAGTAAAATGCTTGGAGTGGATCAGTAAGTAAGCTCTAGCCATCAAACTGGAAGCTTGCATGCCACCAACCCTGCCCCCCTGCCACAGCCATCAACAATGACAAGTTTGGCAGTGTCCTACTGAGGAGACAGTGGGGGTAGAGCCACTCTCAATACCCCACTCACTCTCAAAGGCGGGAAAACAGCCAAGCCAGCTTTGACAAACAGCTTCATCGCTCCAGTGAGTAGTTCCCACGTGGCTAAAAGGTAATAACTGAGTCTCCTGTCTGCTTTTCATATGTGCTTACCCGATATAAGGCTGCATGTGCTCATTAAAATAGCCATCTTCAAAATTGTTTTGGTTGGCCCTATAACAATGCAGTGTGGTACACTGGCTATTAACTTCTGCTTAATAAATGCACCGTGGGTATGAAGTCTTTCCCAGCATGCTATCATGGGAAGGAGTAGTTCTAGAAGATGCTTTGATGAACAAGATTCATCCTCCATCCTTAGATGAATGCATTAAGAAGTTGGAGAGCTTGCCAAGTTTATGCTGCAAACTTGGACTTGGGACTGGAGAGATGGGTCCCCAGTTCAGAGTACTTACTACCATTGTGGAAGACCTAGGTTCAGTGCCCAATACCCATGGTAACTTACAGGTATCTACAACTACAAAAGACCTGGAGCCTTCTTCTGGCCTCTGTAGAGACCAGACTCACAAGTGGTGCACATACATACATGTAGGCAACACTCATACATACACAATAAAAATAAAATTTTAAGAAAGAAAGGCAGCAAATTCATCTCAAGCTAATTTTTTTTGCCCAGCTCTAGAGTTTTGTATTTGTGTGGGTTTCTTTGTCTTTGTCCTCATATATCCTAGGCTGGTCTCAAACTTGCTATATAGCTGAGAATGGTCTTAAATATCTGGTCCTCTCAACACTGGAATGACAAACAGGGATCACTATGCATCTCCATGCATGCCAGAAATGAACTAGCCCTGTAAGTTTTCTTATAAATCTGAATTCAGCTGATCTCTTCTCCAGTAGAAAGACCATGCAAATACATATTCTCCAATGTCGACAGGTCCTCAACGCCCATTAGCCCATCTGCACCTGACTTCACTTTGAGGTATCATGTCCCCGTCCAGTAGAGACACCTCAGCAGTTTTGCAGTGAAACTCTGTTGCTTGTATTCATCTCCAGAGCAGAGATTCCAATAGAAGAATTCAGAATCCAGGACACACACATACCTCATTTAATTTTAAAGACAATTTTTCTCCACAACCTAGCTCTTCTACTTCTAGAAACATATCCCAAGGAAATATGGTCCTCAAAATGCATGCATAATGATGTTCATCAGAGCACTGATTAAGTACCAAAAATTAGAAACAATTTAAATGTCTGAGAATATGGCTTGAATACATAATTCAATACTAATGATAAGCTATATAGCCATTAAATAATAAATATGTCATCATCATATATATGTTAATAACATTAATGCATACAGTTAAAAGAAGAAATATTACAGTGGATCGAGTTTTCATGACTTCCCATCCCTAGGGCCTTGGATGCTCCACTCAAGAAGAATCCCAGATAATGCCACCAACCCTGGTGGCCTAGGCTGCCTGCTATATCAGAGTCTCCAGGCAAGTGCTAGACTTGCCACTATCCCTACTGTTCCTGGATCCAGGTATGCATCAAATAACTCACATGGGCCCCTGCACTTCCCATCCCTGTACACTCCAAAGAGACACTGAGCCTGGGGATAAGAACTGGCTTTTTCAATGGCTGCCTCTAAAAGCTGGAACAGACAGATTCAGGAATCAAAGTCCTAAGAGGCAAGATTTGACCTATAATAAAGACAGGAAACCAAAAGCACCTTCTGCTGAGTGTCATTCCTTCTGTCCTTGGTAGCCCAGCTATGCTTGCCTTGGGAGTTCCCCAGAGCTCAGTAACTCTTCGCCTTCTCTTTTTTCTCTCTGTTGACACCCTGAGATTGCACATTACAGAAAAGCCTTAGGAGAAAGAGACAAAAGCTAGCCTCGATCGTACATGTTTGCTATGGTGCTTCACTTTTATTTTGATTGTCATTTGATAGTATTAAGTAAGCTTAAATCCTAATAAAGATATAACTTTGGGTATTCCCATGATGACATCTCCAGAGAGGGCCAACTGGGTAGCGAAAATCTACCCTGAGTCTACAGAGCACCATCTCATGACTTCAGTCAAGATAAATTTGTTCTACCTGAAGTTGCTTTTTTTTTGGGGGGGGGGGGGGGGAGCAGGTATTTTGGTTCCAATAATGAGGACAAAAAAAAAGACTTGTTAAGTTTAATAATGGATATAATTACATTCATGGTACCTTAAGATATTTATTAGAAGTTTCACACTTAAGATTTTAACTATGTCATGAAGAACAGCAAACTGCAAAGCTAGAGGAAACACAAGCTATGAGACTGCCTGCGTGTCTGACATCAACAAGTTTTAGGGAATTCCCAAAATTACCCTCGCTTTTGCTAATCCTCCCAAAGAGCTCACACATCTTATCAAATCCTGATAAATTCAGGGTTAAGATTTATTGCAGGGAAGGATACACTTTCAAATCAGCTGAGGGAAGAGGCTCTTGGGGGAAGCCAGGGAAAGGAGCAAATTTGGAACTTGTGTTTCTTCTTGCTGTAGATGAGGGACAGCATTGTTTTCCTGGCTCTGATGGGTAGGATAATGTGGAAAGCATTACTGAAAACAGTCGTCTGTGCAAGTGTGGTGGTTTGAATGAAAATAGCCCCCATGATGCAGGATGTCCTTCTGTATATATGTTACTTTATTTTTTGATAAGTAAAACAATTTTGGCCAATGGCTTAGCAGAGTAAAGCCAGGTGGGAAATCCAAACAGAGATATATAGAGAGAGTATGTGGAGTCAGAGAGATGCCATGTAGCTGCCAAAGGAGAGAGATGGCACCAGAACCTTACCAGTAGGTCACAACTTTGTGATGATACATAGATTAGTAGAAATGGGTTAATTTAAGATGTAAGAGTTAGTTAATAAGGAACCTGAGCTAATGGGCCAAACAGTGTTGTAATTAATATAGTTTCTGTGTGATCGTTGGGGTCTGGTTAGCCAGGAAACAAATGAGCAGCCTCCACTTACACCCCCATAAGCCCATAGGGAGTTGCATTATTAGAAAGTGTGACTTTGTTGGAGTAGGCATGGCTTTGTTGGAGAAAGTATGTCACTGGAGGTGGGCTTTGAGGTTTTAAATGCTCTAGTCAAGCCCAGTGTCAATCTCACTTCCTTCTGCCTGCATATCCAGATTTAAAACCCTTAGCTTCTTCTCCAGCACCATGCCTAACTGTGTGACACTATGCTTCCCACCATGGTGACAATGGGCTAAACTTCTGAACTATAAGCCAGATCCAGTGAAATGTTTTCCTTTATAAAAGTTGCTGTGACCATGATATCTCTTCACAACAATAGAACCACAGACTAAGATTGTAAGTCTTCATGTCTAGAGCCTTTACTGGGTCTTCAGCACAGGGACACAACCGATGGTCCAAGAAGCTACTTTGTTTCCAGCCTCTTTGAAGGTCAACTGATTCCACATGACCCAAAGTTTCTGTTCAACATCACATTATAATATACAGTTGATATCAAAAAACTAGACACTGAATGAAAGTATGCTTACATATCCAGAAAAGAGGAGGTTGTATTTAACCCATATACACTATATATGTGCTTGAAGTATCACACTGAGCCCCATTAATATGCACAATTAATATAGTGTTAAAATTTTTTGTCAGGCATGGTAACACATGCCAGAAGTATAAAATACATCTATACTATATATTAGTATATCTATAATACACATCTATATCTATAATATACATCTATATCTATAATACACTATTATACACATCTATAGTCTATGTTATGTTATATGATATATATAATATTATATATATAAATTATATATATTGATTTTTTTTGAAGGGATGGGTTTTTTTATTGTTTTCATTTTATTTTATGAGTGTTTCACCTACATGTATGTGTGTGTACCTTATGTGTGTCTGGTGCCCATAGAGATCAGAAGAGGGTGTCAGATCCCCTGGAGCTGGAGTTACAAATAGTTGTGAGTTACCATTTCAATGCTGGAAACTGAACCCAGGTCTTCTGCAAAAGTAACAAATGTTCTTAATCACTGAGCTATCTCTCTAGTCCATATTGTAGACTTTTATTTTTTAAAGACAGAGCCTTTCTCAGTAGCCTTAGCTATTCATTTGAGCAATAGTCAAACAAGGTATTTAGCATGTATACCACCTCAAACATTTATGCTTGTTTGTTTGAGTTTTTGAAGTAGGGTCTTAGTATGTAACTCAGGCTGGTCTCCAACTTTAATCCACTAGTGAATATTTAGGTATCCACTTATCTCTCAATAATCTTGGGAGAGTGGGTGTCTTTTTAACATGTTAATGTCATCTCCTTTAACTCCACACCCAGAAGTGGGGTTGCTCAGTACTGGGGGTTAGAATTATTCTATCTATTTTGTCTATTGTGTGAATGTCTGTGCACTCATGTGTGCGCATGATTACGCAGCAAGCACTCTCTTTTAAATATAATAATTTTAATCGTTTGAGAATTTTATACAGTGCAGTTTAATCATAGTCACTTTCTGTAACTCCTCCAAGTTCCACTCCCACCCCGCAAACCCTCCCAACTTCAAGCATCTTCTTTAAATAACCCACTGAATCCAATTTGTACTGCCCGTATTTCCCTGGGTGAGGGGCCATCCATTGAAGCATAGTCAACCACCCTTTAAAAAAAAACTGACCTTCCCTCCCCAAGAAACCTCAACTATCCTTACTCCTCAGTTACTGATGGGGGTTTGTGAGCCCCCTTCCCCTCCATGATGGAGGATTGACTGGATTGATCATGTCAGGTATTTTTCAGGCAACCACAGCTGTTTGTAGTTCATGAACAATCCGGTAACATCCAAAAGACACTGTTTCTCTCTAGTTTCCCCCACCTCTGACACTTACAATCTTTCCACCCTCTCCTGCAATGTTTCTAAACCTCGGGGGGAGGGGTGAAGTAGACATCTCATTTGTGGCAGAGTGCTCAGCTGCGAGTGTGTATTAACTGCCATGCACAGCATCACATTAAACCCTCTTAACCACTGAGCCATCTTGGCAGCCACTAACCCATCTTACTAACCCCCCATCTTACCAACCCCCATCTTACCAACCCCTGTCTTACTTTTCATAGGAACCCCAGTAATGTTTGCTACAATGGCTAGAACTGGCTTATTTCCCTACCTATGCTGTGTGAGCGCCCCTCTTTCTGCACACCCTCTCAAAACACCTTCCCTTTTGTCCTTTCGGTTATGACCTTCCTTACCTGACTGAGCTGGTGTACCAAAACTGTATTTTCATTTCCCTAGTCATTAAAACCACAGTGTAGGGCTGGTTGTCTCAAAGGCGCCTACTAAAAAGCTTAGTTACTGGTATGGCACTCTGTGGAGAGGATGCAACCCTCAAAAACTGTACTTGCTCAAAGAAAAGTCTTGAGTTGTGCCCTTCAAGGAGACATTGGAACTCCAGCCTTTTCCTCTCTCATTCTTTGCTTCCCAACCACCTTGAGGTGAGTACCCTCCTCTGTTACATCTTCCCTTTATTCTTGTGCCCAAGGCAATCGGAGCAAGGAATCATGGGCAGAGTCTTCTGGAAGAAGAAGAAGCAAACCATCCCTCGTTTTAACTCGTGTGTCTCAGGTGTTTCATCATGGTAGCGGAGTGCTGGCCAATTATAGTGTTGCCTATGTTGTACATGTTCCTTGGCCGTTCATATGTCTTCTTTTGAAAGATACCTACTAAGATCTTTAGCCTACTTATTAATTAGATTATTATTAGCTTTGCTAAATTAAAATCCAACTATGCCTTGGGTATTTTCCTAAGCCCTTTTGAAATACCAAATAATTTTCCAAATTATTTGTTCTTCCTAAGAAATCCTAGGAGGTTATGTTATAAATGTCTTCCATTTGCATACGTGGAAAGTGATATCTAGAAAGGAGAAGCATCTTGCTCAGGGTCACACTGCTCTAAAAGGGAAAGTCTGAGTAATGGAGGACTTTTGGGCTTTCAGCAATAATAGGGGACACTAGAGTACAGAATCCAAGCAACCAGGAGGTAATGTCAAGTATTTACTGCGGAATTCACTGCTTTTTAACACATACCTGAGGTCAAAAAAAAAAAGATTTACTATGAACTAATTGAGAGGATTCAGTTTATTTGAATGTCCATTAATTACTTATGCAGAGGGTCTGGAATGCAGCCTATTTAATGGCAAATGAAGACATTAAGTCGTTTGCCCAAGCAGAAGGATTTTGTAACTCAAAGGGTGTTTTGAGGATGGATAAAAGCCAGTGGGTTAGGGCTACAGGGCAGGGGCCAACGAACAGAGAAGCTTTGATAGAACTATCCTTTCTTTCAACAAATAAGAGTTGGCAGACGACTTCCTGAGGTGAAGATAGTTAAGACACAATCAAATAAATTTCTCATTGAGGTCTTCAGTGCACTGTCAGGTCCATTAATCAGAGCCCATAGGGCATAAGTTGAGAGAATCTGAGATTTTTCAAAGATGGGAGTGACCTTGAAGGTCACTAAATTTAACTTTCTCATTTTACACGTGATTTTCATAAAAAGAAACCAAGATCTATGGTGTCCAAGCTGCCAGTTCTCTCACACAGAAATTGCCACCTCCCTTCCTATGGATGCCTGGCCAGGGGCATCCCATAGGACCCCCTCAACTTCTGACTTCCCAGAAGCCTTTCTTGCCCTAAGGAAATCATTTTCTTTCCTAACCCTGTAGCACACATCATGCAGGACTCCTTAGGAACCGGTCTTCCTTTTCCATGAATGAGTGTGGAACTCCACAGTGCTTGTGGAATGAATGGTCCCAAACTCTGTACCTGGGATGCTACAGCGCATCCGTAGCTTGTGTCCCATGACTTGCCAGCTCAAACTCTTGCAGTAGCTTTCCTCGGGCCTCGCTCTCATCTCATGTGGGAAGGGGCAGCCACAGTGCTCAAGATCATAATCTAAAAGATGGCCTACCCGGGTCTCTGTCTTTCCCACTCCCTGACTAATAGCCTGGCTTAGGTGTCTGCATCTGCCTCTTCTGTCTAGATAATAGGGCTAATAATATTGCCTGCCTGTGATGGTCAATTTCAATTGTCAACTTTATTGGGTTAAGAAAAACCTAGGGGTACTAGACAGATAGGTAGGTGGCTTATTTGGTTAAGTTCTTTGCATGCAAGCATGAGTACCCGAGTTGAAATGCCAGAATCCATTACTAACATGTAATCCCAGCACTAGGGAGGAGGAAACAAGTAGAACCCCTGGGACTAGCCAGCCAGCCTAGCCAAATTCATGATCTCTGGGTTCAATGACAGACCCACACTCTGAAAACCATGTTGGGAATAGTGGAGGAAAATATTAGGTATCAACCTCTGCCTTCCACATAAGTGTGCACGCGCGCACACACACACACACACACACACACACACACGCACGCACACCGTAAAACATTGGTAAGATATACCTTTGAATGTGTCTTTCAGGGTTTTTCCATACAGAATTAGCTGAGGACGTAGAATCTGCCTTGAAATTAGGTGGCACCATCTTGTGTGCTGGAGTCACTGAATGAATAAAAGTGGGGTGAGGAGAAAGAAAGCCCATTGAGTGCTCACTTTTGCCTTCCTCTGCTTCCTGATCTGCTGCAATATGAGCAAGCAGCCTCACCCCTTCTGCTGCCACAGCTGAGAGCAGCCAGCTCCTTCCACCACGCCTTCCTTCCTCATCATGATGGACTCCATCTTCAAATCCTTCCTGTGTGAGCTCTTCTTGTCAGAAATTTAAGCTCAGAAACAAGATAAGTAACTCCCAACACAACTTCCTAGGGGTTTGTGAGGACTGAGTGGGGAATGTACTCTAAACCACTGATAACGGTGTCTAGTTGGGGCTGAAGAGATGGTCCTGCTGTTAAGAGAGTATGTTTATTGCTCTTGCAAACTACGTCGGTTCAGATCCCAGCACCCACATGGCAGCTCATAACCATCTGTAACTCCAGCTCCAGGGGATACAACACTGTCTTCTGGTCTTCAAAGGCACCTGCACTTATGCACAACATACACACACACACACACACACACACACACACACACACACACAAGTTTTAAAAACAAACAGCAGTAAGCAGAATCATTGATTTCCTGTTCTCACCTAGAGCAAAGCTCGGTGTATGGAAAGTACAAGACACATGGCAATGGCCAGCAGTTTCCACAGCATCCAAGGATGCTGTCAGCTCTTTTCAAGACAGAAAATTTCCCGTTTTCCCAAGGGCAAAGAATTCAGAATAGTCTGTTCAAAGTGCCCCTCTGGTAGTCATCTGAGCAGGGAGAGATGCATACAGCTGCTACTGGCTCTTAACAATTCCATAAAGTTGCATGAGCAATTAAAACACATTAGGGACAGATTCCGTATTTGCTCCCAGAACCAAGGAGGGTAATTGTGTCATTGAACTCATATCATTTCCATTTAGCGGGAAGAGTTCTCAGGTCATAAACACAATGGTTCTTCATTCCACCACAGCCAACTGTGGAAAACATAATGGAGACCTAATGACCCATCTAGCTTAATCAAAGCGAGGAATCGTTCATCTTTCTTTCTCCTTCCAGAAGCCTCTGCCATGCAAATTGTATGAGCCCAACTTAACCTGATGCCACAGCACACACGCAAGGCGGTGCTCATCCACCTTGATGGAGTTCTCAGCTTGGAAGATTGGAAATGTTTTGAGCCAATGACTTTGAACTCAGGAAAGCAAGCATTTCCTCAGAGTGAAATCATGAGGGCAACATTGGATATGAGACATGATTAACCTCTCCTGCCCTGTCACATTTCACAGACAATAACAGATATGGCTTTCCGATTTTGACATCGGTGCCTTTCTTTCCTCCAGTGTTAAATATTAGTCTCAGGCTCTTGTGTCTCTGATCTACTCTGTCTGTGTGTGTGTGTGTGTGTGTGTGTGTGTGGAGGGGAAGACAAAGTGGCCACATCTCTATGTGTGTGTGTCAAAGAGCCTGTTCAGGGATGTGCACATGTGTGTGTTCCTGCCTGTGGAGGCCAGAGGACACCTTTGTTGTCATTCCTTAAGCCCTACATATCTTGGGTTTCTTTGGTATGAGGTTTGGATGTTGCTTTGCTTTGAGACAGGATCTTTCCCAAACTAAAACTCTCCAAACAAGTCAGGTTGGACAGGCCCAGGGCCGCTGTCTCCACCACCCAGGATTCAGACTACAGCTGTACTGCGCCACTCATGGGTGTTTAACATAGGTTCTGGGAATCAAACTCGGGTCTTCACGCTTGTACTTTACTGACTGCGCCATCTCCCAGGTCCAAAGCACCCACATTTTATCATGGTCTTTATCATGGTCTTCAACCTTCTTGCGTCTACCACATGTTGGTAGGTGGTCTGAATGCTCAGCCTTGCTGGCAGAAACACAAACTGAAAAGCCTGATGGCAGCATAGTGCTTCTCTTCTCTGTTTGGATGAACTTCAACAGAACAGCTCGGTCTTTGTGTCCAAGTCCACAGGACTGCTTGACCAGCAAGCTGTACTTGCTACAGGTAGACAGAAACAGAAATCCCTGTCATAAGTGGTATCTTCCATGTGGTATTTTTGTGGAAATGAGACTGTCTCACCCTGTTGTTAAACTAGGCCCTAAGAGCTCCTCCCTCTGAGTCTTAGAAGTTGTTTGTGATGTCTTTCTATCTTGGTGGTCGTTTTTTTTTTTTTTTTTGCACTATTTCTTCTCTTCCAGGAGGAAGCAACCCTACTGTAGAACAATGTTCTGTCTAAACAGAAAAGTCACCTTCACTTTCGGACCATCACAGCAGTCTGGACTTCCTGGGAATGAGATAACAATCAGGAATACGCAGCAGAAGAGCAAACGAGCTGAGGTGTGCTGCCCACAGATGCTCTTGACTGCTGAGATAAATGGCGACATACACACTAATGGTTATCACCAGGTTACTTCAAATGAGGTGGGGCTCCTAATATGGGCTATCCTCCAAATGAGCATCTTATTAAGTAAAAAGAACCAGGTCATCCAAACTGCCTAGGCTCCCCCAAAGCCAGTACGTGCAGTAGGATCAAAAACCCACTGCGATTGTTCTACCTGGATAGAGGTGGGCGGTCCTTGGGCTTCCCACAGGTCAGGGAACCCTTATTGCTCTTAGAGCAGATGAGGGAGGGTGACTTGATTGGGGGAGGGGGAGGGAAATGGGAGGCGGTTGCGGGGAGGAGGCAGAAATCCTTAATAAATAAATAAATAAATAAATAAAAAGGAAAAAAAAAAAAAAAAAAGAACCAGGTCATGAACAGGGAGTGTGGTTTGAGGGTGTATGGAGTGTGTGTGTGTGTCTGTGTGTCTGTGTGTTATGATTTCCGTCTTTCTGTCATTATTTTCTTCTTTTGTTTGTTTGTCTGTATGCTTACTTTCTCAGGTATCCCACATTGAGTTGCTCTTATATTTCCAAAATTAGCCACAAACTCTGCCAAGGGTAATTTTGAACTTCTGATCTGCCTACCTCCACTTCTCAAGTGTTTGGATTATCGTGGTGCTATGCCCAGTTTCATGCCACGTGTTCATGTGTGAACTGTGGTATGTGCATATATGTGCTCATCTGCGTGGAGGCCAGGAAACAACTTCATGGTCATTCTTTAGGGGTCTTCCGTCTTTGTTTTTGTTTTGGGTTGTTTGGTATTGGATTTTTGTTTGTTTTGTTTTAGGGTCCCTGAGTGTCCTGAACCTTGCCATGTAGGCTAAGATGGTTGACCTTCAGGCATCCTAGGCAAGTACTCTACCAACTGAGCCACAACTCTAGCCCAAATACATTGTAATCTTTACATATGGAGAGTATTTTGCTGGAAGAACCCATCAGAAATTGATAATGGTTGTCTCTAGGGAGGCAGCCAAGGGCTTAGGAAAGAGACTTGCGCAGAGGTCAGAACTCTGTAAGAACAATGGCTGAGTTCTCATCAGGAGTGATAGAAGCCAAATGCAGCAGAAGGGTAAAAAGCTCTCAAGCTAGGACTATGTCCAGTAGAAGCAGCCTTCTAAAATAAAGTTTTCTAGATAAGCAAAAAGTGTGAAACTTGTCAAAAAGCACACACAAAACAAGAAATATTTTTTAAAAGTTTTCAGACTAAAGGGAAATAAAAGTAGGTCGAAACTCAGGTCAACAGGCAGGAATGCAGGTTGCTAGAAGTGCCAACTTGTACATCAATATAAAAGACTCTTAAAGATGTAGGGATAGCTCAGTGCATACTCCTGCTTAGAATGTGCAAGGATATGGGTTCAGATCCCAGCACTGAAAATAACAAGAGTGATAATAGCAACTATTTTACTAATCTTACCTTATTAAAATAGCATTTATAGCTTGAAACAAAATAAAATATTTCATGGCTTGTAAAGATAAAGGTAAAACATATGAGTATAAAAAGTAGTAAGTTGGAGAAGCCATGGATCCTCTGCCTGAGACAGCCAGTTAGAATCTTTGCCAGTAAGCCACTGCCACATGGCAATATACAGATTAATAGAAATAGGTTAAATTAAGATGTAAGAATTAGCCAATAAGAAATTAGAGCTGATGGGCCAAGCAGTGTTTTAATGAATACAGTTTCTGTGTGATTATTTTGGGTGTAAGCTGAGTGAGCAGCAGGGACAAACAAGCAGCTCTTTCCCCTGAAACAATTGGCGCCCATGTTGCTGGATAAATCCACGTGAAACCTAAGAAAGCTTGAAAAGGAATTCTGGACACAAAAACACAGAGTCTAACACAGCTTCTTACTGTTTGCTGGCAGCATGCCATAGCGCCTTTGGGAGGGATTTTCCTGATTCAGCCATAGCAGAAGAAAGCTGCGTGGTTTTTAAATGTGGCTTCCTGGGCTGTGCAGCCAGCGCGAACTCTGGCTATGAAGTATTTCAATGGCATGTGTGGGCCCAGGTGTTTGTGTGCCCACTTGGGGTGGGGAGGAAAGTAGCTGAGATCATGCCCGTGGATCGGTGCTCCCTGGGCAAGTGGCAGGGTCAGGTCTACTAGGCTTGCACAGGTGGGAGAGCATGGTGGATTCCCACCACCATACACAGAGATATTTCCAGGCTGCACAGTGCTCTACATGACATATTTAGCTTTTACTCAGAGAAAAAAAAAGGGGGGGCGTTATATACTGCATGGTGCTACCCAGAGTTTAGGTGGTGAGGATGGCTCCCACCAAGCAGTCTCAGAGCTAAGGTGAACTATCTCCACCATATTTAAAGCGTGAGAGAGGCAGAGCCAGCACCCAGGGCCACTGAGACCAAGCTGCTTAGCATTTTAAGAAATGCTTATGATCATAAAATAATTACAGATACATAATAAAGACAAAGTCAAATAGAAAAGAACTCTAAATGGTCATTGTGCTGGATAAACATACCTAGGCTTGAAAGAGAGAAGAAAAAAAGCATAGAGAGTTGGAAAAGAAGTAAATCGTTTTTTTAAAAAATGTCTTTAAAGAGACAGAGTACAGTTAGTTATAGACTGAAAGGAGTAAAGAAAAATAAGCCACATAAAATGAAAAATTCACAGAGAGTCTGGATTATGTATATTTTTTGTTTTATCTTTGAATTTTTTTGTCTGTAAAGGAGCTAAGTACAGAGAGACTTTTCATTGTATGGGTTGCTAAGCTAAACCAGCATATATGTTCTAAAGGTATCTTCATTCCAAAATTTGAGTCTAAGAATGTTGCTTTGGAAAAGAGATTTTTCTTTTGTTTCCACAGAAAATGAGAACCTTTGGAATACTTTCAGACAAATATGGTTTGATAGACCACGCCCCCATGAAAGATCACTGTGAACACCCTCAAAAAATTACTTCACCCTACTGCTGACGGAGATGAACCTAGCACACAGGATACACCATAAAAGACCCAATTAACAGCACTCCCAATCAGCAGGAAGCAGTATGGAAAAAACTACACCCATATTCCCAAATATTATCTATAAATGTTTGTTTACATTTAAAGGGGTATATGATATAGTTATGAATAATTTGCATTGGTATGAATCTTGGCTTATTGATAAAAATTTGAGGCCAATTTTGTTATATGTATATTTCTGCTCTTGATTAAGGTATTGTGTTTGTGTAGCTCATTTAAAAAATGTAATGTATAATTAAGAAGCATAGGTTAATAGATAGTCACCTATAATAGTCAATATTGTAGTCATGTTAGATTTTCTAGATGTATAGAGATATATTTCAGTTAGACAGATATTCCTCAAATCTTTCAGTGACCTTCAGAATATGGCATTTAAATGTTTTAAAAATTTAGGACTATTTATGACAATGAGACACATCTGCTCCTGGCAATACCAGTTACTTCAACAGGAAGATGAGCATCAAAGAGGCTCCTAATGGAGTTTGCTAGCTATTTGGGCAAGAAAATGCTCTGGACTGCTAGACTGGACATTCAAGACCTGCAGAAAAATTACTGCTGAACTTGCCTAAAGGTGAGATGATCCTTCAGGGTTCCTGCTTCATGAAAGAGTATGTGAAACATTGTACAGAATATAGAAAAAAGTGACTGAACTGTCTTTGAAATTTCCTGCTTTGTGGAAAAGTCTGCTGAATACTATGGGCCTGAAGGCTGAATCTTGGATGCCCCAACGGTACAGAAGAACTTTGGGTGACTGTCCAGGTAGCGAGATGTCTCTGTCATTTCTAGAGTTTTGGAAGTTGCTTACAATGCACTCCCTATTTACTTAGGTAATATTATATATCCTTCTGGAGTCTTTGATGGAGTTGAAGAATTTATAGTTATAGTTTTCCTTAGTTATGATCAGAGATAAAGTAGATATAAATATTGTAACTGTAATTCTTGCTTGTTAGCTGTTTTGTTATATGTAATTTTACTATGTTAAAGTTAAAGCCTTCATTTTGTTTAAACAGAACAGAGGAAATGGTATAGGAGGCCCTTCTGTCTTTGTGTTGCTTTTATTGGTTAATAAAGAAACTGCTTTGGGTCTGTTGATAGGGCAGAACTTAGGTAGGCGGGGAAGACAGAACTGAATTCTGGGAGGAAGAAAGCAGAGTCAGGGAGAAGCCATGGATCCTCCACCTGAGACAGGCACCAGTTATAATCTTTGTCAGTAAGGCACTGCCACGTGGTGATATACAGATTAATAGAAATGCGTTAAATTAAGATGTAGCCAACAAGAAACAAGAGCTAATGGGCCAAGCAGTGTTTTAACAAAAAATAAAAATAAAAAGTAGATAAGTTGAGACTGTGTACAATATCTCTAGAACAACCAAAAATTACACTTTTAGACATAAATCACTAGAAAATCAATAAAGAAGAGAGGCTAAGAAATATTCAGTTAACACAAAAGAGAATAAAAGTACAAAAGCACAAAATGCAGAAGCTGAAGACTTAAACTCAACTGTATCAAAAAAGTACATTAAATACAGAGATTATCAGGGCTGGAGAGATGGCTTAGGGGTTGAGAGCACTGGCTGCTCTTCCAGAGGACCCAGATTCAATTCCCAGCACCCACATGGTAGATCACAACTGTCTGTAACTCTAGTTCTAAGGGACCTGACACACTCACACAGACATACATGCAGGCAGGCCAAAAGACCAACATGCATGAAATAAATAAAAATAAATAAATTATTTTTTTTTAATGCAGAGATTATCAGCTGGGTGGTGGTGGTGCACTCCTTTAATCCTAGCACTCAGGAGGCAGAGGCAGATGGATCTCTTTGAGTTCGAGGCCTGCCTGGGCTACAAGAGCTAGTTCCAGAACAGGCTCCAAAACTACAGAGAAACCCTGTCTTGAAACACCAAAAATAAAATAAAATGCAGAGATTACCGATCTGGATTATAAAGAAAGACTCAACAATATGCTGTTTATAAGTGAATGATTTTAAATATAAAGATACAGAAACTGTAGGAAATATTCATATCGTTCTCAAACTTAAGAAGGATGATGTAGTTGTAGGGTTGTCTGACAAAGTAGATCTCAAATGTGTAAAGCCACGTGACTACTCTTGGCTGAGCATTTGTAGCTGTCACCCCTTGTCCAAGGGTTTACATTTTGCAGCTTCAAATGTCAGTACCATAAAGAATAAGAGAACTGTTTTTGAATAAAGGGAGCACACTCTTATCAATGACAAAAAGAATCAAAATCAAATATATCCTAAATCTGAAGTGAGTCTGGCAGCATTCACCCATGTTACATTTCATGACTTCACCGCAGCCTTGGTTCAGAACACGCAACAACATGAGCTCCTTGCACCGTGTATGCTGTCACACAGCACACATCTGTGAACTCTCTGGAGGCCAGAGAACAACCTTGGATGCCATCCTCAGAAATGCCATCCACCTCCTCGTAACAAGGTCTCTATTTAGCCTGGAGCTCACCAATGAGGCTAGGCTAAGGATTCTCCATCTCTCCCAGAGGGATTTTGGGTATGAACTCGGGTCCCAGTGCTTACCCGAGTCATCCTTGGCCTCCAGGCATGGTTCTTATTACCTGGTCGGGGTACTGATTAAAGTCAAAGTCGGGATGTGAACCTAAGCTGCTCTTGCTCGCACTTAAGGTCTTTGCTCCCACCCTAGAGCGCTCATCTATGTGGCCTTCACTCTAGCCACCGAGTGGCCTCTTTGCAGATCCTGAGCTGCTTTGTGTCTTTCAGCTTCTGCTATTCTCGCTGTAAAACTCGCCTCCCACACTGAGTCCACTGAAAACCAGAGCTCTCGCAGGGCAGTGCTCACAGGCCACCTCTCTCTCCAGAAAAGTGTCCCCTTTCTCCCATGTCTGTACTTGCTTTCCTGTACCCTTTAACTCCTAGTGCTTGCATCAGCACCCTGGATGGTAGGAGGAGGATGCAGGAGCCCTGATGGGCATGGAGGAGTCCCAACTAGAGACTCACTC
Organism: Microtus pennsylvanicus; assembly: GCF_037038515.1. NCBI lineage: Eukaryota > Metazoa > Chordata > Mammalia > Rodentia > Cricetidae > Microtus > Microtus pennsylvanicus. The sequence goes on from NC_134583.1 coordinate 76,012,218, forward strand.
CAAGTTCTGTTTTTCACTGGCCACCTGAGCGTGGGTGCACAGTTGGGTCCCTTTCTGTAAACATGGCAGCAGTTTCCACGCAGAAAGACTCCTCTGAGGATGTAGAGGGACTACCTGCGTGGTCCTACTTCTTCTATCCCACCTCCCCTGCAAGGGAATTAGGATTCCCTGCGCTACCAGGGCTAGGGCTGGGTTACATGAGTTATTTACTCATCCAGAAAACATCTGTTACTACCTGTCTAATGGAACTAAACGCTCATATCACCAGAACAGGAAACTAATACATAGACATCCCTTGTGCTCATCTCCCCAGAACAGGGAACTAATACATAAACATCCCTTTATCTCCAGTCTGTCTCTGAGAATATACATTTTTAATACAATAAAAGTGACTCCAACTTATTAACTGTTAGAAAGAGCTTTTAAATCTCTAGCAGGAGGTTGTATTTGTGTAGATATTTATTGAGCTTAAGGGTCTCATAAACAACCCTCCGGGGCATAGTTTCTGTGACTGTTTGGAGCAGACCAACTTAATTTCTCATAGTCTGGTTAGTTATTAAGGACATATCACCGTGTCCTGGTATCTCTGCAGCTACCAGCATGAAAAAGTTAAACAGAGAAAAAGTTAGGCTTTTGAGGAGACTGAAGCAAGAGAATTTCTTGAATGCAGGCATTCTAGACCATCCTAAAAACACAGTATGGGGTGTGTAAAAAAGAAACCTATAAGAAAGTTGTTGCCATTGTTGTTGTTGTTGCTGCTGTTGTTGTGCTGTTTTGTTTTTTAACTAAGCTGTATGTGGTGTCACACATCCATGACCCCAGCAGTCAGAAGGCTGAAATGGAAGGCTGGTGAGATGCAGGCTAGCCTGGGCTGTTCATTGAGACACAGTCTTGAAGATGAGTGAATGCAGAGATTGAAATGAAAAAGGTGCCCCATAATCTCATATGTTTGACCACTTGGTCACAGATTGGTAGTGTGTTTTGAAAGGTCTAAGAGGTGTGGTCTTGTTGGAGGAACGTTGTTCCTTGGGGTGAGTTTTGAAAGCTCATCGCTTATCCTACGTTCAGGCCATTCTCTCTGCTTCATGCTTGTGAATGAGCTGTGATCTCCTGGCTTCCCGTATCTGCTGCCATGCATGCTACATACAGACATGCCTGCCTCGCTGCCATGGTGAGCTCTATCCCTCTGGAACCATAAGATAAAATGAACTCTGTCTTCCTTAAGTTCCCTTTGGCCATGATGTTTTATCACAGCAACAGAATAACTAATACAATGAATGCATTAATAAATGGGTGGATGGGTGAATGAATGAATGAAAAATAATAAAAAAAATAATCTTCATATATGAAAGAAAAAGAGCATTGTCCAATTCTCATAGCCCTGGTCAGTACCACCTTTCAGAATAGAATCTTATATAAATGAATAAATCCATGGCAGCCTTGATTTGTCATCTGTAAAATGGAGACAACAGCACTGATCCTGAAAAAAAAAAAACAGTGGTCGAGGATTCAACTAGAAACTGGATGCAGCGGTGTCTATCAGCATACTAGAAGGCAGATTTCAGAAAAGGCACTGTGCTAATGCAACTGTTTACCAAACACATTTCTAAGTGTCTTGAGTACCCAGGCCCTGGGAAACTCAACCACTTTTTTAAGACAGAAACTTTAACACTAACTGCATTGGAGAATTGGTTCTGTGAATGTGCACAGGAGACCAGCAGTTCCTGGGGAACACTGTGGATGGGACATTGCAGAAACAAGTTCTGCTTCCCAGGCAATCTTCCTCACGGATACCTTAGGAAAAGTCAAGGGCTTCTAGCCAGGTAGCCAGCCATTCAGCAGGGGTTCCTGGAAGACAGATGTCTGATTCTTGTTGAGTCCTTTCTCAGCCTTCAGAATCTCTCCCTGTTGGAGAATGGCTTCATTATATATAATCCTCCAAAGAATTGGAGTGAGGGAGGAGAGAGAGAGAAAGAGGAGAGGACTATTCTTCGGCTGTCAGCTTCATTTATTCATAGCGCTGAGAATCAAGGATCCACAATTCCCTCTAACTGTCTTACTTGACAAGCTAGAAGGCGATTAAAACCTTTGCAAGGATATAGAGAGAAAAATCCCCAACTAAAGATTTTTCACCAAGAGAAAAATCTCTAGCTAAAGTATGTTCTTGCTCCAAAGTAAATTATTAAGCCACAATTCATACCAGTGGGTGTAATTCTCATTTGCCTAATGTGCAAATATTCAGTAAGTTATCTACTGGGCATCTCCCATCAGCCCCAATGATATTATTCTTAATAAAAAGCATATAATGAAGGCAATAGCAAACATGGAGTCCTCTCTATGAGCCAAGGAACAATTCTGGATATTAATGGCCTTAAAAATAAACTGGCAAGGGGCTAGATATGCAGATTGTCATAAAGCCCTCGTCTGCTGGGCTTGAGGACCCGGCTTCCATCTGAAATACCGCGGGAAAGCTGTGGCATGGCGCACACGCATGTGCACGCTTTGAAGCTTCTTTAAGCTCTGGCCATACTGGGGCCAGGGAGAACATCTTCTCCAGGCATGTCTTACAAACAGCAGCTTTCTCTGAGCTGCAAGGGGTGGCTCCTCTTTCCTGCCCATCATCTCTAACATATGGTGATCTGGCACCACACACACTAAGTAGCCCTTCCCCTTGTGCAAGCACAGTGACGTCAGACCAGAAGGCAGCCTCTCTATGTGGAATAGAAGCGCACATGAAGAAAATACCATCCTGCCTATCCAAAGCTGACAGACGTATCTACAGGAGTGAAAAAAAGGTTGGACCACCTGGTGGATCATTGCCCTGGAGAAGCAAGATCCAGCCACCAGGCCTTGGTAGGCAGGCCATACGTATGCACAGAGATATTTGAAGTTTGCCCTTGGAGAGGGAGGAAGGAGTGCTCGCATCTGGGAGGATAGAAGTGGATCTTGTGGCCCAAAATGGGTATGGCCAGTCTGAACCATCCAAAATCACTACAGAAGGGACCATATTCAGGAGGGAAGTGATCCTTGATGGCAGAGGCTTAGCCTTTCACACTTAAAAGCAAGTCTGCATTGGACTTGTCTCAGTTAAATGTTGTAACATGTGCATATGTGTCTAGAAACTTCTCCTTGATCTAGCGCTCCCTCCTAAACTACAAAACTTCTCATAAGGCCAGTTCTTCACAATGTCTGTGAGACATCGGGTCTGTCCCCACACATCTCCCTAGGTTCTGTGTCCACGGTCCTTCTTGTCCCACAGACTGACTTAGTGCTTCCCTTCTGGAGTCTCATTTTCCAGCCTAAGAGAGCTTTGTCCTCTCTCTCTCCCCCTCCATGATCTGTTCACTTTTCTCATTGTTCCAGTTCCTGGGTCATACTATAGAGAACCTCTCTGATGCTTGGGGTGATAAGACACCTTGAATATGATCCAGTGACTGTCATGGCCCATCTGTGTCTGGATAAAAGAGTTCTGTGGTGAGCTGAGATAATCTAGATTGCCAACCTGACTGAATCTAGAATCACCATGGAACAAACCTCTGTGTATGTCTATGAAGGCATTTCTAGACTGGGTTAACAAAGGTAGGCAAACTCACCCTGAATGATGTGTGTGATCCCATCTCATAGACTGGAGTCCCAGACTGAAAGAAAGCGAGTTGAGTGTCAGAATCTCTCTCTCTCTCTCTCTCTCTCTCTCTCTCTCTCTCTCTCTCTCTCTCTCTCTCTCCCTCCCTCCCTCCCTCCCTCCCTCCCTCCCTTCCCCCCTCTCTCCCTCTCTCCCTCTCTTGCCCCCCCCCCACTCCATCCTGGATACAGAAGCAGGAACAAGAAAAGGAACTAGTAAATGATCAGAGTGTAGAGTCCTACCAGGTTCTGGGCAATGAAGTGGAATGAGCATGTTAAAGAGAACAGGCCTCAACTTGCTCATGTGATTCAGTCAGGCGTCTACACGAGCAAGTTGAGAGGCCATGGAAGTAGTGGCTATCACAGACCAACAGACTCCTGGCCTCTGCCTGGAGTCAGATCAGCCCCAGGCTCAGCACAGTGTAGCTAGTTCTGCCCAAGTAGACATGATCATCACCACCTTGAAGTGGACCAGCCTGGTGTGACCACTGGAGGCTGTACCATCGTTGAGCATCTGTGCATTCTCTGTGAACGAAACTCACTAGACCCCTTTTCTTCCTCAAGATCCTACTAAATAAGAGGTAAATGGTTAAGCTGTTTGGACATGTCAGTGCTGTGGCCTCCTCTGAGCTGCCCAGGCTCTTGCAAGCTCCTTAGTAAACTCTTTGGTTCTCCAATCTGAATGTGGAGGTAATCCTTCCTTTGATCTGTCGATGCCAGGTTTATCAGGAATGAATGGACACTTTTTTTTTTACATCTCCCCAGGAAAAGTCAGACAATACTCAGCTTTTGGGGGGGACAGGCACATTCATGCCCTTTTGACTCTCTGTTGCAGCCCAGGCCAGGCCCCGCCCCCTCCCTCCTCCCCTTTGTTACTATAGGTACATTGCTGGCAGGGGTGCTGTCAATCTCAGCGTATCCTCCCTCGAGTGTTCTGAAATGACCAGCCACGGAATGATATAATACATTCCGGTTCCCGTGGTTTGGGATTTGGGGACCACATTTCTGAAAGAGAGTCATTTTTCTTTCATTTTCAGACAGCTCAGAACAATCTTTCACCTCAGCTACAAAATATCAACGTGTCAGCATTTCGACACTGAGGGTTCGGTGTGAGCAAAAGTAATAGACTTGAGAGACTCTGGATTTATCCGCATCCTTTCCCTTAGATCCCTGTCCTCACTCTACCACACGCTCCCAGTCTGACACTTCTGGGACAGCTCTTTGTACCAAACTCAGCCAGCCTGGCAAGGCTCTCTGGGAGCCCAAAGGAAATGCACCAGCTCCCACGACGAATATCACCAAAGAAATCTAAGCATAAAATACCGACAAGGCTTTGTTTCCATGCAAAACTCAACCCCCGGGGAAATTACGCTTCGATGATTTATGGAATGTGGGTCTTTAGCCGTATTACACTTTGCAATGCCGGCAAAGACAACAATAATGTATAATTGATTCCACTTGGATCTCAGTGAGTCAATAAAGAACTTTGTTTATACATAATTTTGTTGGGCAAATCTCCCAGATGGTGCTGAAATGTTGCATTTTTAAGATGCTGAGCTTGGTCCAGGAGGATCATAAATTATAAAGATAATGTGTCTTTTGTATCGTTACAGCCATCTGATTGTAATCACAATTATAGTCACTGTGAAATCTAACTACATTCTATTGCAACATGACTCTCGACATTTTTAAAGCTTCATTTATTTAAGAGCCAAAAGTCAAAATAAGGGCTCCGGCAATCCCAACGCTCTACCTGCCATGCAAGGGCAGCTCTACAAATTAGAACCTATTACACAAATAAAAATTTAATATTCTCATAACTGGATGAGACAGGACAAATACAGACTCTTCAATAGGATATGGGTTAACTTCTGGCTCCATAGCAGATGGATTTGTATAGGCTCCTGGGAAACCAACACCTTCTAGCTTCACAGTAATTTTCTACTGTGCAGAACAGATAATTGATGCTTCTCTTAAAGATACAGTTGTATCTCTTTTATTGTCATACCTAGAGATGATCACAGGGTCGGGAAAGCATACCTAGAATGACATCACTGAGAAAATATCTTTGGGGTACTGGTGGGTGACCGCCAGGTCCAGGCTGGCATCCTAGTAAACTGGCCCAAAGCATAGACCATGTGACTCCCTCCCAGGAGAGGAACAGGTCCTGCATACTAAGACACTGTAAACAGAGGAAGCAAACACTCATTTCCAAAATGAGTCCCGAATGGAAAATTCCCCAAGCGTGGGTTCCAGATTGCAGGGATTGGCTTGTAATAAAGGCTGCTTATCCCAAGGGTGTCTGCACACCTTTCTACGGTCTCTGGGTGAGAGGGCTCAGGGGTTTAGCTGTGAAAGGATGGTTAATGATTCTCTCAAAGAATGGCAGGAAGCCCAGGTGGCTCTAAGCAGACTGTGAGGAGTCTAGGGCAGGAAAAGGGGTGCACAAGGATAAAGAGGCAGCAGTTCTCAAACTTGACCTTGCAGGGTGGTTGAGCTCAGGACACATCTCCTGCAGGTTTGTGATCTGACATGAGCATTTGTATGACTTGTAAATCCCCGGAAACTGTTGGCCTAGAAACCACACTTCCAGAAAGCAGCATCCCCCAGGTAATCCTTGGAATTCTACAACCTGAGACCCACTAGAGACCTACAGATTCAGGATCCATCTTGAAGCAGACTCCCAGAGTGTCTTTTTTGTGCACATTAAAGTTTGCGAAGCACCATTGGATATGATGTAAGGTCCTTCCAGACCCTGGATTGAGCTAATTTCATGGTCAGGTAGTTCCTGATGTGCAGGTACAATCATGTGCTTTGAAATTGGAAAAGTGGGGAGAGGCTCACCTCAACTTACTCGCTCTCCATCTGCCCTCCTCAAAACTTCACTAAAACAGACGTCACACATGGTAGCACAAGAGCCAGGAATGCTCTCACTAAGCCAGCTGCACCAGGAACCACAGCCTTCGTTTGTCTTTGAGGTACATCTTGAACTCATGTTTGTGAGGAAGGCAGCCACCATCTCAACTCCTTGATCTTCTGCCATCTCGATACACATCAAGACCTTGAACACACATACGCCTCACAAGTATTTGGGTGCTGTCTAAAGGGCTGCTGGCTGAGGACGCATAGGGACACAGTGCGTCTGCTTGTAAGAGGAATAAGATGAAATGCTCACAGTCCTGAGCAGGCCTACCTTCACTCCACTATCTGCGGAGCACAGCCCAGGATCCCCAGGTTCCTTTAGAAAGGCCTCTGGGACTCCTGGAAACTTAGATTCTGCAGGTCCCAGCTGTCTGGAGTAGGCTCTCTGTATAAACGGCCAAGTGGTTAAAATCTCAGCCTTGGCATGTCACAGGTCACATCCACTAATAGTCAATGGGCTTGGAAGCACTTGACAAGATGTAAAGAAATGGGAGTGGCTGTGTCCCCGTAAAACTTTACTTATGTCCACTGACCTTGATTTTCATGATTAGCATCTATTATGAATTTTTTCACCATATATAATATAAAAGGTTTTTTGTTTAATCTTTCAGGCAGTACAGAGGCCACAAATGAGGTTCTGGCCTAGTACCATCTTCTGCTTAAATAACATTTAAAGCACTTGTCCTCTCCCTCATGCCCCTTAGTGACTAAGCAGCTATTATCAAGGTCAAATGAGAGAATGTTTCTGATATACATATATATATATATATATATACTTATTGGATATATAAGCAAACTCTAGAATAAGCCAATAGAAACAAACATGGAAGAAAAATCAAAATTCCCCAATGAGGACACAGGTTGCCTTTGGATGAGAAGCAATGAGATTGGGGTCTCTTTGGAGGAGTGTGGGTGCCTTCAACATGGCTCACAGGAAGCTTCAAAGATATTCAAACCAGCACTGTACTGTGTCAGAGGGTGTGAGCAAACAAAGAAGGGCTATTCTGGCCAGAACAAAGTCCACCTCAGCCCTGACCCAGAGGTGTTGAAAAGAATCAAGAAGTCCTGCGAACACTGGAATGAGAGTTGGAATCTCTCATTTATAAGCTTAAGCTGGTAGGTTAGCCTTGGTTCTGCATCCAGAAAGTTCACTGATCTAACAAATATTTAATGATTATCTGCTCTGTGCCAGCTGCCTAATGTGATAGGCTCTACAACACATATGTGGCAGAGTTTCTGAAGTTAGATGGGTGGGAGCTGGAGAGGGGGCTCAGTACGTAAAGGTACTTTCCATGTAAGCCTGACCGCATGAGTTCAATCCCCAAGACCACACACAAAAGTCGGATGCAAGGACTCACAGCTGTAATCTCAGCATTTCTGCAGCAAGACAAGAAGTAGAGACAGGCAAATTACCAGAAAGCCAGCCAGCCTGGAGTATGTCAGCCCAGAAACAAGAGTGACCCTGCTTCAAGGAGGTGGAAAGAGAATAGACTCCTAAAAGCTGTTCTCTATCCTCCTCCTTCACACACACACACACACACACACACACACACACACACACACACACACACATAATAATGATAATAATAATAACAATAAATTAAATAGAATTGTAATCTAAAAAGATAGATGGTTAGGCCAGATGATAAGAAAGATAGTAGATAAGATAGATAGATGATAGTTAGGTAGATAGACATGTACAAAGATAAATATAGATAGATATATAGACAGGCAGATAGATAGATAGATAGATAGATAGATAGATAGATAGATAGATAGATAGATAGATAGATAGATAAATGATATATGAATGATAGATTGATAATTAGGTGACAGGTATGTAGATGATAGATAAGTAGATAACATGATAAGCAAATATAGATGATAAATAAGTATAAGTATATACATAGATTATAGATTCATATTTAAATAGATCATAGATTTCCCTGATCTATCACCTTTGCTTAAAATAACACCCTCTAGAAGCCTTCTAGATCATGAAAACAGAAGTCCTAACGCCATGGGACCAGCCCACAGAAAGGATGCTCCAGCTAGTTGCTGTAAGGCGGCAGGGTGGCAGACTCTGGTCAACTAGACAGAGTATCTCATCAGTGGGAGACAGTGACTCCCATGGGAAAGACGCCTATGTTACTTTGCTGTCCAGTGGCTTTTTTTCCTACATGTTTAAAATTGGCTTCTATTTTTTAAAATGTTCAAAGGTTGCAGCCAAACAATATGCAAGTGTGAGTTGCATGCATCTTGTCTGTAGGCCGTGGTTTGTGGTTGTTGTTTGGAAAGAGATGGAAACAGAAATTAGTCTCTAATCCATGCCACACACAAGAACTGAGACTAGAGTGGAAGACGGTGCAGCAGAACCAACAAAGCCACGGTTGATAGCCAATGAGATATGTTCAGGGCACCATAACCATTGGGCTTAAAGGACAAAAATGACGATAGCATAGTACTTTACTATGATATCAACTCCCTCAGCTGCTGCCAGGCCTTAAGTGACTCCCAGAAGGCAGACATAGTACAGTGTTGAAGGCAGATGACATGGAGGCATGAGACAGGGATATCATGACTGAGCACTGGCTGGCAGGTTTAGATGCTTAGAACGCAACTGGTCATAACCATGGAACTCACAAGAGTGCCTATTGACTGGCTGTGGCACTCCTGGTGGCAGGCAGAGCCCACACAAAGAGAAAGCCCACCACTCTCTTTCTGGAACCTATAGCTGCAACATCAAATGCTGTTTTGGATCCATTCATTCTTGAAGACCATCACTAGTTTGCTGCCAATTAACTGAGCCCAAGTCAGTTCTTAGGAAGTCTATAGAGGAGACAGATCACATGACCACCACAGACCTCTCAAGCCCCATCAATGAAGCATATCGGAGAGGAGTTGCTGCAAGCTAGGCATCAGACATGAGAACTGCCATTCCTTGGGATATCATGGGTGAAATGCAATATTCTATTTATATTCAAAGTCAATGAGTGGCAAACTCAGGACAGTGTGCTTGGCAAGGGGCAGGTACGGGAATCCTGCAGATCTGATACTTCGCAGTTTGCATCAGAGGAATTGCTGTGCTGTTGCTATCATCTAACCATACCTAAAGAAGAGAGAGGCTGTACCTGGACACGGACAAAGTGCAGCTGCAGATAGAAAGGGGCAGTGTACCCAACCCTTCTGATAGAGCAGCTGGGGTGTCTCTGGCCTCTTCCTATCCTCTGTTAACTGGATAGGTCATAGTAGATAAGTTGAGAATGATACACCTAGACTCTGACCGTAAAGGTGAAACCCTGTATTTCACTGTTATTTCTTCTGTGCTGCCTATCATCCATCCATCCATCTATCCATCCATCTATCCATCCATCCATCTATCCATCCATCTATCCATCCATCCATCCATCTATCCATCCATCCATCTATCCATCCATCCACTCATCAACCCATCTACCACTTGTTCATCCATCTATTTAGCCCATCCATCTATCCATCCATCCATCCATCCATCCATCCATCTACCCATCCATACATCCGTCTATCCATCCATCCATCTATCCATCCATCCATCCATCCATCCATCCATCCACTCATCAACCCATCTACCACTTGTTCGTCCATCCATCTATTTCGCCCATCCACTCCCATCTATTCATACATCCACTCATCTATTCCATCCATCCACCCATCCTTTGTCAACAAACTGGAAATGAAAGTAACAGTTTCTATCCTGAAGATGATCTAGGTTATTGGTACATATCTGTACAGCACTTCAAGACTGAGGTAGGAAGACCAGGAGTTCAAGGCCAGCGTGGACTACACAGAAGGACTGTCTCAAAACAAAACAAACACAATTTGTCCAAGTATAGGAAAGACACCATGATGCTGCCTCGTACCTGGGAATGATTTGTCATTGCTGTTGGTCATGACAATCTCTTTAGTTCCCATAAACTTTGGCATCTGAGAAAGCCTCAAGTCAGCTATAGTCGTCAGTTATCTCCTATAACTCAAACTTGATTCTAAAAGGCCTCTCTTTAGCATACAACAAGTCTCCTCCCTGCGTAGGAAAAGGCCTGGCCTATCAGATCCACCCATGAGGAGTCCTTGCTGGTCACCCACCAAGGGACGGTGCCTCGCAGGGCTCAGGAGCGCTGGAGTCAACTCTCACACTCAGTGCCCAGAGCATTCCTGTCCCTGCTTCTTATCCCACCTGTCTTGAGGTGAGTCCCACTCTTGGGTAGCTCCAGATATTGAGATCTTCTCTATAATAGCAAGCCATTGTTCCTTTCCGCAGACTTATTATACCCAGATTCAACTCCTGCCACACACACCTGCACCAGGTGCATCCCAGCCATCTGTGATGAACTCTGGTGATTTCATTCCAGCAATAGCTGCTCTTGCTGCTGCTACAGATCACAGAGAGGGAGAGGAGGAATTGCATGTTGTATAGGCTCTGCCTGACTCCAGGAGGGCCACAACCACCTCCAGGTAGACCACCCAAGAGCCAACAATGTCACGACTTTCCCTACTGCAAACTCGTGTGCATCTAACCCTTATTATTTATATTTTTTTATATTTGGGTTTGTAAAATGTATTGGTTCAATAATGTATTGCTACATGTAAAACAGTTTATTTTTATAGAGGTTTAGCAAGCAAATGGCAGCCTTCTTTGCACAAGCTTCCCATAATTATATGTAATAAATTTCAAAATGTTCCCATTTCTGTTTTCATTTAAATTGTAAGGGTTTACATAAGTCTCTAACATACTTGGAGCACATTGTACATTGCATCTAATTCTTTATAAGTCGCATGTGTGTCACTTGGGGCGCACTCGCTGGCCTTGTGCTCTGTGCATGCATTAGTGTGTCCTGGTAAGAGAGGGGCAGCCTACAATACACACAGCTTGTCTTACAATGAGATGTTCTAGAATGCTCCTGAACCCTGAGGTTTGCAGAATTGACAGGCACCTGGACATTTCCACCCTGGGCTACATGAGTCTACCCAGCCATGGGTACACCTATGATGCAGCATTGCCACAAAAATCAAAAGCATCTCGCTGGTGTGTGCCACACGGGGAGGTGATAGCCTGCACTAAAGAATGTGTGATTTAAAGCTGGGGGGATGGAAAGAGGATAAGAATGCTTACTGTGCAAGCATGAGGTCCTGAGTTCAAATCCCAACAGCCACATACAAAGCTCACACGACTATAATCCCAGTTCTACGGGAGCAGAGACAGAAGGACTGCTAGGACTTTCTGGCCTCCAGCCTAGCTCCGGGTTCAGGGAGAGAAAGGCTCAAAGAAATAAGGTGGAACATGCTAGATCAAGATACCCAATATCCTCCTTTGGCCTCTGTGTGTGCTCACCTGAGTTCTTGCATCCCCACCTATCCCCCACATGTTCATACATCATACACAGCATACACAAAAGCAAAAAAAAAAACCTCATAATTTATTAATTGTTCTTCCTTTCCCCTCTAATCCTGTAATTTAATTTTGAAATATCTACTTTTCTTGATAGAATCCATTCTTTCTATACCTAAAGGATGGGCATTATTCCTTTAAATTAAATATAATATTGAGATGTGCCACCTGGATACTGTGGTCCCCTAAGCCCTTTAAGCAATATTCTCTTGGAAGCAGCATGACATTTTTGCTGAACACAAAGTGTCTTTTTTCCCCCAACTGTAAATGAGCATTTTATGCCTTCCCAAAATCAAAATGATATTTTTACTGTTATGATTTTATTATGCTTCTTGATAGGGCAGTTTGCTTTTGTGAAGTTAAAGAAGGCAGCGAAGTGGAAACTCGTAACAAATAGGGCATATTGAAATTGGGTTCTACTGCTTAAATTTTCCATTCATTTAATTGGGGAGAAAGTGTGTGTTTGTTTGGATATCTAATTATTGGGAAAAGAGAGGTTCATTTGTCTAAGTTAATATCCCTTAACCAAGTTAAAAATTAGCATACGTCTCTTTAGTTACGCCTTAGAGAGACAGCAGCATGCATCAGGCCCTCCACTGGCCTCCTCACTGCAGTTCCCATCCGCCCAGCACTAGAACAAGGCTGGGAGGCAAAAATCCTCACTACCCATCTCTCTCAGGGGCCTGGAGACCATCTGGTCCACCCTGTCCCCTGACACCTCTGAGCCCCACAGGTTCCATTTGACCACCCACCCTCCAGGGATTCTGGTTTTCAGATGGACTCTGAAGACACCAAGCATGGCTCCCATGTCAAACCCTGACCCTGAAGCTCCTCTGCCTGTGTAACACTGATGGACTCTCACATTAGGCTCCAGATAATCCCATTACCTAGTTCTCCCATCCCTACCTTGACTCCTCACCCCTCTACTTCACCATGAGCCTCAGCGCAAGTTGCTCAGAGCAAGAAGTTGTCTGTTGATGAAGAAACAGAGGGACCACTGGGTCCATGAATGAATGAATGAATGAATGGCAAATGAAGAAATGCAGTAAATCTCCCCTGTGGTATAACAAGAAGCACTCAGTAAGATAGGATAGGAGGTTATCAATAGTTTGCAAACTGCTAGGACCTGGTGAGTGCTCCCCCTGGAGGCTGAGTAGGGAATGATTCTCTTGTCTAGGACTACATGTTTAGTTCTTTTCTTTTGGCCTTTCATCACTATCATTATTATTGTTGTTACAGGGTCTCATGTAACCCAAGGTGTCCTTTCACTCACTATCTAGCTCAGGATGACCTTGAACTCCTGATCTTCCAGTCTCCACCTTCTGAATTCTGGGAGTCCAGGCATGTGCCACCATATCGACACATGTACCTTCATTTCTTAGTAGTCCACCAGGAAGGTCTATTTTCTTCACTTGCTTATTTTTGCCCACACCAGATGATCTGGGCTTAAACATTCAACAATGGACAAAAGGGTTGTGGAAACAGTAGCATTTCGATGGCTAAGTTGCTATGTAAGATGTTATTTATAGAGTTTACTCTAACATGAGAAAGATCATCATATCAATAAAAAAACAAAATAGTCTGTGTCATTCAACATTATGTGAAGACAGGGATGGCGAAGGCAGTTTTCACAAGGTTACAGAATTCAACATAGTGTTGAGTTGGCAGGATGCTAGCTGTCCTTTGGGCCAGGCAGCCAATAATAGTACTACAAAGTAGTAGATCTAGTGGAGACAGTATGAGATTTGTTTGTGAGTTCTCTTTGGTAGCTTTGTAGATGGCGGTGTCCAGATGCCCTGGAAAGGTTGGGCACACCTGACAGTGAGCCCTTGTCATTTTGTAACATAAGGAAATCCTAGGGTGTGGCTCAGTGGTAGAGTGTTACCCAGAATGCTGCAGTCCTGGAGTTCAATCCTCCACACTGAAAGGGAACACACAAGGAAGGAAAGAGGGAGGTAAGGAAGGAAGGTTGGGAGGCAGATGGGGACTGGGGGCCAGAAGGAGCAAGGGAATCATAAAGTTTCTTTGTCATTCCCTGGTTAATGTCACCTCCACTCCAACAGCTGGGTTATATTGCTACTTTGCTCTTCCCTAGGGGAGGGTCCTGATGACATCACACCTGGGAGGAGGTCTCATTGCTGGAGAGCTTTGGGTCCGAGCTCCAGGGGAGGGCCAGCCAGCTCAGCAGACAGGTGTGCCATCCCTTTTCTCATAACCTCATGACCTCATGACAGGCCCCTGCACCCCAGGATTGTGGGTCCCCAGCAGAGCTGGTGGTAAACAACAGAGAACTCTACAATTCACACTGCACAGACAAGATGTTTGGAAATCAATAACTAATTTATATATGGCCCTCTTTGCAGGAGGTGCTATTTCATTGCACTCAAACGCTGCTGGAGTATCCACCGTGCATCTAGCTAGAGTCTGAGAACTAGCTCAGGTGAGAGACACAGGGCCGGAGACTCCAGCAGGAGAAGGTGCAGGTGGGCTCTGGGCAGAAAGTCCTATGTGCTCGGCCCAACACCAAAGCCACTGTGGTCACCAGCCAAGGGACTGCTCCATGCTCAGAGTAGTGGCTTCTCCCATGGACTATCCCAGTATGCAAATTGGTCTGAAGAAGTAGAGAAGTCATTGCCAGGAGGGCAAGTCGTTTTTCTTCTAGGGTGGAACCACCAGTAGATTGCCCACGACACAGTATATCACTCCACACCATGCACATACAAGTATTCCTAAATAAACTCACTGAGGTTTTTTTTGTTTTTGTTTTTAAAGACATGACAATAGAGAGGAGACATTTTGGAACAAAGGACCTCAGAGAGAGTGGTAGGGAAATAAGATAGGGGATGGGATGAATATGATCAAGTTGCAATCTATACATGTATGAAGTTGACAAGAATAAGTAAAAATTTGTTTTAAATACAGCAGTTGGGCTGAAAAGTTGCCTCAGGAGTTGAGAATGCCTACTGCGCTTGCAGAGGCTTAGTTCAGTTCCCAGCATCCACTTGGGGCAGCTCACAGTTACCTGTAACTCCAGCTCCAGGGATTAGATATTATCTTCTGACCTCCAAGGGCACCTGTGCTTACATGTACTCAGAACACACACACACACACACACACATATATAGTATATATATAAAAATTACACACTCGTAATTTTTTTTAAAAAAATCATAATAATTTTTACAGCATACAATAGCCAGTAGTATGTGTGAGTGGGCACGCAGAGAAAACTCTTCAAAGTTCTCCTTAGTCCTTCCACAGGTAGAAACACACAGAGCTACACAAAGCTATCACATTGCTCTCTCTCTCTCTCTCTCTCTCTCTCTCTCTCTCTCTCTCTCTCTCTCTCTCTCTTTCACACACACACACACACACACACACACACGGCAAGCCTGGGGACACCTGAGTACTTCCCTGTACTCCTGCAGGGCTTCATTTTTAAAGAAAAAATCTTTAAGCATAAAGGTTTTATTTAACAGTATGTGAAACATTACTGTTCTAAGGACAACCCCCCCTTTAAATAGATTATTAAGACATTAATCATCCAAAGTCCCAAAGATACGATTTTTAAAAATAATTTAAATACTGTTGCATTAAAAAAGCTTTGGCCCACAGCTTCCCCTAAACTTCCAGTGCAGATTTCCTCTGATTTATTGGAATAACTGAATACTACCCATTAAACTTGCTTTGTTAAGATGCCTGGTAAATATTGCCAGAGCTTAAATCCGAACATCTCTCAGGCCTATCCAGCCTATACACACACTATACTGCAATGATCCTCCATGAGGAAGCTAGGGAGCTTTCTTCCCCAGTGTCCTGTTACCCCCTCATCTTCCCTGTGTGAACTGACCACATCACTACCCCTCTTACTAACATCAGTGAATTGGATGGGGAGCCCTCATCCCTGGGGACCACACTGATGCCAATTTTGAAAAGAACTGAGGGATGGAGAAGAATCAATTCAAAAACAATTCAAAAAGAAAACAAACAAACAAACAAACAACAACAAAACCAGCCAGTGAAACTTGCAAATTGAGAGATAAAACAAAAAAAGGTAAGTTGCCCCAGAAAGTGGAAGTCACTTTTGAGTGCCCCTGAAAGCAATGCCAGCACGTGGGCACTTCATTATGCAGATTACTAGGGAGCCATTGGTGGTCTCTAAGCAGAACAGTGAGGTGATTGCGAATTTGGCCTTGGAAGATCATACGAAATTGATTAAACCTGCCAAAGCTGTCCTGTTCCTGTGATAGTTTGAATGAGATTGACCCCCAAAAGCCTTTGATGTTTACATGCTTAGCCTCCAGTTTATGCGCTATGGAGGGAAGGATTAGGAGGTGTGGCCTTTATGGAGAAGATATGGCCTTGTTGGAGGAGGTGTGTCATTGGGAGTGGGCTTTGAGATTTCAAAAGCAAACACCAGGGCCAGTCTCTTTCTATCAGTTACTGAATGAATGGTGGCTCTATGATGACAATTAGGGTAGTAGTCACCAATCTGATTACAGGGGAAGGCTAATTAGGTGCCCTCTCCACTACTGCTAGGAGTCTTAGCTGGGGTCATCCTTGTAGGTTCCTTAGAGTTTCCTGGCACCAGGTTTCTCCCTAACCCCAAAATGGCCCCCTCTATCAAGCTATCTGTTTCATTATTCTCCCCCTGGACCATCCTAATCCCTCATGTTCCCATCCCTTCTCCTTTACCCCCTCCCTCAGTTTACCCAGGAAATCTCATTTATTTCCTCTTTTCATGGAGATCCATACATGTCCTTCTTAGGCCCCTCCTTGTTACCTAGCTTTTCTGGGGCTATGGATTTTTGCCTGGTTATCCTTTGCTTTACATCTAGTATCCACTTACAAGTGAGTACATACTATGTTTGTCTTTTGGGGTCTGGGTCACCTCACTCAGAATTATTTTTTATAGTTCCATCCATTTGCCTAAAAATTTCATGATGTCATTGTTTTTTACAGCTGAGTAACACTCCATTGTGTAAATGCACCACATTTCCTTCAGCCAATCTTTGGTTGAGGGGCATTTAGGTTGTTTCTGGGTCCTAGATATTTTGAATAATGCTGCTATGAACATAGTTGAGCACATGTCTTTGTGGTATGATTGAGCATCCTTTGGGTATATGCCCAAGAGTGGTATTGCTGGCTCTTTAGGTAGTTTGATTTTTAATTTTCTGAGAAACCACCATACTGATTTCCAAAGTGGCTGTATAAGTTTGTATTCCCACCAGCAGTGGAGGAGTGTTTCCCTTACTCCACATCCTCTCCAGCATAGGCTGTCATTAACATTTTTGATCTTAGTCATTCTGACAGGTGTAAGATGGTATCTCAGAGTCATTTTTATTTGCATTTCTCTAATAGCTAAGGATGTTGAACAGTTTAAGTATATCTTGATTATTTGAGATTCTTCTGTTGAGAAACCGCTTTTTAAATATATACCCAATTTTAATGGGATTATTTGGTATTTTGATGTCTAGTTTCTTTATATATTTTGGATATCAGTCTTCTGTCAGATGTGGGGTTGGTGAAGATCTTTTCCCATTCTGTATGATGCTGTTTTGTCTTATTGATAGTGTCCTTTGCCTTACAGAATCTTTTCAGATTCAGGAGGTCCCACTTATTAATTGCAGATCTCAGTGTCTGTGCTATTGGTTTTATATTCAGAAAATGGTCTCCTGTGCCAATGCATTCAAGGCGACTTTCCACTTTCTCTTCCATTAGTTTCATTGTAACTGGATTTATGTTCAGGTTTTTGATCCACTTGGACTTGAGTTTTGTGCCGGGCAATAGACATGATCTATTTGCATTAAATGCTTTCTTTTAGATGAGTTGCCTTGGTCATGATATCTCTTCAAGGCAATAGAAAGTGACTAAGACAATTCCTCTAGGAGGAGGTCAGGTTAGCCTTCTTCAGACAGCTCAGCAGAGCTTCCTCTTTCTGCATGGACTCTCTTGTAACATTCTCTCTCCTGGTGGGTCTCACCTCCCTGACAGCCCACGAGCCTCTTGCAGTCACATTTATGCCTGACATCTCCCCAAGCATGCACCCAGTGCAGCAATCATGTGGCCAAAGCTACCAGCTATCTGCTTTTTCCCCCTATTTGTGCTGGAAATAGAGAAATTTAGATGGCCCTCTGGGTAGGTGAACAAGAGAAAGAATGAAGGGGTGGTTGAGAGAACACCAGCATTTATCATTGAAGTAACATCTGTTTTTCCCACATCCCAGGGAAGCCAGCACACCCAGGCCCCTGAGAGCCTTCAGGAGAGGAGAAAGAAGTGTGAAAAGACCAAAGGGGGATACAGAGTTTGGACTGCTGGGATAGAGGATCCCCTTTCAAAACAGAATATGTTCACCTTACAAGACATCAACTGAGCCTGCATCCTGTACCCAATGACATTCCATTGTCCCTTGAAGACCCTTTTCCCTCTACTTCTTCCTTCCTTACAGGTAGAGACTCTTCTTAAACCCATGCCTAACACTGCTTTGGTAATCAAAGACCAGAGGTTAGATAGTCCAGAGACCTAGAGTCAAACCAAACACTACCAGTTTTTTTAAAGCATCAATAAAATGACTCCTGATGGTTTTTTTGTTTACTCACAGATCAGAGACACTTCCTGTGGCCCAGATGGGAGCAGATGCAGAGACCCACAGATAGACATTACATAGAGAAAGTCTAAATGAGAGGTCTCCATCAAATACCTCTCCTCAGAGCTCAGGGAACCCCAGAGAAGAGAAGGCACAAAGAGCGTAAGAACCAGAGGGGATGTAGGACACCAGGAGAACAAGGCCGTCTGAATCAACTAAGCAAGATGCATACGAGCTCACAGAGACTGAAGCAGCAAGCACAGGGTCTACATGGGTGTGAACCAGGTCCTCTGCATGTATGTCACAGCTTTTAGCTCAGTATTTTTCTGGGACTTCTGAGTGTGAAAACAAGCAGGTCTGACTCTTATGCCTGCTCTTGAACTTCTTTTCCTCCTGTTGGATTGCTGTGTCCAACTTTGAGATGATAGTTTTTGCTTCATCTTACTGTATTTTATTTTGTTGTATGTAGTTGTTATCTCTTAGAAGTCTGTTCTTTCCTAATGAGAGACAAAAGAGGAATGGATCTGGAGGGGAGGGGAGGAGAAACTGGGAGGAGTAGAGGGTAGGGAAACTATAATCAGGATATAGTGTATAAAGAAAGGAATCTAATTTCAATAAAAGAAGAAAAAATAAGAGAGCCTTCCAAGAGCAGCCTATACCATGCAAAGACTACTAAAGCCAAGTTTCAGGTCCAAGCTTGTGTACCCTTCCTAATCACATTCTGAGAACCATTGACCTCCATGAAAGTGAAGTGCCCACTGCTGGGACGGCCTGGGGCTGGGCTATGGACAGGTACCACATAGCTCTTATCAAGCCTCACCCTCACAAATCAGCTCCAACCACACCCTTTCATGGAGTCTACCCCATGTCCCAGTACTTCCCTCAGGTTCCTCTGCCTATCTTACCTGTCCCTAAGTGAGAGTTCTACTTCCATACCAACATTAACAACAAACCCAAACAGGAAAGATATACAACAAGCCAGGTAGGCATGGCAGCATGCGCCTGGAATTCTAGCACTCAGGAGGCTTGATCATGAGTTCAAAAAAGTCTGGGCTACTTGGGAGGATCCAGTCTCATACAACAAAACAACAAAAGGAAAAGTAGAAAGATGTATTCAGTTTCTTGGTTTCAGTATTTTGAACCATCCCGGCATTCTCCTCTCAGATCCGGCTACACTCATCTTCATACTCCCCCTATTCATCTCCTCCTGTGTGTCCTTACACACACCCTACACCCACAGAGCCCCATGTCTGATGCGGAAGACAGCTGTTTAGAGGGCTTTATAGTGTAACCACAGAGTAAAGGAAGGCCGTGGGTCACGCGACTAGTTGGCTGTTAATATTATTTGTACTGTAGAGATACAAATTTTCACAATCCGACTTTTTACAGGAAATGACTGCAATTCTGAAAATGTGTAAAAAGTACTCCTAAATTTATCAAAAGTGGGATGGCTTTGGAGCATGCACGACTGAAGCAAACTCCATGAGGCGATAGGTGCCCACAAACAGCAAAAGGAATCTACCAGAGCTGTGTCAACATTTGGGGTTTGTATATTACACTCAGAGAGTAGCACCAGAGACTATGCCTGCTGCTTGCAGGGAGTCTATGTGCAGCTCTGTCTGTGGCATGAGTGTTGGGCCTCCAAATGGGTGAGAGCATTGTGTACAGCCATCGAGGGTATGCATCGAATAACTGCAGGGTGCTCGTTTTTCATAGGGAATAATGAGGGAAGTGCCTGTTGGAGATGCACTGTGCACAACCCACACCACTGTAAGTTCTTCAGAAATTGTCACTGAATGAAGTAGAGTCCTCCTGTGCAAGGCCCGGAGAGAACAGCTCAGGAGGAAAATGGATTCTGATTCCTCCAACGCCTTGCCCAGATTAAGGACTTGCCCTAAATGCATGAAGTCCCTGGCTTCAATCTCAACAGTGGAAAGAAGATTGCCACCACTAAACCCCTCCTCCTTTGTATGTGGCAGACTCTCCCACAGTGCCCTTAGGTGCCTCGAAGGCTTCCCGCTGCTCATGGAAGAGCAGGGCTCATCCATCTACTGTCCCTGGCAGTTTGAGAACTTACCACCAGGCAAATGGTAGTGTCTCTTTTTCCACTCTTTGGTTCCAGGGAACATTTTTAATTCTAAGGCTTGTGGGTTGGGACCTCTTCTGCCCTTATCACCAAGTAGGTGTATGTGTGTGTGCGTGCAGTGTGTGTGTTTGTGTGTGTGTGTGTACAAGTTGAGATGTACATTTGATAAATGTCTACAACAACTCTTTTCATCCTACCTGATGCAATCCTAATGCCAAGCAGAAGGGCATAAAATGGCTTCTCCAGAACCAGCCATGCTTCCAGCCAGGAACAAACACATAAAATGTGCTCTTAGTTTCAAGCCAGGGAATAAACAACCCCATTCTAACAAATGATTTATAATAGTATTTTGTAAGTCTTGCAAATAGAATAGGAATGAATAAACAATGAGTTGACACCTGCTATTGCTTTTTATTCTTGATAAGATTTGTTTTTCTTTGTAATGGTACTTAAAACGAGCCCGGGGTGGTGATTCAGTGCATGTGTTCTACCTGTAACCATCAAAGCAGGATGGCTAGCATTTCCAGCTCCCTGTCCTTTGTGCTGGGAGCCTCTGTTGTCTAGGTAAGTAAGGATGGGCCCTACATGACCAACGACATGGGACAAAGAGCATCTCCATGGGGGATCCTATTCAGGACCCAGATGCACTGAACACTAGAAATTCTTTCTTCACCCATTCTTTTTTTTATAACTAGTACATAAAAACTGATTAGCTGAGAACACTGTTCAATTGCCAAAGTATTTGCCACACACGTGTACTGCTTGTGCCTGCAATCTCAGCATCAAGGAGGCTGGGACAAGAGGATCACTGATGCTGATGCTGGCTGGCCAGCATCAGTAAGCTCCAGGGCCAGAGAGAGAGACTCTGTCTCAAAAACTAAGATGGAGAGTGATTGAGGAAAATATCTAATGTTGACCTCTGACCTCTGCATGTACCCAAAAGATACAAACAGACATGCACACACACACACACACACACACATCAGATATATATTGAATAACTTCAAGATCCCCAGTGTCTTCCAACAAAAGAGAGATTCAGGAAATTTGTAAATTATAGAACAGAACTTAATTTTTAAAAAAATTAAACAAAATTAAGGATATTTAATCCAGAGAAGAAGACTACATGGCTGTTCACCAAGTCTAGGAATTCATACTTCTTATGAAACACTGGCCATCTAGTCTTCCCTTCCTGAACAGAAATGACTCTGAGTCACATAAGGAAGGGTTTCCCTAGGAAAACAAGAATTTCTGGGTGAGCTGACATCATGAGGTCGCAGCTGGACCTTTTGGGGAAATGACTGTGGGACAAAAGTACACATTAGTCCCACTAATTCTAGAAGATATTGGAGCAACTCTGTCTTTGAAACGTCTTCCACCTGTTTGTGATTGCATGGTACTTCTTAGGGCCAGGGAGCAAGCCACTAAGAGCCTTCCCAACCTTCCTCCTGTCTGCCTTCCCTCTTGCTCTTTATTGTGATTTCTATGTAAGAAGTCCCCCACAGGATCATATGCTAGACTCTTGTTCCCCAGATAACTGTGCTATTTTGGAAAGTTCTGGAAACTTCTCTACAGAAATGAAGTAACTTATGGGGGAGTTTTCTCAATTGAGGTTCCCATCTCTCAAATGACTTTAGCCTATGTCGTGTTGACACAAAACTAGCCAGCTGCTAGCTGGATGTGCTGGGATCTAGAGATTCCTAAGATGTCTGGGTCACAGAGGGTTTGCCTTTGCTGGCATAAGGCTGCAGATCTAAGATCTGAACCTGAGCATCCACTCATGGCTGTAATGTGAGGCCTTCCACACTGCACACAAGTCTTCTATAACCCCAGGTGTGTAAGATACAGGATCATGTTCTCCATATCCACGGAGAACCAAGCTAGGCAGCAGCCAGGTGAAACTGGAATTGGCGAAAGGAGCATCAGCGAAAAGACAATTATTATCACACCTAAGCTGTGGAACAGAAGGGAATGGCTTCCAGTTTGAAACTGATTAGGACTAGAGGTACTATAACTAGGGTTATTGATTGAAGGGGGTGGGGAATCAACTCTTTTGACTGCTAAACATCTCTGAAACTACTTTGTCACTACTTTCTAACAAAGGAGACTCAACGTGAAAGAAACTACATTTCCACAACATCTTCCAAATGTCCCAGCACATATGTACTAAGGATGATGGCTCCCAGGTAGCTCAGTGGGCAGGACACCGTGTGCAGAGCCACCTCCAGGAGCACTTACCGGTTGCCGACCCTTAAAGAGACAACCACACACCCAAGGTGAGCGAGCTTCCACCAGATGCCCAAGTGAAAGACAGACAGAGAGCACATGGAAAGAAGTTGCTCCTTCGCTTTTCCTGATTAAGGACATGGAGGCTTGGAAAGCCCTGGAGAGTGGCTGGGGTGGACCAATGGATACACTGAAGTCTGCACCAGACTTTTTGTTTTATGACTGTATCCTTTCTTTCCCCTGAGAAGAGGTCCCATAGCCCCTAAGAAGCACTGTATGGCTGTGTTTTATAACCACTGTTCCAGACGGCTTTCTGCAGTGATGGACATGTGTGTGGTTCAGACTTGTGATCAACAGCAGCATGTGACTATTAAAGGATATAGTGGTTTATTTTATTTTAATTAAGTAAATTTAATTTTAAAGGCCTAGGGACATGGCTCAGGTGGCAAAGTGCTTGCTTTGCAAACATAATTGTCTGAGGTGGATCGCTAAAGTCCTTGTAAATAGTCCAAGTGTGATGGTATAGTCTTGTAATCCCATCACTGGGGAGGCAGACACAAGTAGATTCCTGGGACTCACTGTCCAACCAGCCTAGCCTACTTAGTCATGCTACTGTTTTTTATGGATAGGCCTATCTCAAAAAGAAGGTGGGTGCGCTCCAGTAGGTGGTCCAATACTCATGAGTGTATGGGAGGCACAAAAACAGATTCATGAACTAAAGATTCAGACTAAAGAAAAAGAAGAAAACATAAAGTTGGGAGAGGGGTTTGGGGTGGGGCTAGAAAGAGTTGGAAGAAGGAGGGGGTGTGAATCTGATATGAAATACATGGCATGCATGTATGAAATTCTCAGAGAATTAATAAAATTTTATATAATTTAAAAGTAAGTAGCTGGTACCCAAGGCTGGCAGATGAAATTGTGCTCTGGCCTCCACATCCATACGTGCATATACATAGACACCTGCACACACACAAGTGCACACACAATATTTCAATCTGAAAGAGCACAACTCAAGATATACAGGAGAGATGAAGGACTGCCAGGGGCAGGGGCTGGGAGAAGGCTAAGCACAAGGAGCCATTCAGGGGACGTGCCGAACCAACATTCTTCTGCATCGCATTCTTGCTAGTTATTATGTGACTTCAAAGCTCCCACGGAATCACACACACACACACACACACACACACACACACACACACACACACACACACACGAGTGGCTGGACCGCTAAAGTTCTTAGCCACTGAAGGCTAAGCTCACAACCAAAATGTCAAAAACTAGCGAGCTCTGTCATAGACAAATTGAAAACTGCAATTAGCTGTGTGTGGCTCTGGCTGGCACACTGAATATGCAACTGCAGACTGTCAGTCCTTTAAAAGACTCCAGGCAGGTGTGCCAGCACTGACTCAGCTGGCCTTTCATGCCCGTCAGATGTGTCAGCTCAGACGTTGTGTCCCTGAGTTGCCAGATTCAAGACCATTCCTGCCTCCCAGATAAGAGCAGCCTCAAAGGACACACTGATTCCCCACTCGGTTCTTTCCATGCCCACTGAGGAAAGCCAATCCTACTTGGCAAGCAGGCGATTCTTTTGGGAAGTCTAAGTTAGTCTCCCAGGTTCTCACCCAGGCGTGATTAGATATTCTCTCCTCCAGACAACCAAAGAGCCAAGTTGTCCCAATTGTACAGTTGCATTGGTGATAGCTTCCACCCACGGCCAACAGGAACTTTGCTTTGGAGTCTAACAAATAAACCGTTGTTGTTTGTTTTCAGTACCACGTTGGTGTAGACATCATCAGAGAAGCAGATGGGCAGGTGGCACTGGACTCCTGTCTTCCTTAGCTGGCAGCTGGTGTCTGCTTATATTCATTCTCTCAGTTCATCCTGGAGTGGAAAATTGGCAGGCAGTTTGCTATGTGATTGAACTCATGTACCAAAAATGGAGGGATCTCAAGTCGAAGGATATACATTAAATGAGGCTTTGTGTCCTGAAACAATAGGATGGGGAATCTAAGGAAGGGACGATGCTAGAAATCAGGAAGAGTGTAACTCCCTGAAGAACTCAGCCAATGAGAAATTTAGAACCAGAGAAATGCAGTTAGAAACATCAATACCACTGTTTTGTACCAAATCCACATGCTGGCCACTTTTGCTTTTTCTCTAGGATGACATCTAACTTTGAAAGATGAATGAACAGCTTCAGTTTGGTTACTCCAAGTCTCCAGGACTCTTATTATGACATGAGGACCATTGTTTCTCACAGAAGCTATCTCCCAGGCTTATGATGACTCTTAGATACAACTCCAACTCTTTTCCTTCGGGTACTGATAATTTCCCAAGACTGTCCTAACTGCTTCACAAGTTGGATAGTTTAAAACAGTAGAAATAGATTTGTTGTGGCGCTGAAGCCCAAAAATCCAAAAGCCGGGGGTCAGCAGGGTTGACCTCTTGAACCTTCAAGAGAGAATCTACTGCAGGTCTCTGATCTCCTTCCGGTGTTTTCCAGAGTTTCTGAGTTCCTGGACTCATGGCCACCTCCTTATAGCCTCTATTTCCACCTGCACAGATTTCTGTTCTCTGGCTCTGCCACATGTTCATATCCCCCTTTTCTTAAAGGATTTGACCACATCTACAAAGATCCAGCTCCAAAAAGGCCATAGTCTCAGGTACCAGGAACTGAATAGAGTTTTTTTTTTATAGATATAAGTCACCCCTAGAGACCACTGCTACCTTTGAAGCAGAATACCTTCCCCCAGAATGGACTGTATTAGGCCAGGATGACTTCAGTTCTGGCAACCTTTAAGTTGTACGCGCACACACGTGCATGTGTGTGTGTGTGTGTGTGTGTGTGTGTTTGTATGTTTCCAGTAGAGCAGCTTCATCGTGGCACTGATGTCATCTTCTTGGCAAAGAATGGCTCCTGGTTAGTGCTTCCCAAAACTGAGTCTCAGCATCCAACAAAGACTGCCCTCCTTTTGCTGCAAGGTGGGCTCCCAAGGCAAGACTGTGGTACTCCTGCACCTGTGGCTCCGGAGGATTTGCTAGAGCACAGTAGGCACATGGGTAGAGGAGATGCAACAGCATAAGAGAAGGAGGGTTTAATTCCAAATCATCATTGCTTTATGTGACAATGGGCAAGGTCATGTTCGGGTCAATTTCTTCATCAGTGACTCATGATGGAATGGCTCCTTCACAGGGTTATTAAGGTCATTGAATAACATGCCAGGCACTTAGCTGCTGAGAAGTGTTAATTTTTAAATCTTTCGTTTTTGACATTTTCCTTTCATATTTTACATGCACTAATGAGTCCTTATTAAAAAAACAATTTCTATCTAATATTAAAATACAAACAAGAAGAGTAAATTAAAACATCTGTAATTCTCCCGCTGCAAGATAATGATATTTTAGCTTTGGTGGCTTTCCGTGGTCTCTTAAAATGCATATATTTACACATAGCTCTTCTGTAAAATTGGTTTCATTCTGTTCTTGTTTGTTTTGTTACCACCTCCACTTAACAAGATAATACATTTTCATATTTAATTACATGGTCTTCTACAGCCTAGCTCATAATGTCTGCAGAGTAACACATCCTAGATATGACATAATTTCTTCAATTAATACATTTTGCCTGTCAGTTGAGCTGTTCCCGATTCTTCTACAGTTATTTATTTAGTGTGTATATGTGTGTGTATGTGAGAGAGACAGAGACAGAGAGACAGAGACAGAGAGTACATGAGTATGGGCACTTAAATGCCATAGGATGCAGGTCCAGATCAAGGACATCTTGTGGGAGTTGGTTCACTATTTTTACTATATGTGGTCTGAGAATTGAACTCAGGTCTTCAGGCTTGCCAGCAGGTGCTTTTGCATACTGAGTCACTTTGCTGGTCCAATTTTTAAAAAGTTTTTGGAGTGTGTATGTGTGTTGTGTGTTTGCATAAATATATGAATATATGCGCATGCATGTGGGGGATATTCATGCACTTGTGTAAGTGTTTAGGACAGAAGACAGCACTGGACATCTTGGAGCTGAAGTTATTGGAGTACTCAAGATGCTTGGGTCATGCTATGTGGATGGAGGTATCTGAACCCTGGTCCTCATGACTGTGCAGCGAGCATTCTCAGCTACTGAATTAAATTTTTTAAAACTATTTTAGTCAGTACTGTAAAGGACATTCTTACCAATAAAATTCTGTGTAGCTCTTTGATTATTTGTTTTGTTTTTTAATTAAATTTTTTATGATCCTGAATATTTATTATTATTATTATTATTAAAATTTTCACCTCCTCCCATTTCCCTCCCTCTCACCCCCTTCCCCCTCCCCCTCCCTCTCCAGTCCAAAGAGCAGTCAGGGTTCCCTGCCCTGTGGAAAGTCCAAGGTCCTCCCCCCTCCATCCAGGTCTAGGAAGGTGAGGATCCAAACAGACTAGGCTCCCACAAAGCCAGTACATGGAGTAGAATCAAAACCCAGTGCCATTGTCCTTGGTTTCTCAGTCAGCCCTCCTTGTCAGCCATGTTCAGAGAGACCAGTTTGATCACATGCTCCATCAGTCCCAGTCCAGCTGGCCTTGGTGAGTTCCCATTAGCTCGGCCCCACCGTCACATTGGGTGGGCACACCCCTCACGGTCCTGACTTCCTTGCTCATGTTCTCCCTCCTTCTGCTCTTCATTTGGACCTTGGGAACTCAGTCCAGTGCTCCAATGTGGGTCTCTGTCTCTATCTCCATCCATTGCCAGATGAAGGTTCTATGGTGATACGCAAGATATCCATCAGAGTGGCTATAGTATAGGGCCAGTTTAGGCGCCCTCTCCTCAGCTGCTCAAGGAACAAGCTGGGGACATCTCCTTGGACACCTGAGAACCCCTCTAGAGTCCTGATTATTTGTTTTGGAAAAATCTGTAAAAAGTAGAATTACTTAAGTCTCCTTTCTAAATGACCACTTCATATCTCTCTCTATCTCTTTCTTCTTCTCTGTCTCAGCTGATAACCCTCTCCCCTTTTTTCTTTGCATTAGTTCCTTGAGCATTTTGTACAATGGGTTTTGATCACATTTATCCTCTCAACTCTCTCTGGAACCACCTAGCCCCATCAGCTTCCCCATCCCCCTCTTTTCGTCCTTTTCTCAAACCATCAAGACAATTTGTCTTGCCCAAATAAATCTGGATGTGTGATCTGCAACTGAAGTGTGGCCAGATTATCAGGGACCACACTGTTGGAGAAAATCGTCCCTCCCTTTCCTGACATCTAACAATTGTCAATAGCCCCGTGGGTAGGGGTGGGAAATTTTGCTCAACTCTCATCCCCATGCTGGAATTTGGTCTGGCACAGGTCTTATATGGGCCATCACAACTGCTGTAAGTTCTTATGTGCAGCTGCCCTGCTGTGTGGAGAAAATAATGCTTTCTCATAGTCATCCTCTGTGGAACAGTCTTGTTGTACACTATGAATATGCATTACTCTCACCCACTGCCTCTGGCTCTTATGATTTTTCCATGCCCTCTTCTGAAATGATCTCTGGGACATGGGGGAGGAGGGGTGCCTCATATATAGTCAGTCCCTTTGGAGTCGAGCGTTCTGGACTTTCTTATTCTCTGCACCTTGGGTGGTTGTGTGTTTCTCTGTTAATCACCACCTACTGAAAATAGCTTTTCATATGAGGGTTGAGAGATGTACTCTTTGGTCTCTAGGTATAATGATAGGTCATCAGAAGTCAGTGTAATACCATGTCTGTTTAGTGGAACAACAATAGAAGGTTCTCCCCTAGGACTTAGGACCTGTCTAGACAGGTTCTTGGTTCAATAATGGTAGTGAATATATGTTTCATTTTGTAAGTGGGGCCTAAGTCCAGCAAGGAAGTGGTTGGTTATTCCCACTACGTTTGTGCCACTGTTGTGTCAGTGGGGATGTCTTCCCAGGTCAGTCATGACTGGAGCTGAAAGCATTTACAGCTTGGTATGATCGAAGGTTGCTTTTCTCCTCCAGTTGCAAGCATAGAACCTTCTAGCCCTGTGAAAAATAGCCAGTAGGAACTTCCCCCTTTTTTTTCATGAAAAGCAGAAAATATCCAAAGAATCTCATCTTTGCTTGGCCAACCAATTTCATAACATCCAGCCCTCCTTCCGTGCTCACACACGACTTAGCTCCTGGCTGCATAAGTTACACTCAACCCTGCCTGGGAGCAGGCTCCATATCTCTTTTCTTCCCGAGTACACAACTCCTTTAGTTCTTGGCTGCCTCTGCTACATCTTCAGACAGACTTATTCATTTTCCTATCTTAACTTCCTTTAGTTACTAGAAGAAGTGGCCAAAAACCTAATGGTTTAAGATAAATAGTGTTCATTATCTTTAAGTCTAAAGATCAGAAGTCCAAAGGGAGAGTGGTTAATGAAAAATCACGATGTTACCAGGGTTCCTTCTTGAAGCCCAGTGAAAGCATTCATCACCAGCCACTTCCAGAGCTTACAGGCTCCCCAACTTGTTAATGTCTCAATCTCCATGCCCATTGGCTCATAGGTCCATCAAAAGCTAACAGTGGGTCACCTCCAATCATTCTCTGACTAGGAATTTCTTGCTTCTCTTGAAGAAAACTCTTAGAATTGGAGCCCCTCAGTGTCCCAAGATAGCATCATCTTCTACAGAACCCCATATTAATCACATCTGCAGGAACCCCTTCTGCCAGTCTAGGTGACACACTGTGGAGCTTCATGATGCTAACCACTGTCTTCTTTGCTCTCTGAGCCCAGACCAGCTGGTTCTGTACCTACCACTGTTGGGCTCGAGCCACACACATTGATCTCCATGGAGCCATACACAGTAGGTCTCAGTCCTACCATTACATCTCTGCGGGGGCCAGATGGTCAGTTATTTTCTTTGTGAAATTCTCCATACTTGTAAGGTACTAGACGTTTCTGCCTTGTCCCTTGTTTAATGTCATCAGTTGCTCCCTCATCTCTTTTACTAAGCCCTCTCCTTCATCTCGACCATGAAATGTGGCCCAGGGTACTCCATTTGTGTGACTGCCTGGGTGACTTAATGCAGCCCTACCACATTACATAGTTACCCTGCACGGCTCTGCTCTCGACCTCTCTGACCTCCTAAGTGAGCTGCGCATCTCCATCTTGACGTGCCCAACCCCACATCCACGTCCTTCAGTTTCTGCCTGTGCAGCGTGCTCCTCTCATCTCTTCATGGCATGGTGTACCCAGGAGCTCAGGAGAAAGCACAAGGCTCACTTTCTCCCTCTTTCCTTCGAAGTCAGAACTACTCCATCAGTAGTTCTTAGAAGTGTTTCCATTAGCAGATATCCCTCGACTGGGTCTTCAGCATTGCCAGCATCTTGCACAATTCTCCCTGTGCTGCACTGGTACCCATCCTTGCTACTGGGATTGCTGGTCGGTGTGCTTTTAACCCTCCCGACTCCCTACAGCCTGTTTCTCATGCAGAAGGTGAGAAGACTTTGAAAATTTTAAGTCACTATGTATTGTTCACATGCTCAAAATCCTTCAGTTTATTGTGTTCAAGGCTAAAATAGTAGCCAATGTATTAACTAAAATCAGGCTCTAGGAGCCTCCATAATGTGGGCATGCAGTGCTTGGAGCCCTGCCTGCATTTAAGTATCACGCTGGGGGAGTTTTGAAAATGACAGTAACTGGGTGTTTCCTGTATAACATAAGCCAGACTCTCTGGGCATCAGACCACCTTAAAAGCCTTCCAAATGATTCTCCTGGGAGGACTGAGGACACCAGGGTTCCTGCCTGAAATAAGAAGGCAGCTGGGCATGAGAAAGCAGTGGACTTCAGACTGTCGGGTCATTATTCATGTGGACTTAGAGGCTTCCCTGCAGCTTCAGACAGAAAATGTTGATTCTGTATCCACTTGGGCTTTGGACCCAGGCGTTGTCTCAGACATTGGTAGGAAGTTGGTGTGGCACCTAGCTATGTGAACTTAGAAGACCACATAGGTTTGTGGGACCCTCCTCAGATTCTTCTGTGGATATACTACAGTCCAGAGTGAAGAAACCAAGGAGTCTACATAGAATATCTCTGAGCTCTGGGGTCCTCTGTGTCTGTCCCACATCCCAATTCCCAGACCCAGGAGTAGGCTAAGTTATGTAAAAGTAGACACAAAGGTTATTGATCAATTGAAGGTGGCTACATAGGTAACTCAATAAATGGGTAGGTGGCTAGATGTGGTGCACACGCTCATAGCTTAGCACTCAAGAGGTGAAGACAGACACTGCAAAGGTCAAAGATAACATGGGCTACATAGTGAGACCCTCTCTCTCTCTCAAAAAAAAAAAACAGGTTTGGGGATTATACAAGCAGGCCCAGTGTAATCACAAGTATGTCTTGTTGAACAGTGTCTTCCAAAAGCAAATGTCCCCTGGAGCCTCAGAAGGTGGCCCTATGTAGAAATGGGGTTTCTGTAGGTGTCATTGATTAAATCAAAACAATATAATGTGGGTTATGGCAGGTCCTAAGCTAGTGACTGCTGTTCTGATAAGAAAACAGGGACACAGAGACACAGCGTGGAAGGACTAGGTGATAGGGTTGAGTTAACAGTGCCACCGGCCAGGCAGTGACAGGGATGTAGGAGCTGGGAAATGGGTGAGGGCTGGGTTCTCCTTCACAGCCAACCTTTTAGGTCCAGGTTCCCAAAGTCTGGTCTTCAGAGCTGTGAAGGTGGGGTAATTTTGAGCACCTGTTAGAGATGTTCTGGGAAAATAACATGGGGTCCTTATGCATGTAAGAAGACAGAAGAAGAGTCATCATCACAGAGATGGAGGTGTGAAGACTCTCATGGCCCCTGCTGGCTCAAGACAAGGAGGGGCACGAATGTAGGCAGCTTCTAGAGCCAGAAACTGCAGAAAGCAGAAAAACGGGCTCTCCTTCGAACCTTCTAGAAAGAATGTGTCACTCTGAAACCGAGATTTTTGACCTAAGAACCATGTTTAGACTTCTACCTTTTAGAACAATTATGGAATAAAGCTGTATTGTTTTCAGTCAGTAGGTTTGTGGGACTTTGTTAAAGTAAAAATAAACCTCAAACATGATAATTTTTTCTGTGCCTTTTTAGAGGAAACTGAAATTTTTATACTTATTTATTGTTTATGTAGGAGGAGGAATGCCATAGCTTGGGTGTGGAGGTCAAAGAGCAACTTCTGGGCGTTGGTTCTGTCCTTCCACAGGCAGATCTGCAAGTCAAACCAAGTTGTCGTGCTTGGTAGCAAGCGCTCTTCACTCTCTGAGCCCTCCCTCTCGCCTTCGCTTGGTTTTTGTTTGTCTTGTTTTTAATATAGAATAATTCCAAACGTTTTTTACTAAGCTCTTATAAATTCCTTTGTTGTATTTGTTCTCATAATTCTTAGAGCTCCTTTCCATTGACACTAGATAAATATTCCCTATATTTTCTTCATTTTTCCTAATTCACTTTTTGCATTGATTTTACAATTCAGTAGTTCTTAGCATTCATTTCTGGTTGATGATAGATGCTTTGAGAATCTGTGGAAGCCAAAGCCGCTTCCCGAAAGAACACAGGTACACAAATGCAAAACTTAACCCACTGATATACTGGGGGAGGAGGGCTGTGTGTGCTGCCAAATCCTGATTGGCTTCATGGAAGAGAAAGAGGACACTCTTCCTGAGTGACCAGAGGTGACCCTGTTCAGCTTGGGGTAGGGTATTACACTAGGCATGATTTGGCTTTACTTTGATGTGACCCAACTACTTGAAAGAAGCATACATTTGGATTCACAGTTTCAGAGGTCAGAGTCCCTGTCTCCCTGACTGTGCTGGTCCTGGGCCTGCAGTGAGGAACAACATCAGAGCAGAAGGGCAGAGTGGAGCGGAGCTGTGTATCTTTAGGCATTAGAAAGACAGAGAGGAGGATGCCTAAGCTGGAGAGCTTCCTCCTCCTTGCCATTTTACTCCATCTGGGCCTCCAGCCTATTAATGCCGCCCACATTTAGGGAGGGTTTTTACTCATTGCCTCCAGAGCCATCCTCACAGACACACCCAGAGAAGTGGGCTTTCCAAATTGCCTAGGTTGTCTTTCACTCCAATCAAGCTGACAACCAAGATTAACCATCACAGGAGGAAAAGGGATTTCTTATAGGCAGAAGAAAGTTCATTTCCAAAGGAGAGAAAGAGAGGCAAGAGGAGAAATTAGGCCTATGTCTCAAAGCTAATGAGAAGCCTACTATAGCTGGAACAATATGTTGAGGGAAGACAAGGAGTTCTCACACACCTGACCATGGACCAGTCAGGAAGATATCTGTTACTGGTCCATGGACCAGACAGGAAGATATCTGTTACTGGTCCGTGGACCAGTCAGGAAGGCATCATCCTGCACATTGTGCAGTAAGGAGAACATCAAGACCTCTAGTGGTTAGCGGTAATTGTCAACTTGATGTAATATAGCTTCTGGCTATGCCTGTGAGAGATTATCTTGATGACATTAATTGAGGTGGGAAGACTTGGCCACCTTTGGTGGCACCGTTCCCCGCCTGGGAACCTGGCCTGTGGAAGTGACAGAAGGGAGAAGAACAGCGAGCCCGCCGCTCGCTCTGTGCTTCTTTTGCTGCAGATACAATGTGAGGAACTGAGTCAAGGCCTCCCTCCGTGGCTTCCCCACAGTGATAGGCTGTACCTTGAACTGTGAGCAGAACAAATCCTCCCCCTCTTAAGCTACTTTCCTAGCATATCTTATCACAGCAACTGAAAAGAA
This sequence comes from Microtus pennsylvanicus, assembly GCF_037038515.1. NCBI lineage: Eukaryota > Metazoa > Chordata > Mammalia > Rodentia > Cricetidae > Microtus > Microtus pennsylvanicus. Next base: position 76,045,808 of record NC_134583.1, read on the forward strand.
ACTGAGACAGAGCCTGAAAAAATATCAGAAACCTTAAAGAAAAGCACTTGGGAAAGTTCTAAGTGTGTGTACAGGTGTGTCAGCTAGAAAAAGTTCATGTTCCCATACACTTGGATGAAGCCATAGCAGCATCTTTCTCTGAAGGTTTTCTCATGCATAGGTGCGAGGATGAGCTGGAGATTCCTCCATGCACAGGTGTGATGTTGAGCTGGGGATTCCCCCATGCACCGGTGCAATGACAAGCTGGGGATTCCTCCATGCACAGGTGTAATGATGAGCTGGGATTCCCCCTTGCACAGGTGCAATGACAAACTGGGGATTCCCCCATGCACAGGTGTGATGTTGAGCTGGGGGTTTCCCCATGCACAGGTGTGATGTTGAGTTGGGGATTCCCCTATGCACAGGTGTGATGATGAGTTGGGGATTCTCCAATGCACAGGTGTTATGTTGAGCTGGGGGTTCCCACATGCACAGGTGTGATGTTGAGCTGGGACTTTCTCCATGCACAATTGTGATGACAAGCTGGAGGAACTGGGAAGATGTTTCCCTAACCACCTTTGAACCAATGATTACTCACACTGAGACCCAGAGAGAAGTTAAGACATTTGTCCAAGGCCGGTGATTTGTGGAATTAAACTCCCAGAGGGCAAGAGTGGACAACCGTGGCATAGTTAACACAAACTTTAGCCAAATGTATAAAAGCAGACTTTTCAGAGCTTGAACTGCTCTCAGATGTGATCTTTATCACTCACTAACCGATAAGGCCTCTGAGGCCCAGCGAGGTTAAGTAACTCCTCTCAATCACAGAGGCTAAAGCTAATCTTGATCCAAATTCTAGGGAGTTTGAAGGACTGTGGGGAAAATCACATAATGTCCTAAGCAGCGAAAGCAGACCTTTGCCTGCAATTCAATGGGGCTTGGAATCAGGGCCTACATTGAATTCAGACAATCTTTTTAAGCAGCCCAACAGGCAACATGCCTTGCTATGTGCCTCTGAGAAGTGAGCAAGGCCTTACACACTGTTTGCCAACGTGTGCTCCATTGGACCCCAGCTTTGTGAGGGCAGCATGTACTTTCAGCCCTTGTGTCTACTATCCTGTGTTTTGGGGCATGCATGTCTGCCACATGCTCACATTCCTAGCTAAAGCTGTGCTCCAGTGTCTCCTCATTTTCCTTGTGCCATGTGGCTGGGAGCCAAGCAACAGATAATCCCATGGCCACCCTTCAGCCCACAGTGTTCAGGGCCTTTGCATGTGCTTTCTAAGACAGTTTCTGCGTTCTCTGACCCTGCCCTGGAAACCCTGCTTTACTAAAATTCCCCCTCTCAAAACTCATCTTCTACAGCTGTGTTCATGGCAGCAGTGACCTCAGCACCAGAGAGGTAACAACAGCTCAAATGTCCTTTGGTAAGCAGATAAGTCAAGTGTGGCATTGTACGAAATAACATGACTCAGACTTAAGAAGGAAGGAAATGTTGGCATGTGCCCCATCAGGTATGGACCTTGAGGACGTTGTGCTATGTGAAGTAAGCGGTTGCCATAAGAAAAACTACATATGATACCACTTGCAGTAGCTACGTTGCTGATGCTATTACAAAATGCCCAGCAAAGGTCAATCAAGGGAGAAATGGCTTGTTTTGGCTCACAGTATGAGAGTGTAGTCCTTCACAACCAGGAAGGCATGGCAGCGGGAGAATAGGGCTGGTCACACTTGGGTCCACAGTCAGGAAGCAACTATGAACGATGGTCCTCAACTCACTTCATCTTTTACTTAGTTTAAGACAGTGCTTTCTCACGCTCAGAGTGGCTCTTCCCACCTCAAATAATCTAGAACAATGGTTCTTCATCTCAAATAATCTAGAACAATGGTTCTTGGCTTCCCTAATAGCTGTGGCCCTTTAATACAGTTCCTCGTAATAACCTCCAACCATACAATTATTTCATCACTACTTCATAACTAATTTTGCTGTTGTTGTAAATCTCACTGTAAATATCTGATATGAAGGATATCTGATACCTAACCACCCAAAGGGGTGGCAACCCACAGGCTGAGAACTGCTGATCTAGAAACTAACTCTTGGACACGCCCAGAGATTTGGCTCCTGAGTGATTCTAGATTGCACAAGTTGGCAATATCAACCAATACCCAGCATATATGAAGAACTACAGCTGTCAGATCTGCAGTCAGAAAGCAGAATGGTGGCTGCCAGGGGTTGGGGGAGGGGAAACGGTGCCTAGAGGACAGACACCCAACATGGAATAAGGCAAAGTTCGGAGCCTTCACAGCAATGTGAGTATAGCTCACTGAGACAGATCAGAGGTACCCGGATCTCCCTCAGAGTATGTGACTAGGAGTGAGGCCCTGTTATATATTGTTAATTACATCAGTGTAAGGTTCTTCTTGTAAATACCCTTAAAGGTTCGCTGTTCCTTCAGAGAAGCTAAGTTGCTGGAGGCTGGTGATGGAATTCATGCAATTGTTCATTCTTTCCACCTGCCTGGTGCCTTAGGTAGGGAACTGTCACTCAGACCTGTGATGGCCGGCTCAGTGGTCATCGTGGCACCCCTACTGTTTCGAACACCTTGTGGATATCCTGAGGAAACTATTGGTACCCTAACTGGACAGAACCTGAAGACGCGGCCAAAGCCGCAAACTTTGGGAGGCCTTGCTGCAGTCACTACACTGCAGGCAATGGGCACAGACTTCGGAAGACTCCACTCCTGCCAAGAAATGCTGCAGTGACTTCTAGTTGGCCCTGCTCATTCTGCAGCTATTTTCTCTCTGGACAGAAGGTAGACACCTTTCTAGTGACTCAGCCAAAATCCTGTGATTGGCAGAGTCACTGTGTAAGGTTTGTGATTGATGGGATTAGAAGCCATGGTGTGATCCGTGTATTTACGATCCCCCAGCAGGTTTGGCATGCTCCTTCCTTGCTCTGTAATGAAGCTGTTCTTCAGTCTTGTCAGGTTAGCTTGGTAGTTTCCTACTGAGTATTTTCCTCTGATGTTGCAACAGTAGGCACCAACAAAGGCATCTCTCAGAGGGTCTTTTGCCTGTTCTTGGAGAAAATGGGTTGAGCTGTTTCACAAAAAGCATAAAGAAGAAAAAAAAAGGCCCTAGAGCTCCCTTCCCTAGCTGTGGAAGCAGCAGACACCGCATCAAGATGGAATGAGTGAAGGGTTCCCGAGGGCAAAGGGCTGTGGTACCTGAAACTCTGAGCTGCAGCAGTAGCTGTAGGCCAGTCAAGCACCCCATACTCCAAACCAAGCTGCTAGAGTAGGGGGCAGCTAAAGAGTTTCCAAACGTGAGAGGGGATAGACATTACCAGAACCTGAAGAAGAGCAGATGCATCGGGAAGGCGAGAAACCGCAGCAATGCTGGCCCACTATAGGAGACCGCGACTGTGAAGGGGCACAGGTAGGGGCTTAGGACGAACGCTACAACTCTGGCCTCTGGAGGAGTCTGAGAGCTGCCAAAGATTAGAGACCCGAGGAGTCCAGGCTAAGGGGCTGTGACTCTTGATGGTCACAATTTAGAGCAATAAGCTCTGCCCTGAACGTTAGAACAAGAAACTTCCAGCTTTGAAAGCTTGAGTCAAAAGGCTTGGAGACATACACCTCTGGATTTGGAAGCCCAGGCTGTGAGACTCTAAGCTCAGTACAAACACTAAGGAAGCCTGTTCTTGTTAGTTGTTAGTTGGAGTCAGGCATGCCTCCAACTCATTCTGCAGCAAGGCTTGTCTTGAACTTGCAGCTGTCCTCTTGCTCCAACCTCTCAAGTGCTGGGATTGCACGCATGCATGGCCATATCCCACTTCCCAGGCACAGTTTGTAACCAGATGGAGCAAAAGAAACCCCAGCCAGCCTCGGCAATAACCTTACTGAACTAAACACTTAAAGATGGCTAAACGTAGGGCTGGAGGAACCGCTCAGGAGTTAGAATGCTTACTGCTCTTGTAGTGGATGAGAGTTTGGTTCCCAGAACTCACAGCAGGCTGCTCAAAAACACCTGTAACTCCAGTTCCCGGGGATCCAACACCTTCTTCTGGCTCTCTGGGCACCCACAAACACCTACACATATTCATACTCACACATACAAATAAAAATAAAACCCATCTTTTTTAAAAAAGTCTAAGTGGTGAGTTTTCATATACAGTTTACCATTATTTTTTAAATTTTGCATATATGTTTTTATGCATCTGGGTGTTTTGCCTGCATGTATGTCTATGTACCACACATGCCTGTTGTTGCTGCTGCTGCTGCTGCTGCTGCTGCTGCTGCTGCTGCTGCTGCTGCTGCTGCTGCTGCTGCTGCTGGAGACCAGAAGAGGGCATGAGATACCCTGTAATGAGACTTACAGATGGTTGTGAGCTGCTGTGTGGGTGCCAGAAATAGAACCTAGGTCTTCTGAAAGAGCAGCCAGTGCTTTTAACCACTGAGCCATCTCTCCAGTCTTTACCGCTATTTTGTTGTTTTAAACAAAACTATTTAACACTTAAGCCTCTGCTGCTTACTCAAAAAATTCCTGAGTCCCCACAGTGAGTGAGTTAAATGGTTCCTGGTGTCACGGGCATCAGGTGCTTTCTTCCAGCAACCAGGGGTCTCTGGAGGAAACTGTACCTGCCTCTCAGAGGGTCAGTAGCCCCACACCCAGCACTGGTCCTGAGCCAGGGCCATGGCTCAGGGCACTTCGCTGTATCAATTAGGACTCTGAGCGGGATGCTTCCTGGAGGCATTAAGCTTTCTCCGACTCCTGGATATGATCACAGAGTCACAGACACTCACTCTGATGCTGCTACAACCGACGGGTCATTTGTAAAGGATTGGCTTGACAAGTCGGACACTTTCCTTTTGAAAAATGGAGATGAATATGAAAATATTGAACATCTTGAAGGAATGGCATGATTTACAGAGGCATTAATGAGAGCGGAGCCCTGCCCAGCTCAACTCTTCATGCCAGCCACAGACTTGCCTCCATCTCCTTCCTCCCTTATCAGACCTGCTATCCAGAAGCCTATAAATATCGCTGTAGCATATTCTGTGGTGTTAAGATGGCAGCTGTGGTGATAAAAGTGTCTACAGAGCTCCAGGGTATGTCACACACAGAGAGAGATGGCCTGGAGACTCAGCACAGAAAGTATTCAAGATGAAGGCTGGTTTGGAGTGCTCTGGGCAAGCAGGCAGGAGGAACAAGGAACCTCAGAAGCAGGCAGGAGGAATAAGGAACCTCAGAAGCACTTTCTAAGGCCAGGCTGTCCCTGAGCACCTGAGGTTTTTGCTACTTGTGGTGCTTGGAAATGACAGAGCACGCCCCCCCTCCCCAAGTTCCAACTTGTTTCCATGGTTCCCTAGCCCTCTCATTACACCCTCATCCAATATAACAGCACACAACTAAATGGCCTCCCTGAAGACAATCACAATCCTGACTCACATTGGCTCAACGCTTCATGCAAGTCAAGCCCTGCACCAAGCATTTTGAAATAGGCCATCTCATTTAAGCCTCCAATAATGACACAGTAAACTCCGTTATCTGCACGTGCCTATGGAGGACATTAATGTGAGTGAAGGTCAGGTGATCTGCTCAAGGGCTTACTTGTGTGATGTCAGGAGGAAGACAAACTCAAGGAGACTGGATGACACCACCGTAAGTCAACATGTGCTAGGTTGCTGTGAAAACATACTGGGGGAACAGGAATCAAATTCAGCCCCACTCGGCAGATGATCAAAACTGCAACCCAAATGTCTGGGTCCCAAGCATTCCTGACACCTTGATAAAGGGGCTGGTAGAGGGAGTGGTAGCAAGAGAGGTAGGGTGTCCTTACTCAAAATCAAGGTGTCAGGTTCCATGCAGGATGACGGAGTGGCATGCAACAGCTGCCACAGCCAGGAAGACAGACTTTGATCCTAAGGGACAAGCTCACAAGCAAATGGCTCACAGGTGAGGAGCCATCATAAAACATGTACTGGGTTGTCCCATGGAGTACAGCCACCCTGAGGAACTCATGGGCCAACAGTCAAAGATCACCAATGAGATTCCCTACACTGCTCACCTACCACACAGGTAGGACCAACCGTTCAGGCTCCACTGGCAAGCAGGATGCCTGAGGCATGAGTCAGGGTTGGTGGGGTACATGCAGGTGGTCATAGTAAGTGGGCATCATTGAAGCACTCACTATGCCTCCATCAAGGCTCACACATCCCCAGGAACTATTTTTAAGGGGTCTGTCTTGCCTCTCAATTCACAGTACACATGGAGCAAGGATGAAGCCCACTCCCACATCCCTCAGGCTCCAAGTCACAGAGTGACACATACATAGCACATAACCCATACACTGATGTGGGAGGGGCTTCTATCTATCTGTTGCTTTAATTGGTTAATTAATAAAGAAAACTGCTTGGCCTAATAGGTCAGAACATAGGTGGGTGGAGTAGACAGAACAGAATGCTGGGAAGAAGGGAATTGAGGTAGATGTGATGAAGCTCCGACCCAAGATGGACGGAGGCTAGAATCTTCCCGGTAAGCCACCACCTCATGGTCCTACACACATTAATAGAAATGGGTTAATCAAGATGTGAGAGTTAGCCAGTAAGAAACTAGAGCTAATGGGCCAGGCAGTGTTTAAATGAATACAATTTGTGTGTTGTTATTTTGGGTGTAAAGCTAGCCATGCAGGGAGCCGGGCAGGACGAAAAACAGGCCTGCTAGCCTCATCACTACAATACACGTTCCGAGTGTCAAATCTGGAAGGTTATACGCACAGTCCCCTACTGCACCTTCTCCCTGCCAGTCCTGTGTGAGATGGTTGATCGGCTCCTACAGAGGAGGAAACAGGCTTGTGTGTCAGATCTCCTGCATGTATAAATAAAAGGGGGCCGTGCGCATACACACAGAAGGAGATACTGCTCAAGCAGACTTCTCTGTGGATAGATCCTCCTAGCTTTGGCATGTGCAGGGTGCTAGGAGGAAAAGTGCCTTTGGCCAAACATCCACCCACTAGGAAACAGCAGAGTGGAACCTTTCTTCACCTGTTGATGACAAATTTTGCCCACCTAGCTCTTTGCCATCAGGGCCCGGGGAAGGTGCTTCGTGAACGCTTGAGGATGGCTCGGTGCTCCAAAAGGATGCACAACTTAACTCTTTCAGTCCCTGGGGACAACAGTGAGTCATGATGCAGCCTCACAGCTTAAAGGATTGACACATGCAACTAAGAAGAAAGCAGCCCCAGCCACAGAGTTGCATGAGTCACGACAGGCTAAAGACGGGGAAACAAGCCAGAATCGGGGACCAAGAAAGAGGTGGGAAAGAAGCAGCGACATTTGCAAAAAAAAAAAAAAAAAAAGAGGTTCCCTCTGCTTAATGAAGCCAAAACTGTTGAAGGCAAATTGATGCAGAAAGCCCCCAGGGAGACAAGGGAAGGGACCCATGACATCCCCAGGGAGTAGAGCCCTTCTAACAGAGGGCCTTCTTGGATTCTGGCTCCCCCAGAGAGCCTTGCTTTGGAGTCATCTCTAGGAACTGGCTCTTTAGTTATAGACATACGTGACCACATGGGGACTCAATCAATTTTACCACACATTACTCTCTCTAGCAAGAACTTCACAGGGTCCAACCTGACCCTGGTGGAGGGTTTGAGGACTGTGGTTGGCAGGTCGCTGAGGTCATTACCTGGAGCTGTTGGCCATGTGGCACCTCTGCCAAGGGCAAGAGGCTCTGAGATCCTTCAAGCGCTCCTGGTTCCCTCACCCCTGGTGTTCTAGTTGTCTCCCAACATGGACTGCTGCCTTGCCTGCCTTGTTTCTGCTTCATTGTTCCCTAATAGCTTGAAACACACCTTTCCAGGAGCAATTCCTCGCAGGGCGTCTGATCTCACCCCAGCCTCGCCAACCCAGGAAGGACACTCATACCAAGGTAGCACCAGAGCGTCACACAGCTGGTTTGATAGACCACCCTTAAGTGAGAGCACATCTTACTTTTCAGGACACACTGAACAATTCACACCTTCTTGGCTGCTAGAACCCATCTTCTGTTTCTGTTTGATAACAGGATGCTCTTGTTCAGCCCCTGAGCTGGCGAGTTTCTGGTTCTGACTCGAAGTGATAGGCACTCAGCTCTGCCTGAGCCTTCCTTGCTTTCTGTTCATTTCTCTAGGACTTCTATCCTGGCTCCAGGCTCTGGGTTTCCTCGTCCCACTTTCTTACTTCATCTCTGCTTGCCGCATCTTCTGTTTTTGACAAGGCTCCTTCAACACCTAAGAATCACCTTGAAGGAAACAGGACAAGTATACAACTTCCTTTTCTTTTTTCTTTTCTTTTTTCTCCTTTCCTTCTCTCTCTCTCTCTCTCTCTCTCTCTCTCTCTCTCTCTCTCTCTTTCTTGTTTTCTGGTTTGGTTTTTCAAGACAGGGTCTCTCATTTCTCTGTGCCCTGGAACTTGCTTTGCAGACCAGGCTGACGTCAATTTCACAGAGATCCTCCTGACTCTGCCTCCTGAGTGCTGGGATTTAAGGCGTGTGCCACCATGATCTGACTTCAAACACAGCTTCTTATTTCCCACACTCACAGCTGTGACACCTTTATCTCTTTCTTCTCGGTGACCTCATGATGATCCATTTGCTTTTCAAACCCTGATTTCAGGAAGCTTCAAAGAATCTCTTTGTTGTCTTTTCTCTTGCAGTCCATTGCTGAGTCTGTCCTGTCTAGCTCTCAGGACCCACATCTCCGGTGATCTCTGGCCTGTGGGCTCCTCCTGTGGCTGTTTCTGCTGTCCCATGTCCTCAGTCAGTCCACTCTTCAGCTGGAAGTTTAAAGCCACTACCCTTAAACATAAACCCACCCATTAATCACAGCCCTCCAGTCCCTCTGACACCTGCCTCCTTCCTGCTGATCTCCCCCTTGTAGCCTCACCCATCACAGAACAGTCTTTAATCCGTGAGCTCCTTGTGTTGGGCCTGGTCTATCTCCAGTCTCTCTCCTCATGTGTCCCTACCTTATCTGTATTGTCCTCCCACCGTTTATACGATCGATCATCTCCTCCACGTTATCCTCCTAAGTCTTAAATCTATCTCTCTATCTTGTTGGCTTTCTTCTCTCTCATTTCTCTTCACCGTCTTACCCACTGCAGTTGGAGCAGTGTTCAGCAGTGCAGCTCTGAGTTATCCTAGTATTTATTCATTTATTTATTTTGTCATCATTGTGTATGGATGGTATGTGCGATGTGTGTATGCGAGTGTAGGTAGGTACATGCCGTGGAACACAGGCAGAGGTTGGAGGACTCTCTTTGTTTCCAACTGTGGGGTTCCACAATTGAACTCAGATTGCCAGGCTAACGTAGCAAGGTGCTATTACTCACTGTGCCATCTCACTAGCTAGAGAAGTAAATTTCAACTGACCCAAACGGAGAGGAATCAGGCCTTGAAGTCTCCTTCAAAAGCAGGTGCTCCCAAGCATGGTCTGAGAATTAAATCACCTCCAAGAACAATGAGATATCAGCTTTTCTTTTTTTTTAAATATTTATTTATTATGTATACAATATTCTGTTTATATGTATGCCTGCAGGCCAGAAGAGGGCACCAGACCCCATTACAGATGGTTGTGAGCCACCATGTGGTTGCTGGGAATTGAACTCAGGACCTTTGGAAGAGCAGGCAATGCTCTTAACCTCTGAGCCATCTCTCCAGCCCCAAGAGATACCAGCTTTTCTATCTCCAAGGACCAAGGTAAAAATAGGAGTCACTCCCAGATTCCCAGCCCACGGCAGTGTCACCCAGTTCCTCAGTGGAACCAAACCCCTCACTGCAGCATCAACTGGTAACCCCAGTGGCGGGAACAACAGAACAATACGTTGATGTTTGACCATCAGATTTCAGCTTGAGAGAAAGGGCTATTTCTATCTTTAGCCCCAACACTGGCAGCTGCCAGTTCACCGCCATGCCATGAGAAATAGCTTTACTATTCTGCCATCCATCACTGCCCTGGGTTTGTTTCATCAGGATTTAGATTTTGATCAGTCATATTTCTATAATTATATGTCAGAATTATATTTCACTCAGAAAACCAATTTGAAGCTCAAAGTATAGGCATTCTATCTAGACATTAAAAAGAAGGTACCAATACAAGGAGGGTCTGAGGGCCTCAGCCAAGGTCAGAGTGGTTGGTAACTAATCAATGTTAAAACTTGGGCTGTTAGGGCTGGGGCTATAGCTCAGTGCTAAGATTTTTGGCTATTGTGTTTGAGACTCATACACAAGGCCCTGGGCTCAAACCCCAGTACTACCAAACAAGTACTTAACGAAATCCCAATGGACTGTTGCTGTCCAAATGAATCCTCTCTAAATGGGTTGATGGCGTTACTTTCCAGGTTCAGTGACTTTTACCCTTTGACACCCTTGAGAACTCTGAGAGTTAAGATTTGTTGATGGGCCTTGTGGTGCAGGCCTGTTTTTCCATTTACTTGGGCACAAGGGGTGGGAGGATCTCAAGTTCAAGGCCTTCCAGAGCTAATAATGAATTCAAGGCTAGTTTAGATAGCTCAAAGAGATCTTTTCTTAAAAGAAAAATGGAAAATACGGCCACAGTGTAGCTTGGTAGATAAACTGAGTGCTTGCTCAGCATACATAAAGCCCTGGGTTGAATCCCACATACTTGAATGTGTACAAGCCTGTACACCAGCATTGGGGAAGGGGAGTTAAGGAACAAACATTCAAAGTCATACTTGGCCACAAAGTGAGTTTGAAAGACTGCATGGGATAAAGAGACCCTGTATTCCCACCCTCCACCCCCAAAAAGGGAAAAGTAGGGTTGGAGTTTGGGCTCAGTAGCAGAGGGTATGCCTGTCCTCTCTCGTCTCATCTCATCTCGCCCTTCTTTCTCAGCATCCACTGTGTTCTCCACACTCTCCGTTCACTCTCATTCACAAGCTCTCTTCCTGGTGGACGTCTCCCCAGCTCTCTGCCCACATCCCACACAGCCAAGTTTCATCTCTTGAATGAGCCTCCCAGAACCTCAGACATCATTCCCAGCTGTTCCCCACTGGTTCAAGCTTGTCCCCCAGACATTTACTGTCTACTCTATTTCCAAATTGTACCCATGTGTACCCGGGTTTGCTTTAAAGATGGAGGGAGAGAAAGCAGTGTTCAACACAGGGAGCTTCAGGACATGGGGGAATACTGGTCAGTGCTGGGAAATTCACAAGGGATGGGAGTTGTGAGACCATTTGGGGTACCACTTACACTTAGCTAAATTGTTCTAGGGTGGCTAATTGTCTCATGTTTGATTCTTTCTTATTCCCAAGAGGTGAAGCCTCCCAACAACCCTCGTTGAAGATCCCATTGCCTTCAGCTAAAAAATCCAACCCCAGGAATAAAGTATCTACCAGTCCACAAAATGTGGGTGCTTCCTTCCACGGTGTTTGTATTCTCTGTGAACATATGTGATTCACGATGTGATTTTCCCTTCCTACCCCAAAATGTAACTTTTCGGTTTCTTTCAAAGATTAATTTATAAGCATAAATCAGCCTTTAAAAGATGTAGAATGAGACTTAGAATCATTTTTCAGTTCACTTCTATTTTAATGCTGAGATTAACAGACCTGACTGAGATTTAAAATTTTTCTCTTTTGCTCATTTAATATCTTAGAATTAAATATTTATTATTAATATTAATGAAAACTAAAAAATGATTAATTAGACCTAAATTGTAATCAAGCCAATTTTTTTCAAATTAATATGTGACACCAAAACAAACACTGATCACTCCTTTCAGTTCATAATGTAATTACAGAGACAGTCAACCTGCTATTTATCTAGATTTCCACTCAACCGTGTTATAAACTATTAATTTTTAGAGAAAGCACAGTTGCCAAGCACTGACGGCTTTTGCTTCAGTATCTAAGATACATTCACTGCTCCTTGACCCACTTTAATGGCAAACGACAGTGACAACATTTCTGGCATCTGCTGCCTATAACCTCAGTGCAATTACAGGAAGACTGGACCATTTCAGTAAACAAGCACAAAACAAAAGTGTGTGTGTATGTATGTGTGTACATGCTTGTATGTGTGCGTGTATGTGCACATGAGTATGAGTAATGTGTGTATGCATTGTGTGAGTAATGTGTGTACATGTTTGTGTGTATGTGTAGTACATGTGTATGCATGTATACATATTTTTGTGTGTGTACATGTGTATGAACAATGTGTGTATGCATGTGTGTGAGTAATGTGTGTATACGTGTTTGTGTATATATGCATGTGTGTGTGTGATATGTGTGCATATTTGTGTGTGTGCATATGTATGTGTATTTGTGTGTGTTTATGTGTAGGTCAAAAGTCACCATCAAATGTCTTCTTCAGTTACTCTCCAACATACTTTGAAAACATGGTTTTTCACTGAACCTAGAGATCACTGATTTGGCTGGCTAACCAGCAAGTTCCATGGATCCTAGCCTCCCCAGCACTGAGATGAAAACCCAAATCTTTATTTGCATGCTGGGGATCCAAACTCAGGTCTTAATGCTTGCATGGCAAGCATTTTACTGACTGAGAAATCTTCTCAGCCTTGGGTTTTGTAACATTCCAAGAGTAGTGTATATGGTCTAGAAGGTTTTGCTTCTTCAAATAGCAGATGACTTGCACAAGAGACCAACAAAAAGAGGGTCAGAGAGGCTGGGCACACCCATGTCCAGGAAACTCTCATAACCACCCTTCTTGAGTTCTCTGTTGACACAGGGGCTAAACAGAAAAAGAAAAACTGGGGGTAGAATAAAAATTCACAGGAATAGGAATAGTAGAAACATAGAGAAATAAAAAAAAATCTCAATTCAAAGTATGGTTAAGAATGAATCTTCAAGGTTCAGTAGGCATGTTACCCTGGATTTTAATAATACATAAACATAAGCTTAGTGTAATTCTAGAACCCCAAAAGTAGAGGTAGGAAGATCAGAGGTCTGAGGTTGGACTGAGCTGCTTACATAGCAAGAGCCTGTCTTAAAAACAAAACAAAATGAAAACAAGCACGTAAACAAAGAAGTCAGGAGGGAGCGTAGGAGGTGGAACAGGTTTTCTGATCACTAAAGGCAAAATTCAGGAAACACAAATTTCTCTTTAAAAAAATTAAATTAAAAAAAACACAAAACAAACAAACCTGTGTAAACACCAGGTTCCACACAAAGGACCATGAATCGGAAAATGAAAAAAAATCAGAGTAAACCACTTTGTGGTTCGTCCCCGGAGAGCAGCAAGGTGTGATCACAAGAAAGTTCAGAATTAACAGGGCATAAGCATTAGCTGAAATGATACAACACAAGGACTGCACAGCCTGCAGAAAGCTTCACAACAAGACAGCAGAGCACAGGAAAGAGTCAGGGACCACAGAGTAGTTTATCTCACATCTCAGTCTAAGGCAGGGGGAGCAAGGAATTCAAGGGTGACTAACAAAGGAGAAGGCCCCAGAAGTAATGATGGGTCCAAAAAAGAAAATGGTTTTAAATTAAAAATAAATGAAGAAATATTAAGAATTGTTTGAGAAGGGAAACAAATTTTGAAAATGGGCAAGAAAAGATTAAACACGCAGATCACAAGGCTCCCTTAAGAAGACCATCAACTCTAAGAAAGAAAGCAAATATTAAAAACATAATTCAAGGAAAACCCCCTGGAATAAACAAAAGAGATGTCCAAGTGTTCATTGAGAGGGTGTGCTGCTCATCAGTGTCTCCTGTCTCTAACGACCAACTGCAAGGCACTGGCAGCTGAAATTGCTGAGTTGAAAACTCAGAAATGAACAGAAGCTTTGAGCCTCTAGGAAAAAACTTATGAACTTGAAAAACTATTTTTTGTTGACTGAGGTTTCTGTCGCACCTGGTTCCACAGTCATTCAGTACCAAAGAAACACTCAGAGGTCTACATTAATCATAAACTGGCTGGCCTATTAGCTTCTTATTAACTCTTACAACTTATATTAGCCCATAATTATTGTCTGTGTTAGCCACATGGCTTGGTACCTTGTTTCCTCTGTGTCTGGATGACGACTGTAGACTGCATCTTTCCTCTTCCCCAAATTCTCCTGTTCTCATTGCCCCGCCTCTACTTCCTGCCTGGTCACCTCACCTATACTTCCTGCCTGACTACTGGCCAATCAGCATTTTATTAAACAAGTATAAGAAACAAATCTTTACAGGGTAAACTAAAACCATTGTCCCATAGCAAGTGACCACACTCCTAAGATTGCATATCTTTAAAACACCCCCAATAGTCTTACAAGAAGGTTTGTTTGTGAGGAAAATTAATACAGAAAGACTCCCTTGACTAGCAGGTAGGAAAGAGTGCTAAGCCACGAATTTTTATACCCTGCAAAACTGGATTTCAAATATGCACATCCATCATTGTGAACCTAGTGTTGCCACCAGCTCTTTCAGAGGGATCTAGTAGAGAGTGAGGGTGGCAGAGGATGGCATCAGTGGCATCTGACCAGTGGCATCAGTAGCATCCGACTGCTAACGTCACCTCCCAAGAAGACAGGAACCAATATGAACTGATACCCACTGATGAAAGATGGGGCCATGAGCACCAAGTGTGGTCATATTTGGGAAGAGCTAGGCCTAGAGGCACAGGTTCTGTGTTCCCAACTACTTAGGAGTCTGAAGCAAGAGAGTGTAATTTCAAGGCCCACCTGGGCAAATTACTGAGTCCACATCTCAAAACGTTAAGAGACTGAAGCTATAGCCCATTGGTAGATAGAACACTTGCCTAGCATGCCAAGGTCATGGGTTTGATCCCCAGAACCATCAAACAAAAACAAGTGCAAAGGATCACTTAATGTAAACCCATAACTTGGCAACATCTTCTTAATAAAAATGACTACATCTGGAGTATGGCAGAACAAACTCTTTACATGGAAAAGCATTTGTGCTGGTTTCCCAGCATTGAGTAGAAACGGAGAAAAGGCTCTGTAGCAGAGGGACCAGGATGAGAGGTGGCCTCATCTTTTCACAACCCTTTCCCCACAGACAGGCATGTATCCCTTGAGTGGTATTCCATGGTCTAATAGCCCACTAAGCCCCACCCCTTCCGGGTTCCACTGCCTTAGCACTAGCCCTTGGTCCTTATTCTAATGGATGAACCTTTTATGGATAAACTATATCTAAACCAGAGCAGATTCACACTTAGGTGATAAAGGTATAACAAAACACCACCAACAACAAAAAACAAAAAAAACAAAATGTAAAAACAGACAAGCATGGTAGAGCATCTCTGTAATAAATGTACTTTATTTGCTGAAGATATTGAGGCAGAAGGATGGCTCTGCGTTCAAGGCCAATCAGTGCAACATAGTGAGCTCTTGGCAACAACAGAAATTGTAGGAAACTTGGAAAAGTTAGGATAATGCTTCTATGGACCAGAGAGGGACCATGACAGACACAGGTGTGCTGGGGGGAACCTTCTGGGAGTGAGTGGCTGGCCGAGTTACAGTTCTGAATCTGGCTATATTTGTGTAGTTCTAATTTTCCTGTGCATAACCTTCAGCAGCCCCACTACGCACAATCCCACCAGACCTTCAGCTGCTGTGCTGTTACAATTGTCACTCCTTGACATATGAAAGTGTACCTTAAAATATATACTACAGGATGTATTGAGTCAGTGGATGGGGCTGGGGTAGGAGGACCTCCCCTCATCCCGCTCTTCAGGCTCCCCTCCAGTTAGCAATGCCAGCAGACCCCACCTCTCATGGCGAAAGATCTTCGCTACTGCTCCTCTACCTTGTGCCATCACTGAAGCTGAAAGTAAGCACTTGTAGCACGGGAGAAGGGAGCCACCATAAACCGGAGGGGAGCCTTTGTACCATGGAGGTCTCAGTTCCAAATGCCGTGCCCCCAAGGTATTTGTGATTCTCCTTATCCTGTAGGTCTCAGCTTGAGTCCCATCACTTTCCACAGGCTTTCCTGAAAGATCCTGCAAAGAGTGTCCACGTAGATCTGAGGGCTTGACACAGAGGTGGAACACTGCCTTAGTACTGGGCAAAACAAAATAGGCATGTGCAAATATGCCAGTCGACACCCCTTCCTGAGGTTTCCCCAATGTGTGGGTGTTACTTAAATTCCTCCCCAGGGACAGCAATTTGTATCTCTCCTCCTAAGGCTCTAAGGACAAATTGAGGCACAATTCCACCAAAGTTCACTTTGGGAAACCAATGAGTTTATTGGGCTTCCTTACAGAGCATGGGTTAAAGGGGTATGGGTGTTCCAAAAAGCCGCACCAGAGAGCTTTTACCCAACAGGGATAAGGCTTTCCCATAGCTGTATAGATGGACACCCCCCTCCGTATACAACACACACACAATCCTACCCAGTCTATATATTCTAGCCTCTCCCGAGTTCATGTGTGATTGGAGCATAGTTGCTGCTGGATTCTTAGGTGACCCTCCTCACCCTCCATGAAGGGATATAAACAGTCAATAGGCCCATCTGGGGTAATCCCTCCTAAATAGGCCACAATGGAACGCCCCAAGATGACTGCTACTTGCCCCAGAGGACTGTTGCTCACAACAGTGGGCCATTGTCTCCTCACACTGTGGTCTAGTTGACCGCTTTCCTGCCCATTGGAGAGAATAATCCCTCTCAGAGCAGATCTTGCCACTCACAGCCCGAATCTGTAGATTTGGACGGGCTCCAAGAATCAGCCACCAGAAGTTGAAGGTGACCTCTGACCCTCACCTGTCACCCTCCCATTTACTCCTGTCCTGTGAGTTAATGACTCTCATCTGTCTCTCTTGGAAGAGATCAGAGTGCAGCTTGCTTAGGTCCTCTCCCAGTCAGCAACTCCTTCTGCCTGACTCTCTTGCTTTCTCCTCTGAAGACTCAAACCCCCTTTACATGTGTGCTAGGTCATGCTGCCTATGGGTCATGTTAGAAGTAAGAATCATGTTTGGGGGTGCATGGAGGGCAGGATGGTGTTTGGGAAAAAAGGAGGGGAAGCAGCAGGGGAAGAAACCCCAGCAAGAAGTGGTGTCTTTGAAGCCAAGCCACTCTGTCTTCATCCTGAAAGCCCAGATCGTGTGCGTGCGCGTGCACGTGTGTGTGTGCGTGTGTATGTGTGTGTGTGTGTGTGTGTGTGTGTGTGTGTGTGTGCATCCTTGCAGAACAGTCCATCTGCAGACAGGGAGGAGGATGCTACCAATCAGGACTGGATGGTGGAGTTCAGCTGAGTACAGACGCCACCAGGGCTGCTAACGCCCAGCATCTCCCACATCCTGCCTGGAAAGACCCCAGGAAACAAACACAAAAAGGCAGCATGGGCTCTGCCCTGAATGGAGAATGCAAAACAAGCAGAGAACAAACACACTACGGGGTCATAGGTGAGTTCCAGGGCCTTGCCAGCAGTGCTGGGGAAAGGTTCCTTCCTTCTCAGCTGTGGGGGCACCTACTGTCCTTCAAAGAGGATCATAGAAGCTGGGCTTTTGTCTCCTGACTGTCTAAGGTTTTAGCAGTTGAAGCCCATTTTACAGCTCCACTTGCCTGTGGCCTTCACAGTTCAAAGGATGGGATAAAGGGAAACCCTTTTCCCTGGACCCTGGGCTCTGCTCAGCAACACCCTCCCCATTTTGCCAGCCTCAGGGGAGCCTGAAGCTGCCTACACAGCCTTAGAAAATCCTCTTGAACAGGTGGTGCTCTTGCAGAATTCCTCCATTTCTGTTTCCACTTACCCAAAGAAAAGGCTTCGAGAATCCACCAGAAGCGCCTTTCTCTTAAAACAGCTTTATTCTCCTGGTTTACAAAAGAAAAACAATGCTTGTTTGACTTAAAATAGGAACAAATTCTGTGTTTAGTGCAGCAGGGATAGAAGTTTGAAAAGCTAATTTTGTAGCAGCGTCAAAGGCAGGGAGTCCTGGGAAAGCCTTGGAAGACATCTGTGTGCTTATTCGGGTTGGGGTGGTGGTGGAGAAGAGGGGTCAAAGAGGAGGGGTCTTTGTGCCTCCAGTTCAAAGCAGAGGTTCAGGAGGGAACCTAACCTTCGAGGGTGGACCTGGTCAGTCACCAGTGGACAGACTGGAGGGGGAGCCAGGAGACAGCTGTCTAATTCTCATCGTATCCAGCATGTACTTCAAATCCCCCTGGCTCGGCCTGCTCCTAAGACAGCATCCAGAAACGTGGCAGCAAGTTCTGGGTGAATGTTAGCTTCGGGTGCAGGTGCCTCAGCTTTCTATCAGAGGGAAGCACAGAGGCTGGCCTTCCCTCCTGCTAGCACAAGGCATCCCACAGCTGCTGAAAACTGCCTAAGAGATGCATACGGGAATCTACACAGGAAGGTGAAAACGACAAGATCTCCTGAGTAAATTGGGAGTGTGGGGATCATGGGAGAGGGCAGAAGGGGAGAGGTGAGGAAGACAGGGGAGTGGAGAAAAATGTAGAGCTCAATAAAAACAATAATAATTAAAAGCAAAGAAGATCCCCTTGTCACCTCTCTGACCTTCAGTTTCTCTTGGCTGAGTCCTACAGACCTGCACACTGCCTTAGCAAGCAGGTCCCCATGCAAATGACCAACCTGAGTTGGATTCTGTGTGTCTAGAGCCTTTCTAGTGAACCTGGGTATGTGTCTGGACTGGCCCCAAAGTCAATTTCTCATTGCCTGTGTTTCTAGTCCTTGGGTGAGGGGCAAGCAGGGACAAGTGATCATCAACTCACACTTCACCTCGACTTCATCTCCGCTTGCTAAGCTGGGCTTTCCAATCTCCCAGGCTGAGGAAATGAGGAAGACCATAGTCAGGCACACACTGGGCTTGTCTACAAATGTATGAGGATCTTGGGCTTGTCCTCTTCTGGAAAAGGGTCCAGGGGCAGACCTTCCAGAGTGGCTAGGTTCAGGCAGCTTATACAGCCTCAAAAAGGGAGCCAGTGGGATTGTCAACTGTGCCTTGCAAAGTCAGAGTAGCACATGGTCAAGGCATGTCTTCCCTTTCTTTTCAGATGTCACCTCTAGGTCCACTGTCTGGTCCCTCCAGCTGGTGTGGCACAATCTTCCCCCTGGATATGTGGAAGCCTTGTGTCACGTCCACAGACAGGTAATGAACCAGGTTTGTGAGTTAGAGCTGGCTGGCTGTCACCCCTGAGTCTGCTCATAGTGGCCAGGACACTGAATGGCTGGCCTGAAGGCTGGCAGGAATTTTTTGGCCAAAGAGGTCAGCCTGGAAGATGTAGAGGAAACGTCAGGACATTCTGGGTTCTATGGTATTGCAGTCCTCAGAGAAAACCCATGGCCCTAGCCCACATGCTGGTGTTTGCTTGTTTACTGAGCAAGTGATACTCAGAAGTCTAACACACAAGGACAGACTCCATTACAGAAAAAGTGGCAGCTCTGAGGAAAAAAAAAAAACACTTTTAAGGAAGAATGAATGATGATGGTTAGCGTAGCTTCCCCAAAGGGCTGTATTAATGATCTCTGGTGGCTGTTTATAGAGGTGACTTCACACCAGATGAGGAAGCTGCGTCAGATGCAGCAGGCTCCGAGGCAGGGTTTCTCCAGCTCTTCCCTCCACATCCTCCGTTTCTGGAGAAGTGCTGGGTGAGGATGAGGGGCAGCAGGAGGTCTCCATGGCTCAAGTGTAGGAACCCAGGGGAAACCAGCAGGGTGGGGGCAGGGAACCGGCAGCCTCTAAGTGCTCACTATGGGCCAAGAGCCATTCATGAGCAGGGAGGTGGACTTCTGTAGTTCTCATTACTGACCTCATTGTGGTACAGTTTCTTCTCTTTCGGGGTACGTAGAGTTTATTTGTAATGTGATCTTTAGACTTTTTAAATTTCTTAATTTCTTCATCTGTTTCTGACCTGTCCCTCTTCTGGCTCAGGGACATGTTTTCCTATTTCTTTGCACGGCAGATTTTTTTTTTTGGGAGGGGAGTTTGGGTATAGAGTTTATTTAGAGGGTTATGGAGGAGTAAGGGAGAAGTGGGGGAGAAGAGAGAGAGGCAGATGTTGCCTCTCAAGAAGAAGGGCAGAGAGAGAGAAAGAGAGAGAGAGAGAGAGAGAGGGAGGCTGACTATTTTTTAAAATCAGATAACTGACATTATGAATTTTATGTTGTTGGGTGTTAGTCATCATGCCTCCATTAACATATCTTTGGACTTCATCCTAGGGTTCACTTAAGTCCCTTGGGCTCGGCTTCATTGCCTTGACATTGCCTCTAAGTTGTTTTTATTACTGATCAGAACAGCCCATGGTTTACTCCTGAGTTGGCTGTTCTGCAAAGGTGGAAGACCTCCTCTGGAGGTTGTGGCCTAGTATCTTTTGTCTGAGGAGAGTTTACTATGCTGGTTGTTGGAGAGTTCCATGACTGAGCCAACTCTGAGAGCACTTCTGGCAGGGGCCTCTGGTATTGAGCTTTAGTCTATACACTCAATATTCAGCCAAATCCTGCATCCCCCCCCACCTCTCTCTAGTAACTATCCCACCTTCTCCCTTGGGACCCTGACCCACCAACCCCATCACCATGGAGAGATGGTTAACAGTTCACTTGACAGGATCTAGATCCACTGAGACAAACCTCAGTGTGTGTCTGAGAGAGTATCTAGGTTAGGGTTGCTGAGGTAGGAAGAGCCACTTAATGGAAGTAGCGTCATTCCATCGGCTTGCTTAAAAAGGAGAAAGACAGCCGAGCACTTGTTCCACTTAGAGTCACTGCTGCTGTGATGAAACACCATTACTAAAAGCAAATTGGGGAAGAAAGGGTTTATCAGTCTTACACTTCCATATAACAGTACACCATTGAAAGAAGTCAGGGCAGGAAGGAAAACAGGACAGGAACCTGGAGGCAGGAGCTGATGCAGAAGCCATGGAGAGGTGCTGCTTATTGGCTTACTTCCCTGGCTTGCTCAGCCTACCCTTTTCCAGAACCCAGGACCACCAGTCCAGGGATAGCACCACCCACCATGGACTGGGCCCTCCCACCTTGACCACTAAATTAGGAAAGGCCTTACAGCTGGATCTCGGAAGCGTTTCCTTCCTTGAGGCTTCTTCCTCTGCCGACTCTAGCATGTGTCAGGCTGACACACAAAACCCGCACACCTTTAAGTCACGTTTCTCCGAACTTTTTTCACAGTAATGAGAAAAATAAATACATGTGGCTTCTCTGAAATTTCAAGCCTGTCTCTGCTCAGTGAGCCTTGGGCTCCCCAGAGTTCCCTGTCCAGAGTCTGCCTTCTTGGAGAGAATGGGGGAGCAATGGGATGTACCATACTTGCTTCTAAAGCCCCACATTCTAAACATCTTCTGCCCAGGCTGGGAAAACTGCTGCTTCTTCTGGGCCCTTCCTATGTGAATCTCCCAGAAGTAGGGAGGTCATGTAACTTTGCCAGAGTCAGACAGACACCAAGGTCTTGGTGAAAATGCTGGTGAACTCTAGGAACAAACATAAGTCTTTGAAGGACCCTGAGGTCCCAGAGGTGCTCTGGCCACCAAGATCCAAAGCTCCATCAATTCCAGGCAGCTTCTTTTGCCACTGTCCCTGGCCCCGATCAGAGCTCATTTCCTGTGTACAGGGAAGCAGAGCTTTGGCTGCATTTAGAGTCACGTCACATAAGCCCCTAGGGTACAGCAGCCTGAGTGCAGCATCCTCTACCTAATGCCGTATTTGTTCTGTGTGACCAGGAAAAGCTTAATGCCTGGGGTAAGCCCTACTCATCTTTACGGAGATCTCTAAACATAGCACCTGCTGGCTGAGTGCAAGGCACCCACAGTCAGCATGGCCAGTTTAGGCTGCTGCTTTGTGGCCACGCCCAGACACTGCTTCTTAAAGTGGGCTTCAATCTCACCCTTCCCCTCCCCCAACCTCGATCTCATGGCAGGAGAAGTTTCAAACACACAGAGAAGGCAGAGAAATTAAGACACTCACAGATCCTTCACTAAGAAGTGCCTCTTTTTGCATATGGAGGCCAGATCAGGACATGGCGTGTCTTCCTCTCCTACTCTGTGTTATTGTTCTGAGACTGTTTCTTACCTAACCAGATGCTTTCCTGCTTTGGCCTAGGATGCAGTCACTGGCCAGGGAGCTATCAGGAGCTGCCTGTCTCTGCCCCTCCCCCATGCTGGTGTTACAGGCCTATGCAGACAGGACTGGCTTTAAAAATAACAACGGTGAAGCCATTTTGATTTGTACTCGGGCCCCCGAGCTTGTCAGATAAGAGCTCTTATCCAGGGAACATCTCTCCAGCCCTCTGAGACTGTGTTTCGTTTGTGTCTCAGTCTCCTCTGTTTCTGTAAACTGGAAGTGTGATCAACAATCATGCTTCTAATGACACTGTGACCACAGTGTTTATCTGATGACATGGTCATACCTGCCACTGGGTCAGTGGTGCAGCAACCACGTGCCTCTGCTGCGACACGAAGGCCCTTCTCCTTTCAGCAGTCACATTGGCTACGCTTAGTCTCCTTCTGTGTGTAGACTCTTCATGCCCTCGTCCAGTTTCACGTGTTCTTCTCCCAGCGTGGCCCCATTGACTCCTGGGGCCTTCTGGTACCTCTACCAGGACAGATTTTGGCTGACTTTACCTCCTGGGTTTGCATAGTAGTGGTGTTCAAGTTAAAAGTATTTGTGCAAAGTAACCTAGACAGTAGGTCAGGAGTATAAGGACATCTTTAGCTGGCTGTATAGCCAGTTTGAGAGCACCTTTGGCTACCTGAAACTCTCTCACACATACAAAACTAATCCAGAGTGGTACTCACACTTGTAACCCCAGCATGTGGGAGGGCAAGACAGGAGGATTTTGAGTTTTAAGCTGTATAGTGAGACTCCTTTAAATTTTTTTTTTTGGAAATTTAGATTTAAAATTAATAGTGTAATGGTGGTCACTGCTTCTGCCACGCCTCTGCTTCAGTGGGAGCTGCTAGTCTGCACTGTTGATGGCTGGGGCTGGGTGACTGGGCTAATGTATCCTGCATGGTCTGCAGCCCTGGCTCACAACCCTGTGATTACATTAGCTGAGGGCGAGCGCCACTACTGATTTCAGGAGCTCTGGGTCCTTCAGCCAGGTGGTGGCACAGATGTGATGCCTGGCAGGAGATCTGTGGCTCGGGAGTTCAAAATGCCACCACCGCAGCCCCAAGGCTCATAGAACCAGAGAATACTGAACTCTTGGGACCACAGGATAAGGAGACAGTGTTATTTTGAGCCACCATATTGTCTCAAACACACGGCCATGGTCCACCTGGAGTCTGACGACTCTGACTCACAGGCCCAGGAAATGGCTAGGTAAGGTAAGGCTGCTTGCTGCCAAGTTCTTGACCTGAGTTTGATATCTGGGACCCACATGGTGGGAGGAGAGAACTGACTACAGCAAGTTGTCTTCTGACCTTCTCATGTGTGCTGTGGTAGATGCCCTGGTCCCCAAGTAATAAAATGATATAATACAGCATAAATATTAAAACCCTGACTTAGAAATTTATTAGTATGGCAGGCTTACAAAAATATGCAAATCCAGTATCAGTCATGATATGTGTGTTGTAGGTGTATATTTGTATGGGCGTATGCGCCTGTGCATGTGTAGACAGAGATCCACATTTGGCGTGTTCTTCAATGGCTGGCTAACTCATTTTGGAGGCCAGGTCTCTTACAAACCTGGAGCTCAAGGGGATCTGTCTGTCTCTGGCTCTCCATCTCTGGGGCTACAGATGTGTGCTGCCTTGCTCAGCGTTTTATGTAGCTGCTGGGGGTAGGGGAGAATCCAAAGTCAGATCCCCCTACTTTTATATTAGGCCCTCCCCCATTGACCCACTTCCCCAACCTCCTGCACCAGACATTTTTATCAGAGTGAAAATGTGTACCGTGAGGTTATTGAACAATGACTATGGAGGGCGGGATAGACAGGAGGCAAACAGCTGTAGGTCTGTTGTTGAGTTGAGAGAGCTACACCCTCTCTTGAGAGCTCCGGGATGACCTGGAAGGTTGGCGTCAGCAGCCCTGGCTCACGGATAGGGCTGTCAGGAGCGACAGGAGGATTGGGCAGAAGCAGTCACAGAGTGACTGCACAGTTGGCCACAGCAGGGCATGCTTTCAAGGACTGTCAGTTCTCAGGCCCCTGGCTGTTCTGTACAACAAGCCATCTCTCCTTAGGCGGAGCCTCAAAAGCAGAACTGAAATGAGGCACAAAAGAGAGTGAGTATGTGTGCCCCTGAAATCCACCTTCCCAGTTTTCTTCAGAGTTCCAGATTCCCAGGAAGACCTAGAAAGCTCTTCCCCCTACTCCAGGAGCTTCTCTGTGACTCAATTCTCTGAGCTTTAGCCTTACTGGCCTCTCCTTTCCCCGAAAAGACCATTATTCTTCCTCCCCGCATAGGCCCTTCGCACGTTAGTCTCCCACGTTACCTTATTCATTTCTGCTTAAGACAGTTTTCTCAGGGAAACCCTTCTGTCAGAGCAGGTCGGGCACCTTCCACTCAGCTCTGATCACCCAGTTTCTGGTTAGCACCTTCCACGGCTTCTCCTTGGAGCAATCTGAGTCACCAGGCCACACCCACAAGGCCTAAGCCCTTGAGGTTTCTGATTGCCACAGACGGGTTTAAGTGCACGCCAGAGACCACATGGGAGGCGAGCCCAGGCCATTTCCTTCTGTGGCCCTGAAGTTCCTTATCAGTGAGAGGCACCTGTGACTTTCTATGAATCTGCGGCTTTGGTTAGAAATCTTTAGTCGCACTTTATCCTGAACGGGGGGAGGAGGCTCTTCCTTCTAGAAGCTCCTGGCTGTTAAAGCTGCATTTTGGATGGGATGACAAGACTGCTCCAGGCCAGGGTAGTCCTGTCTGCAGCAGGGCAGCTGGCCCTTCTTTGGTTCCAATCATTGCACTAAGTAGCCTTCAACCCTTTCAGCTGCCACTCCTCCGGCCCCTGCGGGCTCCCAGGTCACTGTGTCTGTCATCGTTTCTTGGATACAAGGGAGAGGATGCACACGGTAAAAGAGAGGTGATCCCCTTGATCCCTTCTAATGGACACCTGTGGACCGGAGGCCCCGTCCCACCCTTTCCCCTACTTTTAACCTTTTCTTGGATTCTAGTGCAAACTTGGGGTTTGTCTGTGTGCAGGCCTTGAAGAACTAGGAAGTTTTGCACTTGTGGCCTGGCACTGGGTGAGTCTGAGAGCAGCCTCCTTCAAATTATGGTTGCTAGGAGGTTGGATTCTAAGCTTGGCCTGGCTTCCTTTTTCTGCCAGCAGCTCTTCCAACTTCCTCTCTTTCCCCAGTTCAGCATGCCCAGGTCCTACTGAATGCCCCAAAGTTACTGCAGGCAAGGGGCCTCTCTGCAGCTCCAGGCCCTCAACAAAGGGTTTTCCTAGGTCTCTCTAACCACTGCTGATGGCACTTGGGTCATCTACCAGGTGTGCTTAGTTCGCTCAGCATGCTCAACCCCCGCAAAATAGGTGCACACTTCACCTTTGCTGAATGGATAAATGAATGAATGCACCACGAAGAACCCCTAACTTTGCTCCAGCGCTCTCCACCAGAACAGAAACTGCTGTTCCGCACAGCAGTGAATGTGTGTGTGGTGTCTGACTCTGCATTAACCCTCCACTAGTCGCGTTAGGTCTAAGCCTGGAAGGCTGCAAGGACCTGGGCCACACGCGAATTATGCATAGACAGCGCCTCTGCGCCGTGCTGGGTGCAGAGTGTGCAGGGTGCACGGTGTTCCAAAAAAGTGCGGGGAACGTGATAAAGAGTGCTGGCTGCTGTGCGGAGTAGAGGGGTTCAGAGTAGAGTGCGAGGTGCTCGGTGTTCAGCGAAGAGTAGAGGATGCGGGTCGCACAGTGCAGAGTGCAGGACGTCCGCAGGCTCGAGGCAGCGGCCAGGGTCCCTCGAGGGACGCAGCGGGCAGAGCCCAATGCACGCGCGCCTGGGCGGGCTACAACGGG
Organism: Microtus pennsylvanicus; assembly: GCF_037038515.1. NCBI lineage: Eukaryota > Metazoa > Chordata > Mammalia > Rodentia > Cricetidae > Microtus > Microtus pennsylvanicus. The sequence goes on from NC_134583.1 coordinate 76,071,686, forward strand.
CCGCCGTCCCGCCTCTCGCCGGCGCTCCCGGCCTTTTCCCATCCGGCCCGCGACGCTCCGCCCGCCCCGTCCCACATGACACCGCCTCCGCCGCAAACTTTTTCCTCCCCATCCTGTCGCGGCGGGGAGGGAATGGAAGATGGCGGCCTAGGCGCAGAGTTTCCTGCCCGAGCAGCGGCGGTAGCGGCAGCGGCTCCAGGGGGCTGTGGCCCGCGCCACCATGACGCGCTGGGTCCCCACCAAGCGAGAGGAGAAGTACGGCGTGGGTGAGCAGCGCGCCGCCCCGTGCCCGCCCCGCGCGCAACTTCCCCGTCACGGCGCCCAGCCTGTTGCCGCGCGGAGCGGAGCCCGGCCCGCCCGGGGCTGGAGCCCGTGCAGGGAATCCGGGGACCCTCTGGGTTGGGAGGTCACCGCGCTCCTCATTCCCGCTCACTCTCTCTGTCCTCGTCCCTTGTGGTCCGGCGCGCGCGGGGCCTCTGGGGTCATTGTTTGCGTGCGTTTTGGCTTCTTCGGGAAACTTCTGTTTGGCATCCGGGACAACGGGTGGACACTTCATTGTGCTGTGCGAGGCTCTGAGAAGCCCCTCTTGTCCGCGTGGGGAGTGGCTGCTGCACCCGGGCTGGGTTGGTGCCGCTTTTCCCGCCTCGGAGTGTGGGGGCACCAGGGTGCTCTAGTGTTCTCAGGGCCTTGGAAACCGGCCTCGAGGGCGGGGACCTGGTTTTGCCTCTTTGTCGCTTCCCGAGGGGTGGAGGGAGGGAGTCGAGTTGCAAGCTTATGTTTGACTCAGTACACACTCCAGGGAGCCCGGCTTTCCTCAGTGGCCAGTCAGTCCCGGGCCCTGCAGACCCTGTCTTCCCCGGTTCGTCCCCATCAATTATCAGGGTTCTCTAGGCCGCAGGGCTCGCCGGGATTCCAGATCTTATTATTTTGTTTTCAGACTCTTTTCCCCACGGAGCCGTTAGACACCCAGCCTCACCTGAGCGGAATCCCTGAATTGCAGACAAGCATTTCAGGAGCTTGCTGCCTTCCACCCTAAGGGCTGCCCTAGGGCACCTTCTCAGCCGCTGTCTGTTCCAGGCATGCCTTTAGCACCTTCTTGCAGGCCTAGATCAAGTCCCAGCCCGCTGACTGGAAGCTTCCTGGAGACTCCGATCTACAAGGCAGTGTCCTTCCTGTGAACTCCAGTTACTTATTTCTGTAGTGTGTCAGGGATTGTGGCCGTGGATGCAGGGCTGGGAACGCCTAGGGCCATTACCTCCCATCTAGGCCCACAGGCAGGTTTGGAGGGCTTCCCTGCTTTGGGAACACGGGGGCTGAGCTCCGACTGCACTTGGCAGACCTTCCTGAGGCCTATGGCAGAGCTGGGTATTCTGAGGGTGGATGGGGTGTGCAAGGAGCTAACAAGCGTGCTGTGTAGCTCCTAATGGGCTCTTTATGGGGCATAGGCTGTTAAAGCTCCATCCATCTGCATCTAATTTAGGATGGGGATTCCACTTAGGACTTTGGGGTGTGGCGGCAATGAATTCTCTCCTGGGATTGCCCAGGACTATTCAGGGAAGAGCTAGAGGAGGAAAAGGAGTGGGGAGAAACTGGCATAAGATGTTCTGGAAGCAGTGAGGAAGGAGGGATGCTGGCTCCTGCAGGGAAATCAATCCATAGCGGAGAAAGTTGCTGCTTGCCCTTCATCCTTGCTGCAGAAGTATAGCTAGTAATGGGAGCACTCTGGATTTGAACCCTGGCAGCAGTGGATTTACACTCAACCCTGTTCTGGTACAGCTGCCACCATGGCCTGTGATTATTGGGTAAGGGAGTCTACTACTTTGATTTCGTCTATTTTGTGAGACGGAGTTCCACTATGGGACTTCTGTGTAGACCAAGCTGGCTCCATAAACACAGAGATGTACTTGTCTCTGCCTCGTGAGTGCTAGGTTTAAAGGCATGTGCCATCACACCTGGTGAGTCTGCCCCCCCCCCCCCCCCGCCACCTTTTAAAAGAAAAACTGGAAGACCGTTTCATTGGCATTTGAGAGAAAGAAGCAGGCAGACTGGAGATCTCAGCAGCTTTGGGGGTGGAGGGTGGTAGACAGGAAAGGTAACAGCGGTGGTGGGGTGCTGGGAGGGGACTTGAACCCTTGTACCAACCACATAAACCCAGTTTGTAGTGCAGGGTGGTGCATACCTGTAAAGCTGGAACTTGGGAGGTGGAGGCAGGAGGATCAGAAGTTAAAGGTCACCCTCTCTATCATAGTGTTTGAGGTCGGCCTGAGGTACATGGTATCTTACCTCAAGAAGGAAAAAAAAAGTCACATTTTCTGAGGGAAAAGCCAGGAAAACTTGCAAATTTAGCAACGAAGTCTGTAGGTTCTTTTGTTGAGTGTAGGGACTTCAGTTGAGAGAGAGAGAGAGATCCATCCATCCATGGGGGTGAGGGGTGGGCCGATACATTATGCTGTAGTATCCGATTCCCATAGTGACCTGGATGACATCAGGGAGCCTTCTGTAGTTCTATAGTGTGACTTTACCTGGAGAGGATGTGGGGAACATTCCTATAGAGGGTCAGGAGGGCCTCCCTCCAGAGGAGGAAGTAAACAGCCCAGGAGGCTGTGATCTTCCCTGTTAGGTCAACACACCTTCCAGAAGTCGCTCTTGGATATGGCTTCTAACATCATGGCTTTTGCTAATACATTGATCTTAAAACTATTTTGGAAAGTTCTTAGAGGAGAAGAGTCTTAAGTGGTTCTCAGCCCTCCTAATGCTGTGACCCTTTAATACAGTTCCTTATCTTGTGCTGACCCTAACCATAAAATTATTTTCATTGCTCTTCATGACTGTAATTTTGCTACGGTTATGATTCATAATTAAATATCTGAGATGTAGGATATCTGACCTTTGACCCCTGTGAAAGGGCCATTTGGCTCCCAAAGGGATTGTGACCCATAGGCTGACAACTGCTGGCCTAGGGGCGGTTTTTTTTGGTAGCAAATTCTAGTAAAAATGTGGAAGACTGACCGTTGTAGGAGAGGGTGGAGCTGTGTCTGTCTTCACCCGGATGATGTAAAACAGCCGAGCTGGGGTGTAAGAAGGTGTCAGAAGGCACCTTGAGGATTAGAGTCTCTAGAATGTGTCAGAGTGGAGGGAAGTCAAGGATGGACCCACAGAAGCCTCCCGGCTCTCTGCAGTTCTGGCAGTTGGCACTCAGAGGATCTTAGTGGTTCCTAGGGCGGATGCTCACTGGGAAGGATGGAGTGCTTGTATGCATGGTGATTGGCTGTTTTTCCCTAAGGGAAAGTTACTAAAGATCCCCCATACCAGCCTCAGCATTCTCTTTAGAAGCCTTAACAACAGGCCTGTGTTTCTCTCCTGAGGTTCTGGTGGGTGGACCCCGCTTCTACTCAAGCCACTTGGCCCATGAATGAATCACGAGGGAGAAGGAAAGAAAATGATCAAAAGACATCTTTTTTGGAAACATGAATCACAGCTCATTGTTCAGAAGAGCCTGGGGACTCTTAGAGCATTGTTTGTAAATGAGACACTCCAGTTATTTATTTATTTATTTATTTATTTATTTCAGAAACGTAGAGATGAGAGTAAATGGCTGATGTGTGGCCCCTGCCAGGACAGGAAATGGGGGATCCCATGATTCATTTCGTGGGGTTGTTGCTTGTGAAGGCTGCCAGCTGGCTTTCTCTTAGGCTTGGTTTGGTGGGTCATGTTTAGGGATCTGGCTTATTCATGCAGGCATAAGCCTTGCTTTAGCTGTCATACCAAGAGCTGGGCCAGGTGATCTTTCCCATCACCTCAGATCGGGCAGGATCCTGTGTTCTGGAGTTAATATGTTTTGACGGCTCCTGTTTCTCAGGATCTTGCATGGGCTAGAGGCACACCTAGGGACAGTGTGTTCACAGGTGTGGAAGGTGGAGCCATAGAGGTGTGCACAGCCAGATCTCTCCACCTTGTGAACTGTGATATGCTAATACAGAAGAGAGATTTTGTAGGGGTGACTAAGCTCACGAAGTTTGGGATGGAGTCTCACGATCTTGGCAGAGAGATTGGCAACAGAGACATGTAGAATGGGAAATCAAGTTCCAAACCAGATAATGACTTGATGGGCAGCTGCTGGCCCCAAGATATAGGGGCTCACTTGCAGGGACAAGACTGAGGTCCCGGAGAGCTGAGGACTACCAGGCAGTGTGACCTCATAAAATTGGATGTTTCTGCAAACACCTCAAATGAGCTTGGACACAGATTCCTCCTGGAGTTTGCTGGTGGGAGCCTTGCTGACCAGTGCTTCTGTTTTGAGACCCAGGGCCTCTGGGCCTCTGGCTGCAGAAATGTGAAGCCATGCTCTTGGGTGAGTTTGAGGAGCTCTAACTGGGGTGGTTTGTAATGGCAGCAGTAGAAAAACCAGAGCAGGTGGCGTGGGCAGCAGCTTGGGTCAGGAAGATAGTGAGCCCGACATACCTCACCCACCACTTTCAGGTAGAGATCCCTAGCTGGGCCAGGGCATTGACAAGGTGGACACCTTAAATTATTCTTGGCTCTCCCTCATAATGTGACCCTTAACCTCGATATTCCACATATGCAGAGTGGAGCTGAGCCTGCTTATTTCTGAGTCTTGGAAGGAACCATTGAGATCATGTGCTCAGAGCATGGGAGTGGCATGCGCCAACTGCACAATGCAAGCAACTATTGTTTTATTTTTAAGAAAACATTATTCTGTTTATTTATATGTGAGTGTTTGTGTATGTATTTGTACGTGTGTTTGCATGCACAGGTCATGGTGATGATGTGGATATCACAGGACAGCTTGTAGGACTTGAATTTCTCTTCCCATTGTGTGGGTTCCAGCAATCAGACTCAGGTCATCTTACTTAGTGCCTTTACCCCAACAACTAACTACCTGCTGGCCCCCGCTTTTATTCATTATTTAATAAGGTTACAGCTTTTAGAAGTGGAATCAAGAAAAAATGGGTGTGGTAGTGTGTGCCTTTAGTCCTAGCACTTGGGAGGTCGTCATGAGTCTTTCTTTGTCCTGCCAGCTCCCAAATAATAACACGGAGGCTTTTTATTAATTATGAGTCCTTGGCCTATAACTTAGTTCCTAACTAGCTTTTTATAACGTAAATGAGCCCATTAATGTTAATCCACATTCTGCCATGTGACTCGTAGCTGTTATCTCTCCTCCTGCACATCTTGCTTGCTCAGCTTCCTTGCCTTTCTTCCCAGAGTCCTTTCTGTCCCTGGAAGGCCCACCTAAACTCTTCTTGCCTAGCTATTGGCCATTTAGCTCTTTATTAAACCAATCACAGTGCTATATCTTCACACAGTGTACAAATACCACATAACGGGAGGCAGAAGCAAGCAAATCTCTGTGAGTTTGAGGCCAGCCTGGTCTACATAGGGAGTTTCTGGACAGCCAGAGCTACATAGTGAGATCCTGTCTTCAAAAAAGCTAACGAGAGAGAGAGAGAGAGAGAGAGAGAGAGAGAGAGAGAGAAACAAGGGACTTCCGATTTATACACAATGCACATGGTTCTTGGGAAAATGAGTCCCTTCAAAAGGAACTCATTTGTTTTAATTAGGGTTGTGTGTGTTTTCTCTGTAGCTTTGGAGCGTGTCCTGGAACTTGCTCTGGGGACCAGGCTGACCTTGAATTCCCAGAGGTCCTCCTGCTTCTGCCTCCCAAGTGCTGGGATTAAAGGTGTGTGTCACCACCACCAGGCAGTTTGTTTTGATTTTAAGATGCAATTTTATCAGATTCCTTAGGCTGGCCTCAGGCAAGTATGTAGCCCAGGCAAGTGATTCCTTAAAATCCTGTTTGTTCAGTGTGAAAATCCTGTTTGTTCAGTGTGAAACATGAGCGTGTTCGTGTAGACTTGTGGTCTTTGCTTCAAATGCTTGAATAGCCAAAGACCCCTGGGAGGACAGACGAGGTTGGGGGCATGGAGCTCGCTTTCATTATATAGAGGGGCAAGCAGGCTGCTGCTTTGAGGTAAAATATTAGGTTTGATCCTAAGTAAGTAGAAATGTACATGGTTTCCTTCACTAGAGTTGCAGAAAAACGGAATCAGAGCACAGATAGTGTTTCTCCAACTGGATTTTACCTTGAAACACAAATGTTTAAATGTGTTGTTAGACCTCATTCTGGAATATTACCTGTCTGACCAGGATTGTGTAAGGCGTGGGAACCAGTCTCAGTCTGCTTCTGGGTCACTGTTCACCTCTGTGGCTGCAGGCAGTGAAGGCAGGTAATGTAGTCGGCTGAGTCCTCTGTGGATATGGGGGAACCCACCAGGTCTTTTCAGTAGGACTTGAGCTCTCCCTCCCTCCCTCCCTCCCTCCCCCCCCCCCCCCCTCCTCCTCCTCCTCCTCCTCCTCCTCCTCCTTCTTCTTCTTCTCTCTCTCTCTCTCTCTCTCTCTCTCTCTCTCTCTCTCTCTCTCTTTCTTCCTTTCTTTCTTTCTTCTTCTTGGTGTGTGTGTGTGTGTGTATAGGTGTAGGCCAGAGGTCATTGTTGGGTGTCTTTCTCTATTGCACTCTCCACTTTGTGTTTTGAGGCTATCTTCTTTCCGTGGTCGAACTCACAAGGCACTACTGAGTCACAGGGGAACAAAAGGACCAGGAAAGAGACTGTCTTGGGGGCAAATAAATGACTTCAGCTTGGTGATCATTTTGAAGCCATACTGGCCCTGCACCCAAGTGTCTGCAGCCAGGAGGGAATCTGGGTACACTCAGGTGCTTTCTGCTTTCAACAGGCAGTTGGTTCTTCCCAGACAGACAAGGCAGCTTGTTAAATTTTCTAGCGGGTGCCTATGGTGCCTCACATGTGGTAGACGACATTAAAAAAAAAGTCTCAGTTTCGGTGGCACAGAGAGCCCTGTTGTGACTTTATTTATGTATTTGTTCGTTGCCTTTTGAGACAAGGCTTTAGTCGGTAGTGTGCTGGCCCGGACCTCACTATGCAGCCTAGACCGACCACAGATTCATTACATAGCCAAAGATGGCCTTGAACTCCTGGTCCTCAGACCTCCCGCTCCTGAGTGCTGGCTTACAGCTGTGAGTTGTTTTTTGTTTGTTTCATCAACTGTAGCCTTGCCAGCTTCTGTCTCTCACGAGAGTGCGAGATGCTGCAGGATGAGCTTTAGAACGCATTCCTGAGATGGGGTGAGTGGCCATAGTTCATACGGGTTCTCAGGGGACCGTGAGAGTGCAGGGTACAGGCACAGCTTGAAGGTGTCACTCAGCTTCTACCAGGTGCTGTTTAAAGCTGTGATTTGCCATTACCTTGGGAGTGCGGCTCACAATTCACGTGCCACCTGGAGTGATTTGTTTAACCGGGTCTGAAACAGTAGATAAGCTTGCAGAGAAATGCAGGAGCCACGATTTCCTTTCTGAATCTGGCTGCTCGCTGCCCTCACAGACAGCTCTGCTGTTTTGCTGGCTCTTTGCTTTTTTGAGACAGGGTCTCACTGTGTAACGCTGGCTGGCCTGGAACTCAGTTAATAGACCAGGCTGACCTTAGACTCACAGGGATCCTCCTGCCTCTGGCCTGAAAGACAGTCCTTCTGGCTGGCTTCGTACAGTTAAAGTTTGTTTTATGTTGGTGTCCCTGACACAGGTGGCTCACAGCTGTCTTCCCTGCGTGCACAGGTGGGTGGAGAGAAGTGCACCTTGGAGTTGGTAGTCTTTTCCACCCGCTCCTGTTGACACTTACTTTCTATTAATCAGGAAGCACACTGGAACAGGCCCTTTAGCATCATCGACTATGAGCACACGTTGTACGTCTTCTTTTTATTTCTGAAACTCAATGGCAAAAAAAATGTATGGGTCCCCCAGAGATGGGCAGAGAGTATTCTGGTGTCTGTGGTTTTCAAGATGCTCCCCATGGTGCTGGTCTAGGGCACCAACTCTGCTGAGTACCTGTTCTGTATTGACCCAGCAGCTTCTGAGCGTGCCCTGGGGGGAACACACCTTGTAACACCTTGTAAGCTGTCTAAGGCTGTGGGCTTCTTTTGGCCTCAGAGGGTAGTGCCGGGAAGTCTGTGGAGGAGAACTACCTGTGTTGGTTTTTGTCTTATTACTTCCTGGAACCAGTATTTTGAAGTATTATTGCTGTTTGTGATGGAATGTGCACCAGGAAAGGCGGTGAGAACCCCGTGACTGTGTGAGATGGGCAGGCTGTGAGGCGGGACACAGAGCAGTGTTGGGAGGCCATGTTGAGGACTGTGTGGTCAGCCCTTGCAGCCTCAGCACCTCACTGAGAGACAGGGCAACAGCAGCACCTGTGCCCCTTCCCGCACTGGAACTTTCAGGAGGGAGGATACACGGCCTCCCCCATCATGTTAACGCATTAGAAAACACATGCCATTTCTGGCAGTTGTTCTAAGTCTGAAAAGGGTGTTGTGGGCTTACTTTCCCCAGTGTTTTAGAGTTTCATTTTACTGACCACGGGTCAGATTTCTGGTCACCGTTTGCTGTTCTGAGAGGTGAATGTTCTGGATAGTTCACTCGGGCTGACGGGCCTGGGCGTGGAGAACTCTTCTGGTCTTCTGGTCGAAGGAAAACAGTATTTTCAGTAGCTGCTTCCTCCTCTCCCTCCTCCTCTCCCTCCTCCCCTCTTTACTCCCTTTCTTCTCTCTCTCCCTCCTCCTCATACCACTCCCCATCTTCCTTCCCTTTTCTCCCTTTCCCTTCTCCTCCCCTCCTAACCTCCTCCTCTTCTCTTCTTTCTTCCCTCTCCTATATTCTTCTCTCCTCCCCCTCTTCCTCATACTCCTCCCCGTCTTCCTTTCCTCTTCCCACTCTTCCCTTCTCCCCTCCCCCACTCCTCCCTGTCTTTTCCTGTTTTTTCTTCTCTCCCCTTCCTCTCTTCCTTTTCCTTCTCCTCCCTACCCCTCTGTGCTTTCCTTCTTCCTGACTCCCTTTCTCCCTGACTTCTCCTCCTTTTTCTTTTCCCTTCTTCCTTCCTGTCTTCCTTCCCCCCCTTCCCTCACTTTCTGTGTGTGTCTCAGTTCTGTTTGGCACTGGTGATCCAGAGCTGCCCTCCATGGGCCCCATCCTATCACAGTCCCCGATTTGAACCTGCCAAGGCCAGTGTTCTGTCAGATTGGGTTGTTGTAAAGTGGACAGACAGGTACTAACTGGTAGGTGGCTCCCGTACATGCCAGACCCCACCCTCCACAGTTCTGGGTGACACCCAGGAATCTTGTTGAACATGTAGATACAGTGGCATTGGATGTGGATGAGTCTGCTGTAGGGACCCTGCTCTCAACCCAGGTCGGGGTTCCGCCATTGAATAAATTCTTGTTGGGTTCTGGAGCTTTGGGGTTTCCGGGTGACTGATAATCAACTGGATGTTACCTATTTTCATGGCAATGCCAACAGTTTTTCCTCTTAGAGTTCCTGACTCTCCAGATTTCACACTGTGGGTGGCTGATGAACTTTGAAATGCCACAGAATGCTCCTTGTGGCTTTCTTGGCTTCTCCCTTATCGCCTCTGCTGGGTGCCTGATGGGGTTTGGGTTACAGCCCCACATCCTGCTGTTCTTCCTTGGCTTGGCGCATTTGTGCCAGATTCTGCTCCCAGCCTTGCAGGCTTGTCCTGTCTGTCTCCTGACTCTTCCCCTTGCCCTGAGCCAGCCTGTGGGGACAGGTACAAGGGAAGGCTGAAGACCCATTTAGAATGATTCTGAATCTTCAGACCTTACCTTCCCTGAGTGGAGGAAGGAATGAGGAGGGGGATGGGAGCCAACAGATGTGTCTCCCTGGAATCTTGGAGTTGGGAGGATTCTGTCTTCATTTCCTTTACCAGAATCTCCTCAGGCAGAGTTTGGAGAAGGACCTCTGTGGCTGGGGCAAAGTCTTCCATCTGGAGAGACTCAGCTCTTCCTGGTCTACCCACACAGGCTACTTACTGGGAGATGGAACGAAGAAGAAATTTCTGCTGGCAGACCCTACAGCCTGGGCTCCCATACTGCCTGTCTCAGTGTTCCCCAGGTTGTTCCCCTTGTGCTGAGTGATTGACAGAAGTTACTACCCCAGAGAAACATTCTGTGTTCACGGAGCTAACTCATACCGAGCAGATTCTCAGCTTGGGCTGTACTGACTTCCTGGGCTGGGTCGGTTTTGTCACAGGAGCTATCCTGGGCCTTGCAGGATACTCTACAGTGTTTACTTAGGAATCCATAGCTCTTTCCAGCTCTTGGTGGGAAGCTCCCCCAAACGTCTCAGACCTTGCCAAGTGTTTCCTTGGGGCAAGATGGCCAAACTCACAGGAGCCCCGGACTTGCTCGCTGCTGCTCTGACTGGCAGGAAAGTGTGTTCTGTGAGCCATACACCTTGTTCTATGTTCTGGTCGTTTCTTCTGCCGCTGTGGTCAACACCAAGACCAAAAGCAGCTTGTGGGAGGAAAGGGTTGGTTTCATCTTATACTCCCAAGGTCACCAGTGAGGGTGGTCAGGGCAGGACCCTGGGGAGGCAGGGACTGAAGCAGAGACCATGGAAGAGTGCAGCCTTCTGGCTTGATCATCTTTCTTTCTAGCTCAGACCCACCTGTCCACAGTGGGCTGAGCCCTCCTACATCAGATCAGCTATCAAGAGAATGTCCCACAGATATGACCACATTTTATGTATGCTGTCACAACCCCTGTGAGTTCATATGTGAGCTGCACTCCTCTACTGTGTCTAGAAGACAATGTCTCATCCACAGCCACTGGCTCTTCCACCCCTCCCTTCCCCCCAAACTGATCCCTAAGCATTAGTGGGAGGTGTGTGTGTATATGTGCACGTGCACATACGCTCACATTACATGCACATGTGTGTAGGTGTCCCTGGAAGGCCAAGGGCATGGAATTTCCCTGGAGCTGAAGTCTTAGGCAATTGTGAGCTATCTGATATGGGTGCAGGGAACTGATATGGGTCCTCTGCAAGAACAGTATGTGCTTTTAATTGCTGACCCATCTGTTTAGCTCCTAAATTTTTTTTTCTTAAATTACATTTATTTTCACGCATGTCTTATGTGTATGTGTGCCACTCCGTTACGTGGTAAAGTTGTTCAGAGGACAACTTCTGGTAAGAGATTTGATTCTTTCCTTTTCCCATGTGGGTGCTGGGGAACAAACTCATGTCACAGTTTTGGTGACATCCCCTTTACCACCTGTCCTGGGAGTTTTCTGGATGTCAGGCCACTGATGCTATGTGGATCAACTGGGGACCAACCAGCCAGACCAGCCTTTCATGTAAGAAGTATCTCCAAGCCAGTAACTGGAGACCTGTCGGGCATATAGGAACCCAGACACTTCGTTCAGAGTTTTTTTGCTTTTTGAGACAGGATCTCACTCTGCAACTCTGGCTGATCTGGAACTCACTCTGTAGACCAGGGCTGGCCTTGAACTCACAGCGATCTGTTTGCTTCTAACTCAGTGTGTGCTGGGATTAAAGGCGTGCACTAAACACCGGGGAACCCTCAGAGTTTTATTTGTAGAAATAAAAGCATTTTCCAAGCCTCTTTTTTTTTTATTTTTCTAAAATAATAACTTATTTTCTTTAGCATAATTGACTTTACCAGGGGCAAATAATGATTTAGCAGGAAGGAGATGTGATTATTTTTCTTCTAAATTGCCTCACTTCTATTAACTTAGCATGATTTATTTCAAGCCCTTCCTGTCTTGTGTGTTTGGCCATCCATTTCTCGAAGGTGTGAGTGCATGTAGGGTTGCTCAACCCTTATTCCAGGCCACTGAAAACCTTGGGTAGTTCTTGGCCAAGTGAGGGGTACTGCTTTGAGGACTAGTCTGGTGAGGCTACAGGGATGGAGGACCTGGGGTCAGAGCAGTTTCTGGGACTACCTCTCACAGGAAGGAGGAAACTTGGCCTGTGAGCCTCAAGCTATCTTCTGGTGTTTCTACCCACAGGCTCAGTGGTCACTTCCGGACTCTGGGGGGCTTAATGTCCTATGGTACAATACACCACTGCATATTCACAGCCTCCCTTGCTGTCTGGACATGCTCTTTGTTTCCACCTGTCTTGATTTTTCCAGGCTCAGCCCTGCCCTCCCACCCAGCGTGGTGAGCGTGGCCTCTCCTGTGTTACTCTCTGTAGTACTATATACAGTGTGCTTCTACTCCAGGCCCCGTGTTCCCAGCGTGGGATATGGTCAATACATATAGGTGAAGGGACAGAGTTCATCTCACCATCCCTGAGGCTGGAGTCGTGTGTGTGTGTGTGTGTGTGTGTTTGTGTGTGTGTGTCTGACTTGTGTTGCTGCTTTCAGGCTGGTGTGGAGGCCCACTGAATGACCTAGCAGATGCCTGGGACAGTCATCAAAGCTGCCTTCCCTCACTTGTGCCCTCGGCTGAATGAGTGAGGATATAGGTGGGTGGGGTGAGCAGTTTTTATAGCTCAGGAATTCTCTAGGTAAACTGGGGCCATCACTTGCATTTTTTGCGATTTTTTTGGGGGGCTTAGAATTTCTCCTGCTGTCGTTCGATACAAGGCTCCTTTTCAGGTCTCTTTTGAAGATAAAAGAGTCCTCCATCCGACGTTGGCTCAGGGAGGAGATAGAAGGAAGGTGACTGTATGAAGGGGGTGGCAGTCAGTCCTGGCTCCAGCTCCACCCAGTGAGGCTGAAGCTCGTCTGGGGTCTCAGATGATCCATCAGTGAAGGTTCTGCCTCTAGCTTTTTTTTCTGCCCCCAAATGCGATGAAAAGACAGGTATCAAAGGAGAGAATCGACGTCAAAGTGCTTTGTAAGCGCAGAACATTAAACAGCTACAGGGAACACTTAGCAGTGTCTGTTCAAATGGAGATGGGCCGCTTTTCCTGTCCAGTTCAGCCGAGGCGCGCAGGAGACTGCAGACCAAGGGACACGATCCGATCCGGGGCACTTGGGGTCACTAATTCAGTCCCTGACAAATGATACTGCAGGAAAATGTGATAGCTATAAAAAACAGTTTGTCAGTTACTCAGAAAACCACACATAGAAGTAGGAACTAGTGATGCCCCCTCTCGCCCCCACGTGTTCCCCATAGAAATAAGGACAGCTTAAAAGGTGCCCGCAGACGTTGACAGTGGCACTGTTCACAGTACTCGCAAGTGGGCATGAACAGCCTCAGTGACCACCTTCAGAGAGGGGATAGTGGAGTGAGATGTTACTGAATCTTAAAAAGGAATGCTATTCACGGGGCAGTGTGGACGAGCTTGGCCAAACCCATTTTAAGGGACCATAGCTAGTCACAGAGAGGCGTATTTTACAGGACCCTGCTGAGAGGAGTTATCCACCACAGGGGAATCCATAGACAGGGCAGTTGAGTGGTAGCCTGGGGCTAGAGGAAGGGGATTGATTGCTTAACAGCCCTTTCCTCTTTCAGGGCTGACAGTATTTTAGAGTAGGTGGAGGTGACAGGGGGCTCACAATATTGTGAATTTATGATGTAAATGTTACCCCAGTTAGACACTTTTACCTCAGAAGTGAAAAGATGAAGGCTAGACTTAGCTTCTGGGCCCTATTTAGTCTGTGGGCCTTGGATTGTTCACACCTGGCTTAGAGTCTTAGGATGTTTGTGTGTGTGTGTGCGTGTGCGTGTGTGTGTGTGTGTGTGTGCGCGCGTGTGTGTGTGCGCGCGCACATGTAGAGGTTGATGCCAGTGTCTTCCTTGATCACTCTCCACCATATTTTTTGAGTCTCTTACAGAACTGAGAGCTCACTGACTGGCTAGGCAGGCTGACCAGCAAGGCCCTTGGGTCTGCCTGTCTCTTTCTATCCCCCAGCACCGGTTACAGATGCCCAACACCACATCTGACTTTTTCTTTCTATTGATGGTGGGAATCTCAACTCAGGCCCTCATGCCTGTGTGGCAGTCACATGACCCACTCACTCAGTCACCTCCCTGGTACTCAGAATCTTTTAATTTAGAATCAGTACCATTATATTTAATGCTATTTTGTGCTGGTTGTTAAAAGAATGTAGACAATATGGAAAGTATAAAGACCTTCAAAACAGCAAAACTCTGTATTTTTCACTTAGCTGTAAGCAGCATTCTGAGTTGCCTATGTGGCGCTGGTAGGCAGCAGGCCTTGGGTCCGTGGAAGGCATGAGGGTCGGTGCCTGTCTTGGTTTCCTTGCTGTGGCTGTGATGAAAGGACCCTGACAAGAGCGGCTTATGAAAGAAAGGGTTATTCGGCTCACAGTTCCAGGTTCCAGTCCATCATGGTGGGGGGAACTGAGGTAGCAGGAGCTCAAAGCCGCTGCTTGCGGCACATCCTTGATCAGAAAGCATAGCAGCTCAGAGATGAGTGCTGCTGCTGCCCAGATCCACCTAGGGAATGCTGCCACCCACAGTGGCAGCTCCTCCCATTACCCGTCAAGGCAGTCAAGCTCATCCCTCACGGAGGCCTGTCTCCCAGGTGATTCTAGAGTTTGTCCACTGACAACACAACACAGAGCCTCTGTTGGAGGCCTCCCCAAGAGTTGTCTTTCTTCTTCCGCGTGAGGACTTAGCAGAGAGGACATCTGTGAGGTAGAGGCAGGCCTTCACCACATGTCAACCATACTGTTTTCAACCCGGGCTTCCGGCTTCCAGAGGCTGGGATGTCGAGGTGGGATTCACATGGAATGAGCCTTCAGAGTGAGAAATCACAGCCCCTGAAATTGAAGGATTGTGTGACTGTGTTTCCTCAGGGCAGAGGTTGAGTGATCGTGACACACAGGGCACAGTATCAGGGCGGCTTTGCCATTTGCTTTCAGATCTGCCTGTCTGCATTTCATGCTTTTACCAGTTCACAAAATTTCTACCAGGAGACTGGGGAGACTCAGTAGAGTGTTGGTGGTAAGTACAAGAGGGTGTGAGTTCAAATCCTAAGCAGCTACATAAAGGTGGGCCAGTGCCATGTATGCCTGTAACTGTAGCATTGAGGTAGGGGTAGGGTAGAGACCGGCGGATCTCTGGAGCCTGGCTGTTCAGTGAGAAACCCTTCCTCAAATTAAATAGAAAAGAGTGGAGAGCAATGCAGACCGATAGATACCTGATGATTTTCCCTGGCCTTCATGTGTACACATCCCTGCTTATACACCCACATGCATATGTATAACATGCGCATGTGCGCACACGCACACACACACATGAATTGTTTGGACTCCTTGGTAGGTCCCAGGCCTACTTCTCCTTGCTGTTTCCTGACCCCCAGGACATTTTGTGTACAATTCTAAACTCATTTGCAGAATTGCTTCTCTCCCCTCTTACCTGATGGTTATTTACCTGTGATCAACTGAAGTCTGAAAATAGTAAATGGAAAAGTCCAGATATGAATGATTCATGTTTTAAATAATTGAGTACTGTCTATTACTGTAATTGTTCTGTTTCTACTTAGCTGTTGCTGCTTTCTTCCTGGGCTGGCTTTGTAATTGAACTTGATCGTGCCTACACGTGTGTGTGTGTGTGTGTAAACATGGTATATATGTAGCTTGGTACTCTCGCCTTCTGGCATTTACTGGGTCATAGCACACATGCCTCTTGGTGAGTGGGGACTGCTGTGCACATGTGTGTAGAAGGGTGGGTGCCCCTGCACAGGGAGCCACAGACCAGGGTGTGCCTGGCACCCAAATGGAGCCACACTGTTACAGACTTTTTTTTCCCAACATTTGAGAACTTGAGAGTGTCTGCTGTTCTGAAGTTATTATGTTTTATTGTTTTTATGTGTATGAGGATTCATATGCATGCCACATTATGCATGTGGGGGTCAGAGGGCAACTTGTATGTAAGCGTTCTCTCCACCATATGGGTTCTGGGGGTCAAACTCTGGTCACCAGACTTGGCAGGAGTTGCCCTACCTACCAACCTATCTTGAGAGCTCTGACCTCTTTCCCTGAGAGGAAGTGGGGGAGGGGAGGTGTGAGGAAATACCTAGAGTGTCCAGACACGTGACTGTTGAAATTTTCCCATCTGTGTGATTCTGAGTGAGGTGAAGGTCCTCTGCCTGTAGAAAGTGAAGGAGAAACCCAGGAATGATGGCTGGTCATACCTGAGCACTGACTCCATTATAGGAGGCCATCCGGGCATCTGCAGAGAGCCCATGACTGGGATAATGTGCTCTGGTGATTTTTAACTAATATTTTATTTTTTTGTGTGTATGTGTAAGTATGTTGTAGAGTGTATATGCACATGTGTGCACAGTCGTATGCACACAGGTACCAGAGGAGAATGTCAGGTATCCTGCTTTATCACTCTCCACTTTATTCCCATGAGACAGGGTCTCTCACTGAATCTGGAGTAAAGCTGGCAGCCAGCAAGCCCAGTGACGCTCCCGTGTCTGCTACATATAGCGCTGGGGTTACAGGCACATATGACTGTGCCTGGCATTTTACATGGGTAGGTGCTGAGGTTTCGAACTCAGGGCCTCGTTATTGCATAGCAAATGCACTGTTTACTGAATTTCACCCAGCCCTTGCTCAGGTGAGCGTGTAAGGGCTGTGAAGGACTCCTGCAAGCCAGGGCATTGCCCGTGCTGATTGGGAGTCTGACATGTGTGAGGCCAGGGTGGGTGGCATCTCAAGTGACCACGGGTGTAGGATCTTGTGTCAAAACTGGAATAGGAGGAGGGGAATGTCCTTGGTGTGGTGAGTTGTAGGTTGGCTAAGTGTGATTGCCGGGGTCAGGGGAGGGAGGTTGACCGTGAAACAGTTAAGAAAGATCCAGAAGTGGAAGCCCTAGTGGCCCTTGTTCCGGTGTGAAGCCTTGGCTGTCTTGACTTGTCTGTGAGCAGAGGGGTGTCAGCAGAGATGGACAGCGCCGGCCTCCTGCCCCTGAAGGGGACGGACAGGAGCACAGCACACATTCAACTCTGCTCGTCACCTGGTAACCACCTGCACATGGGATGCCGCCACCCCCGAGTAAAGAAGCCTGAGAGCCCCCCCCCCCCCCCCCCCCCGTGACAGAGCCACCTCAGTTTTCTTCTGTTTGAAAAAACAAACAAGCAAGCCAACAACACCAGCACCAAAACCCACCCCAGCAGCCCAGGAATACTAGAGAGCTGTTAAGTGGACTCATCAGATTTTCATCCAATTACTTTATGTTTGTTCTCATCCTAAAATGACTTCCATGCTCCTGTCTGAATTGAGATTTCTAGGAAAAGTAGACAAAAGGAAAACGATTGAACTTTAAAAGCCGTTTTCTCATCTCCATTTGCATTTATTTGCATACCAACTGGAGGGAAACATAGCCACTTAAGGCCTGGGTCCCCTGGCTATATCATGTCTTAAATATTTTCTGATGGAAGGCAGTGCCTGTTCCAGGTGAAATTGTAATCCTCAACTCCTTCAAAGTGGTTGAGGTTCTAATTGAGCGTCCCAGAATCTGACCTGACTTGCCGGAGGATCGTTATTGTGAGCTAGGATGAGGTCTTGATAGAATAAGTTGGGCCTTTCAGCCCATGGCACTGTGTCCTAGTGTGAGGGACAAGACGGCCACCCATGAACATGGAGGAAAGTAGAGTTTTGCTGTCCAAGCCCAGAAAGGATGAGGAAGGTCTGTGGAGCACCGGGAAACACCAGGAGCTGGGAGGCTCAACAGAAGGGCCTCTTGTCAAGGCTCGGAGCACAGCCCTGCTGACCCCTGCTCCAAAGCCGTGTGAGGAAACATTTCTGTTATAAGTGTCCAAGTTTGTGATACTTGCTTATGGAGCTGCAGAAAACTGGCATAGAGGTGCAGCCAGGACACAGGAAAAATTGGCCATTTAGGAGGGAGTCAGGGAAGCCATTTAGCCACCACAGAAGACAGACACCTTCGTTGGAGCCTGTTGAAACTCTGCCGGTAGGCCACGACCTCATGGTGATGATGCACAGGTTAATGGAGATGGGTTAGTTTAGGATGTAAGGGCTAGCTAGAAATACGCTTAAGCTATTGGCCAAACAGTGTTTTAATTAATACAGTTTTGTGTAATTATTTTGGGTCTGAGCAGCCGGGAATGAATGGGCAGCCTCTGCCTACAATTGTGTCTTAGGATGCAGGCTCCCAGCTACTGGTCTCGTGCCATCCTTGTCTGCTGGCCTTCTGACATGCTCCCTGCCATGATGTCCATGGACTCTAATCTTCTGCAGCTGTCACTCTCAATGAAGGGCTTTCTTTTCTTCCTTGGTCATGGTGTTTTGTCACAGCAATAGAAAGGTAGTTAAGACACCCACCCAGAGAAGACATTCATCAAATGTAGGGTAAAGCCAGAGTCAGAGTAAGGATGCCGAACCTCCAGAGACTTCAGGGAGTTAGAGGAGGGATGGTGACTGATGGGACCTAGTTCCTTGGGACCAAGCTCTGGGCTTTTGTATGGTTGATTGCTGTGTTTGGGACTGGTGGTGGGCTCTGCTCCCTGGGTCACATGCAGCTGGATTTGCAATCTTGCCCTAGTTTTCCTGGCCTCATCTCTTCTCCCTCTTCTCTCCTCCACTCTCTCCCCTTCCCCCCTTCTTCTCTCCCCTGATTTCCTGTCTCCATCTGATTGATGAATAAACAGGCGCAGAGGAGTTCCACTCAGATTGTCTTAGTTCACTTGACCATCATCTTGACATAGCCGAGGTTTACCTAAGGAGGGAGTCTTTACTGAGGGATTACCAAGATTAGATTGGCTTGTGGGCATGTTTTAGGGTTTCTGTTGCTGATACAAAACACCACGACCAAAAAAAAAAAAACAAAAAAAAAACGAGTTGGGGAGGAAAGGGTTTGTTAGGCTTCCCCTTCAGCATTGTTGCTCATCACTGAGGGAAGTCAAGACAGGAACTAAACAAGCAGGATCTCAGAGGCAGGAGGTGATGCAGAGGCCATGGAGGGGTGCTGCTTACTAGCTTGCTTCCCATGGCTTGCTCAGTCCAGGGATGGCCCCACCCACCATGTCCTGGGCCCTCTCACCTTGATCACTAAATGAGAAAATGCCTTACAGCTGGATGTCATCAAGGCATTTCCTCAACTGAGGCCTCTTCCTCTCATGGCTGTAGCTTCTCTCTCTCTCTCTCTCTCTCTCTCTCTCTCTCTCTCTCTCTCTCTCTCTCTCTCTCTCTCTCGTTTGCTCGCATGCACGCACACAACCAGCCAGTACCTGGTGCTGAGGAGGCAGAAATGGGTGGCTATATAGCTCACTGGCTAGCCTGCTTGTCTTACCTGCTGAGCCTCAGGTTAGTGAGGAGCCCCGTTTCAAAAAAAAGGTGGATGGCAGCTGAGAAACAACATGAAGAAACAACATGAAAGTCTGTCCTCTGACCGCCACATGCCTGTGTACACACACACACATACACACAGGCGCGCACGCGCACACACACGCACGCACACACACACACACACACACACACACACACACACACATATTCACCAGGTACAGAATCAAACCCAAACCAGAGGAAGGGCCTACAGTCTTCAGAGACGAGGGGGCTGGAGAAGGCGTGCTGATGGAACCCATTTTCCCAGGGTCATGCCCCAGGCTTCAGTATGATTGATTGCTGTGTTTGAGGCTGGTGGTGGGCTCTGCTCCCAGGAGCCTTATGCAGCTGGACGTGCAACCTCGCTCAGCACTATTATGTCTCCAGATCCCAGTTTACCAGGACTAAGGAGGACTGCTTCTTGCTTTCCATTCATAAGCATCTTTTTTGCTCAGTTGCTGTGTAGCCAGTGTTGCCCTAGCCTGAGGGTCGATCTCTTGAGTCTAGATGAGTATGGTGGGTGAGTATTTAATCAGGGCTGGGGGCTGGTCTTTAGTTTCTGCAGGCATTCATGTGTACTGTGTGAGGACTGTTGGGGGCTGTGGACCCCTGGCCCCTTGACTTTCGTTGCCTGCTTCAGACCCTTTGCCTGCTGGAGTGAACAGAGTAAACAACTTGTTTTCCTGTGTCTGCAGCTGCTCTAAGCTTGAGACCCTCGGGAGTTCCTGATGGCAGGGGAGTGGTTCCTGGTGGGTTTTACAGTTGAAAATCCCAGGAGCTTGGGCGTGGCTATCAGTTAAGGATCCCTATATAAGCTTCCCTAGAGCACAATAAAGTTAGCATTCTTGTTTCAAGGATGACCTGTGTCCTGTCTCTGACTGTATGTGAATGTGTTTAAATCTCCAGCCCCTTTCCTGGCTTGCTAACCGTCCCCTAATGCAGGCGCTACAAGGACAACTTCCTGGTCCAGAGGGATTGTGGGAATTATGTTCAGACATAAGACGGTTCTCATTTGGTAGCATGCACCACTTTCCTGCCATAGATCGCTCAGATGCAGGCAGTAATCTCTGGAAGCTGATTTGCATTGGCATCGACTCTGCATCCTATTGCCAGGCCCCATTCTGGACTATGTGGTCACTGGAATGACCTGGTACCCCGAGGGCTCCGAGACTGTGTGCAGGTGGGCTGATGAGTCCTGGCAGTACTGTGCTGCTTGTATTATAATTTCTGATATTTACTGCACCCACCATCTGTGGACTGTAGACCAGATAGCCATTGCTACCCTGTGGTGCTGTCATGAAGATTAAATGCCAACACAGGAGACATTAAGATTTATTGGACTTTCCCTGCTATGGTCTAGAAGAAAATGGATCTTGCAGGCTGACAGTGACAAGGTTGAGCATGCAAGGTATTGTTCTTGGACGAAGAAGGGGCCTGAGGCTCCTGTAAGAGAAGGGCACAGCTTCCCCACAAGGTGCCTGGTGCCCTTGGGAGGAAGATGAAGACATGAGGAAAGCAGAGGTGGGTAATGACAGCGGGAGACCGTGGTGGGGCTGCGCAGACTTAGACTTTGTATGCTGGGAGAGTGAACAAATGGGTGACAGGCAGGGCAAAGGGCAGTGGGCCAGGCAGACAGCCTGGAAGGGGCTCAGTGGCCCAGCTCTAAGTTTTGAGTCATTTGCAGTTTCAAAATAAATGCATTGACGTTTTGCCCAATGTCCAACTAGCCAGTATGACATTTACTGCTTTTAGGTGCCGTGTGGCTGTTGACCTTGCCTAGTGTCAAAGCAGCTTTGATACCCAAGTAAACCCCTAATGTCTGTGTGTGGAGGTGAATTTTCCTTGTTTGTTTTTCTACCTTATTCACCGAAGCAGGGACTATTAATCATACCCAGAGCTCACAGATAATGATCAGTTTCTCTAGTCAGCTCCCTTTGGGGATCCCCTGTGTCCTTCCTCTCAGGCTAGAATTGTAGGCAGGCTGATGTGCCCACCTGGCCGTTACCTGGGTTCTGGAGATCTAACCAGGAACTCTGGTCCTCATGCTTGCATTGCGAGCTCTTAACCATTAAGCCAGCTCCTTAACCCTGTATTCTGAATATTTCAAATGCATGCAAGTCTCGGTTATATGGGTGCTTTATTTCGGCATGTTTTTGTAGCTTATCTATTCTGTATAAAGTCTCAATACTTCCTTCCTTTATATTACTGAATCATGTTCCACTCTATGAATAAATTTCATATTTACTCATCTGTCAGTGGACACTTGGGCCGTTTATATCTCCAGGCTGTTTCACCTCATCCTGCCTTACCATTCCTGTGTGAGTATCGGTTTGGACATGTATTCAGTGCTTTTGGAGATAGGCCTAGGCATGACCAGGTACACTGTGTTGCAGCCTTCTCTCTGTCTTTCCTGAGCCCTGAGGCAGAAAGGGAGCCCTCTCTGGCTGGTCTCCCTAGCCATCCTCTTCCCTGCACATGCTCTCTTGTTTAGATAGGGAAGGGTGAGCTCCTTCTCTGCCTCTTTGGGAATCAGGACTTGGGTAGTGGGGATTCTGGGCTTACTGCTAACACCCTGGGCTCCCTCACCTTGACCACAGAAGTCCAGGCCAAGGTATGATTTGCTGAAGAATAGATCTAAAACACACAGAGACAGAGCTGCCTGTGCTACCTGGGGGCCAATGTCCTTGGCAAAAACGGTGCTGGGCCCAAACCAAGGACCCAGGTCCCCAGGGTTCTGGATCCTGCATCTCCTGATCTATTCTCTCAGTTCTACATGTGGCCTCTTGTTGGTCTTTGGAGCCCATCATGGCTTTTGTTAGCAGTTCAGACATTTGATTCCCAGGATATGAGAGGAACTGGAGGGGGAGGGTCCTCTTGTCTTGTTAGGTTGCACAAGGCTGCATCTCCCAAACTGTGGTCAGAGCCCTGGCACCATGGACAATGTCCAGAGGAGTGAGCTGCTTTTGGCAGTAAAGGTTCCCTGGCTTGGCTCCCCTACATTCAGCTGAGGCCCGTTAGTTACTCTTTGTTGGTCCAGAGCTCCTTCTCTTTGTGGGGTCTGAGACTACACCTCTGACATCAGGGCTGGCCGGCTGACTGGTTGGCTGGCTGGGGAAAGGAACAATGGTAGGTGTAGGTCTCTACCTACCCTTCCAGTTCTGCATCTGAGTGACCAACTGCTGAATAGGAGGCAGATGTGTCCCAAGTCTGACAGGACCTGAATGGGAGACATTGGGAGAGAGGAAAGGAGGCTACTCTTTGGGAAAGGAACATGAGCTCCAGGCTCCACTGCTTCTTCCTCTCCAAGCAGAGTGATAGGAGCTCTTGTGGACATGGCGTGAGCTTGTGTGTGTAATGTCCATAGGCCTGCCTGCCATGCTTGAAGTCATCAAGCAATAGCAGTTGCACACAAGACCGGGCACTTAACCCCCAGCCATGCAATCTCTCTCTCTCTCTCTCTCTCTCTCTCTCTCTCTCTCTCTCTCTCTCTCTCTCTCTCTCTCTCTCTCTCTCTCTCCCCCCACTCCCCCACAGTTCTAGAAACTCTCAGAACTCAGCCAATGGTGACCACAGATAATGGGCCTTGGGGACCCAGCAGGAATCTGCCCCTCATTTCTTCCATAGCTGCTGCTGTGGTCTTGTCATTGCACTTGACCCTTGGCTCGTGTCAGTGTTACACAGACCATGCTCTCCTTGTCTGCCATGTTGGCCTGTGTCCAAATCCCCCTCTCCTAAGCACAGCCATGAAAGCTGGTGTTCCACCTCATGATGCTTCCTTCCAAATGCCCTTTGAGATTTTGATAGCTGTACCATTTTTTTTTCCTGCCTGTTTCAGTAAGGAGACTGAATTAAGTACACATGGTTGATGGGATGATAGCTGACTCTGGGTATTTGGGGACTACTACTCTTGGTGACTTTCCTTGCTTCAGAATTTTGGCTTAAATTGATCTTAATTGATGGAGAAGAAAGCAGTTCTGGCTAGAGGAGAGGCACACCACTGTTCTGCCTATTCTTCCAAATCACAGTGAGATCACAGAAAGAATCTGGGGCACTCAACACTCAATATTCATTTCCAGTGTGTCTATGCTAGGGAACAAACTCTTCAGCCCAAATAAATCAGAGTGCCTCCCTCTGTAGCTGGCAGGCTGCGTGTAATTAGTTTATCAGGGAAAATTTGACTAGTATCGACGGGAAATGGGGTTGGGAAAGCAAGCAGCCACAGCTAACTATCTTATCAGGGAAATCAAAAGTGTCTATTGAATTACAGTGACTCTGTTACGTTACTCGGCCACTCCATCAAGCTAATCCTCCTGAGGGTGATTAGAGGCAACCACAAATGCATAGATACGAGAAATCTAACAGATGGATGCACAGACAAAGTAATTATGTACTATGCATTTACATTTTTCTGTCGTAGTGTTTCAGGGACCTGCTGGGCCAGGGTGTTGACGTGGTTGACACTGTAAGCTTGGTGTGGTGGCTTCATCTTCCTTGTGAACTTAGCAGGGCTATTGCACTCCCAGGGATATTGGGGACTCCTTGTGGCTGTCTCTGGTGGGTAGAGGAAATGTCTTTGGTTACTTTTGCATTCCTCTTCTATGGTTCTGTAAAAGATGTGGCGTTTAATAAGTCTGCTGTTAGGATTTGAATCTGAAATGTTCCCAACGGACTCATGATATGGACTCTGGGTCCCCAGGTAGTGGTGTGATTTTGTAAGGCCTTTTAGGAGGTGGGGGGTCTAGCTGGCAGACATAGATCACCAGGCAGGGACCTTGGAAAGTTCTGTCAGGTTCCTGGTCCTGTTTGCTCCCTGCTTTCCCATCTGCTGTGATGTGAACGGGCTGTCCTCTCTGTGCACTCCAGACACCATGATGCCAGGGTTGAGCAGCTGTGGACTGCACCCTCTGACCCACGTGATGAGGTTAATAGTTCTGCCTTTTAGTTTGTTCTATCAGTTACTTTGTCGCAATGACACCAGAGTAACTAATTGTCCTGCCTTATGTTGTTACAAGGGGGACAGTACAGTCTAGGCAGTTGGGAAAGATAAGTTACTGCTTCCAGGTCTGGAGGTAGTGAAGGCTTTTAATAAGGGATTATGTATGGGGCTTGTGATGCCGTGGTGAGTCAGAGTATATGTATGCTCAGGTGTGTCTCTTACTTTAAAGACGCTGATGCCTTGGGCCCCATCTCATGACCTCACCTCTGGAGCTCTGCCTTCAATCCCTTTAGCATGTCAATGAGGAGATTAATTTTCCAACAGTGTGAACTTCTGAGAACCAAACCATAGTGGGTGGATGTCATAGCTTAGATGGGATTCCCCCAAAGGAATGGAAAAAGGGTTTTGTTTGTAGATTGAAGTCCTGAAGAGATACATCTGGACCCTGTGATGCTACTAGCATCAGCTCTGCTCCTGTGGGTCTTTGTGTGTGGTGTACAGACGTGTGCTATGCTTGGAAGCTAGGCATCAGTTTTATGTTTCTTTCTTTATCGCTTTCCACCTTGTTTTTTTGGGATAGTGTTTCTCCCTGAACTTCACCGACTGACTCCTCCTGTCTCTGACCCCTCAGTGCTGAGTTTGTAGGTGTGCCCTCTCCCATGTGCCTCTTTGTGGTAGTGCAGAATTTAAACCCGCACTCTTCTCCTGCACTTTACTGACTGAGCCATCTTCCCAGCCCCTTGACTTACCTTTTAAAAGAAAATTTATTTTTACTTTTAATTGTCTATGTGTGTGTATGTGTGCACGTGCATGTGGGTGCAGCCTGTGGAGGCCAGGAGAGGGTCTCAGATCCCCTAGGGCTGGAGTTAGATCCCCTGAGGCTGCAGTTTGATCCCCTGAGGCTGAGTTAGACCCCCTGGGGCTGGAGTTAGATCCCCTGGGGCTGGAGTTAGATCCCCTGGGGCTGGAGTTAGATCCCCTGGGGCTGGAGTTAGATCCCCTGGGGCTGGAGTTAGATCCCCTGAGGCTGAGTTAGACCCCCTGGGGCTGGAGTTAGATCCCCTGGGGCTGGAGTTAGATCCCCTGGGGCTGGAGTTAGATCCCCTGGGGCTGGAGTTAGATCCCCTGAGGCTGTAGTTAGATCCCCTGGGGCTATAGTTTGATTCCCCTGGGGCTGCAGTTTGATCCCCTGGGGCTGGCGTTAGATCCCCTGGGGCTTGAGCTTTATGACTGTGGTACTGGGAACTGAACTCCTGTTCCTCTGGAAGAGCAGTAAACTTTCTTAACTGTAGAACCACCTCTTCAGCCATACGTGGCTCATCTTCCAACATACAAAAATAAAAACAAATGAGTGAAGTAGCCCAGCAACTACAGAAATCCCCCAGAGCCTTGATCAGATGATGACCATGGATTCTCCTCTTCTAAGTAAAGTGTGATTGGTTGCCCTTTCTGGAATGTGCTCGTCTTCTCAAGTCACCTTTGCGGGTGGGATGGCTAAGAGAATGAAGCCCCACGTGCAGGAGGTGTCATGGTTATTCCGTCCCTGCCTTTTGAGGGTTCTAAGCACCAGAGGCGGGGTGGCCTAGGAGGGTGGTGATGCTGTCTGTCTGTCATCTGCCCGCTGTCAGATGTGAGTCCGGAGGGGCGAGCATGAAGGAGCTTGTTTCCAGCAGGCCTGGGTGGGAGCCGAGTGTGGGTTCGGCTGGGAGTGGACTGTGTGCCGAGGCAGCAGGACTAGACCTCAAAGACACGTGCACATTGGAACAGAGTGGAACGGAAGCAACTCCTGCTTATTCTGGTCTGCAGGAAGCTGCCTTAAAGGGATGGACCAGCCTCCAGGGAGCAGCATCTGGGGACATGGGGCTTGGGACGAAGCAAGGAGTCCTGATGGAGCCTATTTTTTTTACTGTGAATACACTCCGCATTACCACATTTCATTAGAAGATAACCATGATCTGTCCTTTTGGGAAGCTTCTAAGGGAGAGCAGGGGCAGCTCCTGAGTGCTCCGCCTGGACACTTGTTTACAAGGGATTTCTAGAAAACACTTACGATTTCACGGCATTAATATATATAGATTGCTTTAGTCTTCCCAAGCTCTTGTGATTTTAATTACCATTTTAAAAATAATGATTTCCTTTTCGTGGTCATTTAAAGATGATCACTAAAAACAAACCAATGAAAGGCTTAAGATGTCCATGAATCTGCCGGTATACTTTCTTTGGAGGACGAATTTTCCCGTAGTCAAGAGCATAGATCAGGGGCCTGGTGTGTGTTTGGGGTGGGGTCACTTCTGTATTAGTCAGGGTTTTCTTGATGAAGATAATTGATAGAATAAATATATATTGGAAAGGAATTTTTAAGATTCACTCTTACATGGTGGTGCTGAGTAATCCCACAGTCGCTGTCTTAACACCAGAGAGGCTGGGAGCCCGATAGCTGCCTCAGCAGTCCCGATCTCACATTGAAGACCGGGGGGATTCCTGGAGAGCCACTGGTCTCCAGTCCATGTTGGAAGCAAGAAGAAAATGGGTTCCGAAGTCAGGGAAGGAATGCAACAGCAGCAGCAGGGAAGAAGTGCAGTGAAGGAATGCAGCAACAGCAGCAGCAGGGAAGAAGTGCAGTGAAGGAATGCAGCAGTAGCAGCAGCAGCAGCAGGGAAGGAATGCAACAGCAGCAGCAGGGAAGAAGTGCAGTGAAGGAATGCAGCAGCAGCAGCAGGGAAGAAGTGCAGTGAAGGAATGCAGCAGTAGCAGCAGCAGCAGGGAAGGAATGCAACAGCAGCAGCAGGGAAGAAGTGCAGTGAAGGAATGCAGCAGTAGCAGCAGCAGCAGCAGGGAAGGAATGCAACAGCAGCAGCAGGGAAGAAGTGCAGTGAAGGAATGCAGCAGTAGCAGCAGCAGCAGCAGGGAAGGAATGCAACAGCAGCAGCAGGGAAGAAGTGCAGTGAAGGAATGCAGCAGCAGCAGCAGGGAAGAAGTGCAGTGAAGGAATGCAGCAGTAGCAGCAGCAGCAGCAGGGAAGGAATGCAACAGCAGCAGCAGGGAAGAAGTGCAGTGAAGGAATGCAGCAGTAGCAGCAGCAGCAGCAGGGAAGGAATGCAACAGCAGCAGCAGGGAAGAAGTGCAGTGAAGGAATGCAGCAGCAGCAGCAACAGGGAAGAAGTGCAGTGAAGGAATGCAGCAGCAGCAGCAGCAGCAGGGAAGAAGTGCAGTGAAGGAATGCAGCAGCAGCAGCAGCAGGGAAGAAGTGCAGTGAAGGAATGCAGCAGCAGCAGTAGGGAAGAAGTGCAGTGAAGGAATGCAGCAGCAGGAGTAGGGAAAGACTGCAGCAGCAGCAGGGAAGAAGTGCAGTGAAGGAATGCAGCAGCAGCAGGGAAGAAGTGCAGTGAAGGAATGCAGCAGCAGCAGTAGGGAAAGACTGCAGCAGCAGCAGGGAAGGAATGCAGCAGCAGGGAAGGAATGCAGCAGCAGCAGGGAAGGAATGCAACAGCAGTAGGGAAGGAATGCAGCAGCAGCAGGGAAGGAATGCAGCAGCAGCAGGGAAGGAGTGCAGCAGCAGCAGCAGCAGCAGCAGCAGCAGCAGCAGCGTAGATAAACTCACCAGCTGACGGGGAGGGCAAGCACGTAAAAAGTGAAGCTTTTCCCTTGAACCCCTTTTTATCTGGCTGTCACAGGAAAGTGCTGCCCACATTTAGGGCGGGTCTTTCCCACTTCAAATAACCTGATAAAATCCCTCACAGCTGTGCCCAGCAGACTCAGTGAATTCAAGATGTAGTCAGGTTGTCAGCCGGGATCAACCATCACTGGAAAGACCCAGTGGACGGAAGGTAGCTAAAGAAGAGGGCCTGATGGGAAGCTGTGGCTGCAACAGGAACCCCAGCAGTGAGCAATTAGTTGAGGGTGAGTGACATGTGATGAAGGAGGTATCCATTCATGGAGATGACCTTGATTTCCCAGCCCAGGCACCGGCCTTGCCATGTGCATGAGAAGGATGCCTTTGCTGCCAACTCCTGGACCAAGAAGTTGTGGGGACAGTAGAGCTTAAACCTAGCTCTGGAAGCTTTATCTGCTGCTGTGTGCAAGGTGCGCCAATGCTTTGTGGCCAGAAACTGTTCTTATCTCAGTTTTTGAGGCAGCAGTCTTGGGGTGGCTTCAGTCCTGGGGTGGCTTCAGTCCTGGGGTGGCTTCCCTGTGACTGAAGCGGCTTTCTTGTGGGCCATGCTGAAGGCGCCTGGCTCAGATCACTGTCCATTCACTGCAGTGGGATGGGCTTCTGAGTCCCAGGGGCTGCTGGCGGGACTGTGGGCAGAGGATACCGGTGATCTTTGCCACACAGGCTTCTCCACAGCTCATGGCTGGCTTTGCCAAAACTAGCAAGTGAGTTGAGGGTGGGGGTAGACAAGTATACCAAAAACACACAGGACAGAAATCTGTCCTTCTGTGACAGCTGCTGTCTTGGCTAGGGGGACCCACACTGACTGGGAAAGGCCTCCAACCAGCAGGAGGTGGGTGTCTTTGGCAGTCACCCTGGAAGTTCATTTATTCTCGTCTCTGAGGCTGTCTTCCTACTGGGATATCATTGGGCACCTGCCCCCTTTAGCTGTGTTGGGTGTCTGGTTCCCTGAACATAGCACAGGATACATGGATGAAACAGATAACATGTTGGAGTCCTGTTAGAAAAGGGGCAGTGGACTCTGGCTTGTTTGTCACGGAGCCTGTGATTATAAGGCAGAATCTGCTTCAGCGGAAGAAATGATGGTGCCATGGAACTCAGTGGCCTTACATTTTTTCACTTTTGTTACTTTTATTGTGTGAGTGAGTACGTGCGTGAGTGTGTGTGTGTGTGTGTGTGTGTGTGTGTGTGT
The DNA here is from genome assembly GCF_037038515.1 of Microtus pennsylvanicus. Lineage (NCBI taxonomy): Eukaryota > Metazoa > Chordata > Mammalia > Rodentia > Cricetidae > Microtus > Microtus pennsylvanicus. The sequence continues at coordinate 76,100,662 of NC_134583.1, forward strand.
GTGTATGTGTGTCACACATGCGATAATGCTCAAGTGGAGGTTAGAGGACAACTTGCTTGAGTAAATTTTCTTCTTTTGATACAGATAAAAACATTGGGAGGTATAGCTCAATGGTAAAACATTTCACTGTGATTAGTCGGGCCCCTGTTTCTATCTGGGTGCCCCTTGACATATGACATGGACATAGTCCAAAGTGTGTGTGTCTGTGTGTATCTTGCCAGGTATGGTAGCCCATACCTTCCATCCCAGTACTCATGAGGCAGAGGAGGCAGATCTCTGAGTTTGAGGCCAACCTGATCTACACATAGTGAGTTTGAGGCTAGCCAGAGCTAGAGAGTATTTTTTCTGTTGTGAATAGTCATGAATACAGTATGTTACATAAGCATGTTTTCGTAGCAATATACTTGATATGCTCAGCCCATTCCCTGGCATAGACACTGCCCTTTTGTAAACTCTCCTTGACTGGAATTAACCTTTTGGGAGTGGTAGGGAGATGGCAAGCCTTAGTAGAGGCCTAGGTGGAGCCAGGACTCACCCTAGGTAGCTTTGGGTGTATCTACCTAGAAACTTTTGTCCTATTTTGGCCATGGGCGATTCCTGTACTGGGGACGGGTAGAGCCGCTCCTGAGACGTACCCGAGCCTGCTCTTCCCTGGACACAGTCCAAGCCCTTCCCAGTTGTCCCCTCCAGGAGGTTCTGTGCATGTTTTCCAAGAAGTGACTGGATTCCTTCTGGGCAACCACTCAGCTCCCTTTATCCTGTAACTGAATAGAACCCTGTTTGCAGAAAGGGATGTTGGGAAAGATGAGCTTGAGGCTTTGGTTGTGGGCCCCTGGCCTGTGCAAGGAGCCAAGGAAGCACCCGGTTACTTTTCTCTGATGGCTGTGGGCACACAGTTGTAGCCCTACTGTGTTTGGCTGATTCTGTCACTGTTGTGCATGACACTATAGAAATGGTTGGGACAGTTTGTGGCTATAGGTGGTATGCTACGTCCAGCCTGTGGGACCTCAGGAAAGTTGCCCATTTTGGGTTTAAGATTAAATTCTAATAACCATGGTGCATAAGTAGCTCTAAGGTCAGGGTGCCAAAGAGTCAGCTGGGTACCTGATGCAGAATTATCAGGTGACATAGCTGACGCCGTGAGAGACCAGTTTCTGTACTGTGAACTCAGTAGAGCTTTGTCTGGGGAATCCGGCAGGATCACCTGAGCAGCTGATTGTGTCTGGGCTCCATGTAGTTGAGGAGGAGTGTGGTAGGCAATGTTCAGTGGCGCTGTCAGGACATACTAGAGCAGGTATGCTGTGAGAATTCCCTCCCTGAAGCGCTGTAACCAAGGTCCGACCCCTCCTCATAAGGCCACAACAGCCAACCAAAGTACAGTGGTGATACCAGAACTTATCCTGGGGAACCAGTGAATTTATTGGGCCTACTTATGGGTGAGGGAATGTGGACAGGAGCGTGGTGATCCAAGACAGCCACATTGGCAAATGCATGGTAACTGCCCCATATCCAAGCAGGTGGGGTTTTTCTCAGTTACCCTCCCCCCAGCTTATATACTCCAGCCCCTCCTGAGACTCGTAGGACACAGTAGTTGTAGCAGAATTGCATATAAATGGCTAGGAGGAGCTGCTGGGATCTTAAATGAGGGTCCAGTGATGCAACCCACTGCTTCCTCTGTGACGGATGTGGATGTGCCAACAGTCAGTGAGCTGGGGATATTTTTGTGAGTAGGCACGGATGCTCTGAGAAGATAGCAGTTTTTTTTTCTTGGTGGAAGCATGCAGAGGAGACATGGCAGAACTTACAGCAGGTGGAGTCCTGTGCCATAAGAGCACAGGGAGGGTGGGATCTGAGGCCAGGTTACCACAAGTGGCAGCGAGAAGGTCAGGGGAAATGGCTTCATAAGACGTGCACAGTTTGGCCAAACATGCGTCTGAAGAGGTGACACACAGAGGCTGCCCGACATAGTCATAGAGACCCGCAGCCTTTTCTAGTGCCTGGTGGGTCGTCTTCCTAAAGCATGCTGCCCTTTTCGTTATTGAAGACTCTCTGGCCTTCCCCTTCCTTCTTTCCATATCTCTGCCTGTCTCCCTATCTCTTCTCCTTTCTCTCTCTCTGTCTCTCCTAGCCCTTCTCTTTCTAAGAGGAGGAAAGACTCCTTAGCCCCATGCTTCATTTTCTCTTGCTGTGGCATCTGCAGGGCCTCAATTTCCAGGGCGATGCTCAGTGTGGCACTTTTCTGTCACAGGCATCCACACATGCCTTCTCTTGGGCCGCTAGGAGTAGAGGTCCAGCCTGGGATTAGTGACCAAGCAGTTGTTAGAGGGAGCTCTGAGAAGCCTTAGCTGCCACCAGGGCTCCAGAGCCAGGTTGGCACCTGAAATATGACTCTGCTCACAGCCAGTGGCCTGGCTCACTGTGTCTGTCTTGTATCTGTCAGTCATTTTTAAGCTCTAGCTCCCAGCATGCTCCCTGGCAAGGTGGCTCCCGGCTCCGAAGGCACCCAGGATGGCTACACAGTACTAGGTGGTTGCAGCCCCTACTCACAGCCTGGGAGTACTCTTTCCCGCACATAACTTGGGGTCTCTGCCACACCTCTGTCCCTGCTTATTGTACATTGATAGACTATGGCGTGGACACCACTTTGCTTTTGATCTGGGGGATAGGAAGCCCTGTGCTTGGGGAAAAGATGAAGCTGAAACTCAGATGCCTTAGGAGCCCCTCTTCCATCAATATGAAGATCGCCTGTGGTCCTTTGTGTTGTTTTTTCTATTGTACCCTTCCAAGGAAATCTACCTCACAACTGTCCCCAGAGGGATTTGTGTGTCTTTCTGCCCTGCTGGATGATCTAACTCATGTATGTCTTGAAGATATTTATTGCATGTGAACTGTGAGCTGGGTCTGTGGAACCAGGAGTTAATGCATCCCAGCCCCTGCTGGCTGTCTGTGCAGTGCCCACATCATGCAATGCCATTAAGGGTCTTGGCGGAGGGATGCTGCTTGGGCACCATAACATGTATTGGGTTTAGTACCTACTTGCTCTTTCATTTTTGAAATTTTGCAGTGAACAGCTTAGCAAGTGAACATATAGACTTGGGTAGGTGGGTTTGTTAGGGTACTCCTATGATAGGAGTAGGGCTATAAACCCTCCCTCCAGACACCAGGAGCTCCCTCCCCTTCTTGTATTTCAGAGAAATAGAGAGCTGGGACACAGATGGATCTCCGTGTGACCAGAGCACGGGGTATTGAATGTCCTTTTTGTGCTATAACTATCAATCTATGTTAGACAGGAACGTGGCTGGAGCTTGACTGATGTTGGAAGGATCTGGAGGGGAAACTATTACTGAAAATATTTCATCTAAAAAGGACTTTGTGACAAGGTGTGCTTGTGACAGACCTGTGTGATGTTGGATGGGATTTTGTGCGACTTTTGTTTTGACATCTGGCTGGTTTTATGAGAGCTTTTCTGTAAAAACCAGGGGAAGAGTGACTAGGTAGGAGAAAGCTGTGTTCAGTTGCCACAGGGATGCTGGGGTTCTCAAGAGTGTGCAAGAGTCTTAGTTAATGTTCTTGTTGTCACAGAATATCTGACAGACAGTTTAAGGAAAGAAGGGTTAATTTTGGCTCACAGTTTGAAGGTTCAGTAATACTGGTGAGGGGTGGGTGTGGCAGCAGGAGGAAGAGGTGGTTGGAGACATTGTATCCCCAGATAGGCCTTAGAGAGAGGATGGTTAGAGACATTGTAGTCACAGACAGGCTGCAGAGAGAGAGAGAGAGAGAGAGAGAGAGAGAGAGAGAGAGAGAGAGAGAGAGAGAGAATGGTTGGAGATATTGTAGTCACAGACAGGCTGTGCAGAGAGAGAGAGACAGAGAGACACAGAGAGACGCAGAGAGAGAAAGACACACATACAGAGACAGAGAGAGACACACACAGAGACAGAGAGAATGGTTGGAGACATTGTAGTAACAGACAGGCTGTGCAGAGAGAGAGAGACAGAGAGAGAGACAGAGAAACAGAGAGAATGGTTGGAGACATTGTATCCGGAGACATTGTATCCATAGACAGGCCACGGAGAGAGGATGCTGGTACTCAACCCACTCTCACTTTTTTATCCATCTAGGTCCCCAGCCCATGGATTGGTCTGCCCACATATTTAGGGTGGGTTTTCTTACTTCATTTAATCCAGTCTAGAAGCTCCTTTACCGACGTGCACAGAGGCTTGTCTCTTAAGTAATTTATGATCTTGTTGACAGTCACCATTAACCATCATAGCTGGGCTGTGGTCAGCCGTGCTGCATGCTGCTAGCGGGTACATGTAAGCACATAACTTCCCTACCTTCTGGCTCAGTGACGAGGTAATAGCCTTATGCTTTCTACTTGTCTTAAGGTTTTTGTGTCTAAAATAGGGATACTGAGTGTAACCCCTCACTTGTGAGTTTCTGTAGTGGTAAACATAGGTGGATTAAATTCAGTGCTCCTCCAGACAGAAGTCATCAGGTGCTGTTGTCCTGCGGTGACAGTTCTATGGCTTTCACTGTGGTTTGCTATGGTTGAGACCTTTCATTAGGTAGACACCTGGTCCCTGGATAGGCTGGGAGCTCCTTTGGGGGTTGGCTTCCATAGTATCAATCTGTGAGTGTCCTGTGGTATGGAGCTGGGATCTGGAGAGAATTACTAAGTGTTGTGTTGAACTGCTTGATTGACTGTATGTAATAGCCTGAGCTATGTTTACTGAAAGGTGAATTTTGCTCAGGGGGGACTGTGGTACAGCCCTCTGTCCTCTGGCTGCCCTCTGTTCCTGCAATTTGCCATTTCATCTTGGCTCAGGCGCTTTCTGAGTGAGACCTGCAGAGGGCAGGTGGCTGTGGCAGCTGAAGGGTAGAACTTCTTTGATATGCGTAGGGAGGTGCTCACAGAGCAGGACAAGCGTGGCCTCCGGGCTGGGCAGCACCACATCCTTCTCCTGTTCTTGGACTCTGAGTCTTTGTTCAGAAATAGGAGCATTGTGGAACCTGCTGCAGAGGCTTAGCTATGAGCAGCACAAGGAGTAGTTTGTGGAGTGTCTGGTTCTTCTTGGTCATAGTGACTCTTATGCTTATTTCCATGGTGACAGTGATAGTGGTTGGCAGTGTTGCTTGTAAGGATACTGTTGGTTGTTGGTAGTGCTGGTGGAGATGATGGTGACCCTAGTGTTGACAGTGGTTGGGACAATGGTGGGGGCATTAGCGATAATGTGGGTGATGTAGCGCTGTTGATAATGGTGGTGGCTTCAGTGGTTATGTGGGGGCTGTGATGGTGTTGATGGTGGTGACATTGTCAGTGGTGGTCCTGATGATGGCAGATGTTGTGATAGTGTGGATGGTGGTGGTAAGAGGTGGTATGAGGGTGATGTGGTTACGATTCTGGTTGTGCTGACTGTGGTGATGGCAGAGGAGGCAGTGGTGGTCATGTGTTGAGAGTGCCTGTGTGACATTACTGAGAGTACTGATGTGATTTTATTGACAGCAATGATGGTGGTGGCTGGTGGCAGCGACAGTCATATATCGATGGTGCTGATGCAGCTCAGTGGTGGTGAGGTGAATGATGGTACTGGTGTAGTGTGGTCGATGGTCACTGTGGCATTGTGATTAATGGGGTGGTGAGGATGATGTTGTAATGATGCTGATTTGACGTGATTGGTGACAGTGGTCATGTGGTGGTGATGGGGCCACTGTGACATGACATGGTTGGTGATAGTGTTGGTGTTGTGGTGATCGGGCTGTTATGACATGGTGTGATTGCTGGTGACAGTGGCGATGGTGGTGGTGTGCTAATATCGGTGGTGGTAGATCACGGACATGGTGATGGTGATAGACTTCCTTGCCTGTTGTACCAAATGCCTCCTGGCCTCTGTGTCATTCCTGTGGTGTTGCCCTCCTTTGTGGCTTGGAAATTTTTCGTTACACTGTTTGTGGAGCAGAGCTTGCCCGTGTGTTGGCACCAAAGTGGTTTCTGGTGCTCAGCTCTGGTACCGTGTATAGCAGTGGGAAGCAGGGCTGTGTGAAGTCACAGCGGACGGAGAGGAGGTGTGTTTTCTCGTGTCCCATCTGATGGAGCTTTAAAAGTTACGGATGGAACAGGAGTGGAGAGGTGCTCATTTTCCTGTTCAAACCCCTGAGAACAGTCCTGAGCGCTTTTGTCTGCTGAGCATCATGGCAGACTCGCTGTGGTGTGTGCTTTGCTGCCTGCTCCTGCCTGCTGGCCCCTCTTCGGCACCAGCTTTCGTCTTATTCAGCAGCTACTCCATAAGCAAGCAAATAGGGTTTTATAGCCTCTTGCTAAGTATTTCTCATCTCTTGCTAAGTATTTCTACCACAGTGCAAAAGCAATTTTATTATGTGAGGCTGTATTTTTATAGTCAATTGAAACGACTATTAAAATATAACATTGCTTGTAGGGCTCATAGCAGCTCTGCCCTTGCCAGCTGCAGAGTCCTGGAAAGAGAGGCCTTCTGGGAATTAGGGCCTGAACACTGGGCCTGAGGCCTATACCTGCCTCTGGGCCCCATGTTAGTTACTTGTCTTGTGCTGGAACAAAATATTCAACCAAAGCATCTTAAAAAAGACAGAATTGATTTTGACTCACGGTTGAGGGAAGTCATCATGATGGGGAATACCTGGGGCAGGGGTGTGAGGCAGCCGGTCACATTGTATCTATAGTCAGGCAGTAGGTAGACATAGATAGATAGATGATAAATAGATAGATGATAAATAGATAGATGATAGATAGAAAGATGATAGATAGATGATAAATAGATAGATTATAGATAGATGATAGATAGATGATAAATAGATAGATGATAGATAGATGATAAATAGATAATAGATAGATGATAGATAGAAAGATGATAGATAGATGGATGATAGATAGATGATAGATAGATGATAGATGATAGATAAATAGATGATAGATAGATGATAGATAGATGATAGATAAATAGATGATTGATAGATAGATAGATAGATAGACAGATAGATAGATAGAATGAACAAATACTGGTGCTCAGCTTATTCTTTCTTTCTTTTTTTTTTATTAAGTCCCTGGTCTCAGCCCAAGGCATGGCTCCACCCGCAGTGGGTGGGTCTTCTCACCTCAGTTAACCTAATTTACATAATCCTTCACAGATTTGCCTTTCTGCCTGGTGACTTTGGGTTCCTTCAGGTAGGCCATCTAGATTAAGCATCACAGCTGGATCCCTAAAGGTCCTACACTTAGTTTAAGGCCCTGCAGCCACACCTTGTACTTCTCTCCTTGTGGTCAAATATATGTAGGCTTTTTCTTTTTACAATCCTTGCTTCTCACTGGCCTTTCCAGGTCCCAGGTGGTGAGCCCATTTGTATTGTTGGGCCCACATCAACTAAATGATTTGGTAATTCTTTTTTGGGCTTTGGAAGCAGCTCAGGAGGTAGTCCAGGGTAGCCTAGTAGTTCAGAGTAGCCTGGTAGTTGTTGTGTAGATCATGTTGGCCTCACACTCAAAGCAATTCTCCTGCCTCAGCCTTTTAAGGGCAAGGATGACCGGTGTAGGCCACTATACGCGGCTCTATGGAAATGCTGTGTTTAATTTTCGGAAGAACTGTCAAAGTGGCTTCCCTAGCGGCATCTTTACAGCATACAATCTATCTGTAAATAGTTCTGGCTTCTTCAAATGTTTGTGTTATTCTTAATTAGTGTCATCATGTTTGGAAGTTTATCACATTGTTTAATAAGAGATTTTGCACCGGTATTTTGTGCTGGGCTCTGAATGTTATGTAAGCAGTTCCAGGAATAAACACCATTATGGATTGGCAGGGCATTCTGTAGAGTGCCATTCCTGTTCAAGAACAGGGGCTTTTGGCTAGCAGTGGGCTTGCCAGACTGCAAGACAGAGGCCCTTGCTTTCCAGGTCCAAGGGATGTATGTCTTCAACAGGCCTATGACCTGGGACAGGACTGAGTGTATTTGCCGTGTGTCTCCCCCCCCCCCCCCCCCCCCCCGTGTACACTTTGTAGACAGGGTCTTGCTTATTTTTGCAGGCTGACCTTGAACTCCTGATCCCTCCAGTTTTGCCTCAATACTGAGTTACAGCCAAGTACCACCATTCGCCAAGTTCCTAGTGTCTGTTTGGGCAGTGTACTGTAGGCGGGATGCGACTGACTCTCCCTAGGTCCACAAGTTGCTCAGTACTTCTCCTCTGTGCTCATTCCTGGAGTCCCCATTACATAATGCTTGTGAGTGTTTCTTTCCCCGCTGTGTTCAGACAGCCCACTGCAAACACCACTCCCAATTACTGCACATTGTCTTCTCTGTGTTTTGGGCACTGTCCAGGGAAGGCAAATTTATCAAGCATTTAGCCAAGGCAAGATTTGTCTGGTGTCCTCCGGGAGCTGGAGTTGCACACTGGCTCCTTACTCAGCAGTGCTGAAGGCAGGCGTCGGTTCCGCCTGGGCTTCATTCCTGATGTGACAGACAGGAAAGACAGGTGCCCTATCCATCCAAACCAGGCCCTGGGTTTTCTCCCTCAGGCCGTGCTGGGATGGGCTCTCCTGAGGTGCAGGCTGTCCCTCTTTTCCTCCGCAGAGCATCTGAGCCAAGCCCCAGCTGCCAGTGCCCAGTGTTGATTCTGCCTGGGAACAAGAGGGCAGTGTGTGGGCTGCTGGGCCTTCAGCATCTGAGTATGCAAATCCATCCCAGCAGCCTTCTCCCTCTGCAGTGCAGTCCTTGCTCAGCCAACGCTTTGGAAATCCTGGGATTAACCCAGAAGAGTGAGGCTTGTGCTGTTCCTGACCTCTGTGCTCTAAGAGTGACCTTGAACATGCACGCCCTGAGGACCTACATCACATAGTCTTTTAACCATCTCTCTCTGATGGCTTAGACATGAATACCCTCATCTGGGCCAGAGTGACAGGGGAGAGAGGCCCTATGGTAGGGCAGGGAGCAGGAGGAGGATGGGGGATGGAGGACAGAGATGTGGGTGGTGTTGCATTCACGTTGCTTTATGCTATGGGATGACAACTCATAAATCCTTGAAGTGTGTGTGTGTGTGTGTGTGTGTGTGTGTGTGTGTGAGCAATATGCTATGGGTGGGTAGGTGCATGTGCCCACATGTATACCAATAGAGTGCAGAGGTTTTCATTTGCCATCTTCCTGGATCCCTGTCTAGCTTGTTTTGAGACGGGGTCTCTCACTGAACCTTGAGCCAGCATTCAGTTGGACAGCCAGACCCAGGGATCCTCCAGTCTCTATCACCCAGCTCCAGGTTTACAGATGTGTTCTGCTAGGCCTGGCTTTTATGTAGGGGCTGGCGATCCAAACTCTGGCCTTCCTGCTTGCATAGCAAGCAATTTGCCCCCTTATTCCCGCCTTAAACTTGAGGTATTGTTCAGTGCGTACAGTTGTGGGTATGGCACTGGACATGCATTCCTTTTGTCTTGCTCTCGGAGTGCACAGTGGGAAAGTAGCAAGGAGGAATCCTGCCCTCTGAGGAGACGGCTCCTGGTGGAAGAAGGAGGCAAAGGACTTGGCGTGATGACAAGTCACCAAACTGGCGGAAGGATGGCTGGAAACTGTGCTTTGTGCAGGGACAAGCTGCCCAGAGGGCTCTGGGCACCAAACAGTGTGCTGTTCCTTCATTAACACCCCTGCACGTGCCTCTTTCTTGTTTATCTCAAAGAGGGCTTGATTGTTTTTTAATCTTCAATTTTATTTTCGATCAAAGCTAAGTAATGTAACAATACAGAGGAGGCATTTCAACAAACCATACCGAAACAGGATCTGTCTCTGGTAATAGGAGATTCCTGCCCAATGGCTCTCTGCCACCACTGTTGTCTCTCTCTGTCTTGTGGGATGGGTGAGGGGCACCCTCAGGCCCAGGGGCTCTTAGTGGTGTTCCTGATGCTTTTACAGTGTGCTGCTTCTCCCAAAAGTTGGCTCTGCTGGTCAAGCTTGAGTTCCCATCTGTTGAAAGTAGGTTTTCGAAAAGGTTAAAGACAGCATTGCAGCCTTATTTGTAAAAGCTCCAGCAAAGAGTACCTTTTGATGCCCTTCGGCCAGGGAATGGGTGAACTCATGGCAACATATATTCTGTAGCAAAACTGTAGAGAGCACGCGTGTATCTTAGAAGGTCAGGGACACAGGTTGGACATGAAAATAGACATGTGCTTTCATGTGACTATTAAGAATTAACATATGTCATACCTAATAGAAGAGGATGCCATGGGGCCCTAGAAGAGGCCCATGTGCGAATATCAGAGGACAGCCTTGACTTGCCAGTCTTTGCCTCCTACTTTCTGAGAGATGCCTCTCTTATTGTGTGTTGTTGAACATACCAGGCTCCCAGACCCATGGGTTTTCTGGGATCATGCTACCTCTGACCCCCGTCCCACCACAGGGGCATCCCAGAACTCGTCTTACTTTGGTATGCATCATGGATAGACTCATGGGTCTGTCTGTCTGAGATATGCACTTGGATATATTCATTCTGTCTGTATGTGGGCAGGGGAGATGGCTCAGTGGCGAAAGTGTGTGCCATGGAAGAAGACCTGATATTGAATCTCCAGAACCTATGTCAATCTAGACATGAGAGCACACACCTGGAATCCCAGGGCTCTTGTGACAAGATGGGAGGCAGAGGCAGAACCCCCAGAAACCTGTGGCATTTGGTAGCCAGCTTCATGCAGAGTGATTTGAAGGAGGTGCTTTGCTGTATGGAACCTTGGCAGAGGAATCTGCACCATCTCTGATGGAAGATGATGAAGCCATCTTGACTCAGGAGATTGAAAATGCTTATGTAGCTGAGGTGAAGTTCAGGACCTGCTGGAATAGGAGCAATCTCTAACTGTTCACCACAGTGTTAGCACCTAGACGCGTGTGCGGTTCTTTCCTGGTTTCAGTGGATTGGGGACTCTTTATTCCCACATGGCTTTATCTCCATAGCTCTCTCCTAGGGATGGTTGGTCACCTGTGAGTGTTCATGGGAGACCAGGTAGCTGGCCTTTGTGTCCCATACTTGCTAAGATGGTTCATTGGGCACATTCCTTGGGGGACTTGGTACCCCTTGCCCAGGCGGCGGGAAGTATGCTGCTATAGGTGTGGAGGCTGGACCTTTAGGGCATGTTGTCTGGGTAGATGTTTGGAAGTGGCCTCTGCTGGCTCTATAAGTTCTAATGTGAGCTAAAACCCACAGTAGAATTAGGAGTGTCACCATGGTTAGGTCACCACAAAGTCTCTGGTGAATTTTTAATACAGCTTTGTAAAACCATGAGTGTTGGGTATTGTATAGTGTGGTTGTGATGGGGAGGGCACAGGGTGGCAGGGAAGGGAGTCATATAAACAGGAGAGGCTCAGCAGTCTTGTGGCATGTGACAGTGGGCACTGGACGAAGCCCTTCTGTGTTCTGTCATCTATGCTTATTGGATTTGGCTCCTGGTAGGCAGTGAGCATTAGCTAATGAACAGCATTGATAGCCACCTGTCATGGTGTTCAAGTACATTACCGACATGTGGGGCGGTTTCTGTACTGAGGCAGTGGGGGCCAGGCCGGGCAGAAGTGAGTCCTGGACACAGGCTTGAGGTGAGTGGTTCTGATGTGGAGCCGACTCTCTTCACAAAGTAGCATGGACTCTCCCCTGCCCGATTGCTGGATTTGCCGGTAAATTTCTGCACTTTTAACATTGGAACTGTGTGAATAGTCTGCTATTAAGAAAGGCCAGTTGGGAACGGGGGTCTGTAAAGATGGCTTGGTGGTTATGTGGTTGCTGCCCTTCCAGAAGACTCAGGTTTCATCCTCAGCATCCACATCAGGCTATTCGCAAGTGCCTGTAACTTCAGCACCAGGGCATCTAATGCCCTCTTCTGGTCTCTGTGCCTGCACTCACATGTGGCGTGTGCATGCGTGCGCGCGCACACACATACACACTCCTAAAAGAAAAGCCAGTTGACATTCTAGGCAGTTCTTTTGCCTCTCCTTTTATTGATTATCATTAATATTAGACTTTATGATTTGGCATTGGTGAGGAGAGGAGGAGTGGCCCAGTGCTCTGCAGAACACATTATTTGAATTTTTTTCAGATGCTTAGGAGGAAAAGTCAGGGTGTATGACAAAGTGAATCATCACCAAGTATACCACAGGAATGGTTCTGAGCTGAGCTTTTCTGTCCTCATGGTGGAGACCAGCTTGTCTCTGCCCAGGAGATCCCAGGTCCCTCACTGTTGTTATAACACAGTGCCTTTCATTTAAGACCAGGTTGACAGGTTGTAGAGAATACAGCTCCTGGCCAGGTTTATAGCCAGATGAGCAGAGCTGAGGTCATGGATGCCTTGTTTTCTAGCAGGGCTTGTCACTGGGGGCCCTAGTGTTGGAGTCCATGGTTCTTGTCCTCCATGCCTGACTGGTCTGCGGTACCCATCCCAAGGAGCTAGTGCCTGGACATTTCCGAAGCCTATGTTCTCCTAAGGCTCCATCTTTAAGAAGGAGATTAAAGAGATTAACTCTTCCCCCTTATCCAGTCTCTCCATCTCTGCCATTAAACAAAATTCAGTGTAAGAGTAGATAATTTTCAGCTCAATCACTTCTTTCTTTTGCCTTTTGTTGTTGTTGTCGTTGTTGTTGTTATTGTTGTTGTTGTTGTTGTTGTTGTTGTGTGTGTGTGTGTGTGTGTGTGTGTGTGTGTGTGTATGTGTGTGTGTAAGTCAGAGGAAGTCGGTTATCATTTCTCAGGTACTATTTACTGTTTTCTTCTTTTAATGATAGGATCTCTTAGTGGCCTGGAGCTCACCCAGTAGGCTACACTGACTTTAAGCCTCAGGGAACCTTTATTGGAGTATCAAATTTTTTTACATGCATTTTGGGGATTGAATTTAGGTCCTCAACTGAGCCAATTTCCCAGCTTTCAGAAGTTCTTTCTTCTTTATGGGTGGGTTTGCACAAATTCACCGATATATGAGGATGGTAATTTTCTATTTCAGGGCTGACTTCATGAAATCTGAAAATGTAGAAATGTAGGATTTTACTTTTCCTATCACGGAAGAGCAATAAAGCTGGCATTCCCCATCCACCACCGTGCTTCCCGTGGACCTGTGCATTTTGGCACTGTGACCTTTTGGGCTAGATAGCGATAAGATAGTCGCTGGCTAGTCATGGATAAGGCAGACAGTGATATTTTATTCTGAAGAAAGATATTAAAATGTCTTTGAATTGTGGCTGTCAGTTCAATTAGAATCTGAGCAAAGACCCTTTCACAGTCTCCCTCGCCCACCGTTATCTCCACTACCCTTCCACCTGTTTCCATTAAGAGGCAGAAAGAAATATTGAATAACAAATGACGGCGCCTTTATCCTGCTGTGCCCTGCTCTGTTTTTTAAAAAAAATTATTTAGATGAGTTTCTAGATTCTAATATCCAAACAGTTCATGAAATACGGCCACAGGGGATTTTATTGGCAGGGAAACAATCTCTGTGTTCCTAAGAAAGAAAGATATGAGCCCGGAAGAGTAGTGAACCCTGCAGGAGTAACATGGTGACTTTGAAAGTAGTTTCCTTCCTCAGAGAATCTGGGGCACTCTGTGAGACGTGTGCAAAGCGATACAGCTGGTGGTGAGCCTGGACGGCAGGTGCCTCACCCCGAGTTTCTCATGCGTCTCTTTCCACGTCGTGCCTGGTGGTTTAAACTGGGTAATGAGGCTGCCCAACCCACTGGAGTTTGCACGGGGAACCTGGGGATGTTTTAGGATTCTGGCTTAGTGGTCTATGGCCAGTCTTTCGTGGGCAGTCCTCATGCCGCTCAGCCCCTGTTTCACAGCATCTTTGTTTTCCTTTAAATTGTGTGTGTGTGTGTGTGTTTAAAAGAAGACATTGCTTAAAATCTGCCATTTTGATCCATCAAAACCGTCAAGTTCAGGCTTGTTAAGCACATCCTGGCTGAGGGACAACCATTCCCACTGTCCATCTCCAGAGCTCTTCTTGTGGTCCCCAGGAAAGCTGTCGTTCAACACCAACTCCCCATCCCTTCTCCCAGCTTCAGCACTTGTTGCTGAGACTTTCCTTTTACCGAGTGTAATGTCCGGGTTGTGAACCGGGCTAACCTGCCTTTCCTCCTAAGACTGAGGGGTGCTCCATGGTACATGCCGATTTTGTTTATCATATTTCTGTTGATGGACAGGTGGCTGGGGTCACATTATTTAGACTGTGTAAATAATACACTTATAAACACAGTGTTTTGCTTTTACTTCATCTGGGTGTTTACACATTGGGGGTGTACATATTTGATATATGTACCTTGAGTATAGATAGACCTTTGGTTATAGATGTGTGTGTGTTTGGACACATTGCTAGGTCATGATCATTCAGTTTTCCGTGGCAACTCAACTGTTTGGCATTCTTGTCAATGACATGTCTAAGGGATTGAGATTGTCTTACTCACCAAGACTTTGATTTTAGTAGGCGAGAGAATAACAGCAGTCACGGTGGCTGCGAGGCGATAGCTTCTTGTGGGTTTTGAATGATGGGGTGTGGCGAGTGTGGCAATGGTGAGCTTATTTGCATATATTCATTGGAGAAACTTCTGTTCATATGTTTTGTTCATTTAAAAACCACTTTCAGTTTTGATTTGTGGAACGTTTTGAAAACATTTCTTTAATTTGGGGAGAAGCACACATGTCCCATGACATAGTGTGTGCCACAGTGTGTGTGTGTGTGTGTGTGTGTGTGTGTGTGTACATGTGCTCAAGTGCACACCTCATGTTGTATATGTAGAGGTTAGAGGGCAATTTGTAGGAGTCGATTTTCTCCTTCCTCCATGTGTGTCCTGGGGATTGAACTTGGGTCGTCAGGCTTAGCAGCAAGCATCTTTACAAACTAAGCCATCTTACTGGCCCCAAAAATTATTTACATAGTCAAGACACTACATCTTATTAGATTTGCAAATGTTTTCTCTCATTCTGTGGGTCATTGTATAAATAGTATCTATAAAAAGAATAGCCTCTTTTTTTTTTAATTTTGGTGACACCTAACCTTTTTATTTTGTCTTTTGTTGTCTGTTTTTTGGTAGTGTATCCAAGAAGTCCTCCAGCATGAATGTCATATTTTCCCACAACAATTTTGCAGGTTTGACTCTAACAACATTTCTTCTATCTTGTTGATTTTTGTGCTTGGAGGATCCAGCTTGGGTTGTTCGTCTATTTTTCACTTGGTATCCAATTGTTCCCACTACCATCTGTTGAAGTCTGACCTCTCCCCATAAGAGGGTCATGAAGTCTTGATGAAATCAAACACCTGTCCTGTGCACAGGGCTTTCCTTCCTGGACCTTGATCTGTGTGTTGGTGTTTTTGCCTGAACCACACTATTACTGTGGCTTTGAAGTCAGGAGCATGGGAAGCTCCAGCTTCCTCCCTTCCCTTCCCTTCCCTTCCCTTCCCTTCCCTTCCCTTCCCTTCCCTTCCCTTCCCTTCCCTTCCCTTCCCTTCCCTTCCCTTCCCTTCCCTTCCCTTCCCTTCCTCTTCCTCTTCCTCTTCCTCTTCCTCTCTTCCTCCTCCTCCTCTTTCTCCTCCTCCTCTCTCTCTCTCTCTCTCTCTCTCTCTCTCTCTCTCTCTCTCTCTCTCTCTCTCTTATGTATACAGTGTTCTGCCTGCATGTACATCTGCAGGCCAGAAGAGAGCACTAGATCTCATTACAGATGGTTGTGAGCCATCATGTGGTTGCTGGGAATTGAACTCAGGACCTCTGGAAGAACAGCCAGTGCTGAGCCATCTCTCCAGCCCTGTTCTTTTCTTTCTATAGCATCTCAACTACTCTGGAGTCCAAATGATGGGTGCTTCTGTTTGTGTGGTTTCTGTAGGGCTACCCTGAGCTGTTGATTGCTTCGGATGCCACTGACCTGCTGGCGGTTTGCAGTCTTCCTCTCCAAGACTGTGGGAGTCTTACTATGGATACCTTTCCACTTGTTTGTGACTCGTCATTTCTTTCTGCAGCATCTTATACTTTTCAGAGTACAGCTGCCTTTTTCTTCCTTGGTTAAATGTATTCCTATTTCGTTATTTTTGTGCTTTACAAATTTGTTAATGATTTTTAGCATGTGTGTGTATATGTATGCATAAATGTGCACTCATGCACACATTGTGTGGTCAGAGGACAACTTTGGATAGTCAACTCTCTCTTCTGGGGGGTCAGCATCAGGTTCTCAAACTCATACACAAAGTGTCTACCTACTTAAGCAGCTTGCTGGTTCAGTTTTATTTATTTTTTTTATCTTTAAAACATTGTAGAAACAGCACTTTGAAAAGTACCATTTCTGCCTGGCTCTCAGAGTCTTCCTTTCTTTCTTCCTCCTTCTTGGAGCATCCTTCCTTCCATACTCCCACCTGGTGTTAGAGGATATGTTGTGGTCAGGAGCATTAGAAACTTGCCCCCGGGAAGTCACGGTTAGGTCTTCGAGGAACTCACAGTCAAGGGGAAGAGTCACCAGGGAAGAAATGACTCCTGCTTCAGGCCTGCCTGAGACATTTGCTCTGTGGCCTCCTCCAGCTGCTTGACTTGAGGGCAAATGCAGTCTTGTCTCCCTTTGAAGGGGCAGTTTAGGAACTCCAGCCTGTCCCTGCAGCCTCTATGGGAATTGATGTGTTTGTACCTTTCTTTGTGGTGATGGTGTTGGGTTTCCACAGGTACTATTGCTAGTGATATGTTGAGTCCGCCATTACCATAGAGTTAACTTTCTTCCTTTGCAGTCCCAGCCTTTTTAGGCCAGATTCAAAGGATGTGTCTAGTGTTTACTTATTTTTTCTATAGTGTTTTCTGAATGGCCCAGTGTGGGAAAAGGTTGTCCCTTAGAGGCCAGTCTGTGGGGCTGACTGCTTCCTCAGGGTTCAGCTCTAGTCCCAACCAGCTCATAGTGGGCCAGGACAGGTGTGGGCCTGCCTGGGCTTTTGAAACGCTCAGAGGGGATCACCAACAAGCTCTGTGCCAACACACAGTACTCTCGAAGCTGAGGACAGGCCCTGTGGCAGGCAGGCTTGAAGGAACACACGTGGAAAGAAGCCTGGTCCCCATCCTCCCAGGCCTGAGAACATGAGTGCCCTTGGACAATTTCCCATTGAAGGCAAGATAAAGGGACTGAGGTCGCAAACAGAGCAACTGATTTTCACAGATTGACTTGAAGAAAGAATTTAATTATCTTTTAAGCCGCTGCCTGAAATTCTGATGTCATGTTTCAAGGATGTGTGGGACCCAGACAGATTTCTGAGCCAACTGATGGAGTGGTAACCTTCACCTGGGTTGCTATGCGGAGGCTCTCCTGAAGGTGGGGCTGGGTGGGGCTGAGTGGGTGGTAGATCCTCGGACCTAAAACAGAATTGCAGTGAACTGGATAGATCTCTAGCTCCCAGATCCAGGCAAGAGCATGCTGAAGAGGAACAAACTGTCAAGGTCTTCTTCTTTCATGCCACTACAAACCACCCAAAGTGGACACTTCATGAGCTGGCTCGAGTCAGGATTTTTGCTGAGTGCCTTCAACTCTAATATAGGTTTCCTTCCTGTAAGGAGTCACGGGGAGGCACACAGGAAGACAGTTCAGCAAGGTCATGGGATGGCTCAGTAGCCAGCAGTTCATTCTAGGTCTGCACAGAACCTTCTGATGATTCACTTAGGATGTTGCCAAGGATAGAGAGTCAAGGGTGGGCCTCGCAGATGAGTGGGGCTGTGACGTATGGGGAAGGAACTTTTCTCAGCAGCAGGAACAGCTCATGGCGTGGGTGGTTGGTGGAGCTGGAGAAGGCTGAGTGGGGTGCTGTCGGATGAGACTGTGGGCTGAAGTTCCATCCCACAGCGTTGGTGATGCTGTGCTGGGCAGTCACTCTCAGGAGGAAGGCTTCGGGCAGTGTGCAGTGTTGTCAGCGGTGGTGGGGGCAGGAGAAGAGTTATGACTCTCATGGAGGTGGTGGGAGTTGGATACACAGTTTGGGTAGGAGATAGTTTGGAAAAGAAGACAACGGGCCTCTAGGGCTGCCTTTAGCTCCCTGTGCTACCCTGAGCCTGCCAAAATGCCATGGACCTCAGTATTTGTCTTTTCTTTTTCCTCCCCTCCCTCCCTCCCATTCTCCCTCCCTCCCTCCCATTCTCCCTCCCTCCCTCCCTCCCTCCCTCCCTCCCTCCCTCCCTCCCTCCCATTCTCCCTCCCTCCCTCCCTCCCTCCCTCCCTCCCTCCCTCCCTCCCTCCCTCCCTCCCTCCCATTCTCCCTCCCTCCCTTCCTTCGTCCCTCCCCCCTTCCTTCCTCCCTCCCCCTTCCTTCCTCCCTCCTTTCGCTCTTTTCCGAACTTGAGATTAGCTCCAGGACCTCGCATTTGCTGGGTATTGCTCTATCACAGAGGACACAGAGGTGTGTCCTCACCTCTCTTTTTATTTCTAGGCAAAGTCACTAGGTAATTGAGGCCAGATTTGAATTCACACTGACTTTGAACTTGCGGTTCACCAACCTTAGGGTCCTGGGTAGCTGAGACTGAAGGAGCGATGGGATCCATCCATCGTGCCCAGTTAGTGTTTCCACCTGTTAGGTGAGTTGATGGGCTGTCTTGGAGCTTTCTCACGCAGGAGTCCTTCGGTAGACTGCCGCTCCCCTACAGTTGGGCTTTCATGTCTTAGATGCCTTTTCTGCACCCTTCAGGGGCTCCCAAGGCTCTGCAAATGCGATATGTGTTGATTTGAATAAGCTAGGTTTTTGTTTCTGAGATTTTCTTTGTAAGGAATGAGAAAGATTGGCCAGAAGAAGGAGTAGCCTTAAACTGAATACATTGGAGTTTATTTAAAATGATCTTTGTTCCCTTATGCTTGTGTACCTTATATAACGTGACAATTGTAACTGCAGGCTTGTGCTTATTTGGATTCATGTTCCTGCAATGGAGACCAGTTCCAGCTGCCTCCAGGAGTGACTAAGTTCATTACAAAATACCACTTTTCAGTCATTTTGTACATTTGTTTGTTTGTACATGTGCGTATGTATGCATATCCATATAGAGATCCAAAGATAACTTTGGCGGTAATCCCTTAGTTACTATCCACCTTGTGTTTTGAGACAGGTTTCTCAATGGCCTGGAATTTGCCAGGTGGGCTAGATTGATTGGCCTGCAAGACACTGGGGTCTTCCTGTTTTCACCTCCCCAGATGGCCCAGCTGGGCTTTTTTTTTTTTAATGTGGGGGTCAGGTCTTCATGCTGGTAAGATTAGCCTTCTGCCAGCCCCCTTTTGCTGCTAAAACACATCCCACAAATTTTGGGCCTTGAAACAACCTGCATTGACCACTGTCCCTAGTCCTGGAGACCTGAAGTTTTAGAAGCCAGGCCCACATAGGGCTGTGGTCTCCAAAGGCTGTGGGGAACATGTGCTCCATGACTTCAGTATGTAGGACCATTTGGACCTTGTCTCTTCCATTCTGGACTCTTTCCATTCTCCTCCATTCTCCTGCCTCTTTCTCATAAGGGTCTTTGTGATAATCTTGAACTCATCATGTAATCCAGAGTTAACAACCCAATCTAAAGATCCTAAGCTTGGTCACGACTGCAGTGACTTCTTTGGTTGGGAATTTGCACACAGAGTTCTGGGAATTCAGGTGGCGATGTCTTTGGAGGGTTACTGTTTGATCTACCATATTCCCCTGTCAGATACTGTGTTGTCGAGTGCTTTAGTTTACTCTCATGTTGGGTTCTTTAGTCACCGGGATTAACTCCGTGCAGAGTTGGGAGCAGTGCTGTGGTTCCGACTCCGGTGATTCGTGGCCATGTGCTCACTCCTAGGGCTGTGTTGTCCTTCACATATAAGATTGGGGGGGGGGTCTCTAGGCTCATTTCCAAGTTAAATGTGTCGTGTTGGATGTCATGTATGAGTGTCTTGCCCTGCCTTTCACTGCTTCTGAATAGATAGGATTGTTTGAGGGGAAACACTAAGGAAGAAATTGCCTGTATGCATCTTACATGCTCACACGTGCCCATATGTATTTACACTTTTGATGTGTTCCTTTTATTTCATTTTTAGTACGACAGACTTGTTTTTTCCGGATCTCTAACTGAGTAGGCATGCTAGAAGGGATGCTGTTAATGGTGGCGGTAAAAGCATTTATGGTTCCTAAAGGCTTGAGAATATGGCGGTGCCTCACTGGGGAAGCTCAGCGTCTGCTCTGGGCTGCTTTACCTGATGCAGTTATCGCCTGCTAAAGAGTCACTATAAAATGCTAAATAAACTTAATAACTGGTAACAACCTACTTTGTCGGTTGGGGACACTTACATTTTATGAATTTGGGAGGGAATACTTGAGAAAATGGAGTTTTCTAGGTGTGTGTGGCTTTTGATGCCTGAGATGATGTGAAGGCGTGCAAGTGCCCTTGCTTTGACTTTTTGAGAAAGGGTGCGGAAGCCGAGCAATGTTCTTTGCAGCAAAAGCAAATCACCTCTCAGTACAGCGAATACTTCAGTGTCGGCCAGGCTCACTGTGGGCCAGGTGGTGCTGTCCGCTGAACACACCTGGAAGAAGGAACCTCTGTCGAGGAATTTCCTCCATCTAAATGGCTTGAGGGCATGTGTGGGGGGCATTTTCTTGATCACTATTGATGTGGGAGGGCTTATCTCCTATCCTAGCCTACCTGCCTAGGGATCCCACTGTGGGCAGTACCATCCCTTGGTAGGTAGGCTATGTAAGGAAAGTCGCTGAACATGAGGCTGGGAGCAAGCCAATAAGCAATGCTTCTTCATGGTCGTTCTTTCAAGTTTTCCCTCTGGGTTCCCACCTTGAGCTTCTGTTCTGGCTTCCCTCAGTGATGGCCTCCAATGTGTAACTAAAATAAACACTGTCCTCCTTATACTGTTTTTGGTTGGTGCCTGATCACCGCAACAGAAAAGTAAACTGAGGCAGGAGTTACTGCTTGGTGGGTACTGAGTTTTTTTTTGTGGAGTTTTAGAAATGTTTTAGGAATTAGGAGTGATGTGAGCGTAACTAAAGTCACCAAATTGCATCCTAAAAATCACGTTCTCTTCCCATAGTAAAGAAAAGGGTCGCTTGGAGCTAGGAATGGTTAAGCATACCCATGTTGAAGACAAGCTCTTTCCTTTCTGTGTCTGCAAGGAAAGGCTGCCCGTGTGAGGGTGTCAGAGATGACACAGGACAAGACTGAGTATATCATAGTGCCGGAAGTAATCACCACCCCCTGTGCTAATGCATTTCCCCTCTTCTTCTTCAACAGCTTTTTATAACTATGACGCCAGGGGAGCAGACGAACTGTCCCTACAAATAGGAGACACTGTGCACATCCTAGAAACTTATGAAGGTGAGTGTCGGCTGATGTTTCTTGTCTGGGAGTTAGGGTGCTTTGGGGAGACTAAACATTATATTTTTAACCCCTAAATGCCCCTCCTTGGCTCATTATTTGTGTACATCTTGACTGACACTGACCCTTTGGTGAGAAACCGATCTGGGTTGATTCAGTGTTCATGCTGAATGTTTTGAGTTAGCAGTTTTTTTCTATTGTCTTCACTTTAATTTGTTAACGGCATGTCTCGGGGAAACCGCAGTTGCTATGCTTTTATTGTTGTCCCCTCTCTTTGTCTGTGACCCCTCTTTTCTTTGGGCTGAACAGATCACCAGTTCTGCGGGGTACGGTTTAGGGGAGCAGTTGTGGCTTTTCTGGTGCCCTCGGTTTTTGCAATAGGCTTTCGTAGTTAGTGCCTTGCACTTCAGCTGAGCCGCTGTGGATGCTCTGCTGTGGTTACTACTGTGTGCCGGGGCAGCAGAGGCAATGGTTGCTTCCTTCTTCCCCCTTCCCCTCTCTTTCCTTTAGGCATTGTTCTCCTCTCAGAGTTTCCTTAAGATTGTTTTTGTGGGGCTGGAGAGATGGCTCAGAATTTAAGAGCATTGCCTGCTCTTCCAAAGGTCCTGAGTTCAATTCCCAGCAACCACATGGTGTCTCACAACCATCTGTAATGGGGTCTGGTGCCTTCTTCTGGCCTGCAGGCATACACACAGACAGAATATTGTATACATAATAAATAAATAAATATTAAAAAAGAGTTAAAACTTTAAAAAAAATAGAAAAAGATGGTTTTTGTGCTGTTGGCTTCCTTTTTCTGCCCGAGAAAGATGATTCCTAAGCTGTGTTGTAGTCACAGGAACTGATTTAAATAACCAAATTGCTTTTAGATCGGGTTCAGCGAAAGTCTTACAAGTGGGAGAGGAAATTGTAGACGGCTCATAGTAACCAACAAATTGAACTTCCAGAGAGGTCTTCACACTCCACTGTGCACAGGAGTGAGCTGCTCTGCTCCCTCCAGTCAGGCAAGCAGGGACTGGCTCCTAAGTCCCTCAGAGACATCTCAGAGGAGCAGGAACCCTATTAAAAACCCATGTTTGGCTCTTCCTTCTCCATCTGATACAGGAAGATGTAGAACTCCGTTCTATTTGCACCGTTTACTCTTAAAAATGTATTGGGGTGGGGTGGGGGAAGCCGGCTTCATTGGCATATGCCTGGAAGCAGCTGTAACTTGGCAAAAAGGAACCCTTAAGCGAATGCGTGTCTGGCTGTGATGGGCGCCGTCTGCTTGTTTTCGGTTTTGACAGCTGACAGTTAGATTTCCTTATCTGCTCTCAGTACATATTGCCAGTGGCTTCGAGGAAACAGAGAGAGAAATTAAGGTGAGGTGAAGGATCAGGCATCTCGTCGCAGATACTTTTCTGATCTGCAGGGAAGCGCTCTCTCTGATTTTTGTTTTTGTTTTTTAATTGCCCCCTGCCACTTGAATGTGGAATTCCTGGGTCATCAGCTCTGAGCAGTGAGGTGTCTCTCCTGAATTGTTAATGATTTCCTGGGGCATCTGCCTGTGCTGGGACTGTGGTGTTGTTTATTTTTTTAGGAGGAGACTGTCTCGAGTCACATCAGTGGACTGTGTTATACACTAACTGCCCAATAATCTGCTAGAGGCTTTGACTTCCAGGCTGACCTTAGGATGAGTCTTCAGCCAGGGTTGATTTGCAGGCCAGGCTTGTTTCCCATGAATCCACTACAATCTTTGTAAAAGATCCTTGAATATGCAATGCATTTCCCTTCCTGGAAAGCTAACTTCTTGGTAGACTCTGGTCTGAGAAATATATTAACTGCATCTTCCTGAAACTGGGTGACTTTATCATCAAATCAGGACACTGCTTACAATGCTTCCCTGGGCTCTGGTTTTGGCATTTGACTCCATTTCTACCTTTCTCCCTCCCTCCCTCCCTCCCTCCCTCCCTCCCTCCCTCCCTTCCCCCTTCCCTCCCTTCTTCCCTTCCCCCTTCCCTCCCTCCTTTCCTCTCTCTCTCCTGTTTATCAATCTTGATTTTCTTTTCCTTTGTGGTCCTGTAGTCCAGGATATCATCATATAGGATGCTGCAAAATATTGTAACTTCTAAACGATCACTTGGTCTCCTTGTGCCTGTGGTGGGCTGGATTGCTCCTCCTTCTCCTCCTCTTCCTTTTGCTCCTCTTAAGATGA
Source organism: Microtus pennsylvanicus (assembly GCF_037038515.1). Classification (NCBI taxonomy): domain Eukaryota; kingdom Metazoa; phylum Chordata; class Mammalia; order Rodentia; family Cricetidae; genus Microtus; species Microtus pennsylvanicus. The sequence continues at coordinate 76,124,174 of NC_134583.1, forward strand.
TTACTCTTCATTTCACACAGTTTAAAGACCACATTTACCTTTAAGTTCTGGCTAATTGCTTTGTGAGGCTTGTCGAGATGGAGGGAATCCAACTGCAGCCCTCAGGCCACATCTGCAGCTGAGGATAGTTGCAAGTGCATAACACCATAAACTTAGTTAAAGCATTATGAGATTTCTTTTTTTTTTCCCAATTGTGAAAGCGTCAATGAACCTCTCAGCATGAACAATGTAGACAGCATCATTCATTGTTCAAAGGTTAGCTAGGTTGGATACAGCCCAGAGAGGTACCTACCTTCAAGTCATGTCACTGTGGAGGTGGGAAGATCTTCCCTTGGCTACTCAATGCCTGCTCTTGCCTTTAAGTCAAGTCCATTGTTGAGGGCCAACCAATCACATGGGAGCACAAGTCCCAGGTGCTTAGTAGGAAGAAGTCACTCATGCTATGTTTCCCCAGTGTTGGATGCTGTTCCAAGGGAAATTGGCGGCATTGTGCAAAAGTTAGGAAATTTGGATGTAGCTGTTACAACAAACTTGATTACTTCAGATTTTTAAGTGATAATGATATATTTTCTTTCTGTGGCCTTTCTGAGTTTAAGAATGTTTGCCTATCTTTCTGGTGGGTGTCTCTTTTTTGTATTGGTGGCTTACATGGAGGCCAGCAGTGCACACCCTGCCTGGGAGAATGTGTTGTCTTCTAGCTAAGCATCTCCTTGTCCCCTCCTCTCATAGCAGTTTCCTCCCATCCCTTCATGCCCATAGTGACACCCTCCTCTTCACAATCCTCATGGCTCAGCCCTGCTTGTCCTAGGTGCCTTGTGGGTCATGAGCAGAGGCTGTGTCTGTCATTGGCGTGCGTAGGAAGGTTCTGGTGACAAGTGAATGGGCTGTGCTTGAGGAAACAATAATTCGTGCAGAATATGCCAGGAAGCTCTTAGCTTAGAAATCCTGTTAGAAAAGAAACTGCCAGCTAGCTTTGCTAAGTCAGAGATTCCTCCTCTGACCTCCATAGCTCAACCCTCCAAACAATAAAAACACGTCTCCCCCCAAAAGCTCTTGTCAGGTGCCTGTGTTCTTGCCCTATATGCTGTGAATGTTTTACATTAGGTGAGTGTGTTAAGCTCTCCTGGCTCACCGACTCCTCTTTGTGTTGTTTTGCTCTTTTATCTGAGGCTCTTTATAGTCTTTGGCCCTGTCTGCCATGTAAGCATCGCCTCACGTTCTGTAAACGGTAATGGGACTCAGATGGTCTCAACTCCCATCCCTAGGTTCCTGCTGTCAGGAGCATCTTGTGTCTGTCTGTCCAGCTGTGCAGGAGCACAACTGTCTTCAGGCTGTTTCCACAGGACAGGCTGCTGGCATTGGGTATGGGGTTCTTACTTCTTTTGTGTGGTGGTGGTGTTGGTGGTGTCGGATGCGTTCACCAGCAGCTACTGCTGTCTATACTCTTTTTCTGTGCCCTGGCGGCTATGTCCTGAATCCTCCGATTTCCACCACTTTTAGTTTGGGTCAGTGGTCGGAGATTGTTGAGTAATTAGTTTGGGTTCACACACATTTAGGTTCTTGGGTTGCTTTGATGCTTCATTTATGTAGTTTTCCCCTGTTTAACATTTGGCTGCTACCCCCCCCCCATGGTCTTTATTTGATAGTCTAGGACATCAGTCCATTGTCACTTTCAGAGAAAGGGGGCACACTGATGCCAAATGCGTGGGAAGAGCAGAGCAGTAGTATAAAGGACTGTCCTTTTAGACTGAGTGGTACAGCCTTTGGATAACTCATTAGATTATAGTCCCATTGCCTGGAGTCTATAATGCTGTATCATCTAGGCACTGCTTCTAGGCCTGTCTAGCTGAAACTTTTGAATGGATAGTGGCTATTTGGAGATCATCCTTCAGAAATGTAGACATTCAGACACTTGACATTTAGAGCAGGTTGTGTCCCTACTCAAGTGTGTTTGGTCCTCACATTGAAAGAGCAGAGTAGGCTCATTTGTTCCTAACTGGGTCTTAACAAATCCTTCTAAGATTCCTGGAGTTCCTGTCTCCTTTTCTGAATATATCTGTTTAATTAGCACTTGAGGGTTTTGTTCATGTCAACAGCCTCACTTCTGGGTCAGAGTTGCTCTCGTCATGACTACTTTCTGAGAGGGCAGAGGGACCCTCTGTGGCCATGTGATGTCATCCCACCCCCTTCGCTGAGAGCTTGCTCTTGTGGCTGTCTTTAGTCTCTGGGGTCTAGCGCCTAGGAGTGCTTAATACCCCACGGTGTTGACTCTCAGAATTTACCCAGCTTCCTGATGTTCTGCAGGGTCCCTGTGTTCCTGGGGGAAAGAGTTATGAGGTGTCTTGGGCTTGTGAATTACTTTCTTGAAGCAAGGTGGCCAGAACCAAGCTTATACTCTTTGTAAGAAATTATCTATCTGATTTCTTGACCTGGTGGGATTATGGGGAGACAGGTTCATAGCCTTGGACCTGTTGGCATCCTTAGGGATGAGTTTATGCAGTTGACCTTGATGGGAGGTGGCATGGGTTGTGTCTGCTCTACTGTGGGTAGCGTGGGTCGTGTCTGCTCTACTGTGGGTAGCATGGGTCGTGTCTGCTCTGCTGTGGGTAACATGGGTCGTGTCTGCTCTTCTGTGGGGGACTCTCCCATTCAGCGCCTGATGTGAATGAATAGCTAGGGTGTCTTTCCTTCCACTGTCTATTTTCCTTCTCCTGCCACATGGAGGGGATAGGAAGTTGGAGTCAGGCCAACCCCTAAGGGGTCTGTGAGTGCTTGGCCCTGTTGCTTCCACGAGAGCTATCTTTGCCACAGAAGTACATTGTGAAGATGATGGCTGCCTCAGGGCAGATCCCTGCAGAGGGAGGAAGTAGGCTCTCAATAGGTTTTCTGTTGGGGAGCCTTTGATGATCTGAGATTCTGGAAGTTGCACTTGGAGAGATTTTTGAGCCAGATCCTCAGAGGGACGGGTGGGGAAGTACAGCCACAGGGAACCTACTGGGAACAAGGCCTCCTTTAGGACTTAACTTCAGGTTATTGATGGGGGACTCCTGAGGCAGAGAAGAAGTGGGGAGGTGCAGGGACGGAGCCATGCCCTATGTCTAAGTCATTGTATGGTTGCCTTTCCCTGGTCTATGGGGCAGTGACTTCTGCACACCTTGAAGGTTGTGCTTGCACCCTTCTGCATCGCCTGTACTAACCATTTCAACTCTGTTTCTTTAGGGTGGTACAGAGGCTACACCTTAAGGAAAAAGTCTAAAAAGGTAAGTCCTTTCCATTAAACATGTCCCATCACAAATCAAACCACGAGAGGAAAGCAGTCCCGTGTTATTTGCATCTAAGAATATTACTTACATCTCTCTCTCTTGAAATTTAACAAATACATGGGCTGAGATGAAAAAAATGGCCACGAGTTGGCTTCTTCTTTCTATGTCTACAGAAAATCACAGCTTCAGCTAGGAGCAGTGGTGCATGAGTATAATTTTAGTTTTAGGCTAGCATGGTCTACCTAGTGAGACCCTGTCCCCTAAATGACATTTCAGGTAGGTGGTTGTTGAAATAGGAGTGGCGGGCTGCGTCCCCGGCACCCGGCCGCCCCCACAGCTAGCTTTACCCGAAATAATTACACGGAAATTGTATTCTTTTAAACACTGCTTGGCCCCTTAGTTTCAGCCTCTTAACCCATTTCTATTAATCTATGTAGCACCACGAGGTGAGCTTACCAGGGAGATTCTAGCCTACGTCTGTCTGGAGTGGGAGAATCATGGCGACTCCTTGACTCAGTTTCTTTCTCCCAGCCTTCTGTTCTGTTTACTCCGCCTACCTATGTTTTAACCTATGAGGGCCAGCCAAGCAGTTTCTTTATTACTTAACCAATGAAATCAACAGATTGATATATGACACTCCCACATCAGGTGGTTAGTTCCAAGAGTGAATTGTTAAGCTGTAATGTGGTATTGGCCTAGATGCATGAAAGGGAGAATTCTTTTTGTCCTGAAAGAACCTTACATCTCTTTGAGCCACTATGTGTAGCCATGAACTGAGTGTAAATGACTTCAGAAAACTAAAATGCTGCAAACAGTTTTCAATTTCATATTATCTTGGATAAATTAACATGGCCATTTCCCTCTTGCCTTATGGCAGTTTTCCGACTGGCTTAGTCAAGTTGAAAAAAAAAAACCCTGGTTTTCTAGGGTGATTTGCATGTGTGAGTCTATGAATATCTGAAACAAAAACGTGCTATTACTCCTCAGATTTTGTGGAGGGCACTCCCGTCCACAAGACTGTGTGGCTTCGACATTCTTAGCTTCACAAAACCTAATTGTGGCTCCTCTATCTTACTCTGTAATGCTACACTGTTGTAGTAATGCCCACACTAAGCTCTGGTTAGTCTGTCCATGTTAACTTGCACGTTTTAATATCTGATTGTGTTTGACAGATGGTTCATTTTGCTTCTCAGAATTGGCCTCTCATTACTGTTGTATCCAACTGGACTCTCTGTTGTGATCTAGAGTCTGTAATAGGGCTTTGGAAGCCCAGTGGTCTTCCAAATGCCAGGGCCTCCCTGCTCTGTAATAGAGCTTTGGAAGCCCACTGATTTCCATGCCAGGGCCTTCCTGCTCTGTGTCCTCAGAGACCTGTGCTGGCCTTTGCCAGCCTGGCTAAGGCTCCACGAAGGCTGTGAAACTGTCCATCCCTTTATAGATTTCACCTGGGAAGGGTTCAAATTGGGGGAGCCATGGCTGAAGATTTCAGGAGGCAAGAGATTAGCAGTATTAGGGTTCTCAGTGATGAAGTACTTGCCCCCGAACCAGAGTTCTATCTCTAGCATCAATCTTAAAAGCTTTAAAATCTGGGTGTTGACACATGCTTGTAATTGTGGCACTGGGAAAACAGAGACAGGAAGGAGCTCCAGCACCTGAAGCTGACCTCCGTATGCACCCCTACATGCACGTACATGCACAGGCATCCCCCCCCCATGCTTAAGATTGTGGACTGACTTCCCCTCCCTGCTCCTTTATTACATAGGACACAGCTGCCCTGCTGTGATAAACACATGCCCAGGAAAGCCACTCAGGCTTCTTGGTGCTTATTTATTGTCTGGCATTCCCATCCCCATCTTGGGCTCTCTCGCATTGTTCTAGTGCTTTGGAACCTCAGGATTTCCTGCCTGGCCCCAGGTTACCCAGGCCTTCTACCTAGTGATGCCCCTAATGCTGCAAAAGGGGTGTGGTTATTTTCCCCCTGAAAACTCCATTGGTGGGTGAGGAAATCAAAGCCTTGCAGAGGCAGTTTCATAAAGCACCCCCAAACAAAAGGAGAGAAGCAAGGCTCGTAGGCGTCTCAGCTGAGAGCCCTGCATGAGCATCATGTGTCTAGATATTTTCAGTAGTTGGGCTGGGCGGTTGCTCGTTTCAAGCCTCCAGGCACGCCCCATTTCATCCAGCCATAATCCTTCCTTGGCCTACATAACGTAGAGTGCCGAGACTGAGGGATTTCTGTCTGTGGACTTGTTGTGGCTGGTGTGGCTTGTGTGGCATCCAAATTCACACCTGTTGGCATTACAGAGAAATTCCATGTTCCGTGTGCACCTGTAGGCCATTCTGGGGAGTTGCTGGTATGTGCTGTCCTGGACCCCATGAACCAGCTTTTGATAAACTTCTCCTGGCACTTTGCAAACCATGTCTGATGCTGAATGTCTTCTTAAGGGTTCAGTTCCTTTGAGCAGGGCTCTGCTGGGACACGTGTGTATACACACATGCATGTTCATACTGCATGTGGGAGAATCAGAGCATTGTAGAAACATAATCTAGCATGTTTCCTCAGCACTTCTGCAGACGGGTGAATTTCATCTCATCTTCCAGTCTTTTACGGGTATCCACTACTTATGGAAGTCGATCAGGAAGGCCTCGTGGTGGTCACTCAGTGGTCAGTGGATAAGTGGCAATCAATGGTTTCAACCAACTTTTGATGGCGGTCTTGTCATTTTGTAAGGTGAAGTCTTTCAGAGCTCATCGTCAGAACTGGCAGCAGGCTTGTTGGCATTGTAGGGAGGAGGGGCAACCTATGGAGGAGAACATTTTCCTGGGCCTTTGTAAGATTATTTCTTTGCAAACATGTCTCTGTTTTCTTGTTTTCTGCTAAGACATCTGCACAGTCTGAAATACAAGCTGATTGGGACATTCTCCTTTGTGCCTCATGTTTTCTTCGTTGTGTTGTATGTGATGCTTACACTTGCAAAATTAATGGTGAACCAACCCCCTATACCCTCATATTTTGCAGCTATTGTTTGATTTGCAATCAGTATTCACATTGATAATACGAACTCTCTTTCTTTCCCTCTCAAAGGGTATATTTCCTGCTTCATATATCCATCTTAAAGACGCGATTGTTGAAGGAAAAGGGTGAGTCTTGTATTCTAAAGAGGAATTAAAATGATTTCATATGGCATTGCTACCAAATATGTGGTAGGTTAAGATGTGGGGTTTAAGTGGGGCTGGAGAGATGGCTCATTGGTTAAGACTGTTCTTGTAGGGGAATAGAGTTTGGTTTCCAATACCCATGTCTGGTAGCTCACAACTACTTGTAACTCTAGAAAGGGAGCTTGTATTCATGTGTGTATGTGATATATATATATATGTGTGTGTGTGTGTGTGTGTGTGTGTGTATTATATGTATATTCAAGATAGTAAAAATAACTCATTATAAAAGACAATAGCTGTGTTTGACCATGATGATTTAGGAGAATAAAGGGACTTGGAATTCAGTCATGTTGGCCTTTGACCCATTAAGGAATCCAAGGTCAGTGCCTTAGCTGTGGTCATCTCTTTGAAGCTGAGGTCTATTAGGGCAAGTGTGGGCCTCCTTGATGAGCTACCTTGTCTGGCACTGGCCACCCTGGATGCTTTGCTGAACTTTTTTTCTGAGTCTTTTCTTCCTGGAAATCTTAGCAGGGTGGGATGCAGAGTTGAGTGGGGAGTGAGTGGTTGTTAAGTTGGGACCCGTGTGTATTCATGTGTCAGCTAATTGAGGTGTCTACCTCCTGGAGGTCATCAGACTGATGGGGAAGGTCCTTCAAGAGGATGTTCCTAGAGCAGGAACCCATGCCAGGTGTGAACTGGGGGAGACAGCATTCAAATGTTTTCTTTTTTGGTCTCTGCTTCATCTTCACACTCCGTTAAATATGTAAATTATAAAATTACTAATCATATGATTACTGCATAATGACATCCCTTTGGCTGATTACAAAATTGCCTTTCTGAGCACTGTACTTTTAACATATGAAAAGGATGGCTTGGGTTCCTACTCTTCCCCGGCGCATAATTAGAGTGAAGGGAATAATTTAGAGGCTTGGATGGTGCTGACCTGCAAGATGGCATTTGTTCAGACAGATAAAATGTTTTGTATGCAAAATTCTCCAGCGGAAGACAAAGTTGAGAAAGTTTTACCTTGTGGTGGAAATAGCTGAAGTGTGCATTTAATGAGCTGCTACCTCTCAGGATCAAAATCCGTACATAAGTAGGCTTGTAGAGGAGTAAGAATATTTCAAAAGCTTTTTGAAGCATATGAATGTGTGTCTCTGTGTATGTGCATGTGCGTGTTTCCACATGCTCACATATATATCCAGCAGCGTACTATTATGGGAATGTGGAATTACCTGGATTGTGCCAGCAGGCAGACAAGGCCCGTTGGTCTTCTGGGATCAGGTTTCAGTGTGGTGAGCACCAAGAACAGTGTGCTGAGCAGTGGTGATGCTTTCGGCCATCAGCCTTTGTTCCCCATGCTCCTTTCTTGGTTCTCACCTTTGCTCCCACTGTATCTGACTGCCCAGTGTCGTGTCCCCACCCCACACCATGGTTCTTCTGCTGGAGAGCCTGACATATAACCACCATCTCTTCATTTCTTCTGGCTACCTTACAGACATCTGCTCTCTTTTTTTCTGGTCCTTTCTCTTGTCCAGTGCTGACTCGGCCACTCCTTCACCTCACTCTCTATTTTTCAGGTTTATTATCATATTGTATTCATTCATATTCTATCCCCTCATTACACACACACACACACACACACACACACACACACACACACACACCACTCTGTATTACCTGCTCTTCCATGATTTTTTTTTTGTGTGTGTGTGTCCTCTTTCCTCCATGTCTTCTCACTTGTCTGGCTTCTCTCTTCTTTCAGAACCTTGGTCACCATCCTGCCTTCATGTTTGTTTCATGCCTGTGGCTATCATAATGTGTTTTTCAAATTTTGTCATAACAAAGCAATCCCCATGTCGTCCCCTCCTCTGCTGACATAGCATTACCTGCAGCAATGGCTACTATTGGTCACTATTTTCTGTGAAGCCCCCTGTGGGCACTGAGACCCTTACTTATATCCTTTCTCGCCTACCCCCTCACACACTACTTTCAGGCTAGGACATTTCTGTTGGGCCCCTCCCTTGTGACATGGCTTGTTTCTCCCACACTTTGAAGTGGTCTCTCCCTGCATCTATTGCTAGAATCTTGGCTTCTAGCCTTGATCTTTCTTTGGACCTGTGGTTCACTTGGGCAGAGATTAGTGACCTAAGACCTTCCAGTCAAGAGTGGTGTCACATGCTTGTAATCCCATTTCCTAGTTGGGTGGTAGAGGCAGGAGGGTCAGGAGTTCATGTCATGGCTGTAAGGGTTACATGTCACCCTATCCCACCCACCCCTAGTCTCTTCCTTCTCCCTAGAAAACCAGAGTAACTATTTACAACTCAGTGCCTGCTTTACCCCATGTAGTCTTTAAAGAATTATTTTAAATAAAAAACGGTGTGCATTTATGGTGTCTAATGTGGTACTCTGAAGCACATATACATTGCAGAGTGGGTGATCGGGCTAGTTCTCACAAGGTAGTCATGAGAGGCTGCCTTCTGGTCGTACTTTGTCTGTGGTGAGAACACTTAAAGTTCAAGCTTCTAGCCATGGTTAAGTGTGTAGTCTGTTCTTAGGGACACCAGTCGCCATGTGGGACAGCACAACTCTTGGATTTATTCTCTCTGTTTAATGATGTGTCCTTTCTTCAGCATGTGTCCGCTTTGCACCTACTGATTTCCACAGCCAGGGCTTTTCCCCCTCCATCATACTTCCAGGTGGGCAGGTGTCACTGGGGTAGCATCATCCTGATCCTCCCTCTTCCTGGCCTGGCGACTCCCTCACTCTTACACTGATGTTCAGGTGGGCTCCTTCCCTCCATATGATGATCTTGCCCACAGCTAATAAAGCAGGCGTTGGTTGCCTGTGCCTTCCTGACCTCTGCCACATATGAATGATGTGATTTTTAAAAACCAGGGAAATAAAGACCATAAAGTAATGCATATGTTGATAAAGAGTTAAAGCCATGTTCAGGGCGAAATCTTCTGGGGTGGAAGGGAAAGGTCAGTAAGTAGTCGTGGGCGGGGCTGGATAGAGTCTCTGGGAACAATTGAAAGCTGTAATCATACTCACATTTCAGCAGGGATAATTGCTCCCCGCATCCTCGTATAATGAGTTGTATACCTGGTAGACATGCAAAAATAATCTTGCCTCAAACCTGCATTTTAATGGCACCCATCATCTGGGTGTGATTTATGACACTCTGAGATAGATGGGTGTGCACATATCCTGAATTTACTTTCCACTTCTCAGCCCTTGGCATTTTGAAGACTTTCAGTGGCTCGTATTTCTCCACTTCATCTTACCCCACATCACACGTTTCATGGTTCAGAGGCACAGTAACATGTAGAGATTCCCATGTTCTATACAAAGAACTTGTCATTCATAGGTGTGTCTGTTCACACATGTGAACATATGGCGTTTGTGTATTTCCCCCATTTGCTTAACCATTGAGCTCTCCAGCCCCTTTTAGGGACTCAATCAGGTACAACTTCCAATCAAGCCACAAAATCAGCCACTCTCTCCCTCTGTCATCCCAGGCAACATGAAACTGTCATCCCGGGGGACCTCCCCCTCATACAGGAAGTCACCACAACACTGCGAGAGTGGTCCACCATCTGGAGGCAACTTTATGTGGTAAGAAATGGGATGCTTGGTTAACGCTTAAAAATGGCGCTTCTGGTCCTTGTACCAGCACATAGTTTTCCCTCCCTGGGAACCTGGAGAGGGGAGCCTCTGAGGCAGGGTCTTGCTTCTCAAGCAGCGTGATCATCATTGTTCTGGCTACTTTTGGGAACCCTGCGGACTTTGTCCTTTGTTGTGTTGGGATGCAGTTTGCTCACTGCCTTTAGTAAACTGAACTAAAATGGAAGTTGATCATGGATTCCTCTTACTTTGTGTTGGGCAAGGGGACTGTAGCTGCTGTCACCACTTCAAAGGAGGGGACCAGGCTGATGTCACATCTGGGTGTATATTTCGATTATGAAAATTAAAATCTACTTTTGAATGGAAATCGCTTAATTTTGAAGCCTTAGTAAAGGGTTATTTCTTATTATTGTATTTTTGTCACTGACTACCTGTAAGAGAAGGGTCTTAGGGTCTGAGGAGTATGATGGTCTTGATGGATGGTGTCCGAGGTGAGGTGGGGCACATTTCAAATCCTGGCTCAGTGTGCAGTTGTCCAGTTCTTATTAATGCAGAGATGCTGGAACTCTGACATCTTCCATTTCATTTTCCCTTGGGGCATTTCTTCGCACATAAATCCATATTTGCCGAAGATTACCTTTTGTTAAGCCCGTATTTCTATTCAGAGTGTTGATTTCTCATATGCTAATGTTATTATCACCGAGCAAGGGCCCTGGGAGGAAGTCAGTGCGTTAATTTCTCGGGAACATAGAAAACTTCCTCAAGTCTCCACAGCTGTTCGCTGGGCAGGCGTGTTTTTGATTATACAGTGGCTTCCTATAAATGCGCAGTAATAAGCCCTTGTGGTAACTGTTCATCAGACGTACTCACAAACCTAAAAGTGTGAAGTTAGCCATGAATGTTTTGCGTAAATCTGAGCAATTTCATAGTGGGTATTTCATGTTCAACTTAGCAATTTTTAAACAAAAATACGATCACACGACGAACGTGAGTTGCCATGGACGAATCCGTGAGTGGACAGCGTGGGTCTCCTTGCTGTAGAGTCAGCATCCTGAACCGTCCCCCAGTTCCTTCTGCAAATGGCACATTCACCTCTGATGGATTGGTGTTGTTAGATTTGCACAAAGCCAAGTCAAAGGTGGTTTTAATATTTAGATGCATTCTTTCTGTTCTTCTCTGGTTGTAGACTTGTCAGCAAAACAGGTATGAATTTTATATGATGTTAGAGAGATAGGCAGGGGGTGTTAGTGAGATGAAAAGAAACATGTTCTTTTAGTTTTCATCTAAGGAATCAAAATTAGGAGTCTGGCATGGTGGTGTACACTTGTCAAGTAAAGGCAGAGAGGTTAAGAGTTCATGGCCCAAGTCTCTGCCCTGCTCCACTTTCTGTAGTTCTTGGCACATTGTCAGGTCTCGATGAATATTTGTTGAATAACTGGGAAAAAATAGTCTAAGGATGAGGCTAGCCCAGGCTATCCTGTCTCAAAACAAGCGACAGATAAATACAAAGGAAAAGAAGGAAAAGTAAAGGAAGGAAATAGAAGAGTAATATTCTAAGAATGGCCTGGGGAGATACTCAGCAGTGAAGAGCACTTGGTGTTTCTCTGGAGGACCAGAACTTGATTCCCAGCGCTGTGTCCGGCTATTCATAGCGCCAACTCCAGGGGGATTCAGACAGCTTCTACTATCTTCTGTGCCCCCCGCCCCCGCCACCACCCACTCACTCACCCACACTGTAATATAAAGACATAAGTCATGGAACATAGATAACTTGTCAGAGTGCTATGTAGGTGGTAGGGTTGTTTTAGAAACTTCTAGAAAGAGGAGTTTCCAATGGTTTTCAGACAGGAGATAGGGAGTGCTTCAGATAGTATAGAGTGATGCTCATTTTTGAAAACAGCAATTCCACTTTTTACTTTTGATGGCATCATGGTGCTTAAAATAATATAATTATTAAGTCCTGCTTGAGTGCTCAGAGGCAGAACATTGCAGACAGCCTTAGTCTCCTTGATGGATTGTACCAACAACTGCAAACATGCTTGTTTGTTTGTTTTTTTGTACCACAAATCCAATACACAAAAAGTGAGGAGAGCCAGTTTTCTCTTGATGTAGAAGCAACAAGAGTATTCATGGGTAGATACTTGCTACCACTGTGTGTTATGAGGGTCACAGTGTCTCAGGGAAGGCAGGATGGCCTATGTGTCAGCTGATAGCATGGTTTTGGAACACAGGGTGTTTTGAAGACTGTTTCTCCTAGGTGAGCAATGGGGTAGCACTGTCACGGAGAGTAAGATCAGTGCTTCCAGGTGTGTCCAACCTTTTGACATTGGGACATGTCAGTCTTTGTTAACTACGAAGTTTCAGGCTCCACAATGGAGCAATGAAGTTAATAAAAAAGAATCTCTAGTGTTTTAAGTGAGCTGATAGTTTTGTGTTAGACTACCTTTACAGGGTGTTGGCTGTGCACAGGGTGATGCTGGGGTTACAGGCCATGCTGAGGCTCAGGGTTCTGTTCTTGTTGTGTGTCTTATGACTGGGAATGTCGGATGCAGTCTGCGGAGACATGCTGCTGCTTGTCTTTCAGTGCCTCGTGGGAACCAAATATGATGTGTTCTATTGGACGCGAGACTCTGCTTTTCATTGGACAGTTATAGAATCCCAGGAAGCAGTGTTTATTCCCCTTGTATTTGAAGAACTATCCGTTATGATATGATCTCAACTGTGCTGTATTTTTTTTAAACCAGGACCTTTACAGTTGCCCTTTCCCCCCCCTCTGTAGCTAGATAATAGAGAGATGTTTCGAAGTGTGCGACACATGATCTACGACCTTATTGAGTGGCGGTCACAGATTCTTTCTGGAACTCTGCCTCAGGATGAGCTCAAAGAGCTGAAGAAGAAGGTCACGGCCAAAATTGATTATGGAAACAGGTTTGTTTATTTAAAGGATGATTTCATGCTTAAATTGTCCAATATAATAGCGCAACCCTAAGACAGGAGGATGTCTCAATTACGTTTTATCATAAAGCCAAATTTCTAATATCAAGATGATGGCGTGGCTTACATTCTAACATGGTGTACCCAGTCCCTCTGGAAACGGTTGCTTCAAGGTCTTCGCGGTGTAAGTGGTGGAGCCGTGGAGCTGGGCTGCGGTAACCTTTCATTTTTGCTGTTTTGTCCCATGCTGTTGTGATCTTCCGTGCAGTTTTCCTCTTCACTCACAACCTTTGACACTGACTGTCGACGGGCAGTAGTGAGCCCTAGACCACTCCCTGTGGCTCCCTTGGTCTGAATGCCGGACGAGATGTTAAAAGTCACCATGAAACTTGTTTTTGAGGTTGACATACCTGATCTAACAGAAGCACAGCTCTTTTGAGTTGCAATTGAGATGAACTACACATTGTGTTTTGGAAAAGTTTCCATTTACGAGAAGGTCCCACCCTGGTCTACTTGAGCGTCTTGAGGGGTGGCTCTCTCACACCTGAGGAGAGCATGCTCTGTTGTGAGCAGCCAGGCCACGTGACTGTTTTAGTCCTAGTTCTGCCTTATCAGTGGCCAGGATGAAATCAGTGTCTTTCCCACCTGGTGCCTGTTGGCTTGTTCACATAGTGTAGAGTTGCAGGAAGCCTTAAAAGTGGTTAGGTCTTGCATTTCCCTGAGGCTTCTTTATCTCAGAATTGTTTGGGGGAGGTTTCAATCTGGGGACTCATTTCTGGGTTTCTGAGTTCTGTTGTCTGGAGTTAGCTCAGTCAGACTGCTGTTCAGGCAGTAGAAAAATTAAGGTGTAATACACACCCGTTCCCATTTTTACCCTGAGAATGTGGAGGTGAGAGTAGGGCTTGCCCATCAGCTCATTGGATTTTTAGGTAAGCCGTAAGATCTTTCTCTAATTTACATAATTTTGTTTTCTGGTACCCCCTCTCGCCCATTTTCGTATGTGAAAGTTCCCTAATATTACATTATGTGTGACTTTATTTATTTTCACCTCCAAGACCAGAGATTCCAGGTATAAGATATTAGATACTGTTTCAATGAAACCTATTACAAGACCCCCTGCTTATAAAAGCAAACCTTTGGAGCTCTGATTTTATTTTCTGTTGGAGAAGCCTGTTTTTGAAGTTAGGTTCAGAGACCACCTGCTTAATCTGGCTGCAGGAAACAACCTAAGTACATTACACCATGGAGCAATCTTGTTAAGACAGAAAGTGTTTCCAAATGTGATTTACTGCTTTGATAGGAAATACAATCTTATTAAGACAAGTTTGCCTGAGGACCAAGGCCAGTCTTCCTCAGCAGCTCCATGCTCTCTACTTATCTTCCTACTTCCTCATGGAGATCGCAAAGTAATGCTAATAATACAAGTAAAATAGACGTGGAGGATGTTGGATTGTAGGCTGGTCTGCTCTCTCAGGAAGCAGTTTGTTGTTCTCAGCCTTATCACTCATGCGTTCTTACTTTTCCTTTTTTTTTTTTATCTGAGTGAAGCAGGGAGAGGGGGTGTCCAGGGAACTGTGGTAAATGTTGTCAAGGTCATCACGGTCAGTTTCTCGACAAAGATGGCGGTGCAAAACAGGCATACGTGCACACACACACATACACACACCGAGACAAGCATGCATACACGCCTACACTCAGATCTATCGAAAGAGGTCCCTAGCCACACTTACTCATAGAAACCTGCAAGTACATCTAGACACACACACAGATACAGGGACATGCTCACACTGATTTCATGGGGAGGTTTCCAGTCCTTTCTTTAGACCCTTTGTCATCTTATGGGACTAGTGTTTAACCTTGTTATGGTTAGATCAGCACTCCTTAACAGAACCCGTGTATTGATTACGGAGACCAACGCAGACCGGTTGATGTAACTGGCTACCTTATATGGCGGTGGTGGTGTGGTAAGACCATGTCCACGCCATCTTCTTTATTCTTTAGATGTTTAGTCTCAGTCACATAACAAGTTTCAGTGAGCTTTGGTTTCATTTTTGTCACCTCAGTCCGGAGGCTGTCTGGACTGAGGTGACAATGACGTTCATTACATGATATCCATAATAAGCTGGCAAATGACTTGATCTATTTCTTCCTTTAGGGGCCCTCACCAGGTATGGCCCATAGGACCTTGTGGCTGGGTCTCCAGGAGCTCACCCACAACACCCACATACCATTGACCATGCCCACACTGTGCTGACCACCACACAGCAGTGACCTCACCCACATCAGAGCTGACTCCATCCCTACACCAGCGACCTCACTCACACAATGCTGACCTGTAATGCTGGGATTGACTTTTAGAGCAGGGTCAGGGTTGGAATGAATTAGTCACATTTGAGAGGTATTAAGACAGCTAGGGATCTCTTGCAAGACGTTCTGCCATCACGTCCCCATGGGTGCTATGCATGTTCAGGGTGCAGTAGTGAGCTTTGGTTGTCTACAGATTTCACAGTTATTAGTCATGCACACTTCACTTGGACTTTGAAGATCTGTAAGTTCTGATTGGAAGATGAAGGCTTTATTGAAATAAAATGCAGGCAACGTTGAGTAATTTTCATTCTCCCATTGTGACACATTTTGAGTTACGGCAAGCAGCTTCACAGAATGACATTCTCTGCTATTTGTGGATGAATCCCAGTTTCTGAGGCATTTTCATCTGCTCAGTGGCTGGGGGGCTGACATTGTCTTTGGGAGTTTACTCCCTGGATTCATCTCTCCGCTCTGAATTCTTGGTCTTCTAGAATTCTCGATTTGGACCTGGTGGTGAGGGATGAAGATGGGAACATTTTGGATCCAGAACTGACGAGCACCATTAGTCTCTTCCGAGCACATGAAGTGGCCTCGAAACAAGTCGAGGAACGTCTGCAGGAAGAGAAAGTGAGTTCACCGCTTCAACATGTGCTTTGCATGGGGTTGGTGTTTCCTAATGACTGGGCTGAGTAGTGGAGAATGGCAAGGAAGCCTAGAATTGGCACTAAAAAGACCTTAACCCCCCCCCCCCCAAAAAAAAAGCAAGTGCCCAGTGTTTTCCAAAAAGGAGGCATGGGTTGGAGTCAAGTGGTATAGCACAACCTGTAAATTTAGCAAGTATTTGTCAGTCATTTGCCGAATTCCAGGGATTGGTGACATAGTGACACACAGATTCCTTGGGTGACATCATTCTAGAGAGGACCCTAAATTAGAGCCAGTCATCAGTTTGTTGATATGTGGAAGGCCCATGTTCTTGCAAACACGCAGCATGAGCTGCTGCAGGATGGCTGTGTGAGCAGCATGGCCTAGTGGAGCAGTTGGTGCCTTTTCTCTATTCTATAGGGGATTAAAAAGATCAAGGGGTATTGCTCAGGTTGCTCACATTGACCTTCTACCTTTCTGTTTGTAGTCTCAAAAGCAGAATATGGACATGAATAGACAAGCAAAGTTTGCAGCAACCCCATCTCTGGCCTTGTTTATTAACCTCAAAAATGTGGTCTGTAAAATAGGAGAAGATGCTGAAGTCCTCATGTCTCTTTATGACCCCATGGAGTCCAAATTCATCAGGTAGGTGACTTCCTCATTGTAAGCTCCATGAGAAAAGTTACTTTTTTCTCATTGCTGTGACTTAAGTACCCAACAAGAAGCATCTTCATGCGGAAGGGTTTATTCTGACCCGCAGTGTGAGGATGTGGTCTTGCATGGTGATGCCCTGGCAGTGGATGTGGCTCTCAGCTCAAGTAAATGTGTGTGTTAGTTTTTTGCCAACTTGACAAAAAGCTACAGTCATCTGGGAAGAAGGATCTTTAATTGAGAAAATCCTTCTGTCTTGTCCTGAAGGCAAAGTCTAGTGTTGCAGGGAGGGACCACTTGTTCTTCCTGGCCCCCCAGCTAGCTTAGCCCTAAAATAATCACACAGAAACTGTATTAATTAAATCACCGCTTGGCCCATTAGCTCTAGCATCTTATTGCCTAACCCCTACATCATTATTTAACCCATTTCTATTAATCTGTATTTTCACTTCAGCTATCAAAATTTAAACATGTAGTATTTGCAGGAAACAGCACATAGGTAATTTTTGTTCTCCCTTCTGATAAGTGCTTTCTTTCTTTTTTGATGGAGATGCCGTGTATTTTATGGCTTAGTTGGCTTTCCGAAGGCTCTGAATTAAATATACATTGTTCCAAATTCAATATACAGCTCTTTATTGTCATTCTAAATGGACAGAGAAGCTTTTCACATGATAAATACTGAAATGTCATTCTCAAATGTTTCTTTTACACAGATAACCCATGTCATAGAAAGTGAAAGGCTGCTCTTACAGTGCCTGCTTGGCAGAGTCTCTCTGTGACCTCAGTGTTCATAAACTCGCGATCAGGGGCATAGGGGACCTTCATGTTGTTTATCATGAGGCCTTATGGGGCACATTTGGTACCTGTCTATGTTTGGAAGATTAATTTGCTCCTGTTTTTTTCCCCCAAGTGAAAACTACCTGGTCCGCTGGCCTAGTTCAGGATTACCGAAAGATATCGATCGGTTACATAACTTGCGTGCTGTGTTTACGGTGAGTCCATCCATGACTCTGGGTTGAGTGTCATTGTGTCCTGTTCTCATGGCTGTTTTAGGGAGTCTTCTCAGCACTGAATGTGCTGAGTGCCTGGGCGTGGCTGTGACACCGGCTAATCCAGGAATCACTGTTGTCCTCTTTGGAAGTTTCTGAGTTGTATCTTTGCTTAGCATTACTGTGAGACTGGTTACTTCACTTCCCCAGAGCCTGCCTCTGTAGCTCATGTCTTCAGTTCACTTAGCCAAGTGTCTGCTGTTCCTTTATTCCCTCTTGTCATATGAATGACATTAAATATCTTAGTTGGTCTGAGAATAGCCTTTTGATCGTTTTTACGACCTTTTCAATTGGACTTGTGTTGAATCATGGTTCTCCATAATAATTTATGGAAATTAATATTTCTAGGATCTTGGGAGCAAAGACCTGAAAAGGGAGAAAATCAGTTTTGTCTGCCAGATTGTCCGAGTTGGTCGCATGGAGCTGAGGGACAGCAACACAAGGAAGCTGACTTCTGGGCTGCGGCGACCTTTTGGCGTGGCTGGTAAAATCCCTGTCCCTGTGTTCCTGGAGACCATTCGCTTTGAGAAAGAATAGCGGGCCACTTTCATTTATGGACTTAGCTACTGGAGAGAAAACATTGTCTATTAGTTCTTTTTTATACAGTTTGGGGCTCACTTGCTGTATCTACAGTGCTTCAGATTCAGGTTCAGTCCGGTCTAGTGTGAAAGCAGATCCCAGCCTTGACCGGGAGAGACACTGAATCACTTGCCCACACCGTGAGATGTCAGCACTGGGGGGCTTGCTAGACTCAGTGCTTGATTTAGGAGTGGACAGGCCCAGCCTGGCTCTATGAGGGCACAACACAGCTAGCACATGGGCTATTCGCTGTCCACATCTCTGCTTGGTGTTGGTGGCTGGACAAGAAAGCGAGAGCCCGGTTATCTGTGTCAAGGAAAGCTCAGTGTCCCCGCTAGGTGACTTCTTTCAATATTAGTTGCTTTTCTCATAAAGTTGAGAAGCAGTTTTTTTTTATTAGCGTTGCAGGGCAACTCTTTCCCCCACTTCTCTGACGCTTAATGTCTACGGGTTTTAGGAATCATGTTGCTCTGGTTTCATCCCGTTGCTGTGATTAAAGCACAATGACCAAAAGCAACTTGGAGAGGAGAGAGTTTATTTACTTCCAGGTCACAATCCATCATGTGGCAAGTCAAGGCAGTTCAAGTCAAGAAGTTCCTAGCCGGAACTGTGGAGGACCTGCTTGCTGGCTTATCCTCTGTCTTATTTATGCTCATGCTCAGCCAGCTTTCGTGTGTATATCTCAGGGAATGGTAACGCCCATAGTGGGCCAGGCCTTCCTACTTCAGTTATGAATCAAGACATCCCACATAGACTTATTCTCAGACAACCTGGTAAAGGAAACACTCAACCGAAACATCCTTTTCAGGTGATTCTAGGCTGTTCCAAGCTGACGGTGTTAAGTAGGACTCATAGAATAGTGATATTGGGAGAATTCTTGATTCCTAATAACTAGGTGTTGATTCTTGTATGGACAGTGATCACAGACAGGCTTTGCTTGGCTACCAGGAAACTCAGCACTTGAATTTTACTCCATTAAATAGACTTATTTTTAGAAAAATTGTAGGCCTTGGAAGAATTGGGCTGAAGAAACAAAAAGCTCCCATACACTTGGCCCTGCTCCCAGTATCTGCCATAGCTCTATCACCAGCGATTGCTACGTTTATGACAGGCGTTAAACATACTGTGGCCTTCCTTGGAGTCTGCAGTTTACAGGGACATTTGGTGTTGGTATTGTGTATTCTGTCAGGTTTGTGTGTATGTGCGTGCCAATGCGTGTGTGGATGTATGCGTGTGTGTTTACATGTCCATGTGTGTACATGTGAATGTGTGTGATGTGGACATCACGGGTCAAAGGTAGATGTCTTCCTCCATCACTTGCTTGACACCTTCTATTTGAGACAAAGTCTCCCCTTGAGCCTGGAGCTCATTGATCTGTCAGTTGAGCCCTAGGGCCTAGGGGTCTTCTTGTCTCCTCCCATGCCTACCCTGCCAGGGCTGTATTACAACCACACACCACATGTCTGACTTTTACATGGGGGCTTGGATCATACTCTGCCCCTCATGTTTGTGTGGCAAGCAGTTTACCTATTGAGTCATCTTCCCAGGCCTGTTCTATGGGTTTTGACAAATGGGTGGTGTCCACCATCCCAGTCCTAAACCTGGAGAATCTTGCTGAATGGTTGAGTTCTCCAGTCGCCTGTCCCAGTGGCTTTATTACCCATGGTGAGATGTTGAGGGTGGACTTGCTCTTTCAGGGCTTTTCTCTTCTGGGAGAAGCTTGGCATTTCCATCCCCGAGTCCTTGAACACACTCTCTAACTTACTTTTATTTTTCCAAGCCTGTAGCATCATTTTCATATTTAACTGAGATGCCTGTGACCAGAACTTTCTTTCTTTTGGTCCCACCTGCACAGCGGTTTTAGGGAAATGCTGTATTTCTTTTGTCCTGGGTTTTTTTTATTCTTCCCCAGAGCCATCAGAGAGATCTGTGACATGATAATGTAAGTTCCATCTTCAGCCAGGGATATTGCAGGTTCTCTGGTTATTAGATCACTGTGGAGATCCTGCTGATAAGTTCCTGCGAGGGCATTGTTAGATTTCTGAAAGCAAAGATTTATCCCGAGGCAGAGAGTCAGTCAGTCAGTCTCTCTCTCTCTCTTGATTAAAATGGGGATTTTCCTAGCATTTTCAGGTTTGGTTGTGATGTTCTGGGAAGTCCTAAGGGATGAAACGTGGACAGATTCTTGCTGGTGTTGCTACGGCTTCTCTGTCCTATAACAGGCTTTCCATTTGCTTGGTGGAGGCTGGTGTTGGGTCACAGCCTCTCTGTTCCTGGACTTTCCTGGAGCCAGAGTCTAGAGTCTATGCTAAATTAGGGCCAGCAGATCTGATAGCCCCCTGTCCTTTTAGAGGACATCTGGTCTACTGTCTGTTCCCAGGTACTTGCATCTCTGGTTTTGAGGCTATCACCATTGCCTCTCCCGATATCCGCTGTTCGCTGCGGTGCTTACTTGCATCACTGGTTACCCACCTGGACTGATCTTTGCTTTTTTCTTCTTGGGTCTTCTCTACCTGGTTCTCTGGGCATGAGACAAACTCTAGCCCCCCATGCCCTGCTGTTGTCTGAATTCTTGAGAGATGAGCCTCTACCTCTTTGGCGGCTGGGACCTTGCATCTGTAGCGCTATGATATTCCCATGTGAAGTGCTGCAGAGGCCCTCGGAGGCAGCTGTATCATCCGTAGTTTGGCTGTCCAAGTGTCCATTCTCACGACCTTTGAGAAGGACCACTGCTTCTTTTACGGAAGCCCAGTAATTGCCTTCCTACTCAGGCTTAGTGCAGGCTCCTTCGTATTTGTTCCCAGCACCTAGCAAGCACTCTGGCCTCTGCAGTTACCTGAGGACCAGCTCTCTGAATTGATATCTGGAGCTTCTTCTTTCTGCCCTGAAACAAAGGGTAAATATTTTATCCTATGCCTTTATTATGTAGACTTAATTTTTTTTCTCAAATGGCCCATTACAGTGGCGCATCCTACCCGGTCCCCCTCCTTATGTGTTGGTTTGCAGCACACTCAGGAGCATCTTCTCCTTTCCTGGCCCAGTCCTCTCACTCACACAGAGCTCTCGCCCCTCCCCTGACCCCCTAGCCACAGGTTCCCTTTCTTATTAGGGAATTCTCTTCTCAAACTTGAAAAGGGAGACTGACTTTGTGGTAATGGGATTCCACCCTTCATAGGCAGCTTTATGTCCATGTGCAAAAATTTAATTTTGAGGCTTTTTTTAAAAGAACAATCTCTGTTCGTCTGTGTCAACAGAGCTGGTACTGGCAAAGGAAAAAAAAAGCATTCATGCACCTTTAAGCCTGTGGGTTTTAGTCTTTTATTGAAAATAATATGTCATGATCCTTTTTGTTAAAACATTTGATAATGCAAAAGTGATTGGAAGTGGTGGGAAAAATCATGGAAATTATGTGGAAAAGAAAGATAATTAAATAAATCATTCATAATTTGACACAGCCAGGGTAGTACCTCAATTTTATTCTTGGTGTGTCTTTTTTCAAACTTCTTTTTACTTTTGTGGGAAAACCTGGCCAGGGGATCAATCTTGGATCGTGCCATTATCCTGTGTGCAGCCCTGGGTTCAATGCCTGATTTGATAGAGATATATAAGACAGCAGCAGCAAAACTCTAACCAATGTTAGTTCCTTTTGTGTCTAGCTTGTTTGTTCACGGACTTTTTTCATGTCTTGGTTTCTTTTTACCAGCTTCACTATTTGTCGTGTGTTAGGGCACTTTTTACATGGTCCAGCACTTAACATCATATTATGGTTGCTTCCATTTGTAAAATACTGTTCAAGAGTTAGAGGTTCGGGGGCTACAATCTATAAATGTGCAGTCCTCTTAACGGTCCTTTTACCTTGTAGCTCAGGGTATTCACCTTTGTGGTAGAGCGCTCTTGAACCCAGGGACCCAATCTAACTGGGTGCTGAATAAGAGGGTATGTGGTCCTCAATGTTCCTGTTTTGTACCCAATTGATGGCAGACAAGTTGCATTGATGTGTTGTGTCATCAGTGGCTATACTTGCACTTGTGGTCCATCTTGCTGCCTCTCCTTTGGAGCTTATTTCTCCTTCTTGCCCCCTGCTCTCCTTCTGGTGTATTCCTGATCCTCCATTGCTCTCCTCCTCTCTGTATCCTTGCCCTTTGCTGTGTCACTATTACTTGGTCTGCTCTCTCCTTACCCTCAGTCATGATCACGTTGACTGCAGCCAGACTGGACACTTTGGGTAATGGTTTCTTTCCCTGTCCATAACACAGCACACCCCTTCTCCCTGGTGGAAACCCCATGCTGGCAGGATAGAGAGACCCAGTTTCATGTCCTCTTTTGGCAATGGGTATCTGTGGTGGATAGCTTCGGTTGTCAACGTGACATAACCTAGATTACCTGGAAGGAATTATCTAGAACAAATTATCCTATGGGCATGTCAAACAGGGATAGTTTTAGTTTGTAATTGATGAGGAAACATCTGGCTCACCGTGGGTAGCACCATTCCTTTGGCAGGGGTTTCTTAACTATATGACAGAAGCAAGCAAGCATGCATGCAAGCGAGGCCTGTGTAACCCTTTATTGTCGCTGCTCTTGACTATGGATTTGATGTGACTACCTGTTTATAACTCCTGCCACTGTGGTTTCTCTACTATCATGAACTGTAACCTGGAATTGTAAGCCAAGTGAACCCTCTCTTCTCCTTGTTGCTTTTTGTCCAGGCATTTTATCACAGCAACAGAAATGATGCTGGCACAGGTTCTTTCCCCATCCAGACCACAGTGGGGCCTTCCTGGGCACATATCTTTACTTGTATGAGCCCTGAGGAAATTCTTGTGCCTTTGAGGCTTTCTCAGGAGGCTTAGGATGGGTGGAGGTATGCTCATTAATAATAGTAAGCTGGACAAAGGCTATTTCCCACATGTGTATTTGGCCTCAGCTCCTGCCTTGCTTCTTTGCTGTGTTCCTGTACATTCTTGCTAAGCCTAAGTGTGTTCTGGGGCAGGACTCTGGAGACTTAGCAAGGACATCAGATAATCTGCAAGAACTACAGTTAGCTGGTGAGATATGACCTGTGACAGTGTCTCCAGGGAACTAGGAAAGCCACCCATATGGTATGAGTGCATGGTCTGAGTTCTGCCTGACTGTCTTGGACATGGCCGGCTGAGTGAAAAATCAAGAAACTTGATGTTTCTTCATTATGAAAGACAGGCTTGTGAGCATGTGCATGTGACCTTGGGTGAGTGCTGGATGACTGCAGTGCCGAGTGAAGTTCCCATCTAGGTCGGTCCTTCTTCCCAGCAGCTGTTAGCCAGTGCTCCAGTTATCTGGGATGTGCTCACCTGCATCTCTGCACACACATGTTGGTTCACAGACCAACCGCCCCACCGGTTCAGTGCATTGATGTGATGGTTTTCCCTGTGGCTTCTTGAGCTCCGCAAGAGATGCCAGTGCTGCTGTTCTTGCCCTACAGACAAGAACTTTATGCTTTCTGTATGTCTTTCTGTAGTTACTTCTGTTGTTGTACGACAAGTACCCTTTATGGTGGCCTAAGGAAGGAAGGGTTTATTTTGATTGGCAGTTTAAGGATACAGCCTGCCACTGTGCGGAAGTAGCAAGGCAATAGAAATTGGAGGCAGCTGGTCACACTGGCGGCATAGTCAGAAAGCAAGAAGGCAGATAGCAAGCGGGGCCATGCTATAAAACCTCAAGACTCACTCCCAGTGGCCACTTACTTCAGCAAGGCTCCATTTCTTTCTTTTTTCTTTTATTCATTTTACATGCCAACCACAGTTCCCCCTCCCTTCCCTCTTCTCACTCCCCTTTCTCCCCCAATCTCCCATCCACCCCCTCAGAGAGGGTAAGGCCTCCCATGGGAAGTCAACTAAGCCTGGCATACCAAGTTGATTCAGGACCATGTCTCCCCCACCACAAGGTTGTGTTCCCCTTACTCCACACCTTCTCCAACATAAGCTGTCTATCGATATTTTTGATCTTAGCCATTTGGACAGGTGTAAGATGGTATCTCAGAGTTGTTTTTGAGTTGCATGTCCCTGATGCCTAAGGATGTTGAAGTCACCATTTCTGAAGAGTTTACAACTTTCCAAAATAGTGCCACCAGTTGGGGACAAAGTATTAAGTACATGGACCTGTGAGGAATCCTTCACGTTCATACCGCAAAACTGACTGTGGGTCTATAGAAATGAACCTTACCCACAGCTTCAGTAAGGGAGGCTAGTCTCTAGGAAAGAACTGTGGAGTTCTTCTAGCCAGGTGTGGGGTTGAGAAAGGACACAGCCACGTACTTGTCCAAAGTCACAGAGTGGTTAAGAGTGATGGTAAGTTGTTCTGAGTGAAGCCCTGAATGCCACCAGGGCTCGCATCTCTTTTAATGTGGAGATGGTGCCAAGCCTTTCCAGGGATGCTGGTGAGCCTGGACCACCCCAGAGAAGGCAGGTTACTGAAATGAAGGGAGCCAGGGTGGTGAGATGCAGGTGTTTGACCTGTGGCTTTGGGATGTCTGTCCATTTTTGCCTGTGTGCTTCTGTTTGAACTATCCAGCAGGTAACTGAGGGTCACATTTGAGTGTTTCACTGACTCAGACACCAGCTCTTGGTGACTGGTACCTTGTAATTATGTTATCATTGAACTATGTCTGAATTACTTTATCATTGCTTCGGAAAAAAAATACCCAATAACAAAGTAACAGCAACATAAGGAAGCAAGCGTTTATTTTGGTTTACAGCTTGGAAATATAGTCCACCATGGTGTGGATGGCATGGGAATGACACTGGGAAGGCAAGGTGGCAGGCGTGTGAGGCAGCTGCTCAACCCTGTATCCTCAGCCAGGGATCAGGAACAGTTGAACGCTGGTTCTCAACTCCTTTTCTCTGTTAATCAGTTTAAGGACCCCAGCCCATGGAATGGCCAGTCTCCCACCTAAATTCACCTAACCTA
Source organism: Microtus pennsylvanicus (assembly GCF_037038515.1). Classification (NCBI taxonomy): domain Eukaryota; kingdom Metazoa; phylum Chordata; class Mammalia; order Rodentia; family Cricetidae; genus Microtus; species Microtus pennsylvanicus. The sequence continues at coordinate 76,149,324 of NC_134583.1, forward strand.
GACAGTCCCTCACAGGCATGCCCAGAAGCTGACTGAATTTACTTCATCTCTCACAGGTGTGCCTGGAGCCTTGTCTCCTAGGTGACTCTAGATCTGTCAAGTTGACAGTATTAACTATCACCCGGCGGTATGCTGTTGTGAATATGCTATCCGCTTGGCCCAAGTGCTGTTTAAAATTAATTTAAATGAGTGTAAAAGCAGTTCCTCATCACACTCGCCCCTGCTCCGGTGCCCATTGATGCAGAATATCTCCTTCATACAAGAGTTTGTGTTGGACAACAGATCTCTAGGGTGACCCCTGGGGGAACAGGCAGAGGAAACTGTTGAGTGGAATTGTGCTGTTAGAATTCCTTGCCCACCGGGGCTAGCACGTTCAGATGATTTAATCTGTCAAGCATTGCAGAATAGCAAACTTCCGTATGAGAAGAGTCTACCAATGCTATGGTTCATGGTGGAATACAGTCTGCTGCTCTTCCTTTTTTTTTTTTTTTGACTATCATGGTGGCACTTAAGCCAAGCAACCCTCTCTGTCCCTTCCTTTCCCCAGTGATGGACGTAACAGACATAATAAATGGAAAAGTAGACGACGAAGATAAACAACACTTCATTCCCTTCCAGCCGTAAGTATGGAATAATTCCGTCCTTAACCAGGTACCACATGAAAACCCCATAGTTAATAATTCACCGCTGAGGTTATTCGTTAAGCCCAAGTCAGGATTCATTTATTTTACAATAATATGAAACCTTTGTAGTCACTGCTGTGGCGTGTGGAATTGGGAACTGTGAGGACGGTGGAATAAGGTTTGTGTATGGTCCCCAGAGCTGATGTTCCTTGTAGTCCCGGAATTACCTGATCAGTAGAAGAATTACAATTCTGCACTGAGCCTGTTTCTTTATATAATCGATTTATTCTTGTAGCAATTCAAATTTTCAAAATACAATACTTTCAAATTCATCACAAGAGGTTCCTTTTTTTTTTAAAGTAGAAACCAAACAAAGTAATGATGAATTCTTTTGTAAAGCGAGAAATAACACCTTAAAGCCTGTAATCAGGCTGCTGATTTGTCTGTCTTGGTTTTTTGCTCAGATGAGCAAGTTTTGGCTTTTCCTTTCTTTAAGGCTTTGTCCACTTCTGCCCTGACGTCTTCAGAGAGGGCTAGAGAACACGGGGAAAGCACTCGGGGCCGATTTATGAGATTATTCTTTGATTTGAAGCTAAAAATCTGTGGGGAGGGTGATTGAAGTGAGGGTGGGTCTTGATTGGGGGCCACTCCTGGCTCAAGGGGGAGGAAGGAGAACTGGGTGCTTCAGGTTGATTGCGGACACAGCCCCCTCCCGGGCCTGACTCCCCGAGGGAAAGTGCTGGGGTAGTGCGAGCCTCCCCAGGACTCTGCAGTTTTCTGTTTCCTCTTTCCTTTTCCAGTTTGTTTTTATTCAAAGGCTTTTAGGCTTAAGGTGAATTTCACTTTCACAGGTTTACATTGCTTTGGAGGTGTTGGCTGAGGGAGGCTGAGCTCTGGGAGGCTGGTGATAGTGGGTGTCTGAAGGAGCCCTGTCCTTGGGAGGACAGGGGACATGGTATGGGCTTCTCTTGCCCTGTGCACCCTTCATGATGGACTCACCCGCAGTCTCTGCAGACTCGAGAACCACTTGTTTAAGATGGCTGCAGTATGGCTTTTCTGTGCATGAGGAAAAAAAAATATTTTTTTCTTGTGCAGCTCTAGAGAAGATTTTGCATCTTATTATGAGGAGAGCTGTGTTAAATTAGCGTCGTATAGCTTAAAGTTGGGCTTCAGAACCACGTGTTTCACTACACACGACTGGAGGCAGAGGTCTCGGGAGGCTTAAATGCTGCCCATTTACTTTTCTGCCTGGTCTGCTAACCACTAGCCCCATGTGGCGCTTTATATTAATTACAGCTGAGTAGAATTAAAACGCAGCCCTTCAATCACACCGATCTGTTTTCAAGTGTTTATTGCCACGTAGGGCTGCTGTTGCCATGTTGGATAGTGTCTTGGTTTATTTTCCCGTGGCTGTGATAACAGAAACAAAACCCTAACATAAGCAACTTAATGCGAAAGGTTTTTTTAACTCAGGATTCAAGGTGACAGCCGTCATCGGAATGTATGCTTCTGCTCAGATCACCTTCTCCATCTTACACGGTCCAGGATCCCAGCCAGGGAATGGTGGCTTCCGTGATGGGTGGGTCTCTCACCTCAGTTTAAGCTGTCAAGATGATCCCCCTACCCGTGTGTACCCAGAGTCCTGTCTCTCAAGTGATTCTACAGTCTGTCAGGTTAACGGCAAACATTAACCATCGCAGATGGTATTTACTCATTTCCGTGTCTGTGGATGGTTATCGTGGATAATTCCACTCACGGCAAGACTATACAGCAGCATTCCATAGAACCTGGAAACTTCTTAGCACACAGGAGAATATTCCCATTCTGGAACATGGCTGATATAGTGGTAATAAGCAACACACACCATTGTGAGATGACAATACTCAAGTTATTATTTTTTTTTTCCTGTGAAAATTGACAGGGTTCCCTCCTATTCCCAAGGCTTCAATTTCCTCAAGACCACAGGTTTAGCAATACCCAATGGTCCTATCAAGTAATTTTCTGTGTCGTTTATTTTTTCCCTCTGAAGGTAAACAAAAAAAACCCAAAACAACAACAACAACAACAAAAAAAAAAACCATTAAAACCCAAACCCAGAACAAAACACTAGCTTTGGGTATTGTTGAAGATGTCAGAGAAGCGATTGGCCAGGTTTTCAGCTGGCCTTTCAGATCCCCTGTGTGTTGCCACCACGCTTTCCTGTCAGACAGTGGAGTCCACGGTTGCGAGCCTTGCTCCTCTCGAGGACGAGGGCTGCACAGATTAATATCTGCAGTGATCGAAGAATGAAGTAGCACGATTCCAATAGCAGAGTCAGCCTGGAAACTATTCTCTGGGAAATGTCATGCTAATGAGAACGTTTTTTGCTCCATTAAAATGGATTTATCACCTCACAGGGTTGGTTTTAGGGAGGGAAACAGTGTGCCTTCTCTTTCTCTCGTTCATCTCTCTTTAACTTGGTGAAATAAATTACCACAGCGTTCAGCTCCTTTGAGTTGCTTGGCTCAAGTGATGGATGACATCGTCCTTGTTCCTAGAATTGATTTTAGGCATTCTGTACCCGATGTATGCTTTTGCACTCTTTTCCCATTGTGCTTGGTGGCACTGCACACTATTTCTCATGGTGCATGTTCCCCGTGCTGGCCACTCTCACATGCATGGGCTCCTGGGCCTGAGATCACTGGTAACCTGTGTTTTGAGTGATTTCCAGGGGTCGGCATCCAGACATGGTGACCATTAATTCTGTTGTCCAGGGACTGGGTCATCTTCACATAGCTTTTGGAGACCCTTTTGTGAATACACACTGAGGAACCGTGGGTAGGGCTTCTTATGTCATTAGGCTTGAAGGCTGTTTGGGAGGGTGGGGGAGAAGAAATTTTTTTTTTGGTTATTATTATTTTTCATTTTCTTCTTAATACCACCTGGCCCTTGCCCTAGACTAGTTCAGTACTATCCGAGTGCTGCAAATGGCCATCAGTGTTCTTTGGAATGCAAGGCCCCTCAGCCACGTTACTCTCAGACCAGCCCCTTTGGACTGTCCGTTAGCAGTGGAGTGGAGCCCCGTGCACGTGTTCCCTGGGAGTGGGGCGCCCTCCTTGGCTGGACTTCTCTCCTGTGGTTCACCATTTTCCTGATCGATGCTTTCCCTGTCTCTCTTGTCACCTATCCTGCCCTTTGTCTTTTGTTGACTCATGACGACTCTCTCATACTCGGTGGTGATGCTCTTTTGTGTCCCCCTGTTACTGTGACCCACGGGTCTCTGTGCCCCTTTGTCTCTTGTGGTCTTGGTTGCCCCATGCCCTCCAGGCTCGCGTTGGACGACGCCATTCGACACAAGCCGCTGAACATGTCATCCCGTTTCTCACCCAGGGTGGCAGGGGAGAATGACTTCCTTCAAACTGTCATAAACAAAGTCATTGCAGCCAAAGAAGTCAACCACAAGGGGCAAGGTATGTATCTATGTTGTTTCTGCTGTGGGCGTGTCGGGCATCTGGGGTGGGGCATTCTTGGTGGAACTTTTGGAACTGGGTGATGCTTGTTCCTACTGGATGGACAGCCTTTCACCTGCAGCCTTTGTGTTCAGAAGAGGATGGGGAGTGGGATGTGGGTGGGGCTATCTATGAAGAAGGTAGTGCTGAGAATCCTGACAGCATGGGAAGCGGCTCCTACTTTGACTCCCCCTCTTTTCCCACACCCCCCTGTCCTCTTTTTTCTCACCCTTAACAAAAGACTGGAAGGCTGAAGATGCAGCTCATTTGGTAGAATGACAGCTTGGCAAGCACAAAGCTCTGAATTCTGTCCCCAGCATCACATAAAATAGGCTTTAATGACACGTGCCTGTAATTCTAGTAGTTGAGAGGCTAAAGGGATCAGAAATTCAAGGCCATCTTAGGCCATGTGAGGCCCCGTGACAACAAGTCAAAACAATTAAGCCAGGAAGTCAACAGCTGAAACTAAACCCAAACCCAAATCCCACAATAACAACAGCAAACCATGATTGTAACCCCTGCCCCAAACCTATGGCCTCACTTCATTTGATGCTCCTCTACTCTGGCGTGGGCTCTTGTCTCCGTGTCCTGTCACGGTACAGCCACTCTGTCCTTGTAGGGGAAGGGATGCCTTATTGTTTCTGTCATCCAAGAAGTCTCCTCACTCCTTCCTCCCACCCCCGTGCTCCTATCCTGCTTGTATCGTTTTTAATACCACACTGACGTGTCCAAGCAGCTGACCTTCTGCTGGTGGAGCTTATGAATCAATCCGCTTGGGCTGGTGACAGTTGGCATTGGGCTGGCCAGGAGACCTGCCAAAAGACAAGTGCTTATCAAGCCCCACTTTCTACATGGAGGAAAGAAAGTCACCTTCATAGACTGGGGACTCTAACCCCGCTTTTGACATTTGGGAAAACACATGAATCAGGTTGGTTCTTGATCTGGTGCACTCCACCATGTACTCAGAGGAGCTCAATGGAACTGCTGCCCTTTTCCCCAGCCCCCACCACCTCCAGCCTTCCAGACCCACCCTGTTCATTTGTCCCTAGCAGTGGTCATTGAGTTTGAAGAATGTTGTGGAAAAGGGAGGTCCTATAGATCTCTGCAGTGAGCCTTGGCTTTACCCCACTCTCTGGCCAACTCTACCTAGAAAGTTCATGGATTATAGCCTTTATACATGGAGCAAGTTTAAACTGAACCAGGCCCCACCCCTTGTAGATTATAGCTCCTCCAGTTTGCCCTGTATTTGCAAACCACAGGGAGTCTGAGGTTGGAGCTAATGGAGGGCCTGGAGGCTCCCTTCTCCCTGGATCAGCAATCCCCACCCCCCACTGGATCTCCAGATCCTTTTTTAGCATTCACACACAGTTGTGTTCATCACAGAATCACACGGGAGGAATAGAAATGGTGGTAGGCTGCATCCAAACAGCCAAGGCTCATGGGTCTTAGCCAGAATCTATAAGCTGGACAGCAGTGGCAAGGACGCTGGCTGGTACCTGGATGGGGCTGATAGCACCTGGTACCTTGGACTACTAGAGAGGAGACAGGTTTCAGATGACTGTGAGAATGAGAGAAAGACTGTCCATAGCCTTTTTCAAGGGCCCTACAAGTATCTTCCTGCATCAATGAGTCAACACTGTTGCTGATCCAACAGTGTTACTGAATTAGTCTCATCTTGACTTTGAACCTTCCTCTAGTGCTTACACTTAGAATCTAGGTCATTCCTAGGAGAGTCAAGGGAGGCTGTGCAAGGGCAGTTCCATGTTCTGGGCTCCTCCCGTAGGCTCCTCTTTCCATTAGAATGACCCAGGTACCTCCTGATGCCTGTTCATCTTCCCAGTCACAGTCAGAGGCCCCAGAAAGGAACACAAGGAGTAGACGATAGTCTTTGCAAGAGCCAGTGGATTTTTCCTTGCTCACCTCCTCTGTGCCTCTTCTGAGCTTGCTCCATCTCTGTAGCATCCAGTTTCCTTGGCACAAAGGCAGAGACTCATGAAGATCTTGCAGTGCTTTTGGCTGTCCCCAGGGTCTTATGCATGCCCAGCAATCACCCTTTAATTCTTTTCTGTTTAACCCTCACGATTCTGCTTCCTGTCTCTGAATTATCATGGGTGTATATGGACGGCAGAGCCTCACACCGCACCTGCTTCCCTTGTTTGAGAAGTGATGAGTAACCGTTCTGTGTTCAGGCATTCGGAAACACGTATCAACACAAACACATATCAACTCCAAACACACTTATTCTTTGAAAACTGGCCTCATTTTCCCCGGTTGCGTAATCAGGACAATTTAATTTCTGTATTTCAATCGTAACAAATTGAATTGTGTCACCAGTACTCTCTTTTATCCACCTAGATAAGTGAGCAGGCTATTGGTTAGGGTGTTTGAAAGGTAGCCTTTCTGATGCTACTTAATGTGACTAGGTTTAGTTTGCTTGACTGTGTGGTAGAATAAGGGAGAAGGGGAACAAGATCAAGTACCCAGTCCCTTGAGGGTCTGTTTTATTCTTTGCATGCCCAGAACTGCCTGTTGGCTCTTGTGCTTTAGTGTCAGTTTGAAAAATTCTACACATCCGTAGACTGGGTGTGTGTGGAGATGCAGTCAGTTCCTGGGAGCATGGGTTAGGGAATACAAACCAGGTCTGCAGATGGAAGTTTCTGTCCCACTGTCATTTAGTCCCAAAGACACACACAGAAGCTTATATTAATTATAAATTGTTTGGCCTATTAGCTTAGGCTTATTATTAACTAGCTCATACAACTTCATACAACTTAAATTAACCCGTAATTGCCCTCTATGTGTAGCCACATGACTTGGTACCTTTTTATCAGTGAGGTGTTCTCATCTTGCTTTCTCTGCATCTGGCTGGTGTGCATCCCTGCCTTTCCTCTTCCCAGAATTCTCTTAGTCTGGTTGCCCCACCTATACTTCCTGCCTAGCTACTAGCCAATCAGCATTTTATTAAACTAATACAAGTGACAAATCTTTACAGCGTATAAGAACATTATCCTGTTGTGGGAGCTGTGGGTCTGCTTTTTGTCCCGCCCGGCTCCCGCACAGCTAGCTTTACACCAGAAATAACAACACACAAATTATATTTTTTTAAACACTGCTTGGCCCATTATATCTAGCCTTTTCTCTGCTAACTCTCGCACCTGGACTAGCCCATTTCTAATAATGTGTGTAGCACCCCAAGGTGCGCTTGCCGGGAAGATTCTAGCCTACATCCATCCTGGGTCGGAGCTTCATCGCGTGTGCCCCCGAGAGCTGAGCTATGGCGTCGGTCTGAGGCGTCTTACCTCACTTCCTCTTCCTCCCAGCATTCTGTTCTGTTTACTCCTCCCACCTATGTTTTAACCTATGAGGCTAAGCAGTTTCTTTATTACTTAACCAATGACCTTCCTCCATCATTATCCCATAGTAAAGGTCTTCCACATTTCTTGGTGAGCAAATGCAGTTCATTTCCTGAAGCATGATATATGTAACCTTTTCTTGATGCCATCCTCTGATGTCATTCATGGGGACTTTCCTGTATTGGGCATCTCTCTCTCTTTGAGATTCTCTCATGATCTGGAATTCTATATCTTAGAGAGAAAAAGAAAAGGAACCTTGTATAAAGGGAACCACCTTAAACAGGATTCGCTGGTCATTCCCGGGTCTGTTGACTATGTCTGTCTTTCCATCCTATCCAGTTTTTGCTCCCTGGGATCTGCTCTTTTATCTTTTTCTTGCCAGTTCCTGCCCTCGCTTCCGCCTGGAGAGTCAAGGGGACATCCTTGCTGCTCAGTGCCACCCACTCACCTTCCCTCTTGAGTTTCACACTTTGGCCATGTGGATGACACATTTCCTGGTATCTCATTCTCTCTATCTCCTCCTCAGCATGACCTGCAAGTTAAGAGAACCTCCCACACATGCTTTGAGACATTTTTTATCTCACTCAGAACATCTTCTGGAGCAGGCTTTCAGCGGGGAGTGAAGATCACTGCTTCTGAGAGCCACTTTCCTTTTTCTTCCCCCTCCCTAGTTCTGTCTTTTTCACTCCCACATTGATCCCTTGTCCCAAGCCCCTCCTCATTATTAGGGGAGCCCCTCCCCATTATTCAGATATTAGCTTCCTGTAGCCTCTTCTGACTCAATATTTTCCCTTTAACTTGCCCCTGCAGCTGATAGGTTATTTTCAGGTCAGACATCTGCCTCACTCCTGAGCCTGTGGAACCTCCTCAGAGCACCACGGTCCCTACTGGCCTCCAGATGCCGACCTGTGTGGTGGGCATGAGCCTCTAAGTCTCTGCCTGCTTTTCTCAGCCTCCACCTCAGATGCCACCTTCTGGTTTCTTCTAAATTGAGAGAATTCAAAAGAGCTAATTGTCCTTGGCACACATACAGAATACTCCCCTTCCATCCCGTGGTCTTACTGTTTGATCTCACAGGCAAGGTCTGTACCTAGACAGAGTGTGTGCCCCTGTGTGGAGTGCCTCTCACCTGGACGTTTGCCAGTATATTTGCGTGTCTGTAGTGCTGTAGTCGATGAAAAGTTTCTTAACAACTACCAAAATTGTTTTCAGCACCACACTTGTGGTAAACGTGACTTAGGCAGCCTTTCTTTTTGCAGGTTTGTGGGTAACCTTGAAATTACTTCCTGGAGACATACATCAGATTCGGAAGGAGTTTCCTCACTTGGTGGACAGGACCACAGCTGTGGCCCGCAAGACAGGGTTTCCAGAGATTATCATGCCAGGTAAGGTTAGTCTTGCTCAGTGCCTTTGTGCTCCCTGCTTAGGTCGCCGGCCCTGATGGGTGATCATGCATAGCACAGCGGTGTGCAGGCGCTCTTGCAGTAAGAGCGAGTTGAGCAGGTGGCGAGCACTGTGTCAGGCCCAGGGTTGTTATGAATAACTTCAGTGTTCAAGGTCTGAGACCAGACACGGTGGTGGGATACACACTTTGGCCCCTGAGCTTGCTTAGGGTTGGCTTCCCTCTAATGGCAAACGTCACATGTGGGGAGGCATGGATTCCCTCCAAGCATGAGATGAGATATCTGATCAAAGGAAGGAAGGAAGGAGTGTCATATACCCGGGACAGTGGCAGGTCAGAGGATGATATTTTCCTTGGGACCTGCTCAGGGGGTGTTTGTCATTACCCCAATGTAGCTCAGGCTCAGCCATGTATTTTAAGCTGCATGAATTGCTACTTGAGTTATTTATTTATTTATTTTAACATTTATCTCTTATGTTTAACAACTTTCCACTTTCTTTTCTTTCTTTTTTGGTTTTTTGAGACATGGTTTCTTTGTAGCTTTTGAGCCCGTCTTGTAGATCAGGCAGGCCTCTAACTCACAGAGATCCGCCTGCCTCTGTCTCCTGAGTGCTGGGATTAAAGGCATGTGCCACCACCGCCCGGCTCACTTTCCAGTTTCTAAATAAACTCCATAGCAGTAATCTGATACTATTGTTGGTATCTACCTGTGGGGCAAATGTTCATATTTATCTTGATGCACAATTTGGTTGGCAACTAATGTTCATTTGAATAGTCTGACCTGGTCCACAGAAGGATCTTAGTCTCTTCAAGATTGTTATTGAACTAATTCCAATCAAAATTAAACCACAACCCGAAGTCACATGGGCATTGGCATTGGAAAAGGTGATTTCCAAGATCAGCAGGCACAGGTGGCCTTCTGCTGCAGGTCCCCGTTGCTGCGGTTGCGGCATACTCTGGTTAGAGGCATCTGGCTGCCCAGTGTGCCTGCTGCCCCAGGCATTGCTGTGTTATTTCATGCAGCCATGGGATGTATGCTTTCCATTCTGTTTGCCTTTCAGGATTGGTGTGGGTTATTGGCCACTCTGTCTGCTGTCGTGACAGAAAACTGAAGTAGGCTAGCCTGGATAACATGGTTGCTCGCTGTGTTATAGATATGGTATGCCAGTCTTATTCCTGGGAATGAGCTGATCTGTGGACTTTCTGTTTATATTTGGAACTGAGATGCGCCTTCATGGGTGGATTTATTTGATCTGTTAGGATATCCTCATTTTTACGGGTGTCTCAGCTCCCCCTCTTCTGCTGCTGTAATAAAAGACTCTGACAAAAGCGATTTAAGCGAGCAAAGGTTTCTCTTAGCTCACTGTTCACTGTCTAGTTCATCATGGCGGGAACATTGGGAGAGCAGGAGGATGAAGCAGCTGGTCACATTTGTCTGCTCTCACGAGAGCAATGAACGCAAGCGACTGCTCAGTTCACTCTGTCTCCTAAGGGTCAGGAAACCCTGCCTGGGCGATGGTTCTGTCCACAGTTAATATAGAAACTTCCACGTCAGCTTACCTAATCAAGATCATCTCCCACCCATGGCCAGGTGACCAAGATGACCCTGAAATCTAACCATTCCGACTGGGAAACCTCGGAATTTCCTGCTAATGCTGATAGGGTTTTCCTTGTAGTAGATAAGCTTGCAAAGTTAAATCCAGTTCTTCAGTTTATTCCATTTGGAGAACCCATGCTGCTGACTATTGTTCTGGTCAAGAACGAGACTCCATATGCTGAGTAGCTGCTAGAGAGGGATTCTAGCTAGAGTGAATTGTGGTGATATGTTGTTTGTGGTCTAACAAATAAAACTTGCCTGAAGATCAGAGTGCAGAGCTAAGCCAGTAGTTAGCCATAGAGGCCAGGCAGTGGTGGCATACACCTTTAATCCCAGCACTTGGGAGACAGAGGCAGAAGGATCTCTGAGTTCAAGGCCACCTTGAGCAACCTGAGATTGAATCCCGGTCTAAAAGAGAAACAGAGCCAAATGGTGGCGACTCAACCCTTTAATCCCAGCATTAGGAAAGTGGAGAAGGGAAGTGATTGGCTGGGCAGAGAGAGGAATATAAGGTGGGAGGAGATAAGAGCTCAGGATTCAGTCTGAGGATTTGTAGGGACAGGATCGCCCCTTTGGTCTGAGGATACAGTAGAAGTGAGAACTAGTGACTGGTTCTCTGATCTTTCAGTATTTACCCTGATACCTGACTTCTCCAGGCTTTTATTAATTAAGAAGAATTAGAATTTGCACAGCAGCGAATCACCCTTGTTCTCTGTTGCCTGAGTAAGCACTGGGCAGGCTAGGGCACCGAGTCCTCAGTCCTGGTATCATCTTTCTTGTGAAGGCATGCATCTTTGTACGTTAGGAGAGCCTGTGCTAACACAGTCTTGCTGACCCCTTCTACCCTGGCAGGGGAAGAAGCTGAGTTATTCACGGAACTGGGAAGATGGTAGCATCCAGTCAAATCTTCAAACAACTAACTTCCTACTCTATTGAGCCCAGCCTTTGCTGCACGTCTGTGTGGTGCCCCTTCAACCGTGGGTTTCTCCATGGCAAATGGTGTCCTTTTTTTCTGTGATGTCTCAGAAGCAAATCTCTGTAGGAATGATGAATGTGGGCATGAGGCTGTGGGGCTTTAGTCCCTTGAGGCCTTGTAGCCCGTGTTACTTTGCTGCCTGCCGAGGTTTTTAGCAAGCTTCTATAGCTCTCAGATAAAAGGTTATGGCTTTGGGTGCTAGGATGATGTCTGAATCGGTAAAACTGCTTGCAAGAACCTGAGTTTTAGAGTCCCAGAAGCCACTTAAAGCGTGCTGGGCATGGTGGCATGTGCTTGCACCCCAGTGGATTGGAGAGACACAGTAGATCCCTGGGACTGATTGGCCAGCCAGCCTAGTTGATTAGGAAAATTTGTCCTACAACACAAGGTAAGTGTGACTTGAGAACAATCGTTGAGGTTGTCCTCTGATCTCCCCTTGCGTGTGCACTCAGCTGCACATACAGCTGTGTACACAAAGCACACACAGAAAGATTACGGAGTCTGTGTTTGGGTAGAATTTTCAGGCCAAGAAACATACAATTGATGTGTGGCAAATCAATAAGGCTGTTAAGTGGTGAGCTAGCCCTGGTGGCGAAGGGGCTTAACCGAGGTCCTACAGCTGATGGTGCATCTTGTGTGGGAGGACGTTTTGCTTCCTGTCCCACCACTCCCACTCCTACCCCCAACCTCATGCTTCAGCCTTTTTAACCTGTCTCGTGGGCAGTATCCGCCATGGCAGCTCAGCTTCCCTCCTGAGCAGCCTCCATGACTGTGGGAGCAACCCACTGGGACCATTACAATAATGACTTTTAAATGCAACTTTAATTCAATAGTTGGATACATTAGAAGCCAAAATAGAGCAATTTTTTTTTTAAAATGAAAAGCACAATAAAAAAACAAGAAAGAAAGAAAAAGCTTTTTTCTCCCTTAAGAAGTCTTCATCCCTAACCACCACAGGGGTCTGTTGCACTATGCTCTTCTATGCAGAGCAGGGTTGGGAATGGGTGGGGCCGGGCAGCCTGGGAACTAGTTGGCAGCAGTGACCCCTCCTCTCCATCGTGGTTCTGTGGAAACTTGCATTTTGCTCATTCACTCATTTTCAACAGAACGAAGTCTCAGTTCCTCTGATTTGATTCTAAAATGTATGGGGTTGTATGTGGTGGGTGAACCCTTGTGATCCTAGCACTTGGCTGAGGTAGGAGGATGGCTGTAAACTGGAGGCCTTCCTGGGCTGTAAGAGAGGTCATAAACAAAACAAAACAAAACCTAAATCCAACACACCTCCCTCCCCCAAACTCTATATACTTCTGTTTTATTCTTCCTACTTGGGGTCCTGACAGCTGCTAGAAGAACCTCACAGAAACTTCTCGGTGACCTGTGCCTTGTACGTGGCTCAGGGTTCTCATTTTCAGTAGATTTTTAGTTCAAGGCTTGAGACCAAATAGTTCAAAGAAAGCAAAGGAAGCTGGTCTTGCCAGTTCTCTTTTGCGTGTGCGAATTGGCTCCTGAGGACACAGGTAATTTTGGTTAGGGATAGCCCATGGGCAGCTTATAAGGCTCTCTATTGATCATGGGATGCTACACAGGGGTTGGGTCCTTGTAGCTTCATCAGTGGCATTGCGGCCACTCTGGGCCCTTCAAAGAGGTGTAGAAGTGAAGTTGATTTGAATTGGATTTGAAGACCAGGCTATTTTGTAGGAAATATTTCTGAACTATCTAATATAGTATTTATAATATTCCTTTAAGACAGCACTTCTGACAATTAGGCCAAATCACGATCACACTATGAATGATGGATTGCTGTTAAGGATATAATTTCCTCCCCCAGGCGATGTCCGCAATGATATCTATGTGACGTTGGTTCAAGGGGATTTTGATAAAGGCAGTAAAACGACAGCGAAGAATGTGGAGGTGACGGTGTCCGTCTATGATGAAGACGGGAAGCGATTGGAGGTATCTCTTTTCAACTGAGTCTCGTCTGTAGAGTTCAAGTGCAGCGTTGTATGTGTCTGCCTTGGCTCTGCTGCAGGATCTGACGTGTTTTTCATTGACTGTGTTAGCTCATCTGTTGGGAAGTATGTTGGTGCTGGTCTCCTTTTTTCCCACCTGCCCTTATGTCTTGGCGTCTCAGGGCATCCCTGTCAATTTTGACCACACTCCTTGCTCAGTCTTATAAAGGGTTCTTATTTCTTGGCATAATCCTACATACGTAGCAACCACAATGGTAGGTCAGAGACCATTACTTTCAGTATTTAAGAGATGAGGAAATGGAATCTGAGAAATAATGCTTTTGCTCAGGGTCAGAGAGTGAGGTAGACTTTTAATATCATCTGAACAAGCTATCACTCACATTACGTGGTGACCAGTATCTTATCCCCATGGCCAGAGCAGCCAGCAGAATCTACCAGAGTGGCCCAGAGCCTGTGATTCCCTCTGATGAGCAGAGTAGGTGCCCTTTAGGTACCATTGGACTGGACAGCCAATGGCTGGGCTTGTGCCTGGGCACAGATATGTTCATCAGGGCTCACACTTTTTCTCCTGTCTAGCCTTGGCTGGTGCCATTCATATCTCTAGAAGCCTTAAGCTATACTGCCTTAGCCCCTTAGGCATTAGTGGTATGAATCTGGTTGAAGTTTCTTAAGCAATGTTTATGGCTAGAGGGATGAGTCTTGCCAGTTCCTGTTCAGTAGACAACCTTTGCTTCTAGACCCACTGAGTAAAATCAGGCAAGTGTTCTCATACTGTAATTTGGAGTGAGTTGAGGAGGGGACAGAAGTGGTACCTCCAGGGTCTGAGACTGTGGTTTAGACTAGCCACTAGCACATGCAGACCTGCCCCTTCCTTGCTGGGAATGCATACCAAACGCAATGGTTTATTGCCACCCTGGATTACTTCCTTCCTCTCCTTCTTTGGTGGATGCAACAGGAATATGTAGGGGAGACACTGTGATATCTTAATGTCATCATTTTTAATCCTCAATGTATGTGTTCTAAAACTAAATATATGCATATACAACATATATACACTCATTTTGCATGCATGTGTGTGTATGTGTTCTCTCCTTCTTCCATGTAGGTCCTGGGGATTGAGTTCAGGTTTCTTAGGCTTGGGAGCAACGGCTGTTACCCACTGAGCCACCTCTGCAGCCCTAACATGAACTCTTTCTTTATGCCTTTTCCTAAAGCATGTGATCTTCCCCGGTGCCGGTGATGAGGCGATCTCAGAGTACAAGTCAGTGATTTATTACCAAGTGAAGCAGCCTCGCTGGTTTGAGACCCTTAAGGTATTGTGTTTCTCTGGTCATTTTAGCTCCCCCACCCCCGGGGAGGAGGTGATTGTAAAATCCTCCCTCAGGTACACAAAGCCACATTGTTCAAGGTTGTTAAGGACTGTCCCTGGTAGTTCTTCTAATAGATTTATCCTCATCTCCTTCAAATGTAAAGATAGGACATGGATGGAGATGAATTGTCACATCTTAAGAATAGCTATTGTCTCTGTCCCCTTGGTTCTGCGGTATGCGTGGCCTGCTGCCTCTGTACCAAATGGGTAGAAGTGTTGATGCCATGTGTGGGGGTTTTCGTTGAAAGGTGAATCTGCTTCTTCTGGCATTGACGGAATGCTGTCATCATGCAGCCTGCTCACAGTACCGTGGTACCCCACTGTAGTGTTTCACCCCACCCCACAAACCTGAGTCGCAGAAAATAAGGGGTGGGCTCTGGACTGTCGATATTGACATGAACATAAGGGGCAGTCTCTGCTTACAGGCAGCACACACGCGACCTCGTTCTTTGGCCATAATGTAACAAGAAAGCGTTCTTGCTGCAGCTGCAGAGGGGATGTGGACACCTTTATGTAGGGGCTACAATGAAGACAGCGACTTTCAAAAATAGAATCCGAGCAGTGTGCATCTGAGTGTTAAAACAAAAAAATATCTGCCTGTCTAGCAGAGTCGGCTTGGTGTCCTTCACAATATTATCTTGTTTAAATTTTCAAAAGACATTTTGCCTTTGGCGGAAATCGTATAAGGATAAGATAGACAGTGTTTTCATTGCTCCGGTTCCAGAATGTTTACCAGTGCTAGTAACTGGGCTGAATTAAGAACTTTCTGCTAGAGGATGTTGGGAAAGGTACTCACATGCCCCCTTCTGATTCTTCAAGGTGGCCATCCCCATTGAGGATGTGAACCGGAGTCACCTTCGATTTACCTTCCGCCATAGATCCTCGCAGGACTGTGAGTAACGGGCCACTTCATCGGTGTTTGTGTTCCAGGGGTAGCTTAGCGGGCGGCACCTGCTCTGGATGACTTTGGGACACGGCTGTCCTTTACAGAGTTGTCGTGGCTCCTTGGCCATTTCTTTGCCCTGAACTGGCCCCTGTAGAACCTTACTGGCTGGATCTCAGGGGAGTTCCTTTTCTGTTTTCGTCTGGGATGGGATGGGCACCTGCTCCTTGCTCCTCTTTCCCATGCCTCTTTTCCATGTTTTTAAAGGTTTTAGCTGTATTTCTCTGTGTGTGTCTGAGTGTGGCTTTGAGGATGTGGGTGCCGTGGGAGACAGAAAGGACTTCAGATACTCTGAGCTGGAGCTGTGCACTGTTGGGAGCTGCCCTGGGAGGGTTCTGTGAACCGAGCTCAGGTCCGCGGCAGGAGCTCTTAACTATGAGCCATCTTTCCAGCCTGCTTTCTTCTTTGACTCACCCCCGTACTAATCTATTAGAAAAGTCACTGCATCATAACAGATCATGTGGAAAATTGCCTGCTAGTGCTGTGTGTCTCAGAACGGAGAACTTGATCCCTCTTTGTCTTTTGGTGTTTCTTGATTTCTGGAGCTCTCCAAGACACGGGAGCTGCGTTGACCTTGATACCAAGGCTGGAGGAGGGAACCTACTTTTGCATCTTCCCTTTCCCCCTCTGAAAGAAATGCTCACTGCTTACTGAGGTTGGTCCCATCACATTGGTTGAATGAAGAGCCTGCTAAAGATGTAGGCCCATGCTAAACACTAAGCTATCATAGAAGGACAATAGAAATACTTCCCATCCTCCATTGCCTGAAATGCGTGACACTGAGTTGGGTAGGAGAAGGGTGAGCTGTGTGACAGTGTGCCTCAGATGACCACATGGGGTCCACACAGGGGGACAGTTAGTTCTGGACTCTGGCCTCCTGACCCTAGCTTAGGACAGAAATGTCATCCTTTGTCTTCAGCACATTATTGGCTCTTGAGAGGTGCCTGTTGCTGTGTTGAAATGCTCCTCTGTCTCCAGTCTGACAGTTTTCGGGAGTCAGGACCTGGCTGTGGTCAGCTATGTGTGACTGCAGAATGAGGCTACAAAATAGTGACCTGGGGGCTGGATCTGTGCTGAGGCTCATTGTTGGGAGGTGTGTGGTCCTCTGGGTAGGGCCACTGAGAAGCCTAGGCTGCTGTCCTTTGTAGGAGTTAGCAGGGAGAGGCCATTAAGTCCTACAGATCTGGAGAGCCATAGGTGAGCACCAGCCTATAAGGGTGCATACTTAGAGTGTGCAAGGCCAGTAGGTGTTTAAACAAAGACTCCAAAACAACCAGGACCTGTTCTGATGGATCATTGTGGGATAGAAGGAGAGCATGACAGCTGCCTTTCCCAATCCCATCCAAACAGTGTGAAAAGGTCAGGGGATGGGTTAACAGACTATCAGAGGTCACTTTAAATGTGAAAAGCAGGTCACATGGAATAAAGGCCAGCTAGAGATGCCTTGCTTCAATGTTGTGTTTGCCTGAGGGCAAGGCCATGTTTGGGCCTCTAGGTAGAAGGCCAGGTTCTGTTCAGTGTGTACAGTTCTATTTCTGGATGACTGAAACCCCAGGATGATAGACGTGATTTTACTGATTGTGAATGTCTAATCTTGACCCTAATAGGAGTTTCACTGTGGTGTTTGACTCAGACCTTCCCAGAGGCCCTCAGAGTCAGTGTTTCTGACCAGAATTCCCATGTCACACATAAATTCGGGGTAGAGGCTTTTGAGTCAGTGGCCCCTAAAAGAGCTTTGGATCCACCCCATACCTTAGTGCTACACTGAGGAGGAACGGCAAGGCCACTTCCATTTCCTGGTCTCTGATTAGCACCTGTCTGTAGAACAAGGAGATGAAGGGTCCCCTCTTGCAGACCATGGGCTAAGTGGCAGCATGGTGTTAGTGTGCAGGACCACCTGAGGAATGGGGGCCAGGACTAAAATGTGACCTGACTGGAGTAGGGTATGGACAGATGGGGACTGGTGAAAGGGGTTTTCTGGGCACAGGTGTCCTGCACAGGTTCAGCAGCCCAGATGTGATCCAGGTGTGAACCAGAGCTTTGCTGAGTGGGCAGCAGGAACTTCAGCACTCTTGGAAAGCTGGGAAGGCCATGTGTAGATCAGGCTTGGCTTTCTGGACATATATTATCCCAAGAATGGTAAGGGGCTGTGGGACCTCCTGGTTCTGTGGAGGAAGCGCAGTGGGGAAGAGTTCTGGGTTCCATAGAGGACTGTGTCAGGATGACTCCGGAGCCCCTTGCTTAACTAACTCGTTCCCCTTAATTATACCAGGGCAGAGGATGATCTCCAGCATTTCTCATTTTCAAAATCCTTGTTTTTCTCATCAGTTTTAAGTAAGTATTCATTATAGACAAGATGCTATCACCCGACATGCCAAGACGCAGTTGCATAATTAATGAAGTCTCTAAGGCCACAGCTTGTGGGGTTCTGGAGACATGTTGAGCATTGTAAACATGGTGGTCATGAGATCTTGTTTGCCAGCTACTGAGGGCGGCCATAGGGCTGCTACAGCTGAGCCTGAGTACACATAGCCTTGGTCAGAGAAAGAAGGGATTTAATACATCTTGTCCCCTTGGCTGGCCACTAGCCCCTTACTAGCTGCTCTCCACCTTAGAGCTGGGGATGGAGAGGAGGAAGTGAGGGGATGCCCCCTGCCATCATCTAGGTTGAGCTAGAAAATCTACATGTGAGGACATTTTCACTGGCAGCTTTTGGCCATGTCCGCACATTGGTTCCTGTGTTGTAGATATGTCTTCATGGTCTAGTCAGAAGCTGATTCATTCTGGATTGGCCTTGTCTGCGAAGGGTAGCCTTGGCTACTCTTCAAGACCATGTGGGTTTCTGCAAGTAGTTCACGGGACTCTGAGTTCGTGCTGTTCCTCTGTAAAGTTGTGTTGTAGAAGAGTAAGCACATCTCTTCTGCTTCTGTGTCTCTCTGTTTTGGTTGGTTGACTGTCCTTTAACTCATTAGCCAGCATTTACTGAGCCCCTGTGGCAATATAAGGAAGGTAGTGTGACCATCAGGATAAGTAAGGTATGCCTTCTTGGGCATTGAGGTCATGAGATGAATGTGTTGAGCTCCTTAATGGAGGAAGGTGGATGTGTGCTCCTTCCATGTCTTGCTTCTGTCCCTTCCTTTCTAAACAGACTTTTGTACGTATGCCTTTGACACATTTTCTGGCTCTGCACCTCAGTGTCTGTGTGCCATCCTTGGATGACAGCTTGTGGAATTCATCTCTTCAGTCCTGACTCTGTGTCCCTATTACCTATCCCCACTGTCTTGTGCCTTTCACTGCCTCACTCACCAGCCACTTGACCTTCTGTTTTCGGAGGAGTGGGGTCCCCATTGCTACTTCCCTGTCTTCCTGTCATATGGTCCATCTGTCTTCTCAGAGACGTGTTCTAACCATCCAGCCACCAGGCTCTGTTCCTTCACTCTTGTGTACACTTCCAGGTTTTGCTTTCTTTGGTGCTTAAAAGACCTTTCCTCTTTGTTGGTCATCTCCATAACTAGTGCTAGTATTTTTTGAGTAGCTATTATTTGTCAGGTTTTATTTTATGCACTAGGAAATGGCAGTAAAAATACACACACACACACACACACACACACACACACACACACACATATATACATTCACACATATATACCATATATGCTTATCTGCTCACATATACACTCATATACAAACATGCACACACATATACACACATGCATACACACATAGATATGCATAAACACATATACATGTTTACATATACACATATACATACATCTCCACATACATCTACATAACTATACATAATACACAAACATATGAACACACTCACATATGTATGTACGCATGTACACACATACCTTTGTAACATACATATACACACATATGCACACATGGACATGCAGATATATACATCTATAGACATACATAAGCATACGTGCATATGTTCACATATATACAATATATGCATACACATGTACACACATACACAGATACACATGCATGATGAGAACCATGAAGAAAAATCCATCAGATGCAGAGAACATGTATGAGCAGGCATACTGCCGTGTCTTAGGTTTCTACCCCTGTTCACACCATGGTCTCTCTTTATTCCTGTTCAAGCCATACCATGTTTGCTTTTGTTGTTCCTTACTCCCTTGGAATTGTAGCATCATGAGAACTTCCTCCATGTTCTTCTCAGAACCCTCATGTTCTTTATTCTGGGGTCAGTTCACACAGGCCACAGTCTCTTCTTTCCTGAGCCATTGAATTGCTGAGCATTTGAACTGGTTTGCGGACAGCTGAACCTTCTGTGATTCAGTCTTCCTAGTCTTGACTGTAGTCCATTTCTCTATGTCTTCCATTGGCTTCACCAGTGCAGTTCGGCTTTCATAAAGGTGTCCTTGGTAGATGGTGCTAATATCACTTCGTCCTCAGTGTAGCTGAGGGTGATGATTGGTTTTCTTTGCAGCTAAGGATAAATCTGAGAAAATCTTCGCATTGGCCTTTGTGAAGCTGATGAGATACGATGGGACCACCCTGAGAGATGGGGAGCACGACCTTATTGTCTACAAGGTACGCACATTGTTACTGGAACACTGGGGACACTTTTGTCATCAGTCCTTTGCAACCTCCTCACCTAAGCTGAGCTGCTCGTTTCCCAAGCTGTGGCTACACATCTGAGGAAAACAGCTAAAGGGAGGCAGGGTGTGTTCTGGTACAGCGTCCAGAGCTTTCGGTCCTTCACGGATGTGATGGGGCAGCTCACAACATGGCGGCCAGGAAGCAGAGTGAGGGAATACCACGGAAGTAGACTTTCTCTTACTCCATGACGGTCCCAAATCTCTGAATGTATTGGTTTCAGGAGGTAACTTTTCCCTCATATTTAATTCTCAGTCATAGACACACTTAGAGGTGCGCTTCACCAAACTCCATTAACTCCTTACTCCAATCAAGCCTGTGATCAAGATGAACATCACAGCTGACATTTCCCACCCCAAGGAGAGAGCTGTTCTCTAGCATTGAGCTATATTTAATTATGTAAATGAGCAGTTATGATGACCAGCCCTTTTGCTGTTCCTAACGAAAGTCGATGACAGGCAATAACACATTTGGTGCTGTGTACGAAGGCTTTGGATGTGAATTAATGCGCAGGAAGAGGGACCATCGTTAAAGTCCATTGTTGAGTACAGCATAGAAGGGGGTGTGAGGGTTGAAAGGAGTCGGCATAAGAAAGCATGCAAAACCTACATGGTGACCTCCATGAATGTTGATTGACATACTGTCCGATCAAACCCACAGGCCGAAGCCAAGAAGCTAGAAGATGCAGCCACATACTTGAGTCTCCCTTCTACCAAGGCAGAGTTGGAAGAAAAGGGCCACTCGGCCACGGGCAAGGGCATGCAGAGTCTGGGGAGTTGTACCATCAGCAAGGACTCTTTCCAGATCTCCACGCTGGTGTGCTCCACCAAACTGACCCAGAATGGTGAGTTCTAGAATCCTTCCCTCTCAAACACATCCTTTGTGACTCCTTGTCGAGTGGAGGAGTTTGCTGTGGGTGCGTGGACGTCATTCACTCTGTTCTTTGCTAAGGACCCACATAGATGTCGATGCACTCGGGCAGAGGAGGCGGCATCCGTCATAGTTAAGATTCACGCTTCTATTTCCGTCTAAGGATTAACTCTGCAGGGAGATCAAACAATGAGAGGACTTCTTTTTATTTTTAAACATGTATTTATTTGAGGTGTGTGTGTTGGTGGGGGGGGCAGTCAGAGGACAAATTGTAGGAATTGGTTCTTCCTCTGTATAATAGCCCTCACTGTCTTGGGACTAACTCTTGTAGACCAGGCTGGCCTCATACTCACAGAGATCTGCCTGCCTCTGCCTCCCAAGTAGTGGGATTAAAGGCGTGCGCCACTACCGCCTGGCATTGAACTTAGTTTCATCAGGCTCTTGGCAAGCTCTGTTACCCCTCAGTCATCTCGCCACTCCCTTTTGAGATACTTTCCAGACAAAAGAAAGAAGCAAGGCATCAGGGAATGTATGTAAGTTTTGAAATCAGATCTGAGAATGGAGTTGAACCCTGGAAATGACCTTGACTAAAGGTCCTCTGAACCCCTGTGAATAATGCCTGCTTCCAGAACTTTCTGACCGGTAGGTAGATCATCCGTTTCGAGGTACCTTTCTTCTTGGTGTCTTCCCCCATATTAACTTCTCTTTGAGATAATCCCTGGTTATCTTTCTTTGGAGAAGTTGGTCAGCCCGACATTTTCTAGGCCCCTTGTGGTGTGAGATAAGGCCTCTTTGCTGATTCATGTACATTCAGCCCAGCCTAATGTGGCAGGTCACTCATCAGCAGCTTCCTTTCCCACCGTGTGCAGCCTTCCCAGAAACACGGCAGTCCGGTAGAGATACTTCTTATTCAGAGCACACCAAGTGCTGCTGCCGTGACTCTGTCTGGAGGAGACACAGGCTCTCCGCACAAATCCTTCATTTAAAAACCGCATTCTCCTAATGTGGCCATATCATAGCTGTGCAGAGACTTTATGCTCTCTTGAAATGGAGCTTGAAAATCCAATTTTTTTCCCCTCTTAACTGCCTGATGTGAATTGTGATTATTAATGTCTGCCATTTATCAGGAATCACATCTCTGTGTTGTCTGTCAGTCATGGCTGGAGTTTGAGATTTGCTGAGGGATAAGCATCTTTTGGACTCTGGCGGGATAAACCTAGCGCAGAGCTAACTCTGTCCTTTGGAAGATGGGACTCTGTAGGGGAGAAATGTTGGTGTCCTAAGGGCTTAGGCATGCCAGCCCTGGGTCAGATGTCTTCCAAAGCCTGCTGCTTCCACCTTTCTCTGCCCTGCCCAGGGATGTTTTCTCACCACTGGCTTCCTGTGTAAAATATTAGCGAGGGGCTGTAAGTACTCTAAACACTTTTGGATTATTTGGGTCTCTGTGAATACTGATACCCTGGGGCCATCTGGGTACTTCCTGATTGCTAAGTCATCATGGATTTGTCTGAATCATTTCTGAAGGGTCTTAATTTACTGCCCTGTGGTAATCCCCACCAGCAAATGAAACTCCTTCCCTGAGGGACTAGATTTGTGCAAGCTGTGGGGGAGGGGAGGATGTGCTGGAGTTTGGTGCCCAGGGGACGTGAGTCAGCTGTGTGGGCTCCAGCTTGCGACCGAGCTGTGGAAAGAATCTTCCCATACGAGGACTGAAATTCTCTGGGTATGTTTAACAAACTAGTGTTCTTGCCTGATTTAATGCAGGCTAGTGTCCCCAGTTGGGTCATTGGCCCATTGTGGTACGATCTGCTGTGTTTCACTTTTCTCTTTGGAGGAAGTCACCGTCTTATATATGCGTCATGTTCCAGATGCATTGATTGTTATTTGAAATTTGATCATAATTTCCTTTCATAACAAATCTCATCCACAGCATCTTTTTTAAACCACACATCCCTTCCAGAGAGAGTGGGGGTGGGAGGGGAGGAAACCTCCCAGGGTGATGCGTGGATTCCTCCTTTCACCTTCCAGCTCCTTGAATCTCGCCATCTGCAGGGTGATTCCCTCTCTGGTACCCAGGGAGAGAGCCCTGGTCTCAGCAGCAGCTGTTGCCAAGCAACAAGGAAATTCCAAAGTGATGCTGCTCACTGAACACAAGGAGGAATCTGGCTTTCATTTCATGCTAGCACTGATACCCCTTTTTGGGATTGTGCCATGCCAGGAGTATATAAGTTGGGGGTGCCCCAGTTGGCATCTGAGTGTGGAGTCCCAGCTTCTCCTCTGAGGGAATCATTTTCCTGCAACCATAATTTGTGCCTGCAAAGTTCCATTACTTAGGGAAAAAAGCAGGGGGCTGAATTATTCATCAAGATTTGTATTAAAGATCTCTGTCCTCAGCTCTGTGCATGGTGCCATAGGGGATAGGAAAGAGCGGTGAGATGCGATTCCTTACTCAATTAGCTTACTGTGTAATGAGAGGGAAAGGGGTCATGAAACAAAGAATAATTATGAATCCAACTGTGTTGAGTCCCTGGGAACAGGGGCTGGAGCGAGGAGGCCTTTTCTGACTGGTGGCTCTGTGGGGTTGGGCCAAGCTGTTTTCACCCCAATGAGGTGATCTATTAATTTACTCCTTTGAACTTTTTTCTCATATCTGCTGTACAGAGCCCAGAGTGGCAGTGCATGTCTTATAATGACCTGTCTGTCTAGTGAGCCCTGTCTCAAAACGTAATAAACAAACAAACAGCAAAACAAAATAAAAACACAACTCCCAAGACTAAGTAAATAAATAAAAATCAAAAGTTGCAATATAGAGATCGGGCTCAGCCTGGCCACATCACCTGTGACACCAAACTTGCCATGAAAAGTGTTCAGATGATACATTGGTCTTCATTAGAGAAACATTGATTGCCTGCGAGATGGGACCTGGAGTGTGTCAGGACAAGATGTATCCTTTCTCATTCCTTGGCTTTCAGATAGAAATCACAACACGTCGGCTTCCGCCCCGCATTTCTTGCTCCTTTCATATTTGAAGGACTGCTGCTGGTTGCATTTTGTGTTGGGTGTTGTGATAAGCTTGCCTGCATGTTGTATCATTGAATTCTTTTAGCTGAGCTGCAAATTATGCAGCATTGTACCCGCTGTTTCAGAGAAGAAAACAAGGGAAACTCCCTGCCCGGTGTTCTGTAGTTACTGTGTGACTCAGCTGGCTTTACATAATGCACAGTGTACGTGGGTGCTGTGGGCCGCCCCCCTCTGTGTTACTCTTTGAGTCCTCAGTGATGCCCGAGGTGATGTGAAATACATGAAAATCTGTCCGGGGTAGATGGTTTTTGTGTGGTTTGATTCTGAAATTAGAATGCGTGTCTGCTTACCGAATTCTTACCTCGATCCAAAATTACATGCTTGCTTCCTGTGTTAGCGTGAGCCTTGACTTTATTTATATGTTTATTTAGTTATTTTGATGCCTGCAGTCTCTTTGGTAGCTGATGTTCCTTAGACCCATGAACAGTAGATTAGATGCAGTTTACTAGTTGCATTTTTCAAGTCATGGCACAGTGATAGAACTGCAAGTGAATGGGTACAGGCGTTGCATGCTTTCCTAGACAGGGCTTCAGCTCTGTCTTCCCATCTTAGAAAGCATCCTAATGTCTTAAGCAAAATCCTTCAAGCTTTCAAAACAAAACAAAACAAGGCCTGAGAAAATGGCTCTGCCTATAGAGTCCCTGCTGTGAAAAGATGAAGATATGACATGGGTCCTTAGTACCCACAGAAAGACAGAAGTAATGTGATGGTAACCTTAGCATTTGGGGTGGGTGGGAGGGTGGAGACAGGTGGATTCCTGGAGCTCATTGCCCAGCCCATTGAGTTGAGTTCAACTTCAGATTCAATGGGGGATCCTGTCTTAAAAGGCAACATGCGGAATGGTTCAGGAGGAATATATACCTGAGGTTGACCTTGGACCTCTGCCTGGACACTTGTGGACACCCCTTTCACTCCCCCACTTCCTCACAAATATGTACATGTAATACAGCTGTATCCCCTTCCTTCTGATCTTTGAAATCTAGCATATTCGACTCTGGCCTCTTCTACTAAAGCTCACAAACAGCTCGGAGGGCAGCAGACAGTTGCTCAACGAGAACTCGCGATTCCTCATAATCTGGGGCTCAACACATTGCTCAACTTTCTGTTTCAGGACTTAGCTTTGTTTTATTTTAAAAACATAGATATTTGTTCTTGAGCAGGAAAAGCCACTTGGGGGACAGGGTCTTGGCAGTTCTGTCTGGGTGGGCAGCCTCTTTCAATGTTACGCTAGTTGTAGCTGTCTCCAATAGGAGGAAAATACCACCCCTGTTTTGGTTCCCAAATGCATTTTGAAAGCTCCTACATGAAAATCATTTCATGGTAAATGTGGCTGGAAATAATGAATTCAGCTGCACTGGTGTTAAGTATGTTGGCACTCAGTAATGAAATATTTAGCAGGCGAACCTTCTGAAATTGAGTCGCATTTTCTTTTGAGAAGTGTTCGCCGAGAACCCCACATGCTGCATGAATTTGAGACAAAATACTCCTGGGAACGGGAAGCTGATTCTTGCATTCTGTTTGCAGTGGACCTCCTGGGGCTGCTGAAGTGGAGATCCAACACCAACCTTCTGCAGCAGAACTTGAGGCAGTTGATGAAGGTGGACGGTGGTGAGGTGGTGAAGGTAACGTGGGCTGTGGAGGGAGGCTTGGTCTCGTGTTTCATGTCTGTTCTCACACGCTGACCCCAGGGGAGTTCAAGATTCTAGTTATAATCTCTCAACAGTGACTTAAGGATATGTGTGCAGTACTGCTGGGCACCTGTTGGAAGGGCTATCTGGCTTAACTTGGAAGGTGTTGGCTTTGGATCCACCTGCTCCTGGGTGCCGTTTCCTCTTCTGATGAGTCCTCGGTGCTGTGCTGACAGTGCCCAGTTGCCCGTTTCAGTCACAACATTGCCTTCTTCTCTGGGTTCTTGGGGATCTCATGGGACATGGTAGTCTCCTTGTAACCCTGGGGTTTGTCCTGTGTATACCAGGCTTTTCACTCTTACCATGGTCATTGTCACCATCCTTCTCACTGACTCAAATTACTCAGAATGAGAGTAACTTTGGGCATGATAGAAATATCACAGGCACCAAGAGTCTGACGTGGTCATTTCCTTTCTGTGTGGCATCGAGCTCATGTTCAAGCCTCACATTTGACTCTGGGGAAATGTTAGGTATGAATTAGTTTTGGTTGTTTTGAGTGTGTTTATTGAAATATTTCATTAGTTGAGAATTTCATGCAGTACACTTTGATTACATTCACCTTCCTTCTCCCCTCAACTCCTCTCCGTTTCATCCCAATGCCCCCCCCCCACTCCCCTTCCCAACTTCATGTCCTTTTAGAAACACATTTTTAAGAACCATAAATTCCAATTCCTGAAGTGCATACACTCCTGGGCAGGGAACCATCCATTGGAGCATGGTTAACCCACTAAGGAGCCATGGCCTTAAAGAAAGCAAACTCTCCCCAAGAGACCGTCAACTGTCCATAGCGCCTCATTTTGTGGGACGGGCTCATCTGGCTGCATCTTGAGCAGGCCTTGTGCAGACGCCCACAGCTGCCGTGTGTTCGTGAGAGCCGCTAGCCGTCCCATCCAGAAGACACTGTTTCACCCTGGACCTTTCTGATCTCTGACTCTTAACGTCTTTCTGCCCACTTATCCCCATGGTCCTTGAGCCTTGGTGAGGGCATGTGATGTATGATTTGTAGCTGAGCGCTCCACAGGCACCCTCTACTCTGCACTGTGTAGGTACAGTTATTTATTTATTCAGCCCTCCCTACTCAGTGTCCTGACCTGCAAGCCTGTGTCAGAGCAATGATCTGAGTTTCCTTAAGCACCAAGTTCTGTCCCTCTTATTACCTAATAGTTTGTGCTTTGGACTTCTTCCCTATCTATATAAGGCTCTTGGATGCCATCCCTTTGCCCAAATATCTTATCGTTGTCAGGGTGATCCCTCAGGACCAGGGGATGCTAAGCTGGCCAGTGGCCTATGATGTTTCATCAATCGTTTCTCCACTGCTTGGTTTGGCCTCTTCCGTTCTTCACCCTCTGTGAGAGGAGTATGCAGTAGGGGACTGCCTTATCTCTGGAAAATTAATTACTTAAAATGGCCTTAATTAACCGGCAATGTGCTTAACTTCAGCGTGAATTAATTTGGTTGCACCACTTTCCCGCGTCCGTTGTGTAACCGCTCCAACACACCCTCGCTAATCTTCAAATTTTAATCATCTCTTCAGTCCTGCTCTTGTACCAATGGCTTGGACAGCATTAATTGCATTTTATACTTCCTTGGGTTCTAAATCCCCAGTTCAGATGGAAACTGGGCGGATAAACGAATGCACTTTGAAAGACATGGATTTAATGAAATTTTGTCTTTCATTCTGAAGTCCTTGTGTCACGGATTCATTGTACTTCTGTTGATCTGGTGTCACACCAGGAAAAAACAATCTAGAATAATTTTGTCTTCTTCTTTATTCCCTTAGCTAATGTACTCTTATATCTGAATATTCATCCATGGAAGTGATTTTCCTATCTCTACCTTCTTTGGATTAATCTAGTGGTCCTTCTAGTATTCACTGGCTTGGGGTAACCTCACCTCGCCTTACCTGGTGTGCTTGACTTGTTCCTTCCCCTCCGCCACCATACTTCACCCGTGCTGTTCCTGGAAAGATAAACCGACTTGCCTAAGTCATGCAGTGTTGTTGGTCAGCAGGACTTGAGGGATCTGGTTTTACAGGACTCTTCTGTATTTAGAGACACTGATAGATGGTGGGGTATATTCTATTTATTCCATGACTCTCCTGTGTATTTTTATAACTGGTGGAGAAGGGACAGCAGTGTTTGATGGATTGAGAAAGGAATTTGTATGTTTAGTGAGGGAAGTGGATTCCCATGGAAGTAGAGAATCAAGGTGACTGTTTGATTCCTCATTGGGTATTCGGAGTGAGGGGTGAGGAGGAGGTGTCTGAGCAGCAGGCCTTTAGCTGTAGGTAGAGACCCTTTCCAGGTATTTGCCCCCGACTACCAGGTGCTGTGCCCAAAGAAGGCGACTCTACTCTCTCCAGTTCTGTGTCTGGGCCATGTCATTTGTCTTAGTGCCTTGGGAGATCCATTGCAGGGAGTTTGTGTAAACTGTGATGAGCTTGGTACCCAGGGTGCCTGTTTTCGGGGACATTGGGCTGTTAGAAGATGGCATGAAGCTTTGACCTTTGCAAAGATTTGCAATCTGAAAATGATGGGGAAAGTAACAAGGTTGTACAGACCCAAATAATCAGGATTGATTAAGATCTTGTCATGTCCAGACAAAAGGGTAGTTTACTTTCTGCCGGTTGTGTGCACCCTTTTCCCTGTGTAGTGGAGCTGGGGTAGCCAGCGACACACAACGGTGACTCATGGCTCTCTAAGCCCTAGTTCTCCTTCTAGTTCTTCTAATTTTAAAGCATGAAGCACAGGTGGGCAGTGGGAGCCGCCACTAGTTTAGGAACAGGTTCCTTAGTCTCAAAAGGCTGTGACATCTAAGATCCCCTGTCTTGCTTGCCAGAGCCTATGGGTGCTTGTGTGTAGGCTGAACCCAACACCTGTTGCAGCCGACCCTTTGATATTTTACTTGTGTGGTTCTTCACCTACTTCCTCCTCAAAAACAGTTTTTTTTTTTCTTTCTTTCTGTTTTTGGTTTTGTTTTTGAGATCCCACTCATATACCCTACATTGTCCCCTGTTACTCTGCTCATTTCAGTAGCTTTATTATATTTAGAGTTGTGTAATCCCCAATACTATCTGGGAAGTACTGCCTTCTTTACCGACAAAATTCAGCGCTACCAACAATCGCTTCCCATAGTCTCTACCACTTAGAGTCTTGTTTCTTTTTCTGTGTTTGCCCCTCTGGACAGTTGATAGAAAGGAATGGTGCAGCGTGGCTTCTGAGTCTAGCTCCTGTTTGTCGTTGGGTGCCACGTGCACATTCAGTTGGTGGACAGAGCATCTGTGCTGCAGCTCTCCTGAGTGACGGTCCATTGGGAGGGTAGATCGAGATAGATAGAAAACATACACTTTGTTCACCTGTTCTTCAGTTGTTGGATACTTTTTTCATCTTTTTCAGTTGCCAACAGTGCTGCTTTAGATCTTTGTGGGCAGGTTTTGTGTGAGCATTATGTTTTCCTCTGGTTGGGATGTGTACCTAGGAATGCTATTGTTCAGTTATAGGCTGCTGTGTATTTAAGTTTTTGAGGAATTGACAAGCTGCTCTCCAAAGCCCCTGTGCTGTTTTATATTTATCCCAGCAATGAATGTACAATAGGTTCCTGTTTCTCTGCATCGTCTCCCACACTGGACTGTTGTCCGCCATGTTGGTGGTAGCCTCTATAGTGGTTGTGACGTGGGAGTCTGTGTGGTTTCAGTTTAGGTGTTCCCATTGGCTAGTGATGAAGCATCTATACTTTGTTCCTTTTATGGCCAATGGGTATCGTATGTTGTTCCACTTATTCTTGGGCATCTCTGTCACCAGAGATCACACCACTTCAGTATAATCTAGTCTAGTCCATTTTCAACCTTCTTTAGAATGTGGGATTTGAATGCTCCTAGGGTAACATATCTATGGCGTCTAACTTTCTTCTTAATTAAATGACTGCTACTTTGCTTTCCTATTTGGCCATGCTTCTTTGAGTTTCAGTAGACTGTAGAAACAGTTTATTGATTCCTGGTACGGTATAAATACTTTCCAGCACACTGTAGCTTTCCTTGGCTGCAGAAATATTCTCCCATTTTCTTCTTGATGGCTTGGTTGGTAGAAGGTCTTTGCCTTTCTGAGCTGAAACCTGAAGCGCTATGGGCGTCTTCTGGTCAATCATGGCCTCTTACACTTGGTTTGTATAGACGAATCTTTTATGTCCTTATGAAAATGTGAAAAAGGAGGCTTGAGAAGGCTCTGTGGGTTATGTCAGGTGACATAGGGCATCTCCCAGCTCTGGTCTTCCTCCATCTGGCCCAGGGTAACCTTCTTTTGTTTGCAATCCAATCATGTGAAATTTTGCCTCGTTCACAGGTCACCTTAGTAAAACCTTGGAAGTTAGTATTTTAACTACTTAATATATATATATATATATATATATATATATTATTGAGAAAAGGAAAAAAAGTTTCAGCCTCCTCCCAGCCTCCCATTTCCCTCCCACCCTTCTCCCCCTCCCCCCACTCTTCTCCCCCTCCCTCTCCAGTCCAAAGAGCAGTCAGGGTTCCCTGCCCTGTGGAAAGTCCAAGGTCCTTCCCCCGCCGTCCATGTCTAGGAAGGTGAACATCCAAACTGGCTAGGTTCCCATAAAGCCAGAATATGAAGTAGGATCAAAACCTTGTGCCATTGTCCTTGGCTTCTCATCAGCCCTCATTGTTCGCCATGTTCAGAGAGTCCGGTTTTATCCCATGCTTTTTCAGTCACAGTCCAGCTGGGCTTGGTGAGCTCCCAATAGATCAGCCCCACTGTCTCAGTGGGTGGGTGCACCCCTCGTGGTCCTAACTTCCTTGCTCATCTTCTCCCTCCTTCTGCTCCTCATTGGGACCTTGGGAGCTCAGTCCAGTGCTCCAGTGTGGGTCTCTGTTTCTATCTCCATCCATCACCAGATGAAGGTTCTATGGTGATATGCAAGATATTCGTCAGTATTGCTATAGGATAGGGTCATTTCAGGTTCCCTATCCTCAGCTGCCCAAGGAACTAACTGGGGACATCGCCTTGGGCTCCTGGAAGCCACTCTAGGTTCAAGTCTCTTGCCAACCCTAAGGTGGCTCCCTTGAGACAGGATCTCACTCTGTAGCTCAGCTGGACCCAGGATTCCTAGTCTTCCTGCCCTAGTGTTGGGGTTACAGGTGTGTACCACCATCTCTGGCTGTAAGTTAAAGTTGTATATCCAAGGCTGGGGAAAGGTAGATAAACGATCAGATGAAGGTAGATAAATGGCCAGAGCCCATGGTTGTCCTAGGCAGGGGACGGAAGGATGCAGGGACTCTTCACTGACCTCTTGTGTCTTTACAGTTCCTGCAGGACACCCTGGATGCCCTGTTCAACATCATGATGGAGAACTCTGAGAGTGAAACGTTTGATACCTTGGTGTTTGATGCTCTGGTAAGGGGGCCTCCCTTTCATCTGCTCAGAGGGTGAGGTGTTCTTTCATGCTACAGCCTTTGAAGGGGGAAGGGACCCATCTCAGTCACCTTGAAAGCCTTGAAAGTGGTGGAGTCAATCAAAGAGGGAACCCAGAGGAGCTCAAAGGCGCTCTGACTGTGAAGCTATAGTTATGTTAATACCCCTGTGAGGGGTAGGGAGATCCAAACCTGGGGATGGCCTCAGTTGCAGGGACCTTCCCAGCTTATTTCCTCAAGAGGAAGAGTCCAGAATGGTTTTCCTTGTGCCACCCCTGAGACTGTTTTGGTTACATTGACAGGTCTTTATCATTGGACTAATCGCGGATAGGAAATTTCAGCATTTTAATCCCGTTTTGGAGACATACATTAAGAAACACTTCAGCGCAACCTTGGCCTACACGTGAGTTCTCTCCTGCGTCGTTTGAAAACCAGTGCTGCCTTCTCTGATGTCCATGGTCATTTTACCCTGCAAATTTGGCCTATAGCTACATTTCTCAGCTCAAAGCTCTGGCGTATTTGGTAGCATTGTTTGTTTCTTAACAGACCTGAAAATCTTGTTGGAAGAGATCTGTGATAAATAAGCCTCGCGTTCTGGAATGAATCTTCATTCTCCTCCCTACCTTCCATTTATCTTGGAAAATTTGTGTTTATGTTCGATGAAGCTGATCTATGGACGTGTGCTCGCTGTCGGCTGCAGCTCCCCAACAAGCATCTGATGAATGAATAAACGGATATGTTTCCATTTTGAGGATATTGGCCCTGTAGTGTGCATAAGATGCAGTTTCATTAGATTCAACCAGTCTCTTTCTTCCCTAAAGCATCTCTTCCTTTGCTTACACAAGTTTTAGCTATTAAACTACTTAAATACATATATATATATATATATTTCTGTCTGTCTGGGCCCTTTGTCTCTAACCCTGTCTGAGCACACAGCAGATGGATGGGGCCTGGGCCAGCAAGGCAGGTTACCTCCTGTTTGGTAACACAATTCTGGATGCAGGATACACGGGCTTAAATGACAACTCTGTCCTTTATGAATTGTGTGATCTTAGGCAATTGGCTTAACCTCTCTGGCCTTCAGCCTTTCTGTCTATAAAAAGAGAATAATATTGTAGTCTTGTTTGAGAATTTTAATGAGTTATTAGGGTGCTCAGAATAAACCCTGATGCTTAGGCAGCAAGCACTAAAGCAGTTGTTGGGGTTCATTTACTTGCTCTTTCATGTTAGGATTTAATGACATGCATTCAAATTTTGAATTGTGTAATTGCATTGAAAATTAAAAAAAAATAAGTTGCACACAGACCATTTCTTTAGGAACTTAGAATTTAGAGTCTATAAAATGAGGCCCCATCTATGGTTCTGAGAAGATGTTGTAAATGCCTGTGTTCTCTGTCCGTGGGTAACTGTGAAGTCAAGGCCCAGAGCTATCAGCTTATGAAGCCAGTGGGTTGCACAGTCCAGTGTTGTGCTGCAGGTCCCTTCCCTGTCCTGCCTGTCTATGACAGGTGGTGGGTAGCGTCCCTGGCTAGTGTGGGAGCTGCAGAAGCTCCCGGAGCCTGCAGAGCAAGCTGTGATGAACTTTTGTTAGTCTTCTGTTAATGTTTATTTAAAGCCCTCTGTTCGCTCAGTGGAAATGCCCTGTACATTGGTATATGGGACATTAGACTTTCTAAGAGAGAAATAGTTTGGAGTGCCTTCTTGTCCTACTGACCAAGCTTGGCTATTCCTGGATTGTGCATGTGGCCAGCTCATGCATGTAGCAGGATCTCCATATGTAAGCCGATTGCGACGTTTTCCTTCCAGCCTTGACTAATCAGCTGTTTTGAGAGTAGCCTTTTCTTATTTTAACGCAGGGATTGAGAGCAGCGCTGAGTTCTGCCTGTAGGATCTACTGTCTGATGTGAGCCTCAGCCTTGCTGAGGGTTGGTATCCTGATTGGAGGAAAAAATGAAAATGCAGAAGTTTGGGGCTCGGACTCTATCTCTGTAATGCTTGCTTAGCATGCCTGAAGCGCTTAGTTCCAGTCCCAGCATCTTATAGCCTGGTTGTAATGGATCTCACCTGTAATCCCAGCACTCAGAAGGTGGAGTTAAGAGGATCAGAAGTTCAGACTCCCGGGCTACATAAGTATGAAGACAGCCTGGGCTATATGAGACCCCATTTGAGAAAAAGTGGTGTGTGTGTATGTGTGTGTGTGTGTGTGTGTGTGTGTGTGTGTGTGTGTGTGTGTGGTTGGGTGTGTGTTTAGTTTTGGGAAATCATTCATCAGGAGAAATTAAAGCACTATTTTATCTTTAAGCTTAGATGAAATAGAGATAAGAATCAGTACCCTCCTGTTGTGTCTGTGCTGTCTGCTGAAAAGACATTGGAAAATAGGTATTTGTACTACGTTTTGATAAACTGCCAATCCATTGTTTTCTACATTAACTACAAAAGTAAGTTAAAAAAAGGCAAACCTATATGTAACTAAGTTACTAAAAAATTAGGACCCCACATGTTTTACATTGCACTTAAAATAGTAAAATCCTTTTTTCCTAAGAGTCTTAAAAGTTTTAAATTGTATGTGCATATGTCTGTAATCGTTTGCGTATGGGCATGTGAGTGCAAATGTTCATGGAGTCCAGAAGAGGGCGCCAGTTATCCTGGAGCTGGCATGACAGGCAGTTCTAAACTGCCCTACATGGCTGCTGGGAACCAAACTTGGTTACTCTGGAAGAGCAGAATGTGATCGTAACTACTGAGCCATCTCATCAGCCTTTAAAATCGTGATTCTAAGGAACTTTGGTTCCTAAGCAATGCATCTGACTATTCCAGTTTTGAAACATCAAAGGTGTAAGCTTTGACTTGTGATTTAGAACGCCACGGAAGGCTGCCCCTGTATATTATTCTATTCCATTCTGGGTGCTTACGTTCTGTGGGTCAGTTGAAACTCCAGCACTGTGTATAGTCAAAGCAGAATCTCTATCCATCCCACTCCTTGATGAAATCCGCAGGTCTCATTTTGTATCCCTGGCCTGGAACTCACTTTGTAGATCAGCATGGCCCCTGAGTCACAGGCTCACCTGCCTGTGCCTCCCAAATGCTGGGGTTGAAGGCATCTGACACCGTGCCAAACAAGTGTTGCCATCTTTTGTGTTTCTTTCCAAAGAGCTGCACAAGCAGAGCGAAGGCTCCCAGCTGTGGGTGTTCCCTTTAGCACCCCAGCTCCAGCACAGCTCCCTTCGCTGACTGTCAGTGGAGGCTGGGACACCAAGGCTGTTCCCAGTACTGATCCTAATGAGAGAAGGGTGCTCCTGTGAGGACTACTCTTCATATAACTGTATGCTGTGGCTCTTTTCTCTCCCGTGCTCTGAGTCTCATGGGGCTGCCATGGGCTCCCCGTTGGCATCGTTGAGGCTCCATTTGCTCTGCCCTTCTCTGGCTCCCACCAGAGGTTTTGATCTCTGGGCAGGTAGGAAATGACCTTGCAGGTTTATTTTCTGGGTTTGGGCTATTCTCTTTATGAATCATTAGCATTATCATTTTATTCCTCTCTTTGATTAGTGCGCTGGAACGATTCCCATGGCCAAAGTGTGTGCTGTGGACTTTGTTGCTATTGCCGAGTGGGGATGAGAATAGAGGTGAAAAGGAAGGGTGTTGTGGATCTTGGGACAATAATAGGAGCCGAGTAAGACAGACTTAGCCAGGTTTCAGCCGTGTCCTGGATATTAAAGGCTAACCTGAGTTGTTTTTGCGTTGGGTACGTTCTAAAGAGTGACTCCCAATGCCAGGTCCCATGGCAGGTGGATCCTGCAGGTCAGCCTTCAGAACACACTCAGTTCACACCATCAGGCTGGCTCCCCTGAGTGGCTCAGGCTTCCTTTTTGGGGTACTGTAACCCGATGAGTATCAGAAATGACTTCTTACGCATTTGGTCACTCACAAACCTGCTCACTTATTCTTGATTTAACTAACATTTCACATAGGGGGCTGGAGGACTGCTCTTACAGAGGATCTGATTTTGATTTGTAGCATGCTATCTCTTGACAGTCTGTAACTCTAGTTCCAGGGAATCTGATGCCTTCTTCTGGACTCCGAAGGTGCCAGACCACATTATATACAAGCAAAGAACAATACCTATCAGCTAAATTTTTTTCAAAAATTTCAAATTATCTAGAAATATTGCATGTGTATGTATGTGTGTGTTGTTTTTCTACATATGTCTGTGTAGGTATATGTACATGCATAGGACAGATGTTAATATCTGGGGTTCTCCTTCACTCTCCGTCTTATTTTTCGAGGCAGGCCTTCTTGGTGAACCTGGAGCTCACTGATTTGGTTAGACTCACTGACCTGTAGATCCCACAAACCCTTGTGTCCCTGCCTCACCAGTGCTGGTGTTGCAAGCACGTGCTACTACAATGCCTGACTTTTTAAGATGGGTGCTGGAGATGGAACTGAGGTCCTCCTGCGTGTGTGCCGAGCCCTTGATGTACTTATCCATCACCACAGACCATACGCTGAGCTATTTTTGCTTGTTTAAAATTCCGAAGTTAGCCTGGAGAAATGGCTCCATGATGACACATACTTTGTGCTCCTGAAGGACCTGAATTTCATTCCTAGCATCACATAGTGACTCACAACTGCCTGTAATTCCACTTCCCAATAATCTGATGCCTCCATGGGCATCTGCACACAGATGGTATATATATAAACTGGTGCCCCCTCCACATACACACATAAATAAAATTTTAAAGATAATGAAATTTAAAAACTTTCTCATTGCTTCAATAATGTACATTATATAGAAAGTGTCATTTTATGAGTTCAGGCGTTATTTTGTTTGTTTTTTTTTCTTCCTTGTAGCCACTATTGGGGACAAGATATCTGGATGTATTGCTATCCCACAGGCCTCTCTTGCTCTCAAAGGAGTAGCTACGTTCTCATTTCTATGTCACTGCTCTGTTTTGTTTTCTCTAGTACATCATCTACTCTTACGCATCTGGCCTTTCTCCTTCAACATAATGCTTTTGAGATTTGTCCATATTGCTGTATTTGTCATTGTTTGAATTGGGTCCTTTTGTATTTCTTAGTTGTAATGGATCCTCCCTTGATTTGTTCAGTCATTATTGGTTAATGGGCCGGGGGCTGCTAGTTTCCTGGTATTCTGCATAAAGCTAAGAAATCTTCTTGTGTTTTATAGACACAGTATACATTTTTCTTTGGTGAACACTTGGAACCGAATTTGCTGGACTAGAGAGACACATATACAGCTTATGAAATTATTGTCCCACTTTGCACTTCCTTTAGCAAGTTAGAAATATCACTTTGCATTGATTGGCAGGGTGTGGCCGTGGTTGCAACTCAGTCGGTAGACTGCACAGAAGTTGGGGCTTGAGCCTCAGCACATTATAAACAAGGTCTGATAGGAAACACCTGTAATCCCAACACCCTGGAGGTGGGGACCAGGGAGCAGAGGTCTAAGGTTGTTCTCAGCTGCATAACAGCATGTGCCCAGGCCATAAGAGACCTTGTCTTATAACCCAAACAAACAAGACAACTCCCCCAATCCACGTTAGTGGTGATAGATCCCCCTGTCAGGCCTCTCCCTTTTTGTACATAACAGCTGATCAGTGTTCTATTCTCTTTTATAATTAAATCATTTATACGGCTCAGGTGATTGCATTGCTCATATGTTTTACTACTTCAGACAAAGCTGAGGCAAATGTTACTGAATACATCTGTAATTGCTACTATACAACATTTCCTCAAAGGGAAGTTGCTGATGTCAACTGGCATCAGTGATAAAATACCCTGATATATGTTTGTTGGTTTCCCTCCAAAGAGTATTGCTCTGATTTATCCCCCCATCTTGTCTTCACTTGACAAATATTTTAGTTGTTATTTGTTTACATACTGTATTATTTACTTTTTTCCCCCATGGGCTGGGGGTTGGATGCTGGGCCTGGCACCTGCTGAGGGCATCCTCCGACTTAGATGCTTTCTCTTCCCTGTCTGATTTTAATTTACAAGTATTTGTTTATTAATGAAGTTGATTATTTTTCAAATTATATTTCTCAAATTTTGTTTGTTTTAAATTGAATTTTTCATATACCCTGAAGTTCTGAATCAATCTGTTACCATTTGGACTCTCTGGTTATATGCAAAAAAGGAAATTTTAAAGCTTTTTCCTATGCTAACAATTTTGTAAAACGATATCTCTGGCTAGGTGTGGTGGCACATGCCTTTTATGCTGGCACCCTTGAGGCCCGCCTGGTCTATCAGTGTCTCAACCTTCTAATGCTTCCACCCTTTAATACAGTTCCTCATGCTGTGGTGACCCCAACCAGAAAATTATTTCATTGCTACTTTGTAACTGTAATTTTGATATTGTTATGATTTGTAATATAAGATATCTGATCTGCAACCTCCAAAGGAGTTGAGAAAGGGTCCAAACCCACAGGTTGAGATTTGCTGAATAGTCCCAGGGCAGCCAAGACTACATAGAGAGACTCTCTCAAAAAGCAAAAATAAGCAAACAACTTCATCCCACCCCAATAAAAGCTACCAAAAACCTTAAGTTGTTATGAGTTATAGTCTCCAAGTGTACAATTCATTTGTATTTATTTCCCATTTATTTATGTCTGTCATGGGATGAACAATTGGAAAAATAATTCTGATGAATTTGTATGTGCTATGATTTGTGTAAACCTTTTCATGTTACTGAGTTGTTTCACACTCCCAGTTTATAAATATGACCATGAGAAGAACAGTTATTATTTATGTTTTTTAAATTAAGTGTTTTGGGGGAATTCAGCTATTAAGAAATATAACATCTACCTTAGAAATCTAATTTTTATCCTCTTAATAGGGATCCTCAGGAAATGCATTTAAAATTTTGTGCTGTTTATTTGGAAATTACCACCCAACAATTTCCTATTTCCTTCAGTATAAGGCCTTTAGTTGACACAACATCAGCTAGGCTGGGAGAGGCGGTGCCAAGCGAGGAGCCCTTTCGTACCATCCCTTTAATAGTCTTACACGACCGGGAAGACATTTTATCAGGTGCCTTGTCTGATTAGAAAGCTTTATGAATATGCATATATTCATAAGTAGAAACCTGAGTAAAAATGTCGAGTTGGGATTTCTGAACTCTTGATTGACATATGTTTCCCTTGGCACTAGGAAGCTGACCAAGGTGCTACGGACCTACGTGGCCAGTGCTGAAAAGCCAGGAATCAATGAGCAGCTGTACAAAGCCATAAAAGCCTTGGAGTACATCTTCAAATTCATCGTGCGATCACGGGTACTCTTCAACCAGTAAGTGTTCAGCCAAGGCCTGGGCAGATCCTCACTTCTCTCTTGGTTTTCCTTCCCTCTTTCTCTCCTCTTTGTCCTCCTCTGTGGCTTGGCTTCTCCTTCTCCTCCTTCCCGCTTCTTGCCTTCTGTTTGGGCCCAAGCTTTCACAAATGGAGGGCAGAGGTGCGTTTGCCCACGCTGACCCTGACTGCTTCCATAGCCGTCCCTGCAGAGTGTGCACTGTTCAGAGGCTCAGGAGTGTGCCTGTGAGCCAAACATTGTCTGCTGAAAGCCTTTGGAATGCTTCTCACGCAGCGCTGGGCATCCACCAAGGGCTTGGCAGTACTTTTCAGTATATCTTCATAGAGCAAAAAGCCCCACAAGAGCAAACAAAAAATGAAACAAGCAATGAGAAGAAAAAGCCAGAATCAAGTTGTACAGCCTCACATGAGAGCACTGTGGGATCCCGACCCCTTTTCTCCTTCCCATAGAATGCTGTGTTTCTATAGATACTGGCGCACCCTCGGGCACTCTGCCTAATGGCAGCTGACCACCTTTAGAGTTAATTTTGAACTTGAAAGCAAGTTGAGATATTTATGATTTGATTGTCTTAGAGAATGCTGGTTGCTTATAAATTGATATTTCTAACCTCCACCGTTGTGCTGTTAAAATGAAATTACTTTGTGGTCTCCCCCAGTATCTCACACTGGTAAAAGAGATATGGAGGTGGATAGTTTGGGTGTAGGGTGTGGATGTGGACTCTGCTTATTTTTGGAGAGTGCAATTTTGTGGGTGACTTGCAGGGAGTGTTGTGAGCCCATGGCGGCTGTTGGAGATTAATTGATCTTCTTGTGGTAGGTTTCTACCCAGAGAGCAGAGATGGGCTTTGTGAACCCATCAATCAGAGATCACAATGGGGCACACCACAGGTGATTAGCAAGAAATGGGCATAAAGTTCACTGGACCCCTGCCAACATTCTCTTCTTTCCACTTCACTTGCTTGTAGCGGATGTGTTCATAAGCACCAAGAAGAGAGGGAAAGAAAACATAAGGAACTCCGCAGCAGCATGCCACTGACTCTGTCGGACAGTGGTGGTCAGAGATGGTGACTGGGCAGCCAGCTCTCCCTGTGCTCTTGGGCACAGAACTGAGTGTGCTCCATTCACTCTGGGCATTCCATGGTTAAGCCAGTAGCCATATGAAGACCCCGGTTGGAGGCCCACATCTTGTCCTTGATCAATATCTCAAAGGCATGCTCTTTCTTTTCGCTTGCTGGAGATTGGCACGGCACTTCATGTAGACAGATTGTCTGTTTTGGGCTGTTTAAGCTGGTAATGGTTTTCTCGCTAGTTGGTGAGAATGGGAACGAGGTAGACTTGCCTGTGCTTTCCTCTGTGTTATCTGGTTTTTATTTCCGTCATGCCGATTATGTGACAGTGAACACTGTGGCCCCTGGAATCTTCATTTTTAATTATTTTTCCCAGTATGCCTCTCCCGTCTCTGCACATATCATGACTGCACATACATATATGCATAGATATGTCCCTCCCCCCTCTGCACACGACTGCACATGCATACATGATATGTGGTTAGTGAACACCTTGCTGGAGTTGGTTCTCTCCTTCCACCATGTGGATTCTGGAATTCTTACTGGTGATCCCTCTTGCCAGCCCCCACCTTTCCTAATTCTTTAAATTCTCCCATTACAGTATGGGTGGAAAAAAAGAAGACCCATGATAGGTGATGTGGCTTTTATCATGGTTGGCCTGGAAAATTTTAATCTTGTCCAGTGTCTGATCCATGTGTTGCCAAATCAGGGATTCGGTGATGTGTGTCTTCCCTGAAGCCGCAGTGAGGATGTCCTCATTCCTCAGAGATTCACAACAACAGCCTGTGTATTTGGTTTGTCATAGCACACGACTCT
Organism: Microtus pennsylvanicus; assembly: GCF_037038515.1. Classification (NCBI taxonomy): domain Eukaryota; kingdom Metazoa; phylum Chordata; class Mammalia; order Rodentia; family Cricetidae; genus Microtus; species Microtus pennsylvanicus. The sequence continues at coordinate 76,189,952 of NC_134583.1, forward strand.
CTTACACAACAGGGCTGCGTTAGAAATGACCGTGGCTACTCAGTCCACTGAGGTCAGCCGGGGGCACCAGGAGCAAATGCTCTGCCTCACTTTGGTCCTTTTGAAGCACAGAATAGGAACACAGAGTTGTGGCATAAGCTCTTGGAACTATGGTTGTCACTCAGATTTATTTACTTTGATTCGCCTTGTGGTGGTCAGCAATATGATTGGCTGCTTCTCAACCTTCAAAATCAACTTTGATGGCTTCACTGGGTGAGGCTTCTGTCACCCACGCAGCCTGCAATCTGGAACAGACCGGCTTACATTTGCTTTTCCCCGGTGTCCTCATGTTCTCAGCATCCAGTATCTTTCTCTCCTATTATCTTTAGAGATTGTCTCTTTTTCTCATGATCTCAACGTTCCTCTGCTTTTCTGGCATGATACCTACAGTTGAGTAAGTTTGGGCTGTGGGGTGTGCAGCTATGCCAGGCTCTCTTAGGAATGCTGTGTGTTAATCTCGTTGACGAATGTTGTTACTTGACAGCCCTATCTTTAAGCTCCAATTTGTATATATTGGGCAGATAGTCTCCACTCTGTTTCTCATACCTTCAACCCAGAGTATCTGTTGCTTTGAATGCTTCGTACTTCCCTACCTCATCTCAGATTCTGCATTATCTTCGTGAAAGCTCTGGGGAACTTTTCTTTCTCATTCCAGACTCTCACCTCCAGCATCTCTGTGATTTTAAGTCGTTGGAATACTAGATGCCCAACAGAAGGATGGATTACTAAAAAACACACAGCTGCCTGTAGGAACGTGATGTTAGAATACCACTTCTGCTCTCCCTCTTCTCACAGATACCGACACATGTGCTATTGGGTCACTGTCGTGAGCCACATGGGACATCTCACATGGGAAGCCAGTCTACACTGAAGGGTGCTACCACATCCTCTTCTCCACTCCTTCCCCCTTCTCTTCCTTCTGCCCGGCAGTCACAGAGCCTGGCTTCAGGCTCTTGCTGTGAACCTCTTCCATCCTCAAAAGGTACAAGAAGAGATTGTCTTCAGCTCGATGGGCTCCGATTCTACCGTGACTTCCCATGTTGTCTCTCTCTGGTACTGGACCCTGAACTCTCCTTGGAACTCCTCCCATCCCTTGCTGTTGCCTCTCTGTCTGCCCATGATATTATAACTTAGTATCTGATAGTCTATCTCAGTGTCCTTTTGAACTGTGTGCCCCAACTAAAACCTGACACCGAACCTTGAGTATGTCGCAGGAAGTTCCCCATTTAGGAGCTCAGGAATTCCCTCTTTCCTGGGCTGGGCCCTCAGGCTGCCTCTCTCCCATCTAAGTCACAGCAGGAGCTGGCCTCATCACTGTTGTTTTTAACCAAGTCTCTTTCATTCTGTTTTACCAATAAAGATGCTGGAGTGAAAACCTGCAAGTTCAGAGAGACTAGAGACAGCGCCCAGCTGCTTCTTCCTCTGCTGTCATCCCAGATGAGAGCTTTCTCTTACGCCATCTTAAACAAAAACTCCTCTGACCGGATCTCCCTTCTACTACTTCTACTTCTTCTTCTTCTTCTTCTTCTTCTTCTTCTTCTTCTTCTTCTTCTTCTTCTTCTTCTTCTTCTTCTTCTTCTTCTTCTTCTTCTTCTTCTCTCTCTCTCTCTCTCTCTCTCTCTCTCTCTCTCTCTCTCTCTCTCTCTCCTTCCCTTCCTCTCTTCCTCCCTCTCTCTCCTCCTGACTTCCTCTGTTGCTCTCTATGTTTTTTTTTCTGTTGACTGGTTGCTTGCTCTGCCTCTTGAACTATGGTTGACTTTATTTAATTCTGTGTACAATATTCAAGTAGAAAGCTTTTAAAGGTATACATTAGGGCTGAGCCACACCACAGCCAGAAGCATATTTTTCCAGTAAATAACTCAACCTCAGGGTTCAAAGTGTAATCAAATATCCTGCAACACACCCCAAACTGAATTTCTTTGCTAGAATAGCATGCTCTTTCTATGAGCCAAGATTGTCCAGGGCACGAGTTGAATGTCAGCTATCTCTAAGAGACAGTGAAGTCTTTGATGGCTTTCTTTACTGACTCATGGGGGTCACAGTGATGTCCTGATCACCCTTGTCTTTGTCCTTTCCTTTTTGCTTCTCTCCTTTGTTCTTTTCTTTTTCCATATATATGTAACAAACTTGAGTCCTGTCTGTATCACCATTTTCACAGCCTTTCCAACTCCTTCTTCATGTTCCTGAGTGTGGCTTTTAACTGCCCACCAGAATTTTGGAGAGATGAAAGAACACATGTACCTTTTAGAATACGAAGTGCACTTATGGTCATATTGAGTAGACACAAGACATACCTCTTTTGCATATCTAATGGCTGAAGACTGTGAGATGCTTTGGTATCTCATGGATTCCACAGGCTGGAAAATGGAAAAGCTCGTGCCCTTCCTTTCAGAGCTACTTCTGCCAGAGGCTTCCTTTCCAGCCCATGACAGCATAATGTCTTGTCCTTCCACAACATTTGCCTTTGACTTCAAGGGCCTGATTGAGTCTTGCCCCGTTCCTGTTTTGAATGGGTTACTTGAAGAGGAAAGAGCATGGTACCCCAGGCAGGTGTCTGGAGTGCCTTGCTCATCAGCAGTTCTAAGCAGGTCTCATGTGGGATATTTTCAGTGGGGAGAAAAGAAACCCGCGTTCTCATTTTCTTACCTGCAGTACACTCATTACCTTGGGAGAAAAGCAGCTGTGCTCACAACTGTGCTTGATAAGTGGGTTTTTTTGTTGTTGTTGTCTTTTGTTTTTGTTTTTTCAGTTGGAATAAACTTTTGGGGTCTATTCTTTTGCTTCTTTCAAAATGGCCTGCTGTGTTTTCAAGTATAATAGAGTTGCTGTGTTAAATTCTGGCGTAATTGTGATTAATTGTTCTTCCTGAAGAACAAAGAGATGAAATTCTGGAGATAGTGATGCTTACTGTGCTGTCTCACGGCCTTTCTGTGGTGCAGGCCCATCTCATACTCTTTGTTCTAGTTAGGGAGCTCTTTTTGTCTTTAAATGAGAACGGCAGTTCTGGCCCAAACAAATTTGGTTCATGGTGAACTCAGAGAAAGACTCCAGGCAGCCAGAGGCTCCTCTCGCTGTGTGTTTTTTCTGCCTTCTGTGTGGGTGGACCGTATTAACTAGAAAGCCCAAAGCAGACATCCTTCATCAGACCTGCTGAATGCTGGGCTGTGCCTGGCTATTGCTTGTCACCTCGACTGCCTTTTGTGTGCTGTCGTCTCTGCTTGTCATCTGGTATTAAGCTTTGTGAATAATTAGTTATTGATCATGAATAAGTTATGCCGATCCGTCTTTGTGCTCTCGTTCTTTGGGTCACAAAATAGAACGTAGTTCGTAGAAAAAGAGCCTGTCGTCGTTCATTGTTAATGAATTCTTATTGAAAACAGCAAGGAATGAGGAGGTCTTACTCATGAATTTATTTATTGATACGTTTCTGGATTTCTTCTTCCCATCCCTTCCTCCATTTCAAAGTAGGTCAAATGAGTAACTCTTCTTGGTATATTTGATAAAACCAGGATGGAAAGTTCTGGAGACTTCCTGCTGATGTCTCATTACAGAGAGACGAGTCAAAGGAGTCACTGCACACTGTAAGCATTCGTTAGGCTACGCATAGTTGCTAAGAGAGCAACTTATTATTAAAATGTCATCCATGAGAGGTTCTTTGTAAGGTGTCAAATATTTTAAAGGCTCGTTCACTATGCCTTGTAGTTTTTGAAACAGTTATTGTTAGCCTATAGGTTTATAACTATTGCCTGTTTTATGGATTTAGGTCTTCACTGACATGAAGGTTTTCCCCTAGTGTTTTACTTAGTGTGTACATTTCTTTCTTCATTCTTTTGTTTTCCAACTCTCGGTGTTTCATATTTCAGATATTATTTTCACCTTTCCTAGACTTGTCATTCATAATGTAGGTTGGTCTTGAACTCATGCTGATCCTCTTGTCTCAATCTCTTCAGAGCTAGGATGACAGGCTTGAGCTTCCATGCCCCACTTAAGGTATGTCTTTTTATAAATAGCATGTATGCATTTTTATTTACCAGTCTCACAATTCTTTAAATTTATCATCTTACTTGTTTACATATAAGGTTGTGAGGTTTTAGATTCTATTTCTCACCCTAAATTAAAAACATTAAAAAGCAGATGTTTTCTAAAGTAAATGGTATTTCCTTGACCATAGCATTGGAATGAGGAGGGCAGAGGGTTGTAGTGAAAACACGAGTCATGTTAAAACTGTGGACATCCTTAAAGAGGGCGAGGCGAGGGAATGTTTTGAAGGTACAAGTAACTAAGATTGCCTAGATATTTTGGTATAACTCTCTTTGGCTACAGTAAATATACAGGCGTAACCTCAGTCCAGGGTCGCTGCCTGGATGGATATCTTGGTAGAATTATACAGCTTTGTTACCGTCCCTCACACCTGATGTGTTAGTTTCTGTGGGATGTACATGCTGAGGACATTCCCTTCATAGCCTCCAGCTTTAGGTACTTTGGGGAAATAGGGTCTGCATAGAAACTACATTTTGATTTTGACAACTTTTACACTCTCATTTTAAATAAAGATTTTTCTCCTTAGTGTCCGTTCATCAACAGCCCTGTAGTTTTGATTGTAAATTGTTGCATGCACACTGGTCTCCTGGGTGCTTGTTTGGTCCTATGTCAGAGGCAGAAGTGATTGGTGCCTGGGAATCAGTGTCCTACCCTTTCTGCCACAGGGGAGTCACCTTTTCTGGAGAAGCTCCCCTGGAGTCTGTCGATCAGTTCTGTTTGTTAAGAGAAATCCACATGCGTCGGTTTAAGGGGTATCAAGGATTTATTAAGATATAAAATGGGGGAGATGCACTCACAGATAGAGGATTATGGTAAATCCAGTTGCAGAGTCCTTGGAAAGCTGGGGACTTGTCACTCGCTGCTTCATGCTGCCTGACTCAGTCTTCACCACCCAATAGAGCAGGACCACCCTCTTTCCTTCCATATAAGAGGTCACCACCTCTATCTGGCCAGATAGCCCAAGATCATGAGCCAAATGATTATCCACTATATCCATTCCTCTGTTTTTTTTAGAAATGGTTATCTTTTTAAGCAGTGGGCTTGCAACAAATAAACAAAACAGAGAAGATACAGTAAATATAAAGGCATAGGAAGTTTGAAAATAAAAACGAAGAAGGAAATTCCATTTGCATATAGAATTTGGAAATGGCATGGATCATTAGACTTCTAAGAATTTTTGTAATCCTCAATACAGTCACATCAATAATCAAACATCATTATAAAAATAATCTTTATTCGTGTGACTAGAGTCACAAATCAGATTTAATCACTTTAAGAGCAATACATAAAGGTCTTTAAAACCAAGAGACCGCAGGCTGTCAAGGCAGCTCAGAGGCTACCGCACTTGCTCGTCTTCTGAGGACCCAAGTTCAGTTCCCAGAAAGCACACAACAGTTTACAACCATCTTCAAGTGCAGTTCTGGGGCATCCGATGGTCTCTTCTGGCCTCTGCTGACAGTACACACACGGTTCTCATACATTTATGTAGGCAAAAGATAATCTTTTAAAAAAACGGAGCAGATGTAACAGAGAAAACAGTCATTAAGATTTAGCTTTCTGTGAGTAAAAAACTAATGCAGATGGCAGAAAATTTATCTAGAAAATAAAAAGTCCTTGTACCCTAGGCCAGTTTTTGTAAATTTTGCCAGAAACAGATATACATTTAAAACTAATTTGTTTAAAAAAGAATTGTGTTCAGGCTTTACTGCAGTGTGTAGGTTCAGCTTTGGAAAATATTGTAAATGCTTTATGACCTCGACCACGCACAAATTTCCTTTTGTGAGCTATGCCCTCCCCAGACCTCCAGCTTGCAGACTATGACATGCTCAAGTGTTCACTTTGCCCCTTTCTTTCTCCTCACTTTAGAACAAGGCCCGTTCTACTGCTGAACCCGAGCTTCATGTTTGTAACACAGAATCCTCTTATCTGAACAGAATTCTCTCTTCTCATCCTCACTGAAAATGTCTCTTTCTCCTCACAGTCCCCTTGGTCTCTTCCTTTCCTGCTTCCTGGCTCCACTTTGGCTTTGCTTCCTTTGTTAAATTGATACTTTTTAGCAAACCTCTGAAAATCTCTACGTTTAGACAATTACTGTTTTTCACAATGAAAGAATGAATTTTATGCCCTACAGGTTTTCCTCATCAAAACATGCTTTTCCCCCATGTTATTCTTCCCATATAGAATTACCCATCAGCTTGAATCTGAAACTCTTAGGTAATCATTTTTGTAATGAAGACCAGAGAAATGTACCTCGAATTTTTCCATACTCTGAAAATGTATAAAATGTATATTTTAATAGATACAGTTATGTACTGTGTTGTAATGATTTAAAAAGTCAAGGAAACCTCAATTTATATTTAACTTATTTTTATTATTTTAGCTCACATTGGAATCATATAGTTTCCTTTGTATACTTGATGGCATTTGTAGACTTTAGCTTATGTGGCTAATTTATTTTTAAACTTACCATTTAACATTCAGCTAATTTATTCCTTGATTACATATGAAATTGGAGATGTTACTTATATAGTCTTTATTTTCAGCTCTTAAAGTTAAATAGCTGTGTTTAATGTGCAGGAGGCAATAGATATTACGTTATCTTTTTATTTGTGTATTTATTTTTAGGTTAAAGTTATGGTTTCATTTCAGTATGTAGCAGAGATAATTACAACTTGGCTAAGCCATTAAGTCCAGGCCAAGGTGTGTCCTAATCCTGACAGTCATCTTTATTTTTATTTTGTCAAAAAATTTATGAGAATAGGACAGTCAAGTAGTAATGTAAATTTATTAGTTTGTAAGAAGATAGTTGAATGAAAATTATATTTATGATAGAATGGAACAAGTTAAGGTCACCACCCACTTACATAAGTAAACTTTTAGATTTTTATTTGTAGTTTTATGAAGCCTGAGACCAAATTGTTCAGCCTCAGCAGTTCTCATAGCTTACGGTTTTCAAATAAACCTTCTCTACTTTTATTGTTTTTTTTCCCCTTTTATTTTTCGTTTATCTCAAATGAACTTAGGAGGGAACACTTAGATGTTTTCATTTTGGCTAGAAGTGGGTGAAATAAATTTCCAAAATCCCTTGAATAGCAAGATCATTTTAATGTGAGGGGGAAAGGTGGGTTGAAAATAAAGACAAAAAAGAAGAAATTAGAACAAAAAATTAACCTGATTATTATGTTTATTGTATAGTTGCAGATTAAGAATAATCATAACAGTGTTGACATGAGAATTTTAATCAGGCATGCAATCAAAAGATGTTTTTAGACACACAGAGGCAAGAGAGATTTACCACCAACTTCATAGATGTAATCACAAATTCAGGTATTTTAAAAACAAGGGAGAAACCACCGCTGTAGTTGCTCTTGTTAAAGCCATTCCCCTGGATTGCAGGGTCAGCCAACCCTGGCTAGGTTAGTTCTGCCCTGAGCTGTTGCTGGGACTCAAGGAAAGAAAATTACCTTTATGCAATGTCATCCCCAAGAAAAGTGGCAGCGCCTGGCTGAAGACCCTTCATAGAGTTCCACTTCAAAGACAATTCATGGCTTCATGGAGTACTGCCTTCCTTAGGGGAGGAATCCTTTCCATGAGTAAAATCAGTGGGGTGGCTTAACTAAAAAGTGGGAATCCTGATCTCATGAGTCAGAAAAAGCCATGTTATAGAAATGGAGAATACTACAGGCTCCATATAGACTCTGCTGGAGTTGAATATATAGACTCTGCTGGAGTTGAATCCTCCACAGGGATTATGTTGTTACCATGTGCAACAACTTAAAAGAAAAAAATACTTGACATCCACTCACTCTTCCATTTATGTATGTATGTATTTATATGCATGTATGTATATATCTATCATCTACTAGCTAACATCTGTCTGTTGTATGTATCAGATCCTTCACCTATCATCTATCTCATCTACATATTGTCTTTCTCTTAACTCCTAATCATCTCTCTACCTGTCTCCCTGTTTACCCACCCATCTCTTCATCCATCCTGATATCTCTCTACCTATCTCTCTGTTTATCCAGCCATCAATTCATCCATCCAGGTTAGTTTTTATTCTCAACCTGATACAATCTAGAGTTATCTGAGAAGGAACCTCAGTTGAAGAATTGTCTCTATTAGATTGTCCTGTGGCCATGTCTATGAGTTACTCTCTTGTCAGTTGATCTAGGACAGTGGCTCTCAACCTGTGGGTTGTGACCCCTTTGGAGGTCAAATTGGAGGTCAAATGACCCATTCATGTAATAGTCTAAAACCATCTGTATGTCAGATATTTACATTACGATTCATAACAGAGGAAAATTACAGTTATGAAGACACAATGAAGATGTTGTATGGTTTGAGGTCACCACAGCATGAGGAATTGCATTATGGGATCTCTGCATTGGGAAGGTTGAGAACCACTGGCCTAAGTCCACCCCACTGTGGATGGCACCATTCCCTGGCCAGGTGGTTCTGGGCTATCTCAGAAATGCAGCTGAGTGTAAGGCAGTGAGTGAGCCAGTAAACAGGGGTTATTTCTGCATGAGTTCCTGCCCAGCCTTCTCTCAGTTGAGCCAAATGGACACCTTTCCCCTAAGTTGCTTTCGTCAGTGTTTTCTGACAGCAATGAAGAAGAAACTAGAATACTATTTATATGTTCTAGTTTGTCTATTTATCTTTTCTGTATGTCATAGTTATGAACATATTAGTCATAGTTCTCTATCCATCTATCATCTCTATGTATATATTTATCTGTTTTCATTTATCCCTCTGTTTATCATTTCTCTATATTTTATCTATGTCTCATCCATTGATCTTTCATCTGTCTCTTATATCTATCTCTCCATCCATCCATCCATCCATCCATCCATCCATCCATCCATCCATCCATCCATCCACATCATCTATCTGTATTAATTACTTTATTGTTGCTGTAATAAAACATCATTACCAAAGCAGCCTGTAGCAGAAAGGGTTTATTTGGACTTATGGTTCCAGTGGGTCAGACTCCATAATGTGGAGCATAGGCAGCAAACAGCAGGCATGGTGGCAAGAACAACTTTTCAGCTTAAGTCTTTAAATGCAAGCAGGAATCAGGGTGAGAGAACTGGGAGGGGCCTGTGCCTTTGAAACCTCAAAGCCTATGCCCAGTGACCCACTTCCTATTCTAAGGTCACACCTCTTAAACCCATCAAAGCCTTTGAGGAACATTTTCATTCAAATCACTACATCATTGTGCTCCTTTCTCTCCCTCCCCTATATCTGTTTGTCATCTCTCTAATCTACTTTGTTTTGTTTGACAGAGATGTGTAATGGTCTATATTTGGGGATAGCATTTCCATGGTATTACACATTCCTCAATAGTGTTACACATCCCGCTCTGTGTAATGGTCTTTATTTGGGAATAGCATTTCCATGACATTACACACTCCTCAATAGTGTTACACATCCCGTTCTGTGTAATGGTCTTTATTTGGGAATAGCATTTCCATGGAAATAACTGAACACTGTAGTGGGAGCATGCTGCTGCAGTAGACTGTAGACATATTCGGAGGTGGAGGCAAGAGAGTGATTTTCAAGGTCAATGTCATGGCATGGCATCGGATACTTGAAATGGTAGTTTTTGGCTATGATGATTCATAGCAAGAGTGGCATCAATCTGAGATGAAGGAGGCAGGTGCTGGGCAGAGGCCCTGCATGGTGGTGTTGTGGCTGCTGTGCAGGTGTTGGCTTTCTGGTGATAACACTAGGTAGATATGCATAGGACCCCCCCCCCCGCCTTTTAATAGCTTCCAGGCCTTATTTTAAAAAAAAAAAAACTTTGAAAATCATGTGTATGCATGTGTATCTGTGTCGAAGTAAGTCCATGGGAGTTAGTGCTCAGGGATGGCTGACGAGGCTGCTGGAGTCTCTGGGTCTGGAATTCTAGGCAATTGTGAGGTTTTTTTTTTTTTTTTTTTTTTTTTGGTTTTTCGAGACAGGGTTTCTCTGTGGCTTTGGAGCCTGTCCTGGAACTAGCTCTGTAGACCAGGCTGGTCTCGAACTCACAGAGATCCGCCTGCCTCTGCCTCCCGAGTGCTGGGATTAAAGGCGTGCTTGATCAGGGTGCCAGGACCAGAATTCAGGTCCCCTGCAAGAGCTGTGTCCTCTTAACCACCGAACATCTCCCCTACCATCTTTACTTGTAAGTTTCCACCTCCTCCCAGCCTCCCATTTCCCTCCCCCTCCTCCCACCCTTCTCCCCATCCCCCCACCCTTCTCCCCCGCCCTCTCCAGTCCAAAGAGCAGTCAGGGTTCCCTGCCCTGTGTTAAGTCCTAGGTCCTCCCCCTCTGTCCATATCTAGGAAGGTGAACATCCAAACTGGGTAGGCTCCCACAAAGCCAGCACATTACGTAGGATCTAAACCCCTTGCCATTGTCCTTGGCGTCTCATCAGCTCTCATTGTTCGCCATGTTCAGAGAGTCCAGTTTTATCCCATGCTTTTTCAGTCACAGTCTAGCTGGCCTTGGTGAGCTCCCAATAGATCAGCTCCACTGTCTCAGTGGGTGGGTGCACCCCTCGTGGTCCCGACTTCTTTGCTCTTGTTCTCCCTCCTTCTGCTCCTCATTGGGACCTTGGGAGCTCAGTCCAGTGCTCCAGTGTGGGTCTCTGTCTCTATCTCCATCCATCGCCAGATGAAGGTTCTATGATGATATGCAAGATATTCGTCAGTATTGCTATGGGATAGGGTCATTTCAGGTTCCCTATCCCCAGATGCCCAAGGAATTAACTGGGGACCTCGGCTTGGGCACCTGGGAGCCACTCTAGGTTCAAATCTCTTGCCAACCCTAAGGTGGCTCCCTTAACTAAGAATTGTGCTTCCGTGCTCCCGTATCCAACCTTCCTTTATCCCAATCCTCCTTTTTCTCCAAGTTCCCCCTTCCTCCCCTTCTCCCTTTTCTCTCCCCATCTCCCCTTACCCCCATCCCACCCCACCCCCAAGATCTCAATTTTCTCCCCGGCAACTTTGTCTACTTCCCATAGCCAAGAGGATAACTATATGTTTTTCCTTTGGTTCACCTTCTTACTTAGCTTCTTTAGGATCACCAATTGTAGGCTCCGTGTCCCTTATTTATGGCTAGAAACCAATTATGAGTGAGTACATCCCATATTCATCTTTTTGGGTCTGGGTTACCTCACTCAGGATAGTGTTTTCTATTTCCATCCATTTGCATGCAAAATTCGAGAAGTCATTGTTTTTTACCGCAGCATAGTACTCTAATGTGTAGATATTCCACACTTTCTTCATCCATTCTTCCATTGAAGGGCATCTAGGTTGTTTCCAGGTTCTGGCTATTACAAATAATATTGCTATGAACATAGTTGAACAAATGCTCTTGTCATATGATAGGGCATTTCTTGGGTATATTCCCAGGAGTGGTATTGCTGGGTCCAGGGGTAGGTTGATCCCAAATTTCCTGAGAAACCGAAACACTGATTTCCAAAGTGGCTGCACAAGATTGCATTCCCACCAGCAATGGATGAGGGTACCCCTTCCTCCACAGCCTCTCCAGCAAAGGCTATCATTGGAGTTTTTTATTTTAGCCATTCTGACAGGTGTAAGATGATATCTCAAAGTTGTTTTGATTTGCATTTCCCTGACCACTAAGGAGGTTGAGCATGACCTTAAGTGTCTTTTGGCCATTTGAACTTCCTCTGCTGAGAATTCTCTGTTCAGATCAGTGCCCCATTTTTTTAATTGGGTTAATTAGCATTTTAAAGTCTAGTTTCCTGAGTTCTCTATATATTTTGGAGATCAGACCTTTGTCTGTTGTGGGGTTGGTGAAGATCTTTTCCCAGTCAGTAGGTTGCCTTTTTGTCTTGGTGACAGTGCATTTTCTCTTCTTAAGTAAAGCCACATTCCTCACTTCTTCCTTTCTCCCCTTGCTTTCTTCAATACCAGTTAATGTTTTCTATTTTCCATCTTCTTTTCTGTTCTCTCAACATGTTTAACATCCTTTAGTATTTTTTTCATAACTATCCCAGATGGAAACATGCTTGCTAAGTTTAAAGAATAATTTTTAATTACCATTACCATTCTCTTGGAAGTGGCCAAATCCAGACTAGCAGAACACAGAGACTGCAGGCATTTTTTTTTTGTCCTTGGCATTAATGTCACCATGCACTTTCCTTCCACGTGTATTTTGAGCCTGGCCGCACATTGCTGTTTTGTATAGTCGGCGTTCATTGGTTGTGCTCTATGTATAGAATTGCTTTTCATCTCTCTTTTAACTTCACGCTTCCCTCAGGGGCCGTTTTCCTTCTGTCAGAAGAGTTCCCCTTAGAATTTCCTTTAGAAGAAATCAGCTACAGGCTTTGTGTATATGAAAATGATTTATTTCATGTCTGTGTCTGAAAAATACTTTCATTTGACATAGCCCTCCAGATTGGCACTTTTCTTCCTCCAGGTGTTACTCCATTTTCTTCTGGTTTCCATCATTTCTGGTGAGAAGTCTCTTTTTAGACTCACGGTTATTGTTACATCCTTAAAGATAGAGTAATATGTGTTCTCCCCTCTGGCTGCCCTCGAGGTTTGTCTCTGTGGTTATTTGCATAGGAAACAACCTATGTGGGCTGCATAGGAAAATGTTTCTTTGCATTTACTTTGCATTGAGTATTTGGGGATTGGGTTTGAAGTCTTTGATCACCATTTCAATGACTTCCCTCCCTCCTGATCCTCCCTTTGTGCTGAAGCATCAGTAACCTGTGCCCTAGATCTCTCTGCTGTGCTCCTTCTTCCACACTCCCCTCTGTGTTTTCCTCCTTTGTCTGTGTTCTCAGTATCGTTTTTCTGGGTTGTCTACCATTTCACTATTTTTGTTTCTTGCTGTTCCTAGACTCTAGTTAGCTCATACAGTAAATTCATCATGTTGTTATGTTGTTTAATTAAGACTTTGCATTTTAAAGATCCATTTGGGCCCTGTCATGATCCTCCTTGACTTCTGTTTTTCCCCCACCTTTTATTTTTCTATTCCATCATTTTAATTTTTCTAATACAAAGATATTTTATGCCGGGCGATGGTGGCGCACGCCTTTAATCCCAGCACTCGGGAGGCAGAGGTAGGCGGATCTCTGTGAGTTCGAGACCAGCCTGGTCTACAGAGCTAGTTCCAGGACAGGCTCCAAAGCCACAGAGAAACCCTGTCTCGAAAAACAAAAAAAAACAAAACAAAAAAAAATATTTTATTTTTACTTGTATGACTGCTTGCATGTCTTGCTCTTTGTGTAAGCACATGTATGTGGTACCCACAGTGGCCAAAGAGGGTATTGAATTCCCTGGGGCCTGATGTGAGCTGCCATGTAGGTGCTGGGAACCAAACTTAGGTCCTTTGCGGGAATAGCTGCACTCTAGACCACTGAGCTGTCTCCCTGACCCCCATTTTCTCTAATTTTGATGTTCCCATCAACTGACTACAAGAAATCTGCTGTGGGCCATTTGTCTTTTTTTCCTCTTTGGTTTGGCCATGGCGATGGTCTTTTTTTTTTTTTTTTTTTGAGATTAGTGAGTTCTGTTTGAAAGTTGGACTACACATATTTAAGACTGTGGAAGCCCCATACTGTATGTTGATCTTCCTGAGATGGCTCATCCCATCTTCTAGTCTGAACCTCTTGGTCTTGTTGGAGACTATGCTTGGGCCTCACTGTGCTGTAAGCCTGGTCATTTCTGTTGCTGTGGTAAAAATACTCCAACAAAAGACAACTTAGGGGAGAAAAACTTTGTTTTTCAATTCTAGGCCACAGTCTTATCATTTCTGAGAAGTCAAGGCATGCTTAGCCATAGTCAAGAGCAAAGAGACAAATACACCTTGTTTACTGTCAGCTAGCTTAGCTTTGTCTTATCCAATACTGTTTAGGAGCTCAGGCTGGGGAATGGTGACACCCACAGTGGGCTAAGTCTTCCAATCTCATACCAACTGATCCAGGTAGCCCTGCGTAGACATGCCCACCGGCCAAACTGGTGTAGGTATGTTTTATTAAAACTGTCTTTTCAGATGATCCTAGGTTGGTTTTTAAAACTAGCAAAAGACTACATTTTAGGCTTGGTCAGTTTGGTCGCTTTGTTTCATGAGTTTAAGGTGAGCCATGTGCTTTGTATTCCTGGTGAGCACAGTCTACATTTCATTTCCCAAGGTTTTCCAGTCTTCCCACTCAAGAACCTACTGTGTTTTGTTTTGTTTTTTTATTGTATTTTATTTGTTGTGTTTTTGGAAGTCCCTTTCCTTGATTTTTGAAACCCAAGTTATTTCTTCTGTAGACGGTTATCAGCTCCACTCAGCTTTCTAGAAGTATCTCTTCTAGTGTTTAGTCTCTGATACCATGCAGCACCAGGAACTGGCAAGTGTCCTGAGGTGACAGAAAGTTACAACTTATTTATAAAAAATGGCATGTCTCAACATTCATGGAACCAGCGTAAAAGATCCTCACTGTTCATTTAAAACATAAGTGAAATTCTTGACAATTTCCTGGCTTCCATCACCTTTTAAGTTGACTGCACTTGTGTAGTGAGTGCCATTACTAAAAATAATTTTGAATTTACCATTATAATGTCATATTCAAATTGTTACAGGATCCGGTTATGTTTAGATAATTAAGTCCCTTATATTAGTTCTATAACATCATGACACCTCCCAGGTATTTGCATCAGCACCCACCTTGGTTTCTCTACCACCTGTGAACGTAAGTTCATGACTCTATAATTTTAATTGTTCAGCACATCATTCAGTCAAATCTCTGTTTGGAAACCTTTATTTACAAAACAGGTGCACTGGGTTGCAATTTCCCACTTTATACAGAATTCCTTGCTTTGGAATGGAACTCATTTAAATGTAAGATTACCCCTGGGGTAATTAATTATCACCGAGTTTATGAAATTTTCTATTGTGTACAAGTTTCAGGTGTGGTATATTTTTAATTAGACAGGAAACTCGTTTACATTAATAAAACATCTGAGTTGCTACATTTTAAAATGTAAATGCCACTCGCAGTAACTGCTAATAAATAATTTATAGATGGGACTTCTTTATGATGAGCAGCATACATCAGCATCCGCGGAGCCGCCATACAGGAGCCTTATTGTCCATGTAAGGCGGAACTGAAGATCTTGCCAGTTTTCTGGTCCCCGTTGTCTCTAAAACGGATGCACTGATGCAGGGCCATTTCTCAACATAATTTCGAATTTACTGATATAATGTCATTTTTATTTTCAAATGGCTATGAGCTTGTCACATGTAGACAATTAACTCTCCTTCTGTTAGCTATGTAACATTAGGATTTAGGAATACTAGCATAAGGTTTAAAGAAGTAGCTCTACAATAGAGCACTTGTCTGGAATACGTGAGGCCTGAGATCCATTCACAGTTCCCTACATCAAATAATTAATGAATAATTGAAAGCGGGCACGAAGCATGTCAAGTGAAAATGTGTTTTTCTTTTAAAGCTAAATTGGTCCATCATATCCCCTTCCTTTTCTTTCTTCTGTCTTCTTCTTTCCTTACTTCCCTTTGTATATTTTATGTCTGTTTTGTTTTGTGATGTGTGTCAGGTTACCGGAAACCTATATTGTAACTCAATAGTTGCATACCTTAGTAGTTGTGAATCAGTTCACATTCCCCTTTGGTTGGATGCTGGAGATGGAACCTCATCCTCCCACAGGTCCCCCATCAGCTAGCTGCCTTCATTACTGTGGGTACAGGGTGCAGGGCAGGAGCATCTCCTCAGGTCCCCCACGGTGTCGTGTGTTTCTTGCAGGCTGTATGAGAACAAAGGGGAGGCTGACTTCGTGGAGTCCTTGTTGCAACTGTTCCGGTCCATCAACGACATGATGAGCAGCCTATCAGAGCTCACAGTCAGGGTGAAGGTAGGTGCCATCACGCTCGACCTGGCTCAGGCGGCTTCCCCCTGGGCTGACAGACTCTGACTCATGAGTGCAGTCTTGGTCTGTGTGCAGTAAGCGCTCATCTCCTTTCTCCCCAGGTGACTGAACTATTGCTTATCTCTTTGCTCTGTTCCAGAGGAGTTCTGAATGTACTTTATATAAATAGCGGGAAGTTTATTAAAGTCAATTTAACAGCCAACTTGTCAGGGCATCTGGCACCTGAGACTGTGGGAGGGATGCTGAGGTGGATGGAGCTTTAGTCAGACCTCAGGCTGTGAACAGGGGATGACTCCATTGTTCCTTTTCTCCTTCTTGTCTCCCATTTCTTTTTGTATGTGTTTGCATATGTATAGATGCACATGTAAGGTGTGTGTGTGTGTGAGTGTATGTGCCTGTATATGGAGGCCAGAATTTGACCTTGGTGGTCATTCCTCAAGTATCTTCCACCTTGTTTTTTTTTGTTTGTTTTTATTATTATAATTTTTTATATGAGGTTTCACTGACTGGCCCGGTATTTACTATGTGGACCAGGCTGTCCTTGAACTTTCAGAGGCTTACCTGCCTTTGGCTCCCAGGTTTTAGGATTAAAGGTATTATGTCAAGCCCACTTTTTGTTTTTGAGACAAGGTCTATCACTGAACTTGGAGCTTGGTAAGTAGGCCATCCTGGTTGACCAGTTAGCTTCAGGGATCATCCTTTCTGCGCCTGCTCATCTCTGAGATACTAAGTTTGCATCACTATGCATAGCTTATATCTGTATCCTGACACAAACTCAGCACTTCTTGTCTTGCATAAAGGTGCCTCTAATCATTGAGCCATCTTGCTGGTCCTCCTGGTTTTTATTTTGTTTATAAAATGAGTTTTGTGGGATTGAGTTCATGTCTTTATGCTTGCGAGCAAGCACTTGAGTGGCTGAGCTGTCTCCTTAGCCCCTCTTCACCCATTTAGTTATGATCTTCTTTTATTGTTCTCTTGTCCTTGGGAAGAAGGCTTGGGATTCCTCTAGGATTTACTGGCATGGAAACATCCCAGAGATGGGGTGTAGAGAGGCCCCGGGGAGCTGTCCCAGGCTCCTGCACCCTTGGGCATCTCTGCTGTGTGGACGTTTATGGGCTGATTTCTGACCGAACAAGTTGTGCAGTGTGGAGTTTGCTGCCTGTAATAATCCCAGCAAGGAACAAAAGTAAACCTTCTGAGTGAGTCCTTGTAGCTTGACTCTCCATGCCGAAGCTGCATCTGCTCTTCCTTTGTGTCCTTTGAGTGGATAAATTCAAAGGAGTTCTTTGTCATTCTTGCATTCAGAGTGCTTTGGACGAGTCCTCTCCCGGCTGTAAAGCTTTGCCATGCTGTCTATGATGAGGATACACGTGTTCAGAGTTGTTCCTCGTCACAGTCACCAAGGTGACTCTTCCGGTCAAGCAAGAGTAAAGCTGTGACTTCCCTTCTGCCTCCAAGGTGCTTCCTGGGCAAGCTTTGCAATCCCTTGCCCAGTTTTGACATGAATTTGTCCCAAATTGTTGATCTATGAGGAAAGCTGTGTCCTACATACATTAAAAGTTTTAAGTTAGTTGTTTTGACAATGTGATATTGCCCAAGGCTGTCTTTACCTTCCAGGGTTAAAATTAGCTTTCCACCAATATATTTTACAAAGGAATGCCATGGCATTTGAGGGAAACAGACACACATTGGGCAAGAATAGATAAAAACAGTTTCAGAAAACTTTTGAGATCAGAAATAATTTTAGTTGGCTAAATATATTCTTACGTGATTAAGTTTGATTGGGCTTGACTGGTGTCTGCCTGCTGCTGTGGAAGTCAAGTCATTTGTCAGTGGAACCCGGAAAACTTTCCCTCCGGTGGGTGTTTTATTGTAAGACACGGATGAATTCAGGGACGTTCATGCTTGCTGCAGGCCTTCCATCTGCAAGCTGGAAGCCGAGTTTCTTCATTCACTGATAATTTGGGATTGTATGATCTCGCCACATTTGCTCTTTCAACACTGCTGAATTAAGAGGCCTGGCTCACATACTGTTTTTACTCTTTCTGTTTTGTCATGTTGGAACGGAAACAGCATCATGCGGTATCTTAGGTTGAGAAAATGTTTCTCTTACTGGGGCGTTTTTGAGGATTAAGTAATGTTTCCCAAAGGGCTGCAGGCGGTAGCTGCTTCCATTTGCTGGTGTTGTGGTGCAGGTCATGTGCATGTTTTCATGGTGCCCATGCCTGGAAGCGTGTGTATGTGTGTGCGGTGTCACTGTATGTTGATATGTAATAAACCAGTGTGTGTGGGGTGTGGGCATTGTGTATGTCTGTGTTTCAATACACGTGTGACTATATATGAGTAGGCACGTATGTTTTGCTGTAAGAGTGTGTGAATCGTGGTGTGGTGTTTATTTCTCTGTGTGCATTCATTTTTAGTGCCTTTGCTGTATCTATGAAGCTGGAAATGGTTCATGAAAAATGCCAACCCTGTTCCACATGATGTACTCAGGCGTTTCCTATCCTCTTCCAGTCTCTTTTAGTCTATTCTAGACTAACGTTTTGAGTAGTAAAATTGCTCGCTGGGAGGCTCTGTGTTTCAGCAAGGGCTAATGGATCTCAGCCTGCATTCTTTGGGGCTCTTTCCCAGCTTTCCCGTATAGAATAGTATGAATATATTACCATTGTTCTCTGCACTTTCTCCACTGTCTCTAGAGCCTCAGGCTCCTGCCAGTTGGGTATGTGGCCGGGACTGGAGTGAAGACTAATTGAATTTGAGGCTCCTGCCCTGAGAATGTACACAGGCATGTGAGAGTCTTTCTCCTTCCAGGGACTGTCCTTAGGGAGAAGCCCTCCTGTATGTCCCCTTTGTCACCCTCTCCTGGTGCGATTTCCATCTGGCCTTCCTACAAGGAGCTGCGTTGGAATGGTGCCGTTCTGTAATCAGTTGAACTGGAGTGGCCGCGTGGGTTTTGCCCTCCAAGAGATATGGTATTAATGTCGCTGAGAGAATCCTTTTTGCCTTGCGTCTAATGTCAGATTCTTCCACATGGAAAACTTTTACTGCTGTTTGTCTACCTCCTTTTAAGCTGGCATATCAGGTTCTGTACTGCTTCTCACAAATTTCAAAGTTTATATATAGTTTTATTTTCTCTTTTTTTTTTTTTTTTTGGTTTTTCGAGACAAGGTTTCTCTGTGGTTTTGGAGCCTGTCCTGGAACTAGCTCTTGTAGACCAGGCTGGTCTCGAACTCACAGAGATCCACCTGCCTCTGCCTCCAGAGTGCTGGGATTAAAGGCGTGCGCCCTCCCCCCCCCAAAAAAAAACATGTCTGAATGTGTGTGGAGCGATGACAGCTAACAGCCAGCTGTGGCTGTTTCCACACGAGAGGTCAGGCTTCGCAGAGCTCTGACCTGCCCAGTGCTTCACGCATGGTGACAGCAGAGCCCCTTCACACCTTCCCGCCCAGGCGCCTTCATCCTACAGTGTGCCTTTCCTCGGCACGTGGAACGATCCCACGCAGACACAAATCTGCATGAGGACTCACATGTGTACAGTGTTGTACCTGCGACATTGCTTCTAGGACTCCGCGTGAGACCCGAGATGCTCAGATCCCTTAGAAGAATGAAGTAGCATTTGCAAATAACCTTTGTCCTTCCTCTTCTATAGTCTTTTTATTATTAATTATTATTAACTTAATGTTTTAAGAAAAGGAAAGATTTCTTTGGCCTCATTGTTTGACAGCGCTCAGTTTACATCAAACCTTCTGTTTGTATAGCTTATGTTACCTAATTCAGTATAAATGCCATGTGAACTGTGGTCCTGAATAGGGGAATGATGAGAGGAAAATCTGTATATTTTTAGTTCAGACACATTTCCTCACATCTGGTTTTGGTCAGTGCTTTGTTAAAACCCTCTGATGTAGAACTTAAAAGTGGGCAGGGCTGACAACATGCAACATATGTACTATGTGTTTCTTTTTATACGAAGACTGTTAGGACTTTAATAGCTTCATCATGGATATGCAATATAACCAATAATTTTCTGTCTTCTCCCAGCTCCTCCCCTACCCATGTGTGTGCACACATATGTGATTGCATGCACTTGTGAAGAGGACAGAAGCATAGGTACCCCTTAGAGCACTTGGGTGCTGGGAACTTGAGTCCCCTGTAAATTCAGTATTCCTCCTTGACCACTGAACCATCTTTCTAGCCTGACCCACCGATGTTTTCCACCAGCACATCGTTACCACCTGCTGGTTGTGTTGCAGCTCATTTATTCCACTTCCTCTTTCAGAATACCCTTTTCATTTTCATAAGCAACTCTTTAGGACCTCGGCCGGCCGTCTCTAGTCCTGCTAGAAGCCCAGTATCATCTGGTCTGCTTGGCGCCTGCAGTTTCCTAAGGTCTCACTGTCCTCCCGTAACTGTCCTTTGTGCTGGCAGGACTTGTCCCTCACCTGAGACGTCTGTGCTTTCCATCTGCCTGATGCTGTTCCATCAGATGGCTGTGACTTGGTTTCCTGTGAGCCTAGCCCTGGCCTTGCTTCTACTTCATCCCCAGTGGCGTCGAGTCGGGGGCGATCCACTTAGTCTCTCAGCTCTTACTTTTGTCAGCTTTGTTCCTCTGGTTATTGGCCGTGCTGGGGGAGAAGGAGATTGCTGTGCCGAGGATGCCAGCCAGCGAGGGACCAGACCGTTGTAGACCAGCACGCAGCTTAAGAAAGTCATGTGTTTGCCCAAAGCAAACGACGTCCTCCTTCTTTCCTTTGTTTCCTTCCCTTTGAGGTTGGTAGGGGTCGGCTGTGTGGCAGTGGGCAGTGCAGAGCTGCCATGGACATGGACCCACAGGCCTCTCATATTTCTCAGGTACAGGATGTGATGCTTCTCATGGGGACTTTCCGGGTCATGTCACCGCATCAGGAAAAACACTTCTATAGGAACAGCTGAGTCTGGCAGCCCAGGCGCAGCCAGCCGTGACAGGAAGGGTTACACTTGGATGAGAATCAGCCATAGGCCAGGCCTTCTAGAGAGTAGTGCTGACAAGATGCCAGAGTCCAGAAGGTGAAAGACCTAGTTAACATGGGAGTTGTATTAATTTCCCGCGATCACACACACACAAAAATCTCCTTCAGATGCTGTGACTTGAAACAGCATCAATCCATTCTCTCATGGGCCTGTGGATTGGAAGCCTGGCATCAAAGCACCAGCAGGTTGCTTCCTTCTGTGTCGTCTGGGACAGAATCTGGTAGTCCTCAGCCAGCCTTGGCCCACAGACACATCCATCTGGCTCTAGTCTGCGTTTTCTCATGGGGGTTCTGCTTGTGTGTGTGCATCCTGTGTCCTTTCTTGTCTTCAGTCATGTGGTACCAGTGCCTGCTCTCCTAAAGCCTGACCGCATACCCATTTAATTTTGTCAGACAAGACACTGTTTCTTGTCAGACTTTACTCACAAGTCCTTGGGACTTGCATGTGTCCTTTTGATGCAATCACTTTAATCCACAGCAGCCGTCCGCAGGAATGTGAGCGGCTCCTAGGACAGTGGAAAACACTTGAGAGACTATGGCGAGACTATGGCTTTGGGCTGGGTACCCGTGGTTCACCTGACACACTACCTGTGTAGCAGAACCTTCTCAGATTAGTGTAGACACAAGAGGCCGGGTGAACACAGATTCCAGTCCTAAGTCTGAGGAGATCCTGGCCCAGCTCTCCGGTGACCCTGATGGCCCGGATCATGCCGGCTCTGTAAGTTGAAAGAAGCCAGGCTAATGCTGCCTTCCAGTGATCGTGGGCACTAGTAGGGGCGAATACTGAGGTCCCAGCTGGTGCAGCCTTTCCTCCTGCCTTCACCTGTGCTGCCTGCCTTCCACTTCCCAGCTTTGATTTGACAGGCATGGGGAGACCCTTACCAGTAAAGCCATGTGACGTGTCAGTAAAAACTCAACAGCAGAAAAGAAGGTGGCAGGCACAATATCTTGTGTCCTTCTGGCAAGCGCCCTTTGGTTTAGAATGCTCCCAAGTTCATTACTGTAACTCTCTGTTCTGTGCATCTTCAGAGCCGCCTTCCACAGTCTAGACCAGAAGAGAACGCAGCAGACAGGGCAACCTGGGCCTCTGCTTTCTGCTTAGCTGATTCTCTACCGAACCACAAAGCATTAGCAAGGTTAATCTGGAGCCTCTTGCCAGGTGCACTTCTTTCTCGGCCCCACCTATGCTGCATGCAAGACATTGCTGCAGCAGCCAGCTTTGCAGATGTGCAACGGTAACAGCAGAGACCTGCTGTTCCACCCTCCTTAAGCAAGCCTGCTTTCGCACCGGTCTCCTTCCAGCCTGTGTGAGAGACTCGTTCTAAGGACAGTATCTATCATTTATGCTTTCTTGCATAAACCCAGTCACCTTTCCTTGCTAGAGTAGCCATAATTATAGCCGTAATCACTGTGCACCAGTCTGGGGCATGTGTCTGAGCTGATGTTCATTTGCTCAATCCAATGATTTCTCATTAAATTAATTTTCCTGTTGTCGAATGCAAGGGCTTTGCTTTCGGAATCGTAAGCCTAGAGTGAGCGATTTCATTAGGAGATGGTGCGGACAAAGTCATCTTTTCCTTTAACCTGTGACTGATTTCTCCCCCGCTGATCACCGTGACCCGGCTTGTGTTAGAGGCAAGCCTTTGAGCTGGATCCACAGAATTATGGCCACTTTAACCACCCCACCTACGCTGCCTTTTGTCTGAAGCTCTCTGGGAAGTAGACACTCCTTTGATTTTGAGGCTTCTGCTCAGGAGCCCATGATTTCCAATTGCTTCCATCATGGCCTTCAGGACTTGCTGGCGTTCCTCCCACATTTAATACTGGCTTGTATCCCACCTCCTGCCAACCATGTCATTTAGCTCCTTTGTTCTTCCTCCATTATGGCCAGGATTCCTTCAGTGTCTCTGAGTAGCAGCAGGCCATACAGACCAGCTTATGCTTAGCAAACCATCATTCACTTGTTCAGCTGTTTCTAATGTTTATTTGGGAGTTAAAGAGGTGGCTCAATGGGTACGAGATTTCTGCTGTGTGCCTGACACTGTGCTAGGCCGGGACAGGAATACATTCTGATCTGGTTCCCAGGGCTGCATTTGAGTGACAGGGATGAACCCATTGCCCACCCAGAGTCACACAGCAGGAGATTCTATCAAACTTCACCCTTATTTTCACTTTACGACTTGTAGTAAATTATTTTACGACTTGTAGTAATTTATTTTAAGAAAAAGAAAAGGTTTGAAATGATGGGTGGTATCAGGGGATGGCATACTTTGGAGGACTCTGGAAGAGTGAAAAAAACTATGGGTTGGAGAAATTGAGGTGGAGACAAGCAGCTGCTTGAGGGGGCATCAGTCGCCTTCACAAAGGAGATTTATCCATTCATCTGGTGTGTTCCTGGTGCACCAAGGAAGCCGAGGCAGAATATTTGCAGGTTTGAGAACAGACCCAGGAAAACAGTAAGACCTTTTTTCAGGACAAAAAGAGCAGAAGGCCTTGGAAAATTGTTCAGAGTTTGATGGTTTCCTAGTCATGTGTGAGGCCCTCTTTAACCTCCCCCCATATCAGAAGAAAAAAAAAAACAAAAGAAAACAAATAAATAAGAAAACTCACCAAGCATAGAAAGGAAATGAGAAGATTAAGTCAGAGCTACAGTCAAGCCTAGTTTGGGTTGCATAGTGAGACCCTGTGTAACCCCACCCCCCAAATAAACAAATGATCCATTGGTTATGACTGGCTTGAGTCTATAGTGAAGAATGAGATCCCCAGGATCATGGAGGACTAGGCTGGCATATGTGTCCTGCTCTAGTTTGGTCACCACTGACTTTTCTAAGGGTTATCTTCATGCTGTCTGCAGAAAAGGGCACAGAGGCTGAGAGAGGAATCGAAGAAATCAAACAGGGCTTTCCACCCCAGTCCTGATGACATTTGGAGATGGTGACGTTTCTCTTGTCCACTATAGGCACTTAGCAGCCTTGCTGGCCCATGCCCAGGGACCATCTCTGTCACAATCTCTTAGATGTTATGTATGTTCCCTGGGTTGGTGTTGTCCAGGTAAGACTTCATGAACTGCAAGACTGGTGATGGAGTTTGAGAAGGAGATTAAGGTACTTAGTCTCATACGTAGGTCATGGTGGATCTGTGGTGGAAGGTGGGAGGAGATAAGGGGACTAGTGTCATGTCCTCTTCCAACCATGGGTATAGTTAAAGATGCAGAAGATGCAGTGAAGACTGCAGAACTTCTGGACATCTTGGATGGCTGGTCCTTGGAACTTTACTTATTGAGCCACAGTGTTACCAAGGTTGGACCACTCTGGAATGAAGATTCTGTGCTTGGCTCAGGGTAGCATGCTGGTCTGTGCATATACCTGCCTCTGTCTTGCATGCTGTCTTTGTATTGACTCTTGCCACCTGTAATACAGTACAGTCTTTTGTTGTTGTTGAGGATTTAATTGTTACTGTTCTTTATATATCCGTGCATGGTCAAGTGCATCTGTGAGTGAGGTGCCTGTGGAGGCAAGAAGAGGGCACGGGATCCTCGGAGCTGGTGTTTCTGATCTACATGGGTATTGGCAACCTTAGTTGGGTCTTCTTCAAGAGCAGCAAGTGCTCTTAACTACTGAGCCATCTCCCCAGTCCCAACACAGGATTATCTTTAAGGATTAGTTTCTCTCTCTCTTTTTTTTAAACATTTGGGTTTGCATCTCATGCCTGCTCCTTGTCTGGTATCCTTTTAGCGTGTGTTGATGGTGGCTAGCTGTCAGAGTTCCTGCTGTAATATGGTCATCATTGGATGCCTGGTTATATAATAAGCTGGAGAAGTACCAGATTTCAACTCCCACGTGGTTTAGAAGAATTTTTCTTTTTTGTTGTTGTTGTTGCCTTGATTGGCTGTGCAGTGTGAAATAATCCCAATCCCTTCTATGTGTGCAGCCTCTGAGTGGCCAAAGCCTTCTGATGTGTGTTATCTCTCAGGATCCACCAGTACTTCTATAGTGACTGTGCAAAAATCATTATGTAACAGGCTTCTAAAGTGAGGGAAGAAGAAAGGAATTGTGGTGTGTGTGTGTCTGTGTGTCTGTGTGTATGTGTGTTGTAAGAGCAGGATTGAGGATAGAAGCAGTTCTAGCCTCACAGCTACTGGCTCTTGCCTGGGATCTTATATGCATAGGTCTCTTGGGATGCTAGATCACAGAAAGATGATGTAATGCACAAGTCCTAGGGTTGCTCAGGTCTCCTGGGATGCTAGATCACAGGAAAATAATGGGACACACAGGTCCCAGGGATGCTCAGGCCTCCTGGGATGCTAGATCACAGGGAGTCAATGGGATGTGCAGGTTCCAGGGATGCACAGATCACAGGGAGATGATAGGATGCACACCCCAGGGATGCTCAGGTCTCCTAGGATGCTAGATCACAGGGAGACGATGGAATGCACATGTTCCAGGGATCCGCAGGTCTTCTGGGATGCTAGACCACATGGAGATGATGGGATGCACAGGTTTCCTGGGATGCAGGTCACAGGGAGATGCTATGGTGGATATACCTAACTAGCAGAGCTGAAGTTTCCAGTCCTAAGAGAGCTGATATATCACTCAGAGAAGCACATTCAACAATGCAGTCCCTCTAGGTATTGATCAACTGTATGTGTATTTATGCTTCTAGGGTATGGAGACATATTTTGATTGCTCATTGAACATATCTTAAATAAGATCTAAATAAAAGAAAAACATTTTGTGTATAGATCAGATACCACTAATATGCCAATTTTTAGATTCAGTGCAGCTCTAATCATTACTTTAGGGTTACAGTGTCATTATTGACAGCATGGTTCTGAAATTTATATGAGAAAGTAAAAGATCAGAATACCTGATAGGATGTTCTGCAAGGAGAAAAGCTCTGGGCGACTGACTTGAGCCAAGTGTCACAGTAAAGCTACTGTAATCTCATTGCTCAGACTGAACTCAGATTTACTGCAGAAAGCTGGATGGATATGTGTTGCTTCAGATAGCTGGATCCCAGGGTCTTAGGCCCGAGTATGTCTGTGGTTAAAAGTTACACCTCTACTTGGTGCAGCAGCTGCCTCTCCACTTGGGTGAGAAGTGGCCACCAGTGGGCAGAAGGTTCCATTCTTCGTCTTATTAAGGATCCTGATAGTCATACAGTGATTGTGCCTTTAAGAGAATGTCAGTCTTTATAAAGAACCTCTTTCTGGGCTGGGGAGATGGCTCGGGATGTGTAGCAGCCCAGATTTTTGTCCCCAGAACCCATGTGAAAAAGCTGGGAGTGCACAGTTGTTGTGCTGGTACGGAGAGCTAGAGCCAGAAAAATCTCTGGGCCTCACTGGTCAGCCAGCCTTGCCTACTTGATGAATTTCCAGGAAACTGAAAATGAGAGACCTTGTCTCAAAAAATAGAGAGGATTAATGGTGCGTGATGTGTGATACCCAGGGTTGTGCTCTGGGCGCCATACACTCACATACAAGTACAGATGCAGACTTGTGTGCACTCACACCCCTAGAACTCTGGAGCCTCTTTCTGTAGTTGATGTTGGGGTGATGGTGAGGTGTGTTGTCCTGGGAAAGAAGAGACCACGAGGATGAACCAGAAATAATGGAGGGAGTGAAGAGGGGACAGATTTGGGGATAGGCCAGTGCAGCTGAAAGCATTGCAAACCTGTGACTTGGTGAGATGGGTTCT
This sequence comes from Microtus pennsylvanicus, assembly GCF_037038515.1. Lineage (NCBI taxonomy): Eukaryota > Metazoa > Chordata > Mammalia > Rodentia > Cricetidae > Microtus > Microtus pennsylvanicus. Next base: position 76,216,634 of record NC_134583.1, read on the forward strand.
GCAGCTGGTTTGGTCTGACTGCTGGGCTAATGCAAAGGGTCATTAAAGCCTGCGCTGAGGCCTGGTTCTCACCCAGCATGCCAGTTAGCCCATGCGTAGGACCAAGAGGCACGGGACCCCTACACCTTCCCAGGTAGAGTTTATATTGTGGTAGAATAGTGTGAGGAAGTGAGGGGAAAGACACACTTGATCTGTGAGCTTCAGATGCTCATGGGCTCCGTTGGAGTGGGCGTTTATAAAATAATAAGATGTCTTACAGTGTGGTGATCGAGTAAGCCATCTTTGTCTGTGCAGTGTTGAGGCTACACGCGAGGTTCAGCTGCATTTCTTTCTGCACTGCTCAAAGTGTTATGCCGGTGAGTCAGAAAGTGAGAAGTCATGTCCTGGAGGCTTTTAGGTATTTACTCAGGGGTACAGGGGTCCCAGATGGGAGGACCAGACCCCAATTTCCTGTTCTTCACTGTGTTGCTTTTTCCATGAGATCACTCCAATCCGATGTTAAATGACTGTGCCGGATTTCCTCAGAATTTGAGCCACTCAGCATCATCCCTCTGATGAGAAGATCAGCTGTGTAATTCTCTGTGAACTGTGGACATGACACCTTAATAATTCAAGGAGAATGATTTTTCCCTTGGGAAATCGTAGACACTCAGTATGGTGCGTCGGATTAGGAGAGAGGCAGACACAGAGTAAGCGGGCTGTAAAAGAAAGGTCTCGTTAAAACAAAACAGACCTTCTTACTTGCACACCCTTTAAATTTATCCATGCATTCTTAGAGATTCTCTACCTGTGTGTGTGTGTGTGTGTTGTGTGTGTGTGTGTGTGTGTGTGTGTAGGTAGGTAGGTAGGTAGGTAGGTAGGTATAGGTCAGAAGCCACAATCCTGTGCATTTCTCACATACCATCCACTTCATTTTTTGACACAGGGTTTCTCTATAGCCTGGGACTTATCAAGTAGGCTGACTGAATGGCCAGTGAGCCCCAGGGATGCGCCGGTCTCTAGGTCCCCAGTGCTGACATTACAAGAGTAGGTCACTCAGCCTTTTTTTTTTTTTAAATGGATGAAATTTGGGTCTATGAGCACAAAAGTGACTGAACCAGCTCCCAGCTGTTCACCCCTTTTAAAAGGCCTCTTCTGTCTCTGGAAATGATTAAGCAAGGACAGCATTCCATATCATTTGATTGGGTACAACAACACTATAAGCAACTAAGAGGGAACTTTTCTTACAATTGTGAGAAATACTCATTTTGTCCTCCAACATTTTCCATGGTTACCCCTGAAGATCAAAGGCTGAGATACTGTGTGTTAGTCGGTTTTCCATCACGGGCTTATGTTGGCTGATGGTTTCTGAGGCTCACGGCTGGAACGGGTTGACCCTGTTGCTTTGGATCTGCGCCATGTCACCTGCCTCTGTCATGACTGGTTGCCTCACTACAGGCATGGGTTCCACAATACCTTAGATCCCTTTGCTGGTTTACACCTCTTCAAGGCTCCACTTCCTCCCTACCTCCCTGGTGTGGTTCACTGAGGAACAAGCTTTTAACTACGTGGACCCCTGGGGCACATTTACAACCCAAAGCGTAGTGTATCTGAGGAAGTCAGTGGACACTGGTTCCTTTTATTGCTTTCCTTTTAAATAATTCATATTAAAGTGGAGAGAGATAGTATTTCAGTTTCCCCTTTCTCAGGCCTGTCCTCATGTGATAACTTTCTAGGTTGGCTATGGTTCTCCGTCCAGATGCTTCTCCTCCTTTGGTGAACTGCGCACCCACCCCTTTGGCAGGTCTCTGCTAGTTTTCATGGCTTGCCTTGTCCCTCTTACTTCCTGTTTCCGTTTTTGCTATGTCCATTAGTGGGACTCAGGAACACACCCATCAGTTCCCCTTATCTGATTATCTTACTGAAATTCTCCCTTGGAGTTTTTCAGTCTGTGGGTGTCCAGCCCTTCCCTTGCATGCTGTACCTCTAGGTGTGCTGTGGGTAGCAGAGGGCTCTGGGTGAATGTGGGTTGGGGATGGGTAGGCTTTGTGTTTCAATGTCATCAGCGGATGTATTATGGACTCTCAGCCGCCCCAACCCAGATGGCAGGAGAACTATCTTCAGGAAAGACTCTGTGCCTTGGTTACTTCCTGAGGATTGGGGAATAATAAAGTGCTGTCGAATACACAAGCCCATGTGTGAGTCAGAGGTTGCAGCCAGCCTCGGGTAGGATCGTTTATGAATGAGGCTTAGATGAGCCCAGTGCAAACACATGGTCCTAGCTCATCTCTTCTCTGCTTCCCCACACTGTGTTGGGGGACCTTGCCGTGTGGATAGGTAATATCTTGTTTTTACCACAGAGAAACTCCAAAGTTGGATTAAATTAGTGTCTAACAAATAGCGGATGAATAGAGAAATCCTTAAACAGCAATTGTCGCTGAAAACCAGAATGCTGAGCAAAGATACATTAAGAAAGCACAAAGAATGTAAGGAAACCTTGGACTTCAAGGTCAAAGGCAGGATGTGTGGGTTGCATCTCTACAACATTCTAGTTTCTGCCACTATACTTAGCTCCTCCAAAATATTTTTCCCCACTATCCTCTGAAGCATTTATCTAATTATTCTTTATCAATAAAAACTCAGTAGTCAGATATCGTGGTAAAAACCTGAAGGATCAGAGAAGTGGAGCAGAAGCCACCAGTGACTTCCTCTCTCTTATTCCTTAATCTCAAAAGGGCCAATACCCTTTCTAAAACCCACCCTACTACTTCCTATGCCTCTCCATCTGTTCTCAGTCCTCCAAAACCTCTGTGGTTAATTTTGGTCAGCTAGTAGTTAGCTCAGCCCTCTGATTTAAAGCAGACTGTATTGGCAGTCTCGGCGGTGTCAGAGTGATTGGAATATCCCACAGCATCCCTCTTTTCCTCTCCCACCCCACGGTGGATCAGTCTGATGAGCCTGCGCCATCACGCCAGTGTTCATTTCCACACCTCATTTGCCCACCGCTATAGAGTCAGCCTCCTCTCCTACCCCAGGGTTTGGCCTTCCTCTTTCCTACATGGTGGGTTCTCTTCTAAATGTTCCTTTTTGGAAGTAGAATGTATGAATGCCTCCAGAGCTTTCCTCCTACTCTCGTGCCTGGCTGAAGTTACATTTCAGTCTACAGACCTCCATGGGTAAAGGCAGACAGAGGCTGGAGCCTGTGTTTCAACACGGTTAGGGCTATACTCTCAGGGGCATGGCCATTAGATGGTTCTTAAATGAGACAGTCGTGGGGCTGGAGAGATGGTTCAGTAGCTGAGAAGGCTTGCTGCTCTTGTGGACAACCTAGGCTTGGCTCCCAGCACCCACTGGCTCACAGTTGTCTATAACTCCAGTTCCAGAGGATGTTGATGTTGACACCCTCTTCTGGCCTCCATAGGTACCAGGCACACATTTGTCACACACACACACACACACACACACACACACACACACACACACACACACACGTATATCCATACACAAATATCCATACACATAAACTAAAACAATTAATACATTTCTAAGAAAAGAAGGGAAGCCATGATAATTTCACTGTGCTCAGGCTTGACTGACTTGGTGGTTGTTCTTTAAGTAAGCCTTCCATTCTGTTTCCGACATTGGCCTCTCCCTGGCTGCTTATGTAATGGCTAGCATTTTAATGTACACCTACTTTTAGCATGTGGCCAGACATAATGTGCCCTGGATTACTTTCCTTTATAGTCTATTAAGTGCTCATTTGGTGCCAACTCTGTCCTCGTACTGGCCAGAGGCCGAAAGTAACAGACAGTGAAAGATGGACTGCCCTGTCTTCAGGAGAGGAAGCCAGGCGTTTGACCCTTAGGGCACGTAACAGGTGAGGTGGTATGTCATTGCATCATTATCTGTCAGGAAGAGAGACAATGGGCCAGACGGGTCCAGAGTGCAGAAGGGCCTGACGCCCCCATCAAGGGCTTGGTTACAAAAGCTCACACTATTGGCTCTGAGCTTTGAGGCTGGGAATTGAGATGGTCTACTATTTCAAAGGAGAGATGGACAGGAGGATAGGGGAGGAAGGAGGAGAAAGGGATGGTGTGGATGCCTTGTTTATAGGGTACAGGGATGCTGGCTGCAATGAAAGGTAGGATTGGAGATAATGCATGTGGAAGCCCCCCCCCCATCCTGCACTGATGCTGAGAAGGGGGAGAAGGGAATAATGTGTGCTCTGATGATCTGATGGTCGTGCATGAGAGCCCCAAGCTAACATACTGAAAACTGATATATAAGTTTATTTTTTAATTACACTTTTAGAAAAGGTTAAGATTTCCCATGGTGGAGATAGGGGGATGGGATTAGGGGTGTCTCAGCATGAAAATTATATGAGATCTTGAAAATTTTATCTTATAGACTTCATTACTAGTTCTTTTATTTTTACCATGGGATAACTTTCTTCATTTATATATTTAAATAAAATATGTCTTTAATTGAAAAAGCATTTTCCTGGAACCTTGCCTGTCCCCTTTTAGAGTTTTGTGGCTTTTCCTGGGAGCCTTTTTGTAGGGTGCATATCTCTCATTCCCCACTGGACCACTGGTGTCCCATCCCGGGATCTGCTTTGGGAGTTTGTGGACTGATCTGTTCCCCATTCAAGTTTCCTCTACCAGCTAGAAAGCAGAAAAAAGCTACCATGGCCTCCTTGGTATCAAATGCACTTGTAGAAAATGTCGTCATTTTCCAATGTGTTGGTTGTCTTGGATGGAGGACACAACATGTCACATCCCGCCATCGGGCTCTGGACATCATAGCTGCCCTTCACTCCCTGGACGCACAGCTTCTGAGCTGACCCATGCTTCTTACTGAGCCACCTCTGGACCTTCTTTGCTGCTGGTTCTGTGGTAGGGGCAGTAAGCATTTGTTGAAAGAATGTTGGGCAGGTCCTTTCCTCCCTAGGACATGGTCTGTAAGGTGAAAGAAGCTGTGTTTGGAGGCTGTGAGGAATGAGACAGAACCCTGTGAATAGTAATGAGTTTTAGGGTTGTGTTTGATTCCTGGGCCTGCTGTGGACTGGCATTGCATGAAATTCCATTTCAGCCTTTTGCTCGCAGTTTTTCTATACTTTAGGACAACATATTGTGAGTGACACGAAACTGCTTTTAGATTCCACAGTCTGATGACCTGTCTTGATATTTAATACATTCAATCCTTTTGAAATAATCCCTCAATCAAAAAAAAATAGAGAGAAACAGATGAATCTTAAATTGAGTTGTAATTTCTAGGACCCGAAACACATAGTTCTGAAGAGGCCAGCTCAATCGGCTTTCAGAAATGCTTTTGCCATGAATCCAGACCCCACCAGGGGAGAGGACATCTCTGTTGCTGGCTGCTCTGTGTCTGCTGTGCCCACTGTAGGTGAAGTGGCATTTCTTTATATTTTCCCAGAATTGAAGGCCCTAAGTTCCGTCGGCACCAGCAGTTCTGCTTCCTGTGGAAGTAAGCTGTGCACGCTACTGAATTTTCTTGTTTCTGTTTGTAAAACACCAGAAAATGTTTAAACTGTGTCCCGAGGTTCCATCTGCTGCACTTACTCCTTGTGACATGCTAGAAACAAAGGGGTCACCTCTAAGGTCACTTTTGAGCATCAGAAGAAACCCTGCAAGGTCACCAAGGGACACAGTGCCATCCTTTACTTGCATTGGGAGCTAATTTCTCATAAGTATACATAGAATCAAATCTTTTAAATTACGTGTTTGTGTGCTTGTGTGTGTGTGTGTGTGTGTGCGCGCGCGTGCACACTCGCATGTGCACATGCACATCCCCTAGAACTAGAGCTGTAGGTAATTGTGAGCTGCCATGTAGGTGCTGGGAACTGAACTTGGGTCCTTAGCAAGAGCATTTCTAGCTGTTGCTCCATCTCTCCAGCCCCATAGAGACGGATTCTTTATTTTTCTTTTTGAAACCTGTGGAGCCTGCAATCAGGAATTGCCCTTTGGAAGTGTTAGTCTTTGTATTTTAAAGGAACAGTCGCTCCCAAATTAGCATTCCAGGTTGTGTAATATTTAACATCTTTTCTCTGCTCAGTTTTTAAAAGCTATGTTAAGTTCAGTAGAGCAGTCTCATTTACACTCCACTTATTCATAATTTGAGATAATTAATGTAGTGGTTGAGCTGCCATTCACCTCTTCCAGCTTCAGAAAGCAGGGCTCTGCCAGTCAACTGTGTATCCTAAGCAGATTAAGTTACTCTTGGCATGCTTACACCTTCTAAGGGGAAGAGATCTTTTCACACTCTGCAGGGGATCGGAGTCCTTCTTGACTCTTACTTCACCAGATGGCCAACAAGGGCTTCAGAAATAGTGAGCTAAGGTCCCCTCGAGCTCAGAAAGCCTGAGATCTTGCCAGTATCGTGCTAAGCTGGGGCGTTCATTTCCTTTAAAAGCTCGTATGAAATAGCATTTCTCTTGGAAATCTGTTGTTCTTCTCGCATTTCACCAAAGCCTTCCCCCACCCCACACGGGTCCCAGGGTCTGATTGATGTTGGCTTTTGTGCTACAATAGCTATTTCATAACCAGTGTCCCTGAGGGGTTCTTCACTGCAGCTGCTTTACCTGGAGCTGTTGGGGTGGGGGAGGGATCCCCATTTAAGGGGACTTTTCTGGCATTTCAGACTCAGGATGCTGCTCATAGCTTGAACATGCCCTGAGGTAGCAGACCCTAAGAGTGAACTTCAATTTCTGTTTCACAGCTTACCCTGAGTCTGGTCCTAACCGGCCTGGGTTGAATGTGAGGCTGTTCAGAATCAGGGCCATTTATTCTGTGCTTGAGTTTGGACTTTCCTTTTCAATAATTTAGTATTTAAAAAATGACACCTTTGGTCTTTTGTTCTTTACCAGGGAAGGGTCCAGGGAACCAGCCTGCAATTTGCCTCTCTGCTCTCTGCCCTTCTAGTGTGTACTCATTAGCTTGCGATTGTTTCTCTAACCTTCTCCCAGCCTGGTGTGATCTCACAGGCCACCTTTTGTGACCCTCCAAGGTAGTTAAATGAGGTTTCGCTTTCTCTATGAATTAAATATGTCATGTGGATTTGAAATGTTCCCAAACTCGCCCTGCTATATTCTGGCAAAAATAAATACTATTTTTCAGAGTTCCAGCCCTATTGATCAAAACCCATGTCTCTTTTTCTTAGGCTAGGAAATGGTTTTATCAGGCAAACAGTGGTTATTCCATGCTCCCCTTTTGGTAGAACAACCGCTGCTGGCAGTTTTGCGGTCATGGTCCTTAAGGCAGAGGAAATGATGTGTTGTTATATGACTTCTAACCTAGAGGAGCAGCATGCTGCTTTTGTCTTCCCTGTCCCTTTCTGTCTCTTCCTCACAGCCTCTGGGACTATAGAACAGAAGTAGCCAAGATGGAGTATGGAATGGGGGACGTCCCAGGCAATCTCTGAGTTCCCCTGCCCTGCCTTGGACTAACTGACCTACAGCCTCTTATGAACCCCTTTGAAAATCCCCTTCCTGGGAGACAGCTTACATTTGGAAACAGCAGCGGTGTTGTCTGCAGTGTCAGAAGCACTTTGGGAATGTGAGCATACTGCAGTCTTCATTCCGACCAAGAGTCAATGGTGCTTAGCTGTGTGCTGCCTCCTCCTGGGAAGAGGAGGAGCAGGACCCTCCCCTGAGTGAAGCACCATGCTGGCTGTAAAGGATGGTCTGAGTGAGTGCTGTCTATGCCTAGAGCAAAGTGCTGTCTATGCCTGGGAGAAGTGGCAGAGTGTCTGGCAAGAGTGGAAGGAGCTAGAACCTTCCCCTTGGCCTGTGTTCTCTGTCTGTTACCCTCCTTGATCTACTCCCTGTAGTCCTCCCTCCCTCATCCTGTGCTCCCGTCTCAGCAAGGGCCTGGTTGCTTGTTTCCCCTTACTGTGCTTTACCAGTCTGAGCCTTCGCATTCACACATCGGGGACCCTAGAACTCCGGTCCCCTCATCTGTCCCAGTTGACCTGCTTACCAGTCTGTCAGCCTTTCCTACCTAGCACAGAATTCCCTTGTTGCTACCTATTGGTCCTAAAATACCGTCCTTCATGCTAAGTCCCTCACTCCCAGAGTCCTCAGCAAGGAACTCTTCCAATAAACCATACAGAGGAGATGTGTTGGGGCTGTCATTTGAATGTCACTTTGTATGTCCGAGCTCTTGGCCATTGAGCCACTTTGGCTGGTTGTAAAAATGTATCACCCACCATGAACATCTAAACGAGGGGTCAGAAGATGACTCTGGTATTGTCCCTCCCGTGGCATCCATGAAATGTTAGATGGGATAATGTCACATTCCAGGTCACTTCCTGGCTGGCTCCTTACATACTTCATCTTTGGGAGCCTTGGTGACAGTGGCACTGGAGTTGTTAGTGCTAACAAGCTAGACTCAGCCAGTCATCTTCAGTGGGCTAATTAAAAGGGATAAACCATAGCGAACAGCAGAAAAAGGAGATTTATTAAATGTGGCCACACTGGGAGGAGGAACAAAGAGACCCAGCACAAGTACAGCTTTGACAATGCCTTTTAAATTGAATAGACAGCAAGGGGTGTGCAGAACTAAGCAGTCCTGGTCAAGGTGTGATCCTGCCCATTGTATAGTCTCTGCTGTCAAGTGGTCTGCCAAGTTGTCACAACTGTGTGAAATCGCATTCTTGGAGACAAGTTTCCCCGCTGATTGGCATCGAGTTTCACTTATTTCTCTTCCCCAACATGAGATTCCTGGGGAAATTCCAGCCTCTTAGGTCCATTATTTCAACAGTCTGACAGCTAAAGGGAAAGACGAAATGTCTCCTTAGACTATCTGCATCCACACCAGGATAGTCACAGCACATTCTGATTCGGGGGTCCTCATCTAGTCCTGCCTCCTGTATTGTTTGCTCCTGACCTGCCCACTTTGATCTGAGAAACCCTTTGGGCTATTAAAATAGGAGTTAATCGTATAAGAAACTCACTAACTCAACTTCATAGCGAAGACGTGCGCTTCCTGTTGATAGATAATAAAACAGAGTGCAATAATTTGAATTCCGTATAATGGATGTGATTAGAAATGATTTCCCTATTTACTCATATAAAAGGCTAAATGGAGGATGATTAGTGAGTTCTGTTTAATGTTTTTTCCTAAGGTGATTTCTTAATCTCCCAAACAAATTCCTATGATGGAGAGAAGAAAAAGAAAAACCCATTAAAAGTTACTTTAAACCCTTAAGAAGCTGTTTAAGGCTTTAGAGATGAGTAATCTTTCTGTCCCTTTAGTAGATTATGGCTCTGGAGAGAAAACAAATCCTAGCCAAGAGCTATGCTGTGTATGTTAACCCAGGGTCAGCATCTGCAGGCACGGCTCTGACCACAGTATTGTGCTCCCGACACTGATCCTAAACACAGTGGTGGGCTTTTACATTAGAAATAGCTGTAATTTTCCATATTTGACTATGTTACTCCTGAAAATTAGTATTTATAATTAATGTGTCTAAATCCTTCCAGATCCCGTTATTTAATATTGTTCTATAATTTGATGATTAAATAATGCTACTTAGAAATCCTTTATCCTTAAATCCTTCACCAATAATCTCTTTTCCATAATTGTGGGTATCTCATGACTTAAATTTAATTAATCCATTGTTGGTGAGAAATTGCTACACATTACAATTAAGAAGATAATATATAAAGCCACAGTGAAATACATGTGTATTCTTTCCTGGGCTTGGGCTTCTTAGGCCTCCAGACATCATATTTTATTTATCTCTGGCCATCGTTTTCTTAAGTAATGACATCTGGTTCAAAGACCCTTTGTCACATTGAACCATGAATTAAGTGTGGTTAGATTATAGAAGATTTGTCTCTAGATGAGTGGAATTGTGTTGGGTCCTTCCTCACAGTGTCTGGACACTGACCAGGTAGCCTACATGGAAAAATACCAAGTGGGTAATGCTTCCATTTCTAGCATCTGTTGTTTTCTGTGTTGGGTGCTAGTGGAATCCAGCAGAGAAGTGATCAGAGCAGTAAGACGCCATTCCTTCCCAGGAGTTAAAATGAGAAACTGTGTGTTCTGGGACCAGAGCTCAAACTTTCCTGTGGTTTTGGCACACAGGAACATTCTCTCTCATGATACTCTGCCTGTCGGGCAGGGGTCACAGAGTCCAGGGAAGGTGAGAAAAGGATGGGGTTGGATGAAGGATGGGGTCTCCGCTGATGGCTGATCAGAGAGACTCCAGCTCCAGAAGACTTGGACAGGTCAGAGAGAGAGATGGTACTGGCTCCTGGCAGCTGCTGATGTTTCAAGACCACCTTAGCTAGACTGGTCTTCGGTGGAAGAGGAGGGAGTTTATCTCTTGCTGGCAGGTTTGCTGCACTGTAATCTTCTCTCTCTGCCTTTTACCTCTTGACTGAAAAATGTTCAACTTTCTTCTCTCCTGTCTTCCTGTTCCTCCCCTCCTCCCTCCCCTCCCTCCTATCCCTCCTTCCCTTCTTTCTTTCTGAGACAGAACCTCCCTATGTAGCTCTGACTGTACTGTAACTTGGTATGTAGACCAGGCTGACCTGGAACTTACAAAGATCCTCCTGCCTCTGGCTCCAAAGTGCAAGTGCTGGAACTAAAGGTGAGCACCACCATGCTTGGCCCCCTGTCTTCTTAAAGCAGGTGTTTTACTCCTTCCTCTCATCTGGTCTCTGCAACGGTAGGGACACTTTGAATTTACAGTGTTTGAAGGGCAAGGAGTGGGCGGATTAATAATCCTTCTCATCTTTTGTCCCATTTTATTGTGTTGCTTTCTTGACCTTCTTTTGCCCATAGACAGTAAGTGTTCATGAGCTACCCAGTAAATATCAAGAATCAAATTATCATCTGACAAAAATGTTACATTACTAGATCGCTCTGCATCCCCCTGCCTGGGCCAGGCAGTCTTGCTGCCGTAACCTTCTTTCATAGGGCAAGGGTTGGATGGGAACGGTACAAAGCTGATTTCGTGTTTAAGTCAGGACAAAGAGGCATAGTTTACCATATCTTTCATAGAAAGACAATGCAAGTCAACTCTGACTAATGGCACTATCATTTCATTTAAGATCTTAAAGCACGAGGATCCAGTCTCTTACTAGGGAACAGATCTAAAATTTAAAGCATTAGTCTGCTGTAAAATTGCATTCTTCTTTTTGTTTTTTTGTTTATGGTTTTTATTGAGCTATATATTTTTATCCACTCCCCTCCCTTCCTCTCTCCTCCCCTTTGACCTTGCGTTCTTCATATATCAACTCCATCTTCAGGTGGGCATGGTATGATAGAGCACCCAAGGATGCATGAAGGCATTCAGGATGCTGGAGTTCAGAATTCTCCCAACTTGTGACTTCTTTTCCAGTCCCTGATCTTCTCCTTTAGATTATTTTAAACGGTTGAAAAAGCCTCTTTTTGCATGTGTTTTTGCTAGTACATGCATTTACATGCATTCATTCAACAGATAGTTCCCAGGATCTGATGGAGAGCAGATGTTTTGGGGATGCTGGGGAGGCAGAAGGGTAATAGAATCATGTATGGGGAGTGGTGAGGCAAGGAGATGCATCAAAAGGATGCCTTCTCTTCCCCCACTGGCTTACCCCAGACCTCGGCAGGTCTGTACTACAGGAGATGGCTCTCCAGGTCTTATGAGCCCGATCTGGAAAAGCCCTTTGATGTCAAAGGAGACCCAACTTGGTCTTCATTATGTAACTCCCGTATCAACAGACCCCCTGGAATTCCCTCAGTTAGTAGCTAGAGGTTCCCTGCAGTTCTTGGAGTCATCCAAACATTTTTCTCTATATTACCTTAAAGCAACAACAAACTAGAGAAACGTATTTGCCGAACACTCCATGTTGATTTGGCATGATTTGAGAAGTTACCTGGCAAAATCAATAAAAAAAGGAGCCAGGAAATGTAATGTATACTTGGCATTTTCCTGCTGGCTTGCCCACAATTGTTGGATGTCATTTTAAATAAGCCTTTTAAAGGTCACATTAAAAATAGAATAATTGGCTATGTTGTACAGCTCATGAAAGATCATGAGTACGTTAACTAAGTGACAAATTTTCAAACAACCACTCTTAATTCTATAAAAATAGGTATCAGTGGCTTTGGTTAAATTGTCCCATTGTTCTTAAAAAGTGTGAGGGCATAAGCACTCTAAATTGGTGTAAAAATGATGACCAGAGAGATATTGGTTATAATGAAGTACTGATGTCTAAAAATTCTGACATACTAGAACAAACACAGAGAGTTCCAGCCAGACAATATGCAGTCTCCGGCCTTGGAATACTCCGCCCTGAAAGGGGTGTCTGTCAAATTTTGCATGGGCTCAGGGAACCCTGTGGAAGAGGAGGCAGAAAGAATGTCACAGCCAAAGAAGATGGTGGGCGCCAAGGAAACAGGCCTTTCTAATCACAACAGCATGGATGCACACATGAGCTCACAGAGACTGAGGTAGCGTATTCAGGGCATGCCGGAGTCTACTCCAGATGCGGTTCTAGAGCTGGGAGGACAAGTGGACACCATCTCCATCCCTCACACTGAAGCTATCTACAACTGATAACCACTTGGAAATGAAAAATTAGTGTTCTCTAAGGGAGTCGTGCTGAGAAAACAAACTAAAGGTAAGCTGCGTGCTGTAGACAGCCAGCAGAAAGTGGGCCCAGCATCATCTCTGGAGGTCCTTGCTTCAGAATTTGCATCAGGGCTGTATCTTTTTCTTTTTTTCCCAGTTTTATCTTTACTTTTATTTTATTTTTTCTCCTTCTCTACCCCACAGGTCCTTTGCATATATATTATGACTTCTGGTTCTGTGGGATTCCTGAGTGTGTGAATGAGGGGGTGTGTTTCTTGTTGCTTTTTCCTGGGTTCTTTTCTGTCTGTCTGTTTTGTTCAAGTCCAGCGTGTTCGTCTTGTTTTGCATTATTATATTTTATGTTATCATTATCCCTTAGAAGCCTGTTTGTTTTCTAATGAGATAAAGAAAGGGTATGGATCTGGATGGAAGGGGAAGTAGGGAGGAACTGGGAGGAGCGGGGAGGGGAACCATAATAGGATATATCGTATGAAAATATTCTGTTTTCATTGGAAGAAAACTATGTGAGATGTATGTCCAAAGCATGCAGAAGGCAGTACGCCGTAATTTCAATGTTAGCTACGATGTGCAAAGCATGCAGAAGGCAGTATGCCGTGATTTCAATGTTAGCTACGATGTCCAAAGCATGCAGAAGGCAGTACGCCGTAATTTCAATGTTAGCTACGATGTGCAAAGCATGCAGAAGGCAGTATGCCGTGATTTCAATGTTAGCTACGTGAGAGCTGTGTAAGTTAGTAGTGTGTTGTGTGTAGTCACTTGATTCTCATTATACAGTAGATGTGTTTCAGGTTACCAGTGTGACGTTCTTGAGACCTCCAGGGTCACTCTCTGCACAGGGACAAAGCACATTTCTCTATAGCTGGGTGGATATGGTGAAAGATGTTCATAGTTGGCTGCAGAAATCTCTAGAAAGTAAAAGAAAAAGGCCAGGCTTGGAGGAAAGAAAACACCCTCTACAGCTTCCAACTAGAGTCCTGTGTAATTAACTGCACTCCATGCTTTATTTGGGCAGATTCCTAAACTGCAAGTCTGTGTGTGTGACACGTGACTGCTTGGTTAGTACCAGCATTTTGAAGGCAGAGGCAGGTGGATCTCTGGGAGTCTAGGTCATCCTGGTCCACATATCAACTTCCAGGCCAACCAGTGCTGCTTAGTGAGGTCCTGTCTTAAACCAAACCAAGCCAAACAAACAAACTCCCTGTACTATATGTAATAGTTTGAAATTATTTGGTACATGACTTTTTGTTACTTTAAAGCAGCTGCAGGAAACATCAGCTTCTCAAGTGGATGGTGAGTTCTGCTTTAGTTAGAGCATCAAGTTTCAACAATGTTCTAACATTGAATCTGAATTGACTGGGCCAAATATATTCACGTGGAGCTCAGACTCTGATGCTCATGGGGGCATGGAAAGTGAGAGGGAGCAGCAAGGGAGCAGGGGAGCAGGCTGCTCTGGGGAGATCTTGGAGAGAATATAGAGTAGAGCTTTAGTTCCTGGAGCTCTGAGGAGCTGCTCTAGGAAGTCTATGAGAATTCCCAGAGGCTAACTCTTCTAGAAACCAGTTAAGGGCTACCCTGGGGTGGGGTAGAGGAATTCTCCAGTATGAAGACAGTCGAGTAAGTCAGTTAATCAGCCTCCAGGCTGACTCACAGTAACGCCCCCTATTCCTCAAGTCTTCTGTGGGATGTGGAAGATTTGAGGTAAGCTTTGGTGAGGTCATTCTGATGAAAGGCTTGTGGCCTCACTGCTAGGAATGGCATCGTTGAGGGCCTCCCGCAGCAATAATTAATAACTTTGGTATTAGTTGGTTACCGGCTAGGTAAATAATATCTTTGATTCCAAATGCCTATTCTGGAATATGCTGTAAATCTCATCCCGGGCTTTAGTCACAACTGTGTTTGTGCATCATTGTACTTATCAGTGTCTAGATCATCCATGATCTAGCGCCGGGGCACTTCATTTTCTCTGTTAGCCATTTCATTTCATTTTCCAATAGATTAAGTTATTTTTCCTCTCCTTGCTTTTGTGTGTTTTTTTTTTTAAGTTTTCTCTGCTTTGTTGTAAATGGTCTTTTCCTAGTGCAGAGAGAAAGCCAGCAGGTTTTCTCTGCTTATGATGTCAATTAATGGTGGACTTGTAAAACTTATTCCCCATTTGTTTTACCTCGATGCCCAGCTAGCTGTCAACAAGTATCTCATCTGTTTCACTCTCGTCTCTTCGGGCTCATGGTGACATCAGCAGACACTGAGCCTCTCAGCAATTGGTTGCTGGGTCTTTTGTCCTTTTTCTTATTATTTCACTGTTTGCCATCATCTCCGATGACATTTTCTCTTTCCTTCAGTCAGCTGTGGAAGAAGCAGTCGCATTTTTGTCAGAGCAAAATGCCTTTTTGTTTTTTCCTCCAGATTGCAAAGCTAGGCTGTCGTTCCCACGCCTGCGTTAAATGTGCCTATCACTAGTTATTAAATGCTATTAGACCGACTCATGGTCACCTTCCAGCAGAGACCTCAATATTCCTTTGCAGTATGCTCCAGCTTATGTCTCTCTGTGCAATCTTGTTTGGGTTGAAGTTAATCTCTCACTTCTATTATTGCTCTGAAAATAACAATGATTATGGCGATTTCTGAGTAACTTGTCATTTGTTTGAAGTGTATAGATGAATAGCAACGTGGAACGATGTATTCTTTTTCTTTTACTGTTATCCAGAACAGAGAGCTCGAATTCATATATAGTGGGCTGTGGAAGTGGCTAGTGGGTGAGAGTGTAACACAGCATAAAGACCTGGGTTCAGGTCCCCAGAATACAGCCATGGCAGTGTACTTTCCTAACTCTAACACTGGGAATGGGGGCAAGTCCAGAGACAGAGACAGGCAGATCCTAGGGGCTTGCTGGACAGGCAGACAAACACCATGTTCAGTCAGAGATACTGACTCAGACAATAAAGTGGAGAATGATTGGGGTAAATTCCAGGCCCCAACTTCTGGGCTCTACGCATGCATTCATGGGTATACACATTCCTGCCTTGTGTACGCACATGTTTGTACCACCCCACTATTAATTATGAATTAATTAGGAATCAATTAATTATGAATTAATAATGAATACACAAATGCATTCACATGCGTTGAGTTTTCCGTGTTTCTCATGTTTAATGGTTCTGCATGCCAGAGGCATCTGGCCTGAAAGAAACTTAGAATCCTGTCACCCCTAAACTCTGAGCCCTCCAATACCTGATAATCTAGTTATCCAGCTTTTTCTGGAGGATTCCTTTTTCCTGCTTCCTGAGTGCCAGGATTATAAGTGGCTCCCATGCCCACCTACTTTTTATTGTGGGTTCTGGGAATCCAAACTCTGATCCTTATCTGTGTACTAAGTGGTTTATCCAATGAATCATTTCCCTCGCCTCTGAATACGTCTTTTTTTTTTAGTTATTAATTTGGGTGTAATTGTTTTATTCAAAATGTTTGGGGCTCAAATTGTAGCTTGATTGAAAAGGATATAGAAATGTGTTAGCTTATGGAAGGGGAGGGTGGTCTGAGATGGGCGCTTTTGCACAGTGACTAGGGTTTGGGACACGGGGTAGCTCTCCATCCTAGTGTCCTTGGATTCCTACCATGTTGGTGCCATGGTGGGTTGATAATGAGTGGTGACATTAGCGCTGGGTGCTCAGGAGACACAGCTGATTCGGGATGCCAGGCAGCAGCATTGGAACGCATTAGCCAGATGAAGAAACTCAGCTCCATTTCCAAGATCCTTTGAGTCATGCAGCTATGTCTGAGATGTGTGTCTGTCACTGTTGGAGACCATTATGTGTGTCAATCCCAAGCTGTCTAGATGCAGGTTGTGGGTCAGAGTCGGCGCGTTAGAAGCTGGGAGCAGGATGTTCTCATACCCTCCAGTTTATGTGGGCTTTTTTGGTTGTTGTTGTTGTTTTTATTTTTGTTTTTCAATTATGATGAAAGCAGCAGACAGGGTAGAGATGGGTACCTAGCCTGGCCTTGGAAGAATGATCTGGAGGCTCCGTTGCCTTCTTGCTTTCATCTCCTCTGCCCTCTGACACATACTGTGTTCCATTTTCCTGGATGTTTCAGGTAGTAAGGAGACCCAAGAGTAATATGCTGTGCTCCCCCTCCATTGACTGTTTTCAAAACTGCTTCACTGAGGTTCAGGCCTCAGTGGTTATAGGCCAGGACCAGTTTCCCCCTCCATTCACCTCTGAATTTCAAGTGTGTTTTAGATAGTCAGTTCCCATCACTTGGAAGTCAAGCTTTGCTTCCTTGAAGCTGTCTAGACAGGTACCCAATTTGCACCAATCAGCAGGCCTTCTCACACGATTGCTCTCCTTTTTCCAAGCTCTCCCTAACATGACTGAGCTGGTAGAGAGTTTGAAATGAAAGAAAGAAAAAGAAGGGAGAGAGAGAGGGTGAGGGTGAGGGTGAGGGAGAGGGAGGGAGGGAGGGAGGGAGAGAGAGAGAGAGAGAGAGAGAGAGAGAGAGAGAGAGAGAGAGAGAGAGAGAGAAAAGCAAGCAGGAAAAGTTGAAAAGTTCAGTAATTCAGATTTGGCCCTGCTAAATCACACTAATTCCTCTGTTTAGCGTGCCTTGATTACTGGCAAGCAGATCAGCAGAGGCTAAGGGGTGAGTGTCCAGGGACATTTGCCCTTTCTGCTCTGGTTGGCCCATTGGTCTTCCTCGCTTTGTTTTGGCTCTGCCTCTTGTCATGGGTCTTTTTGTACCTGCCATCTGCGAAGCCTGCCTGCTCTTCTTGGCCACTGTGGCTTTGGCCTGAGTCACTGAGTCATGTTGGCTTCTTCATGCTCTACCCTTGACTCTTCCAGTTTCCCTTCTGCATGGCACTGGGGACAAGGACCATGTGTAGGTCCCAAATTCTGTCTGGTAGAGTTAGAAAGTTGTGTGGGAGACAGGGAAGTGACGTATGCTCACTTAGCCAGGGCCAAGGCTAGGTACAGAGAAAGAAATCCTTGTGGCCTGAGCTGACCAACTCTAGTGTCTGTTGGCTCTGGACTTGGCTGTGGACCTGTGTGCTGTGGGGACCTGGATGTGACACAGCCACATGAATCAGGAAGTTATTGGTGTACGCGCACGTGTGTGTGTATGTGGGTGTGTGTACACACATGTGTCTGTGTATGCACACGCGTGTGTTGTTGTGTACTCATTCTTGTTCAAGCTTTTTAATGGACAGTATCCCAAGATGCCGAAAACATTCCCACATAGTTAAGAGCCCCTCTCCCAATGGTCAGTATTCTCAAAAGTAGTGTAACCTTTGGATTTTAAGTGTGGGAACATGATGTAGGTTCAGCGAGAAACATTCATAAATTTTTTTGTATATTAGATTTTGGTAGCACTCAATGATTGACTGATATATTTAGGACAGGAAACTCCGGCAGCCCCACTGACAATAGGGCTTGAATACCCCCAAGCATCAGAGGAGAGATGAGGGATGCTGTCAGGAAGGGCAGGACCTGAGGCTGCAGTAGCTTGATGACCAAGGAAAGAGGTGAGAAACTCAAGCTGTAGGCAGTCTAATAGGATTTTCTCCAGCATTCTCTTTGTGTATGTTCTGTTCATGGCCCCACACAGCTCCTGCTCTCCTCTGAAGGCTGCAGGCTCCTGTCTATTCCCTGTCAACCCACTGGTCCAGCCACCTGCCCTGTTTCCAGTGGGTAGCCCTGAGCAGGCGTGTCCTTTCTCCTTTTATTTATGAAGATTTTCTGATATTTGTGAGGTCTTCCAGAACCAGAACTCTGAAGTCTGAAAGGAGGCTCTGTATAGTTATATATATTTTAGCTCAAAGATCTACAAATGGAATCATTTTAATATGCGTTTTTCTCCAGAAATATGTAAATTAATAATTACTTCATACATTATTCAAGAAAAACTTATTTTGTATCACCGATAGCTCTTGTAATCTTATATAAAGATATGCTAATGGATTTAATTAAAATAATTATGCTGAATAATGTGGCTGAACTTTACCCTAAAATAGTTTCTATTAATCGTCATCAGTAGTCATATTTTTAGGCAGAGAGACACTCACAGCATTAAACTGATGCTGGGTAGAACGTGCATTTTTTGGTTTTGTTTTACAGTTTGTATTAAGTTAGCATTCTCATGAGAAGCATGACAATGAAATTATGTGAACTATAAAATTTATTTAATTTTTTTTTAACCTCAACTGTTTTTCTGATGAGAAAACTTTTAAAAGTGTCTGCTGCCCTTTTGTGGGCTTTTTAATGAGTTCCCCGTTTTTCCCTCCAAAACTTTAGTTTCTATGCGTTCCTTGTCCATTTGGTTCCCTTTTGATCTCATTTACCTTCTTCAGGGTTTTGACTGCTGAATGTTCTGAATTCCTGATTACTTGGATATTAAGAGATGAACCCAATTTTAGGAAGGACACTTGGCAGCCTGACTGTCTCCTCGTAAAAGTGGAAATAGCTTTTCCTGCAGCATGGTCCTTTGTCTTAACAGTATATCACTTGCTGCCTGTCCTCTGCCCTCAGTGGTGGATCAATGCACATATTCTCCCTCCCTCCCTCCCTCCCTCCCTCCCTCCCTCCCTCCCTCCCTCCCTCCCTCCCTCCCTCCTTCCCTGCCTCCCTCCTTCCCTCCCTCCCTCCCTCCCTCCCTCCCTCCCTCCCTCCCTCCTCTCCCTCCCTCCCTCCTCTCCCTCCCTCTCCCTGTGTGCATGTGTGCTTGCATATGAATACACCTGTGTTTGCAGGTATATGAAAAGTCAGCCTCAAGTTTCCTTCTACCAGGCACACCCACCTTGTCTTTTCATTGCAGCAGGGTCTCTCACTGGCCTGGAGCAAGGCACATTGACTATCAATCCCCAGCGATCTGCTTGTCTTCACCTCTCCAGTGCTGAGATTAGTTAGAAGCACTACACCATGATGCCCAGCTTTTCTTAATGATGTGAGTTCTGGAGATCGAACTCTTATCCTTGTGTTTGTGCAAAACAAAACAAAAATCATACACACTTTACCAACTGGGCCATCTTCCAAGTCCTCATTGCACTTGCTTGTGTGTGAAGCCTCAAGTGTGTGTTCTGTTCTCGGTATCCACCTAGGTCAGTGGGCCTGCACCCCTGTATTCAAGTGTATTCATCACTGGACCTCTGCATTAGGATGGGCAGATAAAAGCTCCATCCCATTTAAAGAGAACAGCAAGCCTGGCTCGAATCTGCTGCGGTGCTTGTTTAGCTGTATTGCAAAGCAAATAGAAGGAAATAACTGGCCTAAAAAATCGACATTCAATGTAAGTTCCTCTCTGACTTAATGAATAGGAGATGAGTAAACAGAACCCCAATCAGTGAGCTCGTCTGAATTCCTGCAGAGCGCTTTTTTGTTCTTTGATAGAGCAGGGCATAGAATAAATGGTCCATGGTACCCAGAGCAGGTCACAGGGTAAGTGGTCCATGGTACCCAGACTCACTGGATGGATTGACAGAGATACCCCACTCCTCTCAGTCTCTTTTTAAAAACATCCCAAAGGCCTGTTCACCAAGGGAGTGGTCTCCCACTGTGCAAGGTACTACTGTGCCGAGTCCACTATTGAGAGGAGATTGTCACATTCTGAGCAGGCTCTTCTCTGTGTGAGTAAAAGCCTTCACTGAGTTTCCTATAATACTAGAAACCAAACAAATCAGAAGGAATTGCAAATCCCTTCATTGCTAGCAAAGAACTTGGATGGACTTGTTATAAGATTTCCAGGGAGTTCAGACTCGGAGTGAAGAGCTCTGCAGTCAGGCTGCTTTCTGAATTTAATATTTGCCGCATCTGCATGCTGTCCTGTGGCCACCATGCTGGTGGAACTGGCCAGAGTCTGTTGTGCACTGGACACCCATTGGCATCCTGGGGCAAGCTTATCTGCTCCTGGCCTTTCTTTCTTCCAATGTCCCCTGGAGTCAGGTCTTATTAACCCCAGCCACTAGTTACTACCTGGTAGTATGCTCACATTGCAGATGGTGGATTGTGCTCTTATTCCTAATACTAGGCTGGAGTGCTGCCCTCCGTCTCCCTGCACTGTCTCTGTCCACTCTACTGGGATCACCTGTGAACATTCACCTTTTTTTCTATGGGTGCCTCTTTAGATAAGATTGTGCCCAGTGTCATCTGCCCACAGTGCCATGCCCATGCCAGTGTGCTGTGTCTTGGCTTTTTCCTGAAGCAGCAGTTCTTCCAGCTGTCCAAGACCTGCCCCCAGAGCCATGCCCGCACTCTGTAGAGACTTCCAGCTGCCCAAGACCTGCCCTCGGAGCGGTGACCACACTCTGTAGAGACTGATGCCTCTGACAAGCTCAGACCAAGTCTCTAGCACTGCAAACTCTGGGCACCCCTGGTATTTATTGGAAAGAGGACACACAAGATGTGTTCCTAAACCAGGTGGTTCACACTGGCCCGGGGGTAAGTCAGGGAGGCAGGAAAGCAGAGCTGCCAACTTTGGGAACTAAGATGTGGTGGTTTTCTCTCTTAACTGAGGGTGTCAACAGGGATGAATGCTAGTGGGGAGGCAGGTGTTGTTTCAGGGCCCAGTGAAGACTGCTCCAGGCTCACATTCTTCTGGGAGCCCTGCTGGTTGGTATTGTCTCATGGTCTTTGAGAATGGAGAATGGAGAGGGGATATGAGCAAGCCAACTTTGGATTACTGCCCTTAAAAATGGCTCTAGGTATTTAATTCAGCATTGGAGGGATTGGAATCTAAACTAAGGGTGGAGGCTAAGCAGATTAACTGAGGTGGGGGTTTGCCATGTGAGCGGGTGTAGTGCATAGGTGCATACCAGAAACCAAAGGGGATGTGCATTTTTCTGAAGTGGGTTCTTCAGGTAGGCTGGAGCCCAGGAGCCTGAGGCAATGCTAACCACTTTACCCTTATCCCCAGAGCAGAAGATGTCACTATTTATCTATATCTACATCAATATCTATATCATCCATCTATCTATATGTATTTATCTATCTCATATATATGAGATATATATGTATATATATTAGGTACACACACACATAAGGGTTCTTGGAGGGCTCCTCTGCTTTCCCAGTGAAAAATGAGCATGAGGGATCAACGCAGAGGTAGAGGCCAGCTAGAAGGTTGAATCGTTGGATGGGATATCTACAGAAGGGAGAAGGTACCAGGGTCAGGACAAGTTTAATATCAGGTAGCTCTGTGGTTTTCAGAAGTGGGCTGTGAAGAAGGAGGATGTCTGGGCTGATATCCAAGTGCAGAGCATGCTGTCAAGGCTGTGGAATAAGCAGGCATCCAAAGCCCAGAAGCTCTTGGGGCCGGAGTGAAGCTCAAGAGAAAGGAGTAGGTGGAAGGCGGTGAGAGCTCAGGTCCCACAGGTAGAGGGACCCCCACATGTAAGAGGGTACAGGAAATAGGTTGCCACTTAGAACAGAGTGAGAAGGGGTGACTGCAGTGTTCTGAGAATGGTCACATAAGTAGAGGACTCAATTCACAGCAGTTCAGATTTGCGGTCTAACTCTCTTCCCAAGCCGTTTTTCTTGTATGCTAGGAGGTCTCAATGTTTAGTCTGATAAGCTGTATTCTGGTCTAATGGGCTTTGTGAGATCCGCTGGCCTCTGGTGCTCTGCTTAGTAGGTAGCTTCTGTGTGCATCCCTCGGACATCCTTGGGTGGTGAGGCCCAAGAGAACCTCACTGGGGTAGCCTGCCAGGACTTGCCATTCTGACTGTCCTGCTGAGCGATGCCCTGGGTGGCCCAAGGCTACTTGCAGAAGGTGGCCCATAAAACCCTGTCTGCTTTGTGAATGTCTGCTGTATCCTTGCAAGTGCTGTTTATGGTGTTGCTGCAGGCAGGGGAATACTTTGTTGGGTTCAGAGTAAAATGCACCAAGCCCATCCACACCTTCCCCTGTGGACGTCCACACACTAAATGAGATACTTTAAAAGACCCAGCAGCCAGCCTTTGCAGATGCTCATTATTAAATGTCACCATAAATACTTTCTAGTTTTCCAGACCAAGTCTGCAGTAGTTGAAGCAGAACATTTGAAACCAGAAAGAAATGATTTCTATTTAGGACTTTTTTTTTCCCCTCAGTAGCAGCTCGGGGTTACTAATTGAAAACCCTGGATCCGTTTGGTGTTGCAAGGCAGTGCTAATGCCTACAGAGACCAGTGGGCACGTAAATGTAGGGGGGAGAGTTAGGGGGTAAGTTGCTCACCAACCTTGTGCATTCTCATGGTTGCAAACACATAGACATGACTTATGTGTGGAGGTCAGAGGGCAGCCTCAGTGTTATTCCTCAGGTGCTTTTCGCTTTTTATTTGAGACAAGAGTTCTAGATAGTTTGGAACTTCCTCAGGAAAACTAGGCTAGCTAGCTAGCAAGGTTCTGAGGCGGGGGGGGGGGGGGGGGTCAAGCGGTTTCCACCTCCCAAACTCATCATTGCTGGGATTGTAGGCCCTCTGCTAAACTTGGCCTTTTACCCACACTCCCAGGGCCTGTCTTTCCCTTATTAATCCTTGTAAAAGTTATGGGGACCAAATATGGTGGCTTCAGCAAACCAGCCATGGAGCCAGACAGACAACACCAGTCCTTACCACTGTGACTCCTGGCAGACAGCTCTGGGCCTCTCACTCTTCCTCTTTTCCGTCTGTGCCAATGTGCTCAGGGGCGCCCTCCAGAGGCAGTGACCATTTAGTGTATCATTTGGGTCAGTATGCTCACGTTGTGTAGGTTAAGTTGCTTGTCATATGACTTGAAGCTGGTTGTGGAGAGCAGGTGCATTCTCAGCTACCCCTCTGCCCCAATATGCTGTCATGATAAATATGGACATATATCCATTTAATACATTTATAATGTTTTTTTTTGAGACAGAGTTTCTTTGTATATCATTTCTAATGGTTTTGAAAAGTAAGGCCAAAAGCTCATCATAGGTTAGGCTGGGCATTTGTAAGGGTCTCATTTTTTCTGCTTTTTTTTTCCGGCCTTTATGGGGTGGGGTTTCTATTTTTCTGCCAACTGACTTCTCCCGTAGACAGTTCTGGCACTTTCCACAAAGCCTAAAATACAGGCACATAAAAGAGAGCCAAGCCCCTGTGACTTTCTTCCACCTTCTTTGGCAGAAGCTTCTCCTGGACTTTCACGTGCTCCATGATATGTTGACATTTCCGAATGTTTAAAAGGCAGTCACAGTCTTGTGTGGCCTTCTAGGCCCCTCTGTCTTAGCCCAGTGCATCTGAGATTCCCCTGCATGTGTGTGACTGTGGTTTCTTATTTTCAATGCTGCGGAGTACTTCATTGTATGGATTCATCTCTTGGGGGACTTTTTGGTTACGTCTTGTTTTGTTATTGATAACCAGTAAGGCCGCTGTGCATGATCACATGCAGGGTTTCTGTATTCTAACACCTAGGGATGCACTTGACGGGTGGATTCTTTCTGTCTCACTGCGACAAGCTGCCAAGATTGTTTCTAGCCGTGTTTCACTGTTTTTGCACTTCGACTTGTAGCACGAGCATGCAGTGTGTTGCTGAACACTTCAGTTACCTTCTACCGGTTCTACACGATGGAGTAGTGCCTCACTGGGGGTTTACTTTATATTCTCCTGATGAGTAGTGGCATGGAGATCCTGTCTACCTTCCTATCCTCCACACACTCTACTCATCCCCTCTTCTTCTCTTACTCTCCCCTTCTTCTCACCCCTTCTCTCCCTCCCCCCAAGCTGACCTTGATCTTGTGTATAACCTTGAACTGCTGATCCCAGTTTCCAGTTTCTGGGATTCCACAACCATGCCCAGCTTGTGCTAAGCATCTTCTCAAGTGTTTGTTTTTCATCTGTACATTTTCCCTCAGAGAAGTTGCCTCTTCCAATCTTTTGCACTTTTTTTTTTAAGTGCAGAGTATTCTTTTCTTATCAAGTTTCTGATCCCTTTGAATGTGCTGGATATGAGGAGTCCCTGCCAGATAGGGATTCATAGCTAACTTCCCCTTGTGTATGCCTCCTGCTTTGTTATCCAGACTGTGCCTTTGAGAGATGTGGCTCTTTGTTTTGAGTGTTTTCTGTTACAGTCTGTGCAGTTATTATTGTGAGAAATCTTAGCTTGGCCCGAAGTCACAAACCTCTTCTTGTGAAAGTTTCATAGTTCTGAGTTTTTTGTCTAAGGGCGACGATGCATTTAAAGTTTGCCTTTGTGTCTGTGTGGATCTGGAGTGAGTGTATTTGGAGATGCTTTTGGAGAAATGGTGCCTTTGTTACAACGCCTTTGACCGTATCCGTTCAGGGAGCTACTCTGCCTGTTTGGGGGAGGAAAACACCAATTCCCATTGTGTGTTCTGATAAGTGTCATTCTGCTCTCTTCTCCATTTGATTCTGAGCCTTCCCACAGTTCCTTGAAATAATTGACATGAGTCAGATGGCGTCAGAAACAGGGCTATCTGTAGCACATGTGCTACTTAGAGTCCCAGACACAATGTGGCAGATTCAAACACGGATGTTCAGGAACTTTCCCCAGTAGGATATAGCTGAGGGGAAGGGTCTCCAGCTTCCCCCGAATTCACGTTTATTGCTAATGTTCAGTGCTCACTGAAATCAGACCAAAGTCACTAATGCCTGGATTGTCAGTTTCTTCCTCTGACACCTCTCACTTCTGGCCACATAAAACTCTGACAGAGTTAGATAGGAGATGTAAGGGTTGCTAGGGTCGCTGTGGTGGAGTATGTTCCTTGGGCGCATGCTCAGGTGTGCTATACTTGGGTCGTATGGTATTTCCATTAAAAATTTTTAATTACATTTATCTATCTACCTAGAGGGGGTGTAGGGTGTGCACACATGCCAGGGAGTATGTGTGGAAGTCAGAGTAGAACTTACAGGAGTAAGTTTTTAAGTTCTGTCCTCCTATCATGTGGGCCCTAGGGATTGGACTCGGGTCTTCACGCTTGGTGACAAGTGCCATGACCCTGCTAAGCCATTTTTCCAACCCTCTTCTGCTTTGAACGTTTGGAGAAAACTTCGTACTGATTTCCATTCAGTTTTACAATCCTCTCAGCAGTGCTTTCTCTGCATCCTCACCAACATTGCCTCTTTTCTTGATGGCAGCCATGCTGACTGGGGTGAGATGAAACTCCAGAGTAGTTTTAATTTTCATTTCTCTCATGACTAAAGATGTTGAACATTTAAAAAAAATACATATTGAGCATTCATTTATCTTCTTTTGAAAACAATCTTTTCATTTCATTAGCCCATTTGTTGACTGGCAGTTTTGTTGATTGGCAGTTTTTTGTTTGTTTAATTTATCACAATAACAAGGAAATGGAACCAGCCATCAACAGATGAATGGATAATGAAATGGTGGTTTATATACCCAGTTGAATTTTATTCAGTAGTAGAGAAAAATAAAATCTTGAGTGTTGTCAGAAAATGAATAGATCCAAAAAATATATTAAGTGAAGTGACCCAGAATCAAAACCACAAATATTAAATATTCTCTCCCTATGGGGATTCTTCCAGCCGTGTATGTGTGTGTGTGTGTGTGTGTGTGTGTGTAGGATTGAGTATGGACAGACGTATGCTATGAAACCACTTAGGAAACCGGAGAAAAACAGAATGAGGAGGTTTTGCGCCAGTGGTAGAAATAGGGTAAGGAGGCCATGGGGTCAGAAGAATGGGGATCAGTCCGGGGGATGGCAGAGAAATAGGAAGGATAAGTAATAAAAATAAATTTTGTTTGAAAATGCTGCAATAAAACTTAATAATGTGTATACTAATTTAAAATTTTAAATAATAGCCATGAGTGGGCAGGTCTTAGCATGGTGAATGTGACCTCTGTTCTTCCTCTCTGAGGTGCTGGACTTCAGGACAGGTGATAGACTCTGCTCTTACTCTGTGAGATACTGGGCTTTTGGGACAGGGCTTCTTAACTTCTTTGTGCCTCCACTTCACCTGAGAAATTGTCACATGACCCCATTTTGTGGGAGAATACAAGCATGCAGATCAATCAGGTACTGAGGATACAGCCTTAAAAATTTGTTTAAAAACAACTATTGGATATACATTGAATTTTACTACTTATCAAAGAGAAAAGCAAATATGCCCATTAGTGACAGAGTTGCTTGTTTGTATATCTCAATATTCCAAAGAGAGGCTAATGAGATGCATACTGAAGAATGATAGTAGGAAAATATCACCAGTCTTTCCTTCCTGTCAGTTAAGCTGTAAAGGCAGAAACTATTATTATGGTAAGAATACTGTGATTCATTAACATAGATTATTTGGGATCTGAAATGGAGACTTGGGCAGGGGATGGGGGGCAGAACTCCTTGCCCACGTCTGGTGTGATAGCATGCACAGTGCGCAGTGGACATGGTGTGTGTGTAGAGCCAGGGCTGCAGTGAAGTCCTGAGGTGTGGCACGGGCAAACATTGCTGGCCACACCCAGGCACATTGCAGGCTTAATTTTGAACCAAGTTCTGATCCTGTATGTTCCCCAAACTTTGACTGTGGCCTCACTTCTCAAGTCCTCCATGTTCGGGGGTAAGGACCCAGACAGAGTGACTACCTATAGATTAGAAGCTGGAAGACACAGAAGTGAAGGGCTGAAGTGACTGGAAAAGATGAAAATGGTCTTTCACGAAAAGACACGACAGCAGGAAGACATTCTTGGAGCAGGACAGAACTGCTTCTGTGGGAACCCGCAGTGGATTTGGTATAATGGTATTTTCCTTGGTGATTGGTGTGAGTTTGTTATCTGAGCATTGTTTCAGTTGAAGAAGACAAACATTTCTGCTCAGCTCAATTAGTTTTACAAGCAGTGCTTATTGGTGTTCATTGCAGTTACTCTTTCTCCCCTTTGGCCCTATAATGTTGTTCATATGCATGTTCAAAGAGCTGATCATTTGTGTGTGTGTGTGTGTGTGTGTGTGTGTGTTTGTGTGTATGTGTTTGTGTGTGTGTATAGTTGATTTTTATTGAGCTCTACATCTTTCTCTGCTCCCCTCCCTGCTTCTCCCCTCCCATTCAATCCTTTCCCAAGGTCCCCATGCTCCCAATTTACTCAGGAGATCTTGTCTTTTTCTTCTTCCCGTATAGATCAGATCTATGTAAGTCTCTCTTAGTGTCCGCATTGTTGTCTAAGATCTCTGGGATTGCGGTTTTAGGCTGGCTTTCTTTGCTTTATGTTTAAAAATCACTTAGGAGTGAGTATATGTGATAATTGTCTTTCTGAGTCTAGGTTACCTCACTCAAAGTGATGTTTTCTAGCTCCATCCATTTTCCTGCAAAATTCAAGATGTCATTATTTTTTCCTGCTGTTCAGTACTCCATTGTGTAAATGTACCATGTTTTCATTATCTGTTCTTTGATTGAGGGGCATTCAGGTTGTTTCCAGTTTTTGGCTATGACAAACAATGCTGCTATGAACATAGTTGTGGCACAGTTGAGTATCCCTTGGATATATACCCAAAAGTGGTATTGCTGGGTCTTGAGGAAGGTTGTTTCTTAATTTTCTGAGAATTCACCACACTGATATCCAAAGGGGCTGTAGCAGCTTGACCTCCCACCAGCAATGCAGGAGTGTTCCCTTTTCCCCCCAACCTCTCCAGAATAAGTTGTCATCAGTGTTTTTGATCTTGGCCATTCTTACAGGTGTAATTTTCTCTGATGACTAAGGGTGTTGAACAATTCCTTATGTGTCTTTCAGCCATTTTAGACTCCTCTGTTGAGAGTTCTCTGTTTAGGTCTTTACTCCATTTTTTTTATTGGATTATTTGTTCTTTTGTTGACCAATTTCTTAAGTTCTTTGTGTATTTTGAAGATCAGATCTCTGTCTGATGTGGAGTTAGTGAAGATTTTTTTTCCCATTCTGTAGGCTGTCGTTTTGTCTTGTTGACTGTATCCTTTGCTTTACAGAAGCTATTCAGTTTCAGGAGGTCCCATTTATTAATTGTTTCTCTCAGTGTCTGTGCTACTGGGGTTATATTTAGGAAATGGTCTCCTGTGCCAATGCGTTCAAGAGTACGTCCCAGTTTTCTTCTATGAAGTTCAGTGTGGTTGACTTTATGTTGAGGTCTTTGATCCATTTGGACTTGAGTTTTGTGCATGGTGATAGATATGGGTCTATTTTCATTCTTCTACATGTTGATATCCAGTTATGCCAGTACCATTTGTTGATTATGCTTTCTTTTTTACATTTGATATTTTTTGCTTCTTTGTCAAAAATCAGGTGTTCAAAAGTGTATGGATTAATATTCGGGTCTTCTATTCAATTCCATTGGTGCTCCTGTCTGTTTTTATGCCAATACCAGACTGTTTTCAGTACTGTAACTCTGTAGTAGAGATTGAAGTCAGCGATTGTGATACCTCCAGAAATTCTTTTATTGTACAGGATTATTTTGGCTCTTCTGAGTTTTTAGCTTTTCCATATGAAGTTGAGTGCCATTCTTTAGAGGACTGTGAAAAATTTTTCTTGGATTTTAATGGGCATTGCATTGAATCTATAGACTACTATTGGTAAGATTGCTATTTTTACTATGTTAATTCTACCTACTCAAGAGCGTGGGAGATTTTTCCATTTTCTTTTCTTTTCTTTTTCTTTCTTCTTTTTTTTTTTTTTTTTTTTTTTTGGTTTTTCGAGACAGGGTTTCTCTGTGGTTTTGGAGCCTGTCCTGGAACTAGCTCTGTAGACCAGGCTGGTCTCGAACTCACAGAGATCTGCCTGCCTCTGTCTCCCGAGTGCTGGGATTAAAGGCATGCGCCACCATTGCCCGGCGATTTTTCCATTTTCTAGTGTCTTCTTCAATTTCTTTCTTCAAAGATTTAAAGTTCTTGTCATACAAGTCTTCCATTTGTTTTGTTAGAGTTGCTCCGAGATATTTTATGTTATTTGTGGCTACTGCAAAGGGTGATGTTTCTCTGATTTCTTTTTCAGCCCATTAATCATCTATATAAAGAGGAATATTTTTTTTTAGTTAATCTTCTATTTTTTTTTAAAGCATGTGGACACAAAACAAATGCCCACTTTGTGGGGATAAATGGTTATTTTTGTTCATTTTTTGTTGTGGCTAAGCCTCATCTGGAATCCATCTTTTCCTCTCAGTTTTTCTGTGGAACTTTATCAGAATTACAATATTATATTAAGATTTGTCTGCCTTAATTCTGCTCACCCTCCCTCTTTCTGGTTTGCAGGGGGCAGCACTGAAGTACTTGCCCACGATCGTCAATGATGTGAAGTTGGTGTTTGATCCCAAGGAGCTCAGGTAACTATCCTGGAAACAGACGTTTGTCATGTGCAGCTTTCTGCCAAAGCATCGAGTCTGGAGGATGCTCTAGGTTGCCGCTTCCCTACAGAAGTCAATTCCCTGGATTGTGGGACATGGATGCTTTGATTTGCCTTTCTGTGGAGAAGGCTTTACCTGCCAGCAGGCACTATTTTGGAGAATGGTTCACAGTACAATGGGACTGTGACCCAATATTGTCTTAGTTTGCCTATCTGTTCCTGTGATTAAAAAAAAAAACCCTCATGAAAGCAACATGAGAGATAAAGTGTTCACTCTGGCTCATAGGTCAGGGTACACCCTGTCATGGCAGGGAAGTCAGGGCAGCAGGAACTATAGGTGTTGTGGCCCTCAATGTGGGGCTCACCACAGATGTTGCCCCCAGCATGGAGCCATGACAGACCTTTGAGGCTGGGCATGTTACATCCACAGCTAAAAAGCAGAAGGCAAGGAATGCATGCTCGTGCTAGTTTGCTTTCCTAGCTTGATACATTCCAGGATCCCCTTCCCAGGCAATTGTCCCACCCACAGTTAGACCAGTCTTCCCATTTTTCATGTCTCTTAGTGTCACTAGAATAAATCCTATAAGCATGCTCAGAGACCATCACATAGGTCATTCTAGCTCCTGTCCATCTGACAGTTAACACTAACCAACATCCCCTAAATTCCCCCCCCCCTCTCTCTCCCTCTCCCTCTCCCTCTCCCTCTCCCTCTCCCTCTCTCTCTCTCTCTCTCTCTCTCTCTCTCTCTCTCTCTCTCTCTCCCTCTCTCTCTCTCTCACTCATTTCTTATATGGGACCTTTCTTCTCTTGGTAGTGCTGCTTTATTATACCACTGCAATTTCTCTCCCTGGATCCTCCTGAATCAGTCCTAAGTATTGGGCTCTGAGCCACAGGCATCAGGGTCAAAGTTGCCATCTACTATGGTGATGATGACGGTGATGATGGTGGTGGTCAGAAGTTGCTGTGTATGATGATGACAATGAAGAGGAGGATTATGATGATGGTGATGATGAACCCTCTGAGGAGATGGTCACTGGTCATTCAGAGTGGAATATTAGTCTAGGGACCAGATTTCCCTTCTTGGTATATGCCCCCTTTCAGTGTTCTATGCTCTGTAATCTGAGGATTGCATGGCTTTCTGTCAAGTGCTTTGATGGGCGTTTAGCCTTTGATCCCACGTGTGAGCCCAGCAGCCCAGTACATCTCTGCTTTATGTTTGTTTGAGGTTTGACACAATGAACTATGTGCAGGAAATGGCACCATTTCTGCTAACCAGACCCTCCAAATATCCATGAGAGGACATTTGTCCCTGAGGGGCCATTTTTCCTTCACTTTATATCCACCCGAAGCCATTAATGTCTTGAAATTGAAGGACAAGGGGCTCCTGGACAGCACTCTCTATGATTTGCCTGAGATTTAGAGTCCATCAGGGACACACTTATTTTCTGCTTCCAGGACCCTGACAGTTGGGTTCTAGCTTAGCAGGCTCCTTATGATGAAAGAGAAACCTTTGTGACCCAGGTTTGTCCAGTCTCCAAAGTCCTTTTCTTGGAGGGTGGTTTTTAAGGGTGGCCCCTGGACCAGCAGCACCCATGGCCCCTGTACTTGGCCCTGAGCTCTTCCTGAATCTTCTTAGTTAGACATGGCTGCCTAGTGCCTGGCTTCCATTAGCCCTCAAGGGATTCCAATAGATATTTGTGATGCCCAGGGGTGGAGACAGCGGGAGGAAATGGAGAAGCTTGTCTGGTAGAATCCAGAACCATAGCCAGGCCTATCCTTGTCAGCCAGTGGAGGGACATCATCCCTGCTTGTGATGGACAGTTTTACCATCCTGTTTCCCCTGGTTCACCTCCCTTCATCCTCTGCTCAGTGCCTACACGTGCCTCATTATTAATGTGTTCTATACCAATTTTACAAATGATACTAAAATCACACACACACACGCATGCTTCAGGCAAGCATTGTTTCTTCACGGTCAGCTTCTGAAATTAAGGTATCTTGTTTTCTTGATCTAGTATCTTCTTCTCCACAGCAATTAGGAGTCACTTTCATGGCATACCATCCCGTGCTGGCTATTTATTTTAGCTACAACATACACCTGCTAGGTACTCTTTCATACAGAGTAGACCTCACACAATCAGTCAGATTCTGTGACAGTGTAGAGCACTGGCTTGATATGACCCTGGATTAGTTTGTCCTTGGCAACTAAGCTGGCTAGTGGCTCAGAATCAATGCCAACGTAGTCTTTTTGATTACAGAGAATATGCCCCTAACTGGTTGTGTCCAGGTTTTCACCATTGTCGAATATGCTAGGATATTTGGGCAGTTTCTTTTTTTCTGAGTACTATAAATAATGCCACTTTAAGTCATATACAAGCTTTGTATATATGTGTACATTGTACATTATATAATATACAACATATGGTAATGTGTTTTTACATTTTCAGGAAATTCTCAAGTGTCCATACCCCTTTCCTTTCCTACCAATATAGCCTGAAGGATCTAATTTCTTTACATCCTTACCAGCACTTAGCGCTGTATGTAATTTGAATAGTAGCCACCCAGGGCTTTAAAACATAGATTCCCAGGGTAAGATTCGGGCCTAGATTTTGTCAAGGCCTTTGTCAAGCTTGGTCTTGACATTTCGGGGCCATTCTCTACCCTGATGAATCTGCACACCTCGGGGACAGCATGGGGTGCTGGGGCTGGCTATGCTTCTGAACCATGTTACTTGCATTTCTCCTCATAGCAAAATGTTCACGGAATTCATCCTGAACGTTCCTGCGGGCTTGCTGACTGTCCAGAAGCTCTACTGCTTGATTGAGATTGTTCACAGTGACCTCTTCACTCAGCACGGTGAGTGGATCCCTGGGAATTTGGAAATCGTCTGGTTGTTCAGGCAGTTCTCTTAGTCAGCCCTAAGGAGGAGAGGTGGCTTGCAATTAAAAGAGCTCAGTCGTTCACTCTAGGAAGGGCTCAGCCCTTTCGAGAGAATGGCAAGTGTCGCACCAGCTAGGTAACAGGCCGTTGAGAGTGGAGGTGACAACGAGTTGTAATTTGGGAGCACATCAGAGCCCTGTACAATCAGCATACATTGTAGCTCTTAAAATGTGCGATTGTCTGTCCTGGGGAGGCAATCACTTAACATCCTTGAGATGATTGCAAGGGGGAAAAATATCTAGTTTTCTTTAAATTTAGAAGTAATGGCTCTATCCTATCCTAACTTCTGGTTTTTCACAGGGTTTCCTCAAATTCTGTTCAGAGTCAGTAGGGCCCTAAAGACGCCGGCGTCCCAAGGAACCTTCTCTTCCTCTTCATTAGCTTCTCCATCCTTTTGGCTAATCGTTTTCTATTTGGACAGATTGAATTAATATTTTACATCTGCCAAGCAATTTTATTGAAAGCTCAGAACCTTTGCATAATCTCTAACCGCCCTCATTTATGGGAGCCGACTTGAGGTCTACTGGGTGACAGCTTGCCTGTGTAACACAGATTTATTCTCTTCTGTTTGTGACCAGGCGTTTGGGGGCTCCATTCTTTTCCTCTCTCCCCAGGGACAGCTCTGTTTCTTCTCCTTGGGCTGTGTTGGGGATGGAGCAGCTCTGGAAGGGAAGTACCCTCTGAGTTTATCTTGCTGAACCCAACCAGGAGCTCAGTGCTCCTGTGTCAGCCCCTGTGCTGCTGTGTGCCTTGGCTGGTTTTAGTTGTCTTTTCTGATTTCACTCTTAAGAATGCACTGAAATGTGTACTTGTATGGAGGGGGAAAAGAGTGTTGATCCTTTATCAGGGTGGGAGTTCTCCACCCTCTGTCCCCTAAAAGGTGAGACCAAATGTGGGTGGCTTTCTGAAGCGCCCTCCCTCTCGCTCCTCTCTGGGGCAGAATCCCTTAGTTTTATTTATAAAGTCCCTATCGTCTAAAACTGGAATCACATGCTCTCAATTGAGCTCTTAGTTCTGTTTCCCGTCATCCAGGCTTTTAGTCAAGGTCTGGGTCTTGAATGGTGTGATTGCCCGGGTGTCTTCAAAAGCTATTAGATGCCATGGGCCCATAGAAAGCTGCTTAGAAGGTTGGGGACCTTGCAAGCAGGTGTCGTGGTGACGACTACTGAAGCCAGAACAGATACGTCCCTGTCCCAATTTATATTTAAGTCCTATTAGGTTCATTATTGGTGAAATGTGCCAACACCTTCCCCATATATATGTGCATCTCCCTTCATTAGCCCCAAGCTCCGACATATTCCACCCATAGTCCTCTGCCCCTCCCACCACTCACACAGGCACCTGGAGCCCCTCCTTTTCTTGTTGCTGAGATAAAACGCCTTAACCAAAGCAACATGGATGAGAAGCGTTCATCTTAATGAAGGTTCAAGGTTCCAGTCCTCTCTGGTGGAGAGCTTGATGCAACTGGTGATGTTGTATCCATAGTGAGGAAGCAGAGATGAACGAGTCCTGGGACACAGCTCATTTCTTTCCCTTCGTGTAACCTAGGACAAGTCCAGAGAACGGTGTGGGTTTTTCCATCTCATTTAATCCAATCAACATCGTCCCCTCATAGGTGGCTTTAATTCTTGTCTCCCAGGTGATTGTAGGTCCTGAGTTTGATAGTTAACACTTGCCATCAGACCCCTCAAGCCCTATGCCGCCCTGTCCCCATCCTTCTATGTCTCCTTTTCTATTCCTAGCATATACCACCCCACTCACAGCACGGCTTCCCCAGGCATCAGCAATGCCATCAGTGATGTCAACCGAACAGAGGTCTGGGGATTTTAGGAACACTGCAGTAGGCCTGTACTCCCACTATAAGTGGTGTAAGTGTTCAAAGAGGTAAGTGCTTGAACATAAACACCAAGAGAATCACAGGAGGTATTTGGAAAAAAAATATTGCCCCTGGCTACAGTGAGTCGTACTAGTGGCTTCTCTGCTGGCTTTGACAGGTATAGAGATGTGTTTGGGGAAGGACTTCCGTGTGAAGGTGTGCTGGCCTCTGTGCAGGCTCCTGGAAGGTTCCATCACAGTCAGCATGAGGCAGTCTTGTCCATAAATACCTCCTTCCTTCCTTTCTGGTTTTATTTACTTGTTTTTGGTTCGAATTGACACAGTTGATTCCATTTTGATTCTAAAAATGTTCACCTCCTCCCGGCTTTTTTTTTTCCTTCTAGAAATATTGTTGATCAATGTATTTAGAATCTGGCTATCTGTCACTGCTGGGGTGGACATCTCAGCCATATCAAGGCAAAAGTGACTAGTGATGTACAGTCAGGGTCATACTCATATCGGCCACACTTGAACAATACAGAGGCTTGGGTACAGGTCTCAGTTGTGTCTTCCTTGGAATCCTTGGTTAAGTTCGGCCTGCCTATCCTGCAGGTGCTAGAGCATGGGGAATGGGCTGGGTTGTCCTTTTAGGTGATTCTACAGCATGGTGTCACACAGCAGGTTCAGAGTTAGTAGGAAATACAAAACAACGTCCACCAGAACAAAGCAAATCCCACTTTTCGTGGCAGTTTGAACTCGGAAGCATGATGTCTGTCTTTCAGATTATACTAATTTTAACCAAAGATGGTCAAAGCAAAACTAGTCCTGAAATATATAACTTAGTGTTCCTGGGAAGTTCTGTTAGGGACCCTCCCACCCCTGCCCTGCAGGTTCAGAGATGAATCAAAACTATGGGTGAAAAAAGACATAATAATCGTAGTTTAAAGTTTGATGAGAGTTTGGCAATTGACATGGTTTAGTTATTTTTATTGCACATATCATTTTAAGATAATGGTCATGACTGACAGCCTCACACCAGGACTTTCAGGCTTTTATAAATCTTATATGATCTTTAGAACATTTGCATTAAAAATAAATATCAAGCATTTTGGAAAAGTAATAGTCGTTTATTTAGCCAGAGTTCTAAAATAATCACTCAAAAGACTTTAAAAGAAATATATACTTATTAAGCCTCCACTTTTGCCCATGCCTATCATCTTAGCCCTCTGGAGGCTGAGGCAGAAGGACTGACACCCACATCCAGACATCTGCATTCTAGGCCAGTCCGGATGACAGTGAATGGGATGACGTCCACATAAACAACCAAACACCAAACAGAGCCAGCCAGCCAGCCAACCAGCCATACACACAGAACAACACAGCAGCAGCAAAGGCCACTTACAGACGCTCTTAAGATTCCATGTTTTAGCCTGACGGTGGTGGCACACACCTTTAATCTTAAGCCTCTGGAGCCAGAGACAGGAGGATCTCTGTGAGTTCCAGGCTAGCCCAGTCTACAAAGTGAGTTCCAGGACAGCCAGGATTGTTACACAGAGAAACCCTCTGTGTTCCGGGGCTGGAGGTGATGGGTTGGAGTTCATGTTTTAATCAAAAGTATAATAGAGATACTGGAAATCACCTTTATAAAACAAAAAACTTTGGGCAGATCTGTATCAAGGAAGCTTGTTGGTTTAAATACTCAGAACTGAATTTTCTTTTAAATGTTAGTTTGTCAATGTGTAATTTTTAAAATGATGTTATGTGTGGTTTAAATAAATTAGTTACCTAGATACCACCAAAATATTTTTTTATACAATTCACTTTTCACAAATTACGATTTCCTTAGACTTTTTGTGTTCTTTTTTCCTTTTTTTGAGGCAGGGTCTCTGTGTGTAGGCCTGAATGTCCTGGCATTCCCTATGAAGACCAGGCTGGCATGGAACTCAGAGATCCTTTTGCCTCTGCCTCCTGAATGCTGGGAGTAAAGGTGTGCGCCACTTGACCTTCCGTAGACATTCTGCAGTTTGAATAAATCCCTTTTCCCATCTTTTTTTTTTTTTTTTGCCTCCCTATGTAGAGCAGTCCAGCCTTTCTCCTTTTGTAGAAAAAGGTTTAAGTTTTCACTAAAAAATTGTTTTCATCCAAAAAAACTCTTTTCATCTCTTTGAACCAAAATATATTATTTTACTTGTAGGTGTAACTTTCTTTGCTTCTATCTCAAAAATTCCTGTTTTCCTTTCTTAAATTTATAAATTATAGTATCCCTCAAAATGTTCAGATTTATATAAAAATTGTCTCTTTCTCAGTAGTTAAAATATGCCTCTTTTGTATTCTTTTATATGTAGTTACATGTGTGAACCAGAATTTTTCCACTCTTCATAACCTATAGCAAGAAGTTAAACAGAAAAATTGATTTTCTTATGCCCGTAACTTATAAAAACGTATTTGTTAATGAACCCAATATCTTAGTTTCTTTTCTGTTGCTGTGGTACAATACTCTGAGTAAACCAGCTTAAGGAGAAAAGATTTGTTGAGCTCAGGAGTCCAGGTTATGGTCCCTCATGGTAGGGAATTTGGGACATTGGGAGTTTGAAGGAGCTGACCGCATCTCATCCACAGCCAGGAGAAAAGTTTAGTGAACGCGAGCGAGAGAGCTCAGCTCCTTGTCTCCACTCTCACACTCTTGTTCCTGCCCACATCGATTAATGTAATCAAGAGAACATTCGAGAAGAGGACTGGACACTGATATCTTCTCTTCTGTGTATTTTTTCCTCCATCACACTTATGCTTGTGCCTTTTGGTTTCTAAGACAGGGTCTTAATGCATCCCAGGCTGGCCTAGAAGTCAGATTCCGTGCTGGGACTGTGGGCTTGAAGCATTGTCCTTGGTCTATTTATGACCATAAACCTCAAACAGAGGTCAACATAACCCTGCCCGGCCATTAAAGTGCGCTTGCGAATAGTCCAGGAGAAAACTTTATTTTTAACTTGCCAACAATTTGGTAAGGCAGAGAAATACAGAAAACAACACACCGTTTATAGATTTGAGTCTGCGTTATATTAATGGATATAATATGGAACTAGGTTGGCCCATTATATGGTTGAATTTAGAGACTTTCTTTGGCTGTCTCGGAACAGCATTATCTGGTCAGGCTGACCCCAGAATAACTTGGATTATAAAGGATCTTTTCTCTGCAACCCTTTCCTTGCTCTCCACTCTTGCAGTCTCAGAGTTCAAGAGCCTGTATTTTACTGGGACTAACTGAAATAAAAAAAAATTTCAGGCAACATTGAATAATAAAATTATTTCGTCAGATGTGTGGCATGCTTCTGTAATTCGTATCACTTGGCAGGTAGAGGAAGTTGCACTATGAGTTCAAGGTTATTCTTAGCTACATAGTGAGTTTTAGCCCTTGGTTGGCTATGTGAGAGACTTTGCAAACAAATGAATACACAGAAATTAATAGAAAGTCGATAAAGGTCAACATGCACACGTATGAAAGAACCATAATTGAAAATTGGCAGGGGAAACAGAGAGATGGACACTTTTTAAATCCTTCGTGCATAAATCCTGAAATCATAGTATAAGAAGAATCTTAGGAGGACTCGCAGGAGTTTTTAAAATATGTATTTGAATCAAACAAAAATGTTATAGCACGTAGTTAACTGATGCAAGAGAATTGTTGCAGACGTGAGACCAGCTTGGGCATCCCACCAAGAACCTGTCTCTAAAGAGAATCGAATATTTGGAACCAAAAGAGATTTTACCATAAAAAGGCTCTAAGGTGATACGTTAAGCTCAGTTATATTAAAAAGGGAAGGAGAAATCCCTGCTGCACTACAGTGTGCAGGGGCCATGGGAACCTATTCCAAACTATTCCCAGGAATTCTGGGTCCGTATTAGTAGGTTTGGACTAAATTCTGCCCAAAGCTGTTGCCAGGTGAATTACTTTGACCCAGCTTTGCCCAAGGATCTTTGTATATTTGCAGTAGCCTCTTCAAAGTGTTTTGTGATAGTTAACATCAGACAGTCAACGTGTGCGTGAGTAAGTGTGTGTGTGTGTGTGTGTGTGTGTGTGTGCATGTGTGTGTGCATGCGCATGTGTTTGTGCAGGTATATATGTTCATGTCTACGAATGTCTGTGGAGGCCATAGGTCAACCTCAGATGCTATTTCTTTCTTTTTTTTTTAAAGGATTTTTCAAATCCCCCTTTCTTTTTTAAATTAATTAATTTATTTATTAAGTATACAGTGGTCTGCCTTCATGTATGCCTGCAGGCCAGAAGAGGGCACCAGATCTCATTTCAGGTGGTTGTGAGGGAACATGTGGTTGCTGGGAATTGAACTCAGGACCTTTGGAAGAGCAGGCAGTGCTCTTAACCACTGAGCCATCTCTCCAGCCCACAGATGCTATTTCTTATGATACTGTCCACTTTGTCTTTTTAAGCAGATTCTCTTGCTGGCCTAGAACTTGCTGATCTGTCTAGATTGGCTGGTTAGCAGGCCCTAGGGATCCACCCTTCCCTACCTTCTCACTGCCAGGCTAAAATACCATGATCCTATATGCGGGTTTTTAGTGTGGGTTTTGGAGTATTTCACCCAGGTCCTCATGCTTGTATAGCAAGTTTTTTTGCTTCATGGGCCATCTCCCAGCCCCAGGCATCGAGCAACCATGCCTAAAATCCCTTCCTCCATACCCTCCTGGCTTCATTTGTTTTCTTCGGGTTTTCATCAATGTGAACATTTCCATTCTGCTTCCCACAGCTCCTGTTTTCCACACAGCCCGTGAGTGTCAAAGGTCAATGAATGAGGAGCACTCTGTAAATTACCAGTGAACTGTCCTCGACCTTCCCTGAGTGTTGGTGGGAGGAAGACCTTATTTACATGTCTTTTGAGATTTTTATTGCAAAACTTGTGCATGCAAATGTGGCTCGAGCTGAATAAGTGCCTAAACATGCAATCTTCAGTGCAAAATATTTAAAGCAGAATTTCTCCTGGGGATATGTTTCAGGGGAAACCCTCCACCTCTCTGAAACTTAGTCTCTCTCTTCAGCTACTAGGAAGTGAAGAGGACGCTGCCGCTCATGGCTGCTGCTCATCTCAGCCTGGCTGTCGGCTGTTGGATGACTACATGTCTTCCATTTGGCTGCACTATTTCTTTCCGCTCTGGTTTTTATACACGTCTTGAGTCCTCTTTGAACCAAGCAACATATAAATAAATTCACAATGAGTTAATATTATTACCCTTTCAAATAATCCATCTTTTACAGTGTAATATCATAATTTGCCTCTGTCTTTCTCTCTGTGTTTCTCTCTGTGTGTTTCTCTCTCTGTCTCTGTCTCTTTCTCTCTGTGTGTGTGTGCATGTGAATCTGTATATATGAGTGTAAAGGCCAGACATCAACATTAGATGCCTCCCTCCATCACCCTCAACCTTGTTTTGTGAGGCAGTCAGTCTCTCACTGAACTTGGAACTTGTTTATTCCATTATATTGTTCACTGACCCCCCCAGGAAGCTTCCTGCCTCTGTTTTCCCAGTTCTGGGATTAGTAGGTTAGGTATATGTGACCATGACCAGTATTTTATGTGGGTGCAGGATCCTCACACCGGCAAAGCAATCACTTTACTGAATGATCCACCTCTCCAGCCCTGTCTGTAACAGAACATTGATGTCCGTAGCAAGTTGTACCCAGTCCGATAATGACATGTGTCAAGAATGTAAAATCCAAAATGATCATAGGCCAAGACAACATCAGTCTGGACCTTCTCATTTTACAGCCAATCAGCATCTGTCATCTATGTTGTAATAAACTTCTTGAATGTGTCCTGAACTTGGAGTGGCTGCCTCCAAGCCTTTTAGAATGCTTTGACTAATATGAAAATCCCCCTGTGTATAGACTTTGGGTTGGGTTTGGGATAACAAAGAAGGCATCTTTCTCATTTGCTGGCTCTGTCCTTTTCCTGAGCAGCCAACTGTTATCTTCTCTTCCTGTCAGGAAAGATGAACAGCTGAAATCCTCCGGTTGGTCTATTCTCACAAAGATGCCATTACTTTTATAAAGTAGTCCATGCCACATTTGTATCAATATTTAAAATAAAGTCATTTTCAGATGAGATATGGGAGCTGTGGTTTTCGTTCTCTTTTGTCTTTCTTGGGTCCTGCTCCTTAGACCTTTGTAGAAGTTGGCTTTGCTGCCTGTGCTATGGCATGTTTACATTGTTGTGGACTGCTGTGTTTGCTGTGCTCCTGGTGCACTAGGGATGGAATCCTTGGGGTCAGTGAGAGCTCCAGGGCTACGTATCAGCCTCTGTTGCCTCACACCATGAAATTAATTGTCTCCAGGTCTCAACGTAGCTGAGAACAAGAAAATTATTTAGTTTAGGTACTAATAAGGATTGTTCTTTGGGAAAAAGGATGTGTTTCATATTTCTTGAAATGGTGGCCATGTTTATAGATTTTACACTCTCCTGGGGTTGCAGATTATCTCTTGCTAGTCAGGAATTGGATTCGGTTCTAGTTTCAGCTAAGTTATTTTATGCGAAATATATGAGCACTGTCTCATTGTCTGGGGTCTTTGAGGGCAAGGAACATGCTTGTGCAGGTAGTCAGTGCGTTGTGTTTCCAGGAGTTTGAGTTTGGCCCATTGCTATGGTCACTATGCATGTGGGTGATAACTGGACAGTACATAGCAGCAAGAATCCTGCCTCACCTCCGGGAGTTCTGCACTCTGATTACACTGGACTCTGGTTCCTGCGGGCTCAGGCTGGTGGCACACTGGCTGTTTCTGATTTCTCTCATCACTTTTCCCATTTGCAGACAGGGAGAGAGAAGATGTACTCAGCGGGGGTTTATTGGGCTACAAGAGGAAATGGGTCATTTGACACAGAAAGTTCGTGCTTGGCCCCAGCCTCCATGAAACTGCCTCACCCGAGGACAGTGTCAACTTCCCTCTGCTCAGAGGCTAGCCTTCTTCTCTATTGTATTTTATTCTGGTTTTAGGATTGCATGGTGTCCAGCCACACGGGGGAGGATGGATCTGCCTATGTTCATACGGAATAAAAGGGGGACATTACCAGAATATAGAAGAGTGGAGAGAAAGCTAGAATATATACACATAAACTCCCATTACACAACCATAATCAGACTCTGAAGCGAATCCAAGTCTCTGCAGTTGCATAGGTAGCAGTTCCTCAGTGCATGGCAGTGTTCCTGACTGAGGGTAGATCCCAGTCCCCGTGCTGCTATCCCCCGTCCATCCCCATCCATCTGCCTCGGATGTCCTGTCTTTGCTCCTCTGCTGAGGTGAAGGGCTTCGGGCTCATTGGCATGCTGTGCATGAGAACCACTGAATGGGTGGTAATGGCTTCCGAGCCTGGGCTCCGATGTGACTTGCCTACTTGAAAGCTGGCTAAACAGATTATGTGCCGTGCAGAATGATGACTCTTTGGATATCATCTGTGGTGTGGAGCGAGCAGATTCTCAAAGCAAGATACAAAGAGAAGGAAGGTTGACGTCTCATAATTTGTGCGTTTGTCACTTTGTTTCCATGTGATTATGTTGTTGCCCACTTATCTGACGAAAGCTGGGGAAATTAAAGCTTAAATCGTGTTATAGAGATGAAAAGCTGTGGGGTAATTAAATTAAGCACGAGAACACCGAGTATAAGATTTGGGCCCACAAAATTCTTTTACATCGATGGCATGGAAATTGGGGTAAATTGAGTCCTACCTGACCATCATCACCTTGTAGGCTAGTCACGAGAAGTCCCTTTGCTTACAGGAGGCCTTCTCTTCTGGATCCTAGACCCTGGGGAAGTTTGTTCTGATTAACATGGAATAGCTTCCTTGTTTTTCTGGACATGGTCTTTTCTTGTTCCCACCCTTACAATGGGCTAGGCGATTGACAGGTTTCCTTTCCACAGCTTGCTA
The DNA here is from genome assembly GCF_037038515.1 of Microtus pennsylvanicus. NCBI lineage: Eukaryota > Metazoa > Chordata > Mammalia > Rodentia > Cricetidae > Microtus > Microtus pennsylvanicus. Next base: position 76,259,151 of record NC_134583.1, read on the forward strand.
CGTGCTTTTCCTTGTGTGTGCTTGTTTGATTTTAGAGGGGAGTGTGGGATTGGATGGTATCTGTGTAGTGTGGTAGCAAGTCTTGGTAGCGTTTTAATACCCTGGTGGATGATCTTTTTATAGACCTGCTATTCTTTGACAGACTGTGGCTGTTGCCTTCCTGGTGACTGGACTCTTTACTATGAGGAGAAGGAAGAAGGAGCCATTCTTTCAAACCCTGGCCATCTTATACTCCTTCCTTCCCTGTCCTAGTCAGCTATAATTATTAATTTGATACAACCCAAAGTCAACTGAGAGAAAAGCCTTGAGTCAGGAGTTGCCTATATCAGAAAGGCCTGTGGTTCTGTTAATGGAGGGTTATCACCTTTAGTAATTGAATCAGGAGTGTCCAGTTTGCTGTGGCCAGCATGGGCTTTCTAAGAATGCTAGCTAAGTGTGAGTGGAGAAATAAACCTGAGTAAGAGCCAGTTAACAAGCAGCATCCTCTGGTCCCTGATGTATTCCCTGGACTATAAATGTGTTCCTGGTCAGAGGTGATGCTAAGTGGAATAGCATGCCATCCTATCTTCAGGTTCCTCCTTTCTGTCCCTGCCCTGATAGCCCCCAATGATGGGCTGTGGCCTGTAAGTAGAGGAAGGTAAGCCCTTTCCTCTCCAAGTTGTTTGTTGTCAAGTGTCTTTTATCAGCGGCACAGAAATCAAACGAAGGGCAGACCCCTTTTCCAGCAGGGCTCACCTGCCCTGTGGAAACTCATTTATCCTCAGTTTTGAATAATAGGAAGCCTCTTTAAAATTCAGGGCGAAGGACTTTAAATGATGTGTTTCATTCTTCTTTCCAAGGTGAATAATTCTCTCAGTGATCAAACGGAGTAAAACTCTTTGCTAATGGCAGGAACATTAGTTACAGCAGCCTTTCTAAGGCCTTGGGCGATGCCCATGCACCTCTCAGGATTTTGGTATTAGGAAGTACTGAAGCCACAGTTTCTTCACACTAGCCAGACCCTACGCAGAAAGCATCTCTCTATAAAAATTGCCCTGTTCATCAATTTCTCTTTCTTTAGCTCATACACATGAGAAGCTGTTTCATGCAGAACTGTAATAAAATATGTTGTTTTAATGCTTTGATCCATCAACAAATCAAAACAATATTTCTTGAGTTTTTCTACTGTGAAAAACCAGATCTTAAACCCCGAGCTATTCTCAAGTAGTTTTGTTAACTTGATAGATGTTATGCACAGAGGAAAAATTGGGGTTGGGGCTAATTTTGCCACAGTCACTTAATGTCCCACTCATACGGCATTCTGGAACTCTTTAATTAGATAACTGTGCTAATGAATGCTGCCAGCTGCGAACCCCGAAGACTAACTCTTTTAAATAATGCTGTATTCCATCGCTTTCTCTCCCATGTTGTGTGCTCCCCCCCCACCGCAATGCCTCAAGGAAACGTTAAGTCTTGATCTGTTATGTAGTACCTTTTTCTTCCCTCATTCTGTAGGTCTCTCCTCTGTCTTTCATTTTACGTGTTTGTCCAGAGGCCACTTGGTAACACTTTTAGAACTAGCTTACTGAACACAGGAGTTTCTTAATTATACCATTTTAGGTCCGCCATCATTTATTGATCACCTACCAAGTGCTCAGGATTTTTGGTTAGCCAGTTTGAGCCCTCTGAGAGCCTTCAGCATCATCCACATAAAAATGTAGAACCGGAAAAGACTAATTGACTCCATTTACAGAGGAGGGCATGAGGGTTAAATAAGAAACCTTGCCTGTAAGCAAACGCCTAGGCAGGGAGCTGTCCACCACCATGGTGCTGATTAAGGCTCCAACTTGTTTCAGATCCATCATCCCTGCTCCTTATACTGTTTCATGCCCACTGCATGAGTAATTCTCTCTGAAAGCTGAATTTACTTCAACGCTATGCGGAGCAAGGAAAAATAGTACAAACAAATCGATAAATGAACACGTCTGTAAATTAAGCGTAAATAAATCATACGGTGTTGTTCTCATGTTCATGGGGTTTTCATAGTTTTTCTCTTCTATTTCTGTGGGGTGGCTGTAGGAGGGTTGTAGTTTGTGGTCAGATTGCTAGAACTAACAGTACCTTATGGTGTTACTCATCTAAATATTAGCCACTGTTGACTCTACTTTGAGCTCACCTCGGGGCAGGCTTCTGTTTTTGCTGTTTAGTGCTGATATAGAAAGGACAGTCTAAGACTGTCCCCATTTGTCTCATACCTAACCATGCTGTCACCAGGTACCTGGAAAGCTAATTCCTCAGCTCTACAGCTCTTCATTCTTTCTAAGTCCCGAGAGTTCAGTGGTCACTCTAAAAATGATATCCTGGACAAGGAAAAGCCCAAATCTGCATCTGCCAGGATTTTTCGCCATAACTTTACCCGGCCACAGCAACTGTGCAAATCTACCTTCAATGGCACAGACCATCCTGCCTTCACCCACCTGTTTTAACACACACCTCTGTTTCTGTTGAGCCACCAAGAGTGTTTAGAACCCCTGTGACCTAGTGCTGTGTCTTTGGCTACCAACTAGATCAGCTGGCAGCACCTTCTTCCTCAGTTCCCTGGAAACCAGGTATCTTGTATCTCTTTTCATCTCTTCCATGTGTTGAGATTCTCCTCCACAGCCAATCACAATTATAGAATTCTTTGTCAAACCGCCAAGCCCCGTCTATGACCTGCTTCTCTTGACTTAGATGGTAGACTGTCTTCCTTTCCTGCCGTTTTATTTCAGGCTATTGTGCTTTTCATGTATTGACATGGGGCTCATTTATAGCCTTTCTGTTGGCTTTTCATTCAGTTTACCAGAGGAGACGCCATACCTTACGGAGATTCTACTAGAACTTCACCTTTCCTGTTGTACCTTGCCAGTCTCAAAAGCCAAGAGTGTCTTCTGCCCAGCGCTCTTTTTAACATGACTTCTCCTCTCCAAGGTCTCATGCCCACACACTGGAAACATACATTTGACTAGTTTTTAAAATGTCTTTTTAACGTTTATTTATTATTCTCTGTGTGTACCTGCATGCATGCCGGAGTGTACATGTCGGGGTCTGGAGGACTTGGGAAGATCAGTTCTCTCTTTCCACCTTGTAGGCCTTGGGGCTGGGATTCCGGTCATTCGTTTGGGTAGCAGTCAACATTGCTCACTGAGTTTTTGCTCCCCCTTGTTTGACAGTCTCCTTGCTTCTCTGCTCACCCCTCCCATTTCCAGAGCCTCTCCCTTGCTCTGTCATCCTCTCAATTAAGATCCCATGACACTAGGTACCTCAAGGCTGAATCACAGATTGCCACATTTCTGATTCTTTTAGCACACAGGCAAGTGACACTGTTCTGACCAGAATACTTTACAAGGTGCGGTCAAGCTGCCAGGAGGGGAAATGCTGGGCTGGGTTCTTGAGGAGATTCAGTCCCACAGATCAGCAAACAGCGTTCCTAAAGGAAAGCTGTAGGGGTGAGGGTGACTTACTGGCTATTTTTTTTTCACTTGGCACTGCCCAGTCTCATAATTTCTTACTTAAAAATGATTCCTGGGAAAATGGCTTTGTCCTTGACATTTATACATGCCTACATGTATGTGCACAGTCATGGGTCTTTTATAACCAAGTTCTGTGGTGTGGGAGTGCAGTGGCTAATGCTGGCTCAGCTTTTGCTTAGCCGTACAGTTGCTGACTCTGTCTGTCACCAGGTTCCTGTTCCCCACATCTGTGCAATCTGGAGATCAGTAGATGGCTTCTGTGACCCCCGTCTAGCATGGATACAGTCTTGGAGCTACTTCTGCTTAAAGACTCACGTAGATGGAGAAAATCATTTGAGCATATTGAAACGTGGGCACAGGGTTCCTAAATGGTAGGAAAACAAGATGATTGTCTATAAAAGATGAATAGCACGCATTTCCCATTAATATGGCTCTTACTGTTTAATTCTCATTAAAAGTGTTATTCTGGCTTTTGGTTCTATGCAACACACACAAGGTTATTAAATGCACTTTATGGATCATTTGTTTAATGTGACCGAACTAAAAATTAAGAAGCACATTACTCAGTGTTCATAAAAATGAATGCTTTAAATGGACAAATTCATTCTCATTTTTGTGTCTTATTTTAATGTAGAGCTGTAATGGGGTTATAGACGAATATTCTGCTTGGACATTTATAAGCCGATGATGCCCGTTGAATACCTTTTATAAAGATTAATATTTTTTACTCTGTGCCCATTACCAGAGCATTAATCATCCTGGTTTTGGCCCTCACAGCTGCAGATGAGCAGATGTTAATGATTGGAATCTGTGACCATTGCAGAACATGGTGAAGGGAGAGCATGGCAGGGTGGGTGGTGTCATCCCCATGGCAATTTGTATGGAGTGTGGGTCCATAGCAATGCAAAAATAGGAGAGTTATGTTTCCTGTATCTATGCCTCCAGTGGGTGCTGACAGGTACCAAGATGGCCCGGGTTCTCCTGTGATGGGGTGAGTGGTCAGAGAGAGCTGTGACCTTGAAACAGAAGAGACCTCATTCATAAAAGCAAAAAAACTACATGAACTCTTCCTCATCTGCTTCTTTACAAACTTAGCCTGTGCTTCCTGCAGGCGCAGTCTGCGAGCCTTGGGTGTCATTTTAAATTCCCTAGTCCTCAGCAAATGTAGTTGGAAGCAATGTAAATCAGTCACATATTTTATCCAGAATATCATTGCGGTGTGGATTCTATCTCAAACCCACTAATGCCACGCTTTATATTCTTTTATCCATGTTGAGTCTGAGAAGTTCATTGCGTTGTAACTTATAGCACAATTTAAATGCTAAATTCTTACTCTGTCAGAGACCCTGGATCTTTAGTTTTCATTGTATAATACAATTTATTATTCTTAACAGTTGTTTGCAGTAACTAGATTAAACACCACTTTTAAACATTTGAACTTGCAATTCATTTATTATAATTAAATCCAGTTCTATGGTTGTAAACATACACATTTAGAAGGCCCTTTGACAGGATGACCATTTAGCAATAGCAATGGAATGTTCTGCCCTAGAGCCTGTTACCTCCCAGCCATGGACTTTTGACCAGAATTACAATACTAGGCTTGCAGTTCTCTCCATTGAGAAGGCCTCAAATCCATTCAGAAAGCATTTAGTTACTTCATAACAGTGCTGCCTGGAAGACTGGGCTTGTAGCATTAAGGGCCAGCCAAAGTTACCCTAGAAATTGAAGAGATGCTACTCAGGCCTCACCTCTTACTGAGAATCTGTTGAAAAATTGTTACCTGCTGAAGAAAGTCAGTCATTGTTTGAGGGTGTGGTCACTGGCAGCTGGAGAAAGTCAGGCATTCTCTGAGGGTGTGGTCACTGGCAGCTGGAGAAAGTCATTCTCTGAGGGTGTGGTCAGTGGCAGCTGGAGAAAGTCAGTCATTCTCCGAGGGTGTGGTCACTGGCAGCTGGAGAAAGTCAGGCATTCTCTGAGGGTGTGGTCACTGGCAGCTGGAGAAAGTCAGTCATTCTCCGAGGGTGTGGTCAGTGGCAGCTGGAGAAAGTCAGTCATTCTCCGAGGGTGTGGTCACTGGCAGCTGGAGAAAGTCAGTCATTCTCCGAGGGTGTGGTCACTGGCAGCTGGAGAAAGTCAGTCATTGTTTGAGGGTGTGGTCAGTGGCAGCTGGAGAAAGTCAGTCATTCTCCGAGGGTGTGGTCACTGGCAGCTGGATAAAGTCAGTCATTCTCTGAGGGTGTGGTCTCTGGCAGCTGGAGAAAGTCAGTCATTCTCTGAGGGTGTGGTCACTGGCAGCCTTCCTGTACTCCATGATGCCCCACACCCAGGCACATGTGGGCAGTGCTCACTGTTCTTAGTATCTTTGTCACTGTTGTATTGCCTTGAAGAGATACCATGACTAGGGCAACTTTTATTTTTTATTTTTATTTTTTTAGTTTTTCGAGACAGGGTTTCTCTGTAGCTTTGGAGCCTGTCCTGGCCCTAGCTCTTGTAGACCAGGCTGGTCTCGATCTCACAGAGATCTGCCTGCCTCTGCCTCCCTAGTGCTGGGATTAAAGGTGTGTGCCACCACCGCCCGGCCTAGGGCAATTTTTATAAAATGAAGCTTTTAATTGGACGTTTGCTTATAGTTTCAGAGGGTTAGTCCATGATTATCATGGCAGGAAGCACAGTAGCAGGCTGGAAAGGGGCTGAGATCTTACATCCTGATTGGCAGGCAGGCAGAGAAAGAGGCGGAGGTGTGGTATGGGCTTTTAAAGCCTCCCTGCCCACCCCCACAACCGCACCTCCTTCAACAAGGGCACTCTTCCTAATCCTTCCCAAACACTTCCACTAGCTGGGGATCTTGTCTTCAAATGTGTGCACCCACAGGGACATATATTACAAAAAGAAAAAAGATACAAAGTTTGCAAGGACAGCTGCTTTTCCTCGCTTAGTTTAGTCACAGATTGAAGTAACTCTTACACTCTTTACTTCCTTGTGCTATGCTGCTAGCAGCAAGGCCTCGGTCTCTTCCTTCATGGCTGACAGCCCTACTCTACTTTCTTTTGAGAGGAAGTCTCACATAGCCCAGACTAGCCAAGAATTTGCTATGGAACAGAGGGTGACCTTAAGCTTCTGGTTGTCCACTCTCCACTTCACAAATGCTGGGATGACAAGCACCAACCACTATGTCTTATTTTCTTTGGTGCTGGGGCTTGAACTCAGAGCCTCCTGCATGCTAGGGAAGGCATTCTATTAGTCTGGCTGCATCCACTGCAGCCCTATTTTTGTTTTCTGTGTTTTTTTTGTTTTGTTTCATTTTCTGTGCTGCGATTGAACATGTGGCTTCATGCCTGTGTGACAAGAAATCCTTGTTTTTATTTTTATTTTTTATTAAAATTAAGTTTGTTGTGACGGTGATGAGTTTTGCAGTGATATGGTTTTCAAGTATGCCACATGTTTTGACTGCCATTTGCTTTCCTGTTACCCTCTTTGTCTCCTCCCCTTCCTGCTAATTCCCTACCCTCTGGAAATAATCCCTATTTGAATGTCATGTGTGCATGTGTATATCCTGATTTTGTTTCTTTACATATATGGATGAACTGAGCAGAAGCCCTTTTCAGAACCTTATGGCGTGAATAAGAGCATATCAGTCTTCTGAGCTCTAGCATGCCAGAGTTTTCCAAAGGCTATGTGTCAATTATTGATTTAAAACATGTAAAAATCTGTTTTTCCTTTAATATTAGCTTTTATTTTTATTGTGCTGAAGAATGGATTCAGGCTACTTATTTTGTTTTACTGGCTTTCTGGATAGGATATTCTGTCTTTGTGAAAGAACACTGTACATGATCAGTTGGAATGTCCCTCATGTGGCAGGAGAGCACTGCCTCAGCTGCCAGAGGTTGTAAAACCCTCTCCTGCAGGTGTGTACCTCCACCCATGATGTAGCAGATACTTTGTGAACCCTACTATGATTTAAAATTTCTTAAGAACATTTAACTTTTGTAGGTCGAAATAGAGGCTAGGAAAAGTCCCATTAAACATGAACTCACCAAGGCCAGCTGGCCTGGGTCTGAAAAAGCATGGGATAAATCCGGACTGGCTGAACATAGAGGACAATGAGGAATACTGAGAACTCAAGAACAATCGCAGAGGGTTTTTGATCCTACTGCACGTACTGGCTTTGGGGGAGCCTAGGCAGTTTGGATGCTCACCTTAGGAGACCTGGATAGAGGTGGGCGGTCCTTGGGCTTCCCACAGGTCATGGAACCCTGATTGCTCTTCGAGCAGATGAGGGAGGGTGACTTGATCGGGGGAGGGGGAGGGAAATGGGAGGCGGTTGCGGGGAGGAGGCAGAAATCCTTAATAAATAAATAAATTAAATAAAAAAAAAGATTCATTGCACAAGGAAAAAAAAACATGAAGTGTTTTTTTTTTTTTTTGGTGAACATGGTGTGTGTTTATAACTCCAATATTTAGGTAACTGAGATAGGATTATGACTTGTAGTATAGCCTGGGCTACATTGACAGACCTTGTCTCATATATATATAATTTTTGCAATATCCATTCTTTGGAAGCAGGAAGCAGATTAGCTACTTTGTGGGTGGATCCATTCTAAGGTGATCCTAAGGCATTAATTTTCCTGGTTTACATTCATTCAAGGTACCTGGCCTGATATAATACACATCACATACACAGTAATACAAATTCTAATTTTGACAGCTGCCATTCATTGAGTCCTGGGAATAGTACTGGACAGTAGATCTGCTTTTCATCACATGCCCTTTAGCGTCCATGCCCTCTTCATGTGCTTGCATAGTAAAGGGAGTCGGCACACACGCCTGCCCCTCTCCTTCAGCTGTGCACTCTAGTCCAGACTGGGCTGGAAACCATCCAGTAAAACCAAAACCGGATCTCCAGGAAGGGGGAAGCGCTCTTGCTGGGGCGTGTTTGTCCTTCAGCTCTCTGCCAAGGATGGAGCTGGGCTGTATGGACAGTGGGACATTCCTCACCACTTAGCAGGTGCGAATTGCTGTGGTTCACAGAGGAAAGGAATGTGTGTGGAGGTACATACTAACCAACTGCCCTCTAAGGCAGAGAAACCTGCGCGCGCGCGCACACACACACACATGCACAGAGACAAGCACACGTGCACACATTTATATATGCACACACAGAGACACACACATACTCAGGTCTTGGTTTATATGCTGAGATTATTCCTGTTAAAGAGAATAAGAGACAACTCTCACCGAGTTTCCCTTCCATGGAAAAGAAACATAGTTAAAGCAGTCGGTATTTATGGTGGCCCGCGGACTTGGACCTGGAAGCGTAGAGCATAACTCCTTAGCTCCTGGCTCTGGTCCCCCAAAAGATGCTGGAAGCAAGTGTTTCTTCCTCTGAGGTGTGTAGTGGGTTTCTGATGGCACAATGGTGGGCAATGCTATGAGCCTCTCTGTATTCTCGGATGCCTGCCCCAGACCCCTTGTTTGGGCAGGGTGGCTTCTGCCTCTGGGGCAGACCTACTGATCTGTCCGGTGGGTCTGCCCATCTATGTTCAGATGTGGAGCCGAATGCAGAGAGAATTTTCTGATGGTGGTGCTGCTGGCCCTGGGGGTCTTTCCTAGTGGCTCAGCAGAGTGTTTTGTGCCAAGTCCTTCCTCACACACCGATTGTCACAGTTCCTGTCTTCTCACGCTCATTTTCCCTGCACACTCGACACTCACCCGTCAGAAAGGATAGCCAATGACTTTTCATCTCCTGGGGGAGCTGAGAGAAGGACGTCGCTCTACTCCTGGAGTGTGTGTATGTGTGTGTGTTTTGTTTTCTCAACACAATGTTACCCAGGCTAGCCTGGTTCCCATTAAGTAACCCAGATAGACTTGAACTCACAACTGTCCTGGTCTTCTGAGATTGGAATTACAAATGTGAGTCTTCAAATCCAGCTTGAACTAGCTTTAAACATGACAGACTATCTGTGGACTTGCTTCTCACGGAGACAGCATAACAGACAAGATCTGGGGGCGGCGCAAGCGGTGGGTGTACCTCTGAGGGAACCAAACATGGTGGGTAGTATCTCCATGTCTGAGCTGGGCACGCAGACATACTCCTTTACCCTGAGGTAATACTGACAGATAGAACCAGCACACTCAATAACTCTGAGAACAGTGTGGGCCACTGCTGCTTTCCCAGTACAACAGGCAAATGGGGTCAAAGGATGAGACATAGGCCAGGGCATCTGGTCCCAGACCCTAAAGGGCCAGCTCTGACAACCATTCAGAGACACATCTTTTTGGCAGGCTGTGCTGGCCAGCTCATAAGACTTTTTACCCATTGTAGCACAGTGGTTCTCAAGCTTCCTAACACTTCAACCCTTTAATACAACCCCTCATGTTATGATGACTCCCCAACCATAAAATTATTTTTGTTGCTACTTCTGATTTTGTTACCATTATAAATCATAATGTAAATATCTGTGTTTTCCCAATATCTTAGTTGACCCCTGTGAAAAGGTCATTCATCCCCCAAAAGGATCTCGACCCACAGGTTGAGAATATTTGCCTTATTAGCTCTTCCTTTTCTATCTGAGATACCTTCGAAATTCACATGACCTCCAGAATAGTGGCAGTCATATAGATACTAACCAGATGGACAGACATAGCTCAGGGCTTGTTCCATGTTCAGTTGAGCACATTGGGAAGGGGAGGCATCATGTGTTTCTAGTAGACGTGCAAGAGGGCTCAACTAGAGGCATTGAACTGGGGCTCTCTGGGAGGGTGGGGCTTAGGCACTGTTCTCCAAGGGATTCCTCTGACACATTGATCTGGAGAGTTTCACTCTATTAGGTTTTACATATGGCTGGAAGCAGCAGTCGTAGCATAAATGAGAGTGGATCTAGCCTGTGAGCTTTGAGGTTCTATGGCAGAGGCATCTGGGGATGTTTTGTTGTTGATAGCATGACCTAGGGGTCACTTTCTTGTATTGTTTCCCTTGGACAGTCTGTCTTTGGACCATTCTCACATCCGTGCCATCTTCTGAGTGGCAGCATACCTTGGCGTGTTGGAGTTGTCTCAGGAGCTCAAAGGGCACAGTCCTACCTGTGAAACAGTTTAGTTCTCCCATCAGGATCATTGGAAGGGTTAGGAGAGATCGTAGGGAATTTGGGTGGAGTCTTCTTAACACAGGAAACCCAGACACAAAGGGGCCTACTTTCTGGCTCAGACAGCACCCTTGCTGTGTGCTGTGCCCTCTGTCCCTGACTTCCTGCAGGATTCTCCACAGCTCCTTGTGTCATGAGCAGCAGTGCTGGCCTGCAGAGCTTATTGTTTGATGCATTACATCTGCACAGGGATTGATTATTAAAATAATGGTTCAACAAGTGAAGCCACGTGTTCTCATCGGATTACATAAGGTTTTTGTTTTGTTTTTGTCTCCATGACCAAATATCTGGCAAGAATCAACTTAGGGAAGTATAAGTTTATTTTGTCCCACTTGGGGAGGGGGCATGATGGCAGGAACAGCTCTAGCTGTCCCTCCTCACCACCTCACATTCCTACAGAACAGGAGGCAAAGGGCGGGGAATCCTGGCTCAGCTGGCCTTGTCATTGTCTTCACTCCTGTTAACTCCAGAACCCAAACCCTGGGCTAGCCCCACCCACAATCAGAGTGACTCTCCCCTCCTCGGTCTCAGCTCTCTGGAGAATGCCCCACAGAGGCTCTAGAGCTGTCTTGCTGAGGCCATTCTCACTCCTGTCCAGTTGACAGTGGAGACTACTCATCATAAATATGTGCCCAGGCCACACTTCTGGTTCAGGAATTCCTCCTAGTCTCTCCCTGATGGAGAAGATCCAAGTGGAATTTGAGATCGCCATGGTTGAGCGCTCTACATGTGTCCCAACGACGGACCATTGAGCAGAAAAGCTTGTGTTATGTCTCATTCTTCCTGCCCTGTGCCCACCTCCCCAGTCTCTCATTAAACTGTTGTCCTTGGGAAAGCTGACTGTGTGTGTTTGAGTTCAGGGTGTACTTCTGAAGGTGTGGAGGAGCTCTTCCATTGCTGTGTGATTTCTTTGTCCTTCCGTAGAAAACTTGGGAACATTAATGCAAAACATGCTTTTATGTATCATTAATGTCGTAAATCCTAAAGTGTACAATCCTGAAAACCAGCTACATCTATTTCCTGTTCCAGAGCTCTGCTGCTCGCCTGCTTTGCATCTTAAAGGAGGCCACGGTGGCTGGGCTGGTGTCAGAATCTGGGGCTCTAAACAGGCAGGTCATTTTGGGAAGTGGATGCTGCCTGGACTCAGTTCATTTTCCAAACCGGAAGAGACCATTAGGAATTTCATTTGACCATCAATCTCTGCCCATGTTGCTTTTCTGTTTATGTTTGTGATATTCCGGCCATGTTCTCAACTAAACCACAAATGAAAGACACAAATGTTTTTTGACCTGGTCCTCAGCTCCCAAGTTTTTGTTTACAGTCCTGTTTCTCTACCCCTAATTTCTGTCTTCTCATTCCCACTTCTTCGGTCTACTCCAGGGAGCTTGTCTGGGAAGGAAGGGCTGTATGTATACCATTGTCCCAGTCCCCAAGCTCTTTCACTTAAGAAGGGGATCCTGTCTGTCTGGTCTAGGAAATGACTGGAAATCTGCAGTTTGAATAGTTTTTGATGGAGGGAGTACTCCTTTTACTATTGCAAATACATGAATTGAAAGTAAGAGACATTAGTAGATAACCTGTCACATGTGCAACTGCACGGATGTATGTGTATGTGTGTTTATATGTGATATGCATGTTTGTGACTTGTGTGTTGATACAGAGACCTACAAAAACATGCAGGTACCCGTCTATAAATGATTGACGGCCTTGGAAATGGCTTCCTGGTGGTCAAGCCATCAGCCCCTGCAGATGTCAGTTTCCATCATGCACCTTGTGAATCAGACACTTGAGGACACACCTTTCTTGCAGACCCCAGGGCTTCCTTGGTGTCTCCTGCTGACTGACAATCCTGTGTTCTCCGCAGACTGCAGAGAGATCCTGCTCCCCATGATGACAGACCAGCTCAAGTACCACCTGGAGAGGCAGGAGGACCTGGAGGCATGCTGCCAGCTGCTCAGCAACATCCTGGAGGTGCTCTACCGGAAGGATGTGGTAAGTCATGGAGATCAGACCATGGCCAGCCTCGCCAGCCTTGTCCAAGCCTTGGAAACATGCCACAAACAGAACTGCCTTGTGGGAAAAGCATTGACCTTCATTTCCAGCTTTTATTTCTGTAGAGTTTTACCCTTGAATTATTTTTATTTGTGTGTGCGTCATGATTTTTTTACTTTGCAGCATTCACCCTTCTGAACTGAAATTAAGTTTTCATTTTCCTGTGCTTTCTTGGTAAGATGCTTCCCAAGGCCAAAGTTCTCATCCTGCAGGTCAGGTAAAGGCTGCGGAGGCTGATTACCCATCCCTTTTTATAGTTCCTGAATTTATTAAGTGTTACATGAACCGAACCACCTGTCCTTCTGGCAGCTTTCTGCCCTACTCACCACAGGTAGAAGCTTCCAGAGCTTTCTGAGCTTTGCAGCTCCCTCTTGTATTTCTAAACACTATAAAATTCTTTTGGTGGGGGCCTTTTTATTTTTCTAATCTGAATCTGGTTCGAACAGGTATAAGAATATTTCATCCCCCCCACATCTCCAGCATATCATGTATGTTTGTGCACATGTATACACTTAGGTAATGTCACTGATCCTCCAGGTGTTTCTGGAATCAGGATAGAAACACTTCTGTGTGTTAACAGTAAGTGGAGACTGAACCTCATGAGCAAGACTGGGTGTGGGCTCTGGTGTCCTATGGCTCCCTCACCTGTCTTTGTCCCTAGTTCTTGTCAGGATTTTAGGTAGATAGAGTTTGTTCTGAACTCTTTCCTGCATTACCTGGAAGCCTTCCTGGTCAACACACACACACTCTCTCTCTCTCTCTCTCTCTCTCTCTCTCTCTCTCTCTCTCTCTTCTGAGTGTTCCTTTGAGCAGTAAATCTTTCACGCTGAGCTAACTACCTCTCCTTGCTTTCACTAAATACACATTGGGGGGGTGGGGGTGCAGGTTCTCTCTGGAGCTATATACAGCAGGCTGCTTGCCTCCATCTGGGTAGATCAGGAAGCAGAGCAAGGAGAAGGCTGGTCTTCATTTGACTTTCTCCTTTTCCCACTTTTTATTCAGTCCAGGACTCTTCTCCATAAGCCAGTGCCACCCGTACTCAGAGTGGGTCTCACGCTCTCAGTTGAAACCTCTATGGAAACACCAACAGTCAAAGCTTTACCTTACTATTGCCCTAGAATCCGGTGGAAGTGACAGAGGTGATTGACTATCCCATTCCCGATGGTTTGTGCTGCCAGGGTCAGCTACAACCCCTGCTGGATGATGGGATAGCTTCACCTCATCGGGGGCATGAGCCTTGCCCTGTACTTGGATGTCTTCTTCAGGACCAGCCTCAATGCTCCCATGCTAGGCCCGTTGCATTTTTCAGACTAAAGCCGGGACAAAGAGCTTAGCTTGTAGGCCAAGTTCACAGAAGATCTTGTGACTGTTCAGAGACCAGGAGCCTGCCTGCTCAAGCCGTGTGCATGGAAGAGAATCCACAGTCCCATTTCGCATTAAGCCAGGGAATAAATTCTCCCTAATGGAACACCCCATGGCACTGTGAATTTTAGATAATTTGCTGCACTGGTACTAAAACATTCTGTTCTGTGAACGGTGAAGTTATCGGGAAGTGACATGCAGCGCGGTCCGCGCTGTTATCTGCCTGCCTTCCGTTTACAGATGGCCAGGCATCTCTGCAAGACTAATTGGCGGTCTCACCAGGGATCGTAGACATTATATTGTTTAAATGGATTTGCTTTTAGTTTTAAGGTTTGCTTAAATTAATTTACTATGATTATATAACAAATTATCATTAATGGGCTATAATTAATAAAAGGCCTTGAGTTTTCTTCAGGAAGGCATTTGCCTTTGACGAAGGCCGTTTTTCATCTCGTTAAGTGTTATAATTGATTGACTCTATACAGAGCAGCTGGGTTCGGCAGCAAGCACTTGGGCTTGTGGAACCTTGATGGTCTGTGCTCTTGGCTTTGACTGGTTTCTCTTCCCTCCAGGGGCCAACTCAGAGGCATGTCCAGATCATCATGGAGAAACTTCTCAGGACAGTGAACCGGACAGTCATTTCCATGGGGCGGGATTCGGAACTCATTGTAAGTGCCCAGAGACACATGCTTGTGCATGGCCATGAGCTTCCTACCCAGAAGGCTATTTCCCCAAACACCTGCTCCATTCCATTTCTCCTCTCCTAGCTGCCACTGGGAAGTGAACTTACTTTCTTAAAGGGTAGCATGCACTTGAGATCCAGTCTGTTCTGATTTTCCATAATCCCAGAAGTGTCTGTCAAGGGGGATGAGGAAACTTAACATTGTCAGGGAACGAAATGCTTGGAAGGGGGTTTCTTGTTGTTATTACTTTTTATCAAAGATGCATCTTTTCTTCTAAGTCTTCACTCATAAGGTAGTTTCTTTCTTTGTATTTATTATGTTTATGGTATTTTTGATAACATTTTTTATGAAACACCTTAAAAAGTAATTGAGGTAATACACCTTAGCAGTTTTATTGTCTACTAGATGTATCCTCACTGTTTCTCTTACAATGGGCCGTTACTTGTAGAAGATGATTTATTTCAAGAAGGTTCTATCAAATTTCAGTGGTCTTTGTAAATCGGTGTCATGGTGACTAGTGTGCATATTTTGTCATGCCCATCCCCCCAAATGGTTAAATTTGGTTACTTAGGCATGAGACCCCTATGTACACCCAATTTACCATTTTAGTTTTATTACATCAAGTATACATCCTTATTTGGCTAACTTGCTGGATGGCCTCTCAGGAGGGAGGGAAACAAAATAGTTTCCTTAATGGAAGAAACAACAGCTTTTTTAGGCTTTTGCCTACAATCAGGAGAGACACGTTGGTCTTCGTTGGTGTGTGACCCTGATCTCTCCTGTATATCCTGGGAATGAACAAATGAGGGGAAGCTGGGGGTGCACAGCCAGCCTAGCCCAGCCCCTGTGTGGTGGTTTGAAAGAAAATGGCCCCCAAAGGGGCTAGCATTATTAGGAGGTGTGGCCTTGTTGGAGGAAGTGTGGGCTTTGAGGTCTCAATTGCTCAAGCTTCCCTCAGTGTGACACTGTGTCCACTTCCTGATGCCTTCTGATCAAGATGTAGCCAGCGCTATGTCTGCCTGCAAGCTGCTATGCTCCCTTCTATGATGATAATGGACTGGACCTCTGGACTGTAAGCTGCCCCCTCAATTAGATGTTTTCCTTTATAAGAGTTGCCATGGTCATGGTATATCATCACAACAATAAAAACCTTAAGACACCCTGTGTCGTAACAGAAGGTATTATGTGGGTAAAGTAGGCAGGTAGGTGCACCTGTGTGCTTCTTATCTCTGAATGCCAGGCCATGTTCAGTTTTCCTTGAGAACGTTTCTATAGTTTGGACTGTCACAGGTATGAATAAAGAAATAACAGGCTGACATGTGACATTTATGTTGACTTTTCTAGCTTGGCACTCTTCATGTGTTTCTATTTTGACTTTTTTAGGAAAGAAACATCTCTGTATGTTGCCAGTCAGTAGAATCTGAACCCCATAAACAAGATTAGGGGTAGACTCCAGGGTGCCTGGGGCTCCCCTCCAGCCAGGCTCTGGTATACTTTGTGTCTGCTTACATGAAAACTGGGAAAGGGGCTCCAGGGAGGCTGAATCGAGTGTGGCTTGATGCTGAAGCAAGCATCGTGATGTTCTTTCTGCTTTGGCTGGTCTTAGAGTAGATGGGATGGAAGGCTTCCAGATGCTGTTGAAGCTTCAGCATCTGGATGTGGTCCTCCTGACAGGTGATGTGAATACAAGGTTTCTGATAAACTAGCCTTGCTGCTGTCTAAGATGGAGGGACAGTGTTCTATTTGGGAGGCGGGCAGTTTTGTCTCTGGTTAGGGAGACAGGACTGTGTCTGGTTAAGGGAACAAAGGTTCCTTTTCTGTTTAGGGAACATGATCCTTCCTTTAGTTGGGGAATATGTATCCCTTTCTCCCTCTGGCTAACTAACTGAGCTGTATCCCTGTGACTTGTCGTCTTTTGGCTCATTGTCCCTGCGCCTCTAGTAAACCTGGGAGAGGAGGGCAGAAAGGAGGCTTGTAAAAGCTCACACAGCTTCTGTCAGATGAGAGCAGTTGTCAAAGCACACAAAGCTCGACAACAGGAAGAGTGCAGTGAGCGCAGCTCTCAGAGTATGGGGTCCAAGAGTCTTTGGAATGTTTTCCTAGCTGAGTCCGAGTGACCATAGCAAGTTGTTATTACCCATTTGAGCTGGGCACTCACTAGTGTCCGGGAAGATTCTTGTTTATGGCTGACCACACCCGACTCCCATTGCCTAAACCACTACTTTCTATTGGATGGACTAGTATACATGTGGTTCCTGGTTCTAGTTACAGCTTGTCTCTGCTGGGAGACCAAGGTGAAGTGCTAATGGCTGTGGCCCACTTCAGCAAAGATATAAAGAGTGGTAAAAGCTCCCCTCTGGCTTCTACTAGTCACGTAGGCAGCTGCCGAGGGAAATAAGCCTTTTCTGTCCCTATCCAGTCTTCTGCAGGTTGAATTCAGGTGCTGAGTTTCATGATGGGTCAGTGTCCAAGCTTGGCATAGCTCTTGTGTTCTAAGTACCACTTACCAATTCCTTGAGATGAACTCTTCATTGTTCTTAAAGTGGCTATTAAGTTAGGACCTCCGTCAGGCTCTACCCATCTGGTGCTACATCCACAGAGAGCAGGTATCAGGGGTGCAAGACATTATCAGGGAGTGCCACAGCCAGGACCCTCTACCGTATCCTTGACCTTCACAGGCATCACCAGACGTCAAAGAGGGATTGAGGTCTTAAGTCAACTTCTCTCAGTTCTGAACATCTTAGATAACATAGATTCAAAGACTCCTTTTGAATTTGTTCTGTGGAACCAAGCTGTCATGGAGGAAATCCAAAAAGAAACATGAATGAGCTGTAATTATTTAATAAGCGATGACACTGTCAAGATATATCAAGAAGGATGTTGGCCGTTTAAGATTTGAATTGTTGAGAAGTATCTGTCAGTTGTCTGCCATCCTCGGGTCCCCTCTCTGCTGCCTGCAGAGTAGTGAGACTGCAGAACTTCCCCCGTGAGCATGTGTCACCTTGGCATCGCCGTCCGCACCAGCTGGGGATGCATGCATTAACTTAATGCAACCCTGTTGCTCTGTGAATTTAGATTAGTGGAGGAGCATCACAAAAGCATCCCTGACAAGGGGGACAAAAGCTTCATCAGTGGATCCTCTAGGGTGAAAACGGAGCAGAAAACGGTTTACAGATTTGTTGTAGGTGAACTGTACCATCCCATTGTGCCCCAGAGATTTCCATCATCTTAGGTTACTCACTTTGCATAACTATACTGGAAATTGTATAACTGTGAATCAGCTGGAAAGTTATAAATGATTGCTCAAAATGGATTTTTTTTAAAAAAAATAGAAGTTATTAAAATAAAAGAAAACTTCTGAGTAGACGCCTTTCATCAAAAGACTTAATTCTGTGACATTGTCAAAGTTAGTGCTGGAAATGGGTCTGCTCTTTTCCAGGGGGTGAGTATTTATTAGGTATTCTGGCTCTGCCTGGTTTTAGCCTGTGTGAGGAGTAGGCGACCTCACACAGAAGTGGACAAGCTGCATAGACAGTCTATGGCCAGTTTTACACTCCTCTGCAGTGTTTTTATACAAGCGCTGCTTTGCACTCTGTCGTGTGGCATTTGTTTAAGTTCATCGCATTTGAAGTGTCCATGGGAATGCTCTTCATACACAGGAAAATGTTTCTTGATCCAAAAGGTCATAATTCAGATAAATCAGTAAATTTCCTAAGAAAATTTAAACAAAGCCCCTTCCCTTGGCAACAGTAGATTGGAGAGCATGTAAATGCTGAGATCAGGCTATGCTGTAGCCTTAGCATTGAATTAAAGGATCTTGTACATCTCTGCTCCACTTGGAAGTTCTTTAAGACGAGCCCTGAGTGTTAAGAAAGTGTGCATGAATATGAACTTGCCTGTGACCTTACACATCTGAAGTCACATCCACATGAAAGAGGTGGCAGGGGTCCAAGTCACCATCAGGCCCCTAATTACTCAGTTCTGCATTAGGTTTGACTTTACATTTTATTTTTCTCTTCCTTTTGGAAGCCAGTCGAGGCTCCAGCATTATTGTGTTCCTACCCAGGATGTGTGATACTATGCAGGGACCTTGTAGTTGTAGTCAGGTGACCGGGTCAGCCATTTGATGTGACCTGGAGCTATACAAATGCATCTTCCATGGGATGAGCCATGGCCAGAGAACAGTGATTAATAGCTAGGGATGTTCCTTCTCCTGCTGCATTAGCGGTTGCTTCTTTCAAATGATTGGATTATATTCTGATAACGAGTCCTTTAAAAAATGTAATTGAGTGAGGACGATGGTTAAAGAGATTTCTTTGGCCTGGATAAACACCCGAAGATGGAAAATTACCAACTCTCTTAGGCAAAGATGTGACCTCTCTTAAGGGAAGTGTCCCCTGGGAAGTTCACAGAAGAGGGCTTAGGGGTGGGGAGTCTTTTTTTGGGTTGTTCACTGACTGTGACTTTGGGAGTCTCTGCCTTACTGGACTCAGCAAGTCCAGTAAGTCCTCTGAGTGCACTGGACACTATTTGGCTACAGCTGTATGGATATGGATGGGTGCAGTGTTTAATAGGGGCAGCGGCAGCCTTGGTGAGGAGTTCCTTAGCATCCCAGGTCATTCATAAGGCCCTGGAATGCTTCTGCATTTGGAGAGGAAGGTGTTAATTATAACTGTTATCCCAGGGAAGAGTGCCCTTTCACTAAGACTCAAAACAATTATATTACCAACATATTATATCTCTTTCGCATGAGCTCTGGTGTTGAGATGTGTATTTCCTTGGAGTTAAAGTATGAATGTGCTTTTCAAAGTCCTTATTTATAGAGTGCCTTATAGATGTTTCAAATGGAGGGAGCTTGACTTTTGAATACAGCCATCATACCAGCTGTCCAACTATATTGGTGGCCTTCAGAAATTCACCCTTGTGTATGTATATGTGTGAGCAATAACTTTGTAGTTCATTTATATTTGGTATTGGCAGGGGGATTTTTCTTGCTTTTTTTTAATGTTGATGTGCCCTGGGTTTTCTTGTATTTTCCACCAAGGTTGCTCACTAACAGTGGGCTTACAGCAGAGGAAATAAGAGTCATGTCATTGTCTGGGTAAAATTCGAAGAGTTCCACAATAACCCGGAATGGAGTATAACAAAGATTTATTAATTTGGGGATAAACTCATAGTAAGGGTAGCTAGTGATCCACAGTCCTCTACATGCACTGGGAACTAGAACCAAATCCAGCAGCAAAGAGAGCCACACACACTTTTTTGTCTGCATTTATAGTGCATGAGACCATGCCCAAAGCGGGTTGATATCTAAAAGGCTATTGGCTGAAGGAGTTTCCACAACATGTTCATACCAGATTGTAAAGGGACTTTATATTAATTATAAGGTGTTTAGAAGCTAATGAGTAGCTGTCACATGACCTGTGACCTGCCATAATGCATCTCACCCATTACGGCTTGATTAGTTTGTTAGTTAATTTACAAGGCTGGGTGATACTTTTTGATCTTTATGTTGTATAGGTGGTTTCTTTCCATAAATGAATTGGCTCCACACTTATCTGAGCTCAAAGGTATGAAAGGTCATTTTTAAGAGATGAATGATGCAGGCAAGAGAAGCTGTTGTTGTGGTCTTTGCTAACATCGCACCCATGAAACTGCCTCCACTGGTGGTAACTGAATCAGGTAAAAACAGTCCTATAACATCAGCCTGCCAGTGTGTAGGGTGGTTATCCACTGGCCATGCTGCTATCAGATGATGTGGTGGAAGTTCATGGCCCTTGGCTGATTCCAATTCTGGCCCACTTCCATAAAAAGGCAACATGGCAAACTCTTTTATCTGATGGCATCTCTTCTCTCTCAGCAAATAGTGGTTTCTGTGGGATGTCACATGCCTGTCGTGGTCCACAAGGAAACTGATCTTGTTAGGCGCCTGCCTCATTCTGTCTGTCTGTGTTTGGGGGTTCTTTCAGCTGATCTAGGACAACTGCTATGATACCCTTGTCCCTTGTCTGCCACATTCAGCTATGCAGTGGAGACTAACAATCCTGAGGGATGCACAGAAGCTCAGATAGCATGGCTTTTCTGGACATTGGATCCCTCCCATTCAAACTCTGATGGTCTGGTAGAATGGGTATTTTGGTGTGGTGTAGGAGTTCCTTCTGTTTGTGTGTTGCTTTCATAGGATAATGAATAAAGAAACCACCTTGGCCTAGTTGATAGGGCAGAATGTCAGTAGGCGGAGAAGATAGAACTGAATTCTGTGAGGAAGAAAGCAGAGTGAGGGAGACACCATGGATCTGTGGCTCGAGGTAGATGTGCTGAAACTTTTCTGGTAGGCCATGACCTCGTAGTGATGCACAGATTGATAGAAATGGGTTAAGATGTTAAGAGTTAGCCAGTAAGAAGTCAAAGCTAATGGGCCAGGCGGTGTTTAAATTAATATAGTTTCTATGTGGTTATTTCAGATGCAAGCTGTCTGGGTGGCAGGGAAAAACAAAGAGAACCCCTTCTTGCAACAGTGGCGTTTATATAAGAAGTACTCTAAGGTGACCCTACCTAGCATGTGGCTAAGGACTGATTCTAGAATTTGCCTGAATATTCTTCCCATCGGTGTGAACTGATGCATCGGGCCCCTCTCTTCCTTCCGCCCATACCATTTGCCTTCATCTTCTTCATTTCCCAAAGGCAAAAGTGGGGGCAGTGAGGTCTCATACCCACATCTGCAGTGGACTATATTTGTAGATGTGCCGTCTTCTCCCACAGAGCATGCAGGCCACCTCTCATACCTAGTGACATTGTTCTGGACTTTGCTTTTAAGGCTTTACATCCATGCTGGCGTGATGGTGTCCCACTCAGAGGAGAGAGAAAAAAACAGCTAGTCACCCCTCTGGGCTCTCAACTTCCTAATGCTGTTGCCCTTTAATACAGTTAGTTCCTCATGTTGTGCTGACCCCCACCCAGAAAGTCATTGTGTTGCTACTTCCTAACTGTGACTTTGCTACTGCTATGAATCATAATGTAAGTATTTTTTTGAGATAGAGGTTTGCCAAACAGGCCTCAACCCGTAGGTTGAGAACCCCTACTCTAGAGAGAAGCCACCCACCAACTCTAGGCCATGGAAGGTGGCATCACTGGGTGAATTTAGTTGTCTTGGAGGCTCTTTAAAAAATAGACACAAGTTAGGCACATGATACCATTGCTGTGGCACAATCCTTTTACCCTGTGAAGACTTGTTTCTTGTACTTGTTTAAATAAATACTGATTGGCCAGTAGCAAGGCAGGAATTACAGGCGGGGCGACAAGAACAGGAGGATTCTGGGAAGAGGAAAGATTCAGTCTGCAGTTGTCAAAGCTGACAAAGGTACCAAGCCACATGGCTAACACAGACAAGAATTATGGGTTAAGATGTAAGAATTAATTTATAAGAAGCCTGAGCTACTAGGCCAACCAATTTATGATTAATGTAGATCTCTCTGTGTTCATTTGGGACTAAATGGCTGTGGGACCTAGTGGGACAGAATCCTCTGTCAACACTGCATGCCTTAAAATTTTACCTTATTTTCCTGGTAACTAAACCCATGCCATGGTGCTAGGTAAGCATGCTAGAGTTGCCTCTCTGGTCAGGGTTAGGGATATAGGGAGCACCCAGGGCACATGATGCTCTCATCTTTCCAAACCCCAACTAAGTGCCTTCTAGGCCAAATATCTGCCCATTATTATTTTCTTGAATTTTCCCAATGTACAGAGGCTGTGAAATGAGTTTAGTAGCCACACAAAATATTACCTTTGCCTTTTTTATTTAAAAATTAATAAATATTTAATGACAAGTATAATAATTTACTCTCTATACGTAATGCCATGTGTACATCTACATAGGAGGGAACACTGAACTTTTCACTTGGTTTTGTATGAAATTTTGACTTCCAATCTTTCCAGGAGAAGGGTCGGCCTCTGTCGTTGGCAAATTGTGATTGGCTATGAAATGAGCTTGAAAATGCATTTTGTTTCCTGTTTGGTGGAGATGCTTTTTTCTTTCGAGGAGGAATTGGTTTATCTTCAGCGTTTCATTTCCATTTCTGCCTCTAAAATACTTAATTTTTTATTTGACTCATAACAGTGACATCACAGGTAGTCACATGTATCTGCATTTAGACAGATGTGCAGCCCTGGGCAGAAAGCTGCCAAACCCTTTCTTCCACTTGCTGAGAACATGGAATTCGTCAAACACATGAGGAGAAAACTGGTTGCCAGCATTTTCATAATGTCAGTTAAAAACAGTATAAAAATGTGAAAGACATGTTTAAAGGTTCAGTATGCATTAAACAATTGCACTTCCTTCAAGGTACAGGATCAGCGCGGTCAGGGGTCTCCTCCGGCTCCTTTGTTTACTGCTCGTCTGTGGATTTGAATCCCCATAGCCTACTTCCTTAAAGGCCCGTGTTTGTGTGCACGTGCACCTGCACGTGTGGTATGGTCTGTGTGTGCATTTTGAATTTTTACAGAGTACTTTCTGAAAGGCATGTGTGTGTGTGTGTGTGTGTTCCCACATGTGGGGTGTGTGTATGTGTGTGTGTGTGTGTGCATTTTAAACTAAGCATACCTCTGTAGTGTGGTTTGAGGAATCCCCTGAGAGCAGTCACACAAAATATTCTTTTAGTTTTCTCTTTTAAAGACCAGATCTGATTGCTGATCGCTAGATCCTTGTATAACTCAAATGTCAGAACTAAATGAAATTGTTGAGTCCAGAGGAAAAGCATGGTGAGTCTTACCTCCTGCCCATTCAAAGCAGGCCATGGCCTTCTCCCAAAACCGGGCCACTCTGGCTTTGCCACCAGATCCGCGAGGCTGCCATCAGCATGCAGTTCCAGCTGAAAGCGCTGAACAGACACTGAAGACTAGGGTTTTTTTTTTTCTCATATGCTCACAACTAGTCAAAGTTTTAAGTTATACAAAAAAGAAAAATAAATAAAAAATAAAAGAAGACCCCCCCCTACTTCCTACATGAGAAGCAGAACACCGAGAGACGTCATTAACTCACAGGAGGATTTTGTTTTCTATAAAAAAGATACCTGGAAAGGTGCAGAGACATGAGTGTAAAAGAAAGGAGTGGAGGTTCACGTTGTCATGTGTCATCAAGAGAGAACTCTTGTGTGTGACGGCGGATTTTAAAAAAATCCCTAAAAACATCTGATTCACAGCTTTCCCCTAAGTATGCCGTTTAATACAATTTACTGATAGCTTAAAATGGAGGCGATGCTAAGTTTGGCCATTGGTAGCAGCGAAGGGAAACACACTGTGTCTCTCTGAGATGGTCAGATCTTGCACAGCAGAGACAGGGCATAAAGAAGTGTAGACAATACCTGGCTGCGCTCAGGGATGAAGAGTGTCTCTGGGGACTGAGCCACAAAAACACTTTCTGCCGCAGCCCAGGCACCGGTGATTTATAGGTAACTATATTATCCATTGCGTATCTCTTGTCTCTTTTCAAATTCTCGCCAGATTCATCATTTGGCCTTTGGGCACCCAAAGATTAAAAACAAGACCTAAGAAAGCTTAGTGTCCATTAGCTCTGACCCTGTCAGCTTGCAATGATTGAAGGCATATCCTGACTTGGGGTGGGGGTAGGGGGCGGGTTCCTGGCTGCTGGCCATTTGGGAAATGAGCAGTAAACATGTCGTCCATCTGGAGATGAAGAGGGTGCTAAATCTGTGGTGTCAATGTGACACTGAGATGTGGTCACTTGGCGTAGCGCTACAGCACACAAAGGCAGGTATACATAGAGTCACATTTTTGAGATTATTCATGGTCTCCGACCACTTGAAAAAAATTGTGCTTTCTCCGGAATTTAATGTGCTGAAAACTGCACTCGCCCCCTGCTTATTTGCAAAATGAAAGGTAAAAATGTAGTCTTTTGCTAACAGAAGGCTTGCTTTTTCTTCTCATTAAAAAAAAAAGTCATAAGAATAAAAGGCCAAAAATAATGAAAAGTTCCACTGTCTACAGAGGGACAGCCTGCTGCATGAAACGTTGATAACTCAATACTTGTTCATAGATGGGGGGGAGGGGCTGCCAGGGTGTAGATTTTTTCCTTATCTTTGATTACATAAGTTTTATTTCAGACTTTACACCCCACACCAGTGATCTGCAAAGGACAGCTGGCAAGGGGTGACCGTCACTCCCTTTGCTGCAAATTATTTGTTGGTGCGAAGGCCTTTTTGGTACGCAGGGCGAGAAGCAGGGAGCACACATCGGCACCGCAGTTCCCTTGGTCCTATCCAGTTTGGAAAAGGACTGACTTAAATTCCAGTGGGTTTGAGAGACGGTCTGGGGACTCCCAAGCCCACGAGTCTTAAAGAAACCAGAGTTTCCACCTTCCGTGCTTTTTGGACTCAGTTTTGGATTTTTGCTTGGGTGTGGAGGAGTAAGTCTCCTGAGTGTAAGGCGAAGGGATGACCTGAGTTTCCTCGACAGGGTGCAGTTTTCTCAGCACAGGCTGGAGTTTGTCTTCCTGTTGCTTAAAATCCAGCTCCACGCTAGAAAGACAGAACACAGAGTTTAGTGCGCGACCCTAGAGATCTGGTTCCCCACCCCCAGATGTTCTTGGAAAAGAGCATCCTTTCACACAGGCAAACCTTTAAAGATCTAAAGGACACAGTTGTTCCACAGTCTTATCATGAGACTAGGGAGAGGGCTCAGCCAATAAAGGGCTCATCCTATAAGCATGAAGGTGTGACCAACCCTGAATGCTCACCCAGAGCCCGGTGTAGTAGTGTTTGTCTGCAATTCCAATGCTGCGGCCAGAGATTGGCCAGCCAGCTTAGCAATCAGTGAGCTCCAGGTTTGGAGAGAAAGCCCCGCATGTAAAATTAAGATGGAGATTCACCAGAGACTACTCTCCCAGTAGCTACCATTTGCCTGTAGCTCCTCAGCTAGGGGAAGGACTTTGTACCCCTCTCTCTGGTCCATGCTGGGGTTTTATGTGGCTTAAGCTTACACAGAGCTTGTGGATGTTGTCTCAATGGCTGTGAGTTCCTACATGCAGCTGCCCTGTTGTGCACCGAGGACACTGTTTCCTTGTATTCATCTACTACCTGTGGCTGTTACACTCTTCTGTCTCCTCTTCCTCAGTGGCCCCTGAGCTTTGGGAGGAAAGGAAGACCATATATCCAAGAGTACTTAGGTGGCACAAGCTGGGCTCCATCAGTAGGGAAAGAAAAATAAAGGTCACCAAGTTCTGTTGGTGAAGTGGATCTGGGAGGAGATAGGGTAAGGGGTGTATATGATAAAAAAAAATACATGATTCAGAATTCTTCAGTTTGTCAAAAATGACATTGAAATTGAATGGAGAGCAGTAGAGGAAGATGTGTGACTCCACTCCTGACTTCCACGTGCATGCACATGCGCACATGTGCATTTGGTCATCAGAATATGCACATACATACACCTTACACAAACGATTTAAATCTCAGTCTGGCAGAAGTCATGATGCATACACACGCATGGCACATAATGCATCAAGCTGTATCTTCCTTTGCAGCCACCACTGGTCAGGGAAGCCTCTGGACCGAAAGCACCATGAATCGAATGACTGTGGCCTGCCTTCTCGCCAATTATTACTAGTTTCCTTACTCGTCTCAAACATTCTTAAGGACCACCGCTAGGAGGAGAGTGTGGGGAGGAGCCTTGTGGTTATCTCTTCGGCACTACTGAAAGGTCCTTGCTGTCATCAAGCACAGCTTTTCAGGAAGCAACAGAGATCGTGTTGTAATTGCACTGTGGGAGCAGGGGTGTGCAAGGCTGTGTGTGTCAGAAAGATAAGATTGAAGAGGTGCTTCAGCATATCGGCTGCTACTTAGGATGCCTCTGTGAGGAAGGCTGCCAGAGTGCTGGAGTTGTCCCCGACATCTTTGGTAAGCAGTGATGGTCTGCTAGAATCCACTCCGAAGGAATGCCCTGGCCCACATGGTTTCCTCTGATGATGAGGCACTGAGGAGCTTTTCTTCCCATCCCGTGTTGTTTAGATCATATGGTTTGGACTTGGGCTGTGGAGTCTTCTACCCTGTCCTGTGGTCCAATGCCAGACTAAATGTCTATAGATTTCAGTGAATGTTCATAGCATTCTTCCTCTAGCCTGGGGGCACATAATACCGTCCTATCCATAATAACATAATAACACGGAATCCTATCCATTTAGAGCCATTAATTCCAGCCAACTTCTGACATTTCAGGAACACAGACCAGCAAAGCCGCATTATCTGAAGTTTTAAAAATAAGTTCAAGACCTATCGAATATACCAGTTTATGGTTTTTAAATCCCATACACCATTTTTCATATTGTCAAAGGTTGTAATATCACTGAGGTTGTTTTTTTTAATGTCAAGGGAAGTTTATGGCTATTTTCCATAAGAAGCCTTATTCTCTTCTCCATTTATTTTTTAGGAAGGCGTGTGTGTGTGTCTGTGTGTGTGTGTGTGTGTGAGTGAGTGTGTCCCTGTATGCACACGTATGTGGAAATTCAGAGGACAACTTTCCGGAGTCACTTCAAAGCCTCCTTGTTCTAGGAAGTGGAACTGAAGACCATTGCGTCAAGTGTTACATCTCGATGAGCTAGTAGAGACAAGGCCCCTCCTAGGGACAGCTGTGCCAGGGCAACCTTAGGATGCTCGGAAATTGTGACATTCTAGTTTGTCTGGGCTGTGGTACCTGAGAAAGTAGGAGATCCTGTCTTGGTGCCTGGGGAGCAGGGGTGAGTTAATTCTCTCATCATCAGTGAGCTTCCATTTACTTTAGCTCCAGGAGAGATAATTGCCTGTCTTGCCGAATTCTAGAAAGAGCACATTCTCAAACACCCAAGATCGCTTAACTATCGTGAATAGTTCAAATATGACTGTGTTCTCACTATTACGTGTCAACTGCAGACTTTACAGTTGAGTCTGGTGCCGAAAAAGAAAAGGACTAGAGAATTCTTAGCCTGGACATTTAGACAACAAGGCCTTTCAGGAATTTGTGAGATGTGACATTTAGCTAAACTAATACCGAAACACGTCCTCCACGTCAAGACCATCGCAACTGTCCCAGGTAGCCTTTTAGTGATTAGAACAGTGCGTGTGGCTGGCATCTTCTGGGCTAACATACAGTCCTGGGCACCTGTAATTATTGAATTCCCATTAAGCGACTACACTGGGAATCCTGTCATTAACCAATTTATCACACCGTGGAACCATGTAATCACAGAGTAATCTAATCTGAGTTCTTGTTAACGAAATGACTCGACTTTATCTGTTGAGCAGAATCCCGTTTGTGCTCATCTAATATGCTGTAGCCCCGAGCAGGCTTGATAGGAGAGGGCCCCCAAGCCTGGCAGTGGGGGTCTGTGACACAGTGACCACGAGCCCTGCCTCTCCTCACTGCTTGCTCTGCATTGTCCAGGTTGCAGTGTGCCTGACTGGGGGTGAGGTGTGGGTATCAGCCACCTACATTCTGGATAGGCAAACCCTGGCTATTAAGTAACAAAAACGCGTGTTTCCCCCCTGCTGTCTGCCAGCAGTTTCTTGTTGTCAGAGTAGACACTGGGTTATTTGGGATCTGAAGTATATGGCTGACTACAGAAGGCGGTATTGCAAGGCTAAGAATCTGGTTATCTCTGGCTGACTAAGAACAAAGGTTTCTTTGATCTTAATGGCCAAAGGATATTTGCTACCAGCAGAGGTTATGGATATCGCAGAGGTCTGTCCCAGTCCTCCCTCTCTGAGGTCAGTTGGCCACATAGAGTGTAGGAAGGCCTATGGGTAGGCGGATGGCAGTGTCAGCATCTGTTCATTCCCTCCTTCCTTGTGGCCATTTGTTTACCCAGCTTGGGTGCTTTCTCTGGCTCACAGCATGAAATGCCACACTCTGTTTCCCTACCCCACCCCACCTAGCTACACACGACTTCTGCAACCTGACCACAAATCCTCATCTTTCATCTTTGAGTTCCTTCTTTGCATGGCATTAAGTGTGGAGAATTCTGTGTTTGCATAGGTGCTGGGACCTGGCCAGGGTTTTCTGGTTAGTGGGCTCTGGCATCAGATAACAGGATATACCTTGTACTGAATGTAAGAGAAAGATCCATGGGCCCCATGATTACAGCTGTTGCCCTGGGCATGTTGTTGATCCCCTCTGAAGCTTTCCTTTTCTTGTCTGCACCTCTGTTCTCTTTCCAGGCATCCAAAACAATGCCTCCAATTAGAATTCCCAGGTGGGCAGAATTCCTGTGTCTGCAATTATTGCAGTGCCTTGACCACACTTCTCTGTGGCTCCTGGTGGTTCATGATTAAAAAATGCAAAGACATTTCATTTCTCTGGTTTATTCTTTTCCCTTAAATATTCTTACTCTTAATTATGAGTTTATAAAATAATTTTCTGTATATTTCTTGTGTATGTGTTCAAGTATTAATATATGTACACATGTTCCTGTACACGTGTATATGTATATATACACACATGCATATATGTATATATACACACACATATATACACATATATATATATCATACAGGCCTGAGATCAATCTGTCTGGGGCAGTCTCTCAGTAGTGGCCTGGAACTTGCCAACTAAAGCTAGGTTGGTTGGCCTGTGAGCTGCAAGAATCTGCCTGTCTCCACCTTCCCAGTTCTGGGATTTAGAGTATTTGCAGGATGCCTGTGTTTTTTTTATGTGTGTTTGGAGGCTGGGCTCAGGTCCCTCTGCTTGCAGTTTATCAACAGAGCACCTCTCCTACATAGTCTATCTATTTCTACAGAAGTAAAACTTTGCCTGAGTCTCAGGCTGCTCTCTCAGCCCATACTCAAGCTCGGTTTTCTTCCTAATGCTTTTCTAGCCATTTCATGGGCTGTTGCAGTACAGGGTCCTGGTGTTTCTCTACTCCCTCCTCCTCGTTTGAAGCTCTCACAGAACTTAGGTTCTGCCAACTCTTGTCTCTTCCTCTGCTTAATTGAATGCCTCAGTTGAAACCTCTCTCCACTTCTCACTCTGCAGCAGGGAAGGGTTAAAGGAAGGTGAGCATTGCTCCCAAGCACTTGCTTGTTTTCCGAAGTGCAAGACCCCACGTTTTTCATTTCTCCTGCCTGCCGATGCCCTGTGGCTCAGTGAGCCTCAGATCCTGAGCCTCTGTTTTTAATTCTCTTTGAGTTAGATCACAGAGTCCCTAGTGCTACCTGTGACTCTCCACATCTTGCTCTGACACTGTGGATAAATCATGTCACCTTGGGGACCTGAATTCCCTTGGCTGTGAAGTGGTGATGAAGAGTCTTCCACTGACAAGCTCCAGAAGCCAATGCACTGGGAGCATGAGGAAGCGCTTATCCTGTGCCTTTGGATAGGATAAGTAAAGTTCTGAGTACAGCACCAAGTGGCAGTGAGGGCGACTGCTGTATGGACATCGAGACATCAGCCCCATGGGAAAACACCAGCGTTGTCCAGAGGAAACTGATGGGTAGGGACCTTTCCAGATCATGCCCCTTGTGTGCTAAAGGAGAGATAAACCTTTCTCTCTGGTCCTGTTTATCCACATCCTTGACCCACCTCTCCAGGCAGTAGAGGAAACATTTCGCCATAGGACATCTAAGTGACACTTTCGTCTAGTGTGTCCAACATCACATCTTTCTAAAGTCCAGTCAACTGTCTTCCCTCACATGGTTGGTACCCATGACCCCCATCCTTCCAGATGGCTATGCCACAGACCCTGACGGCAGCAGTCACACATGGCCATTCTGTTTTCAGTGATGGTTTTCTTTCTTTGGGGTGTAACTGCAGCGAAACTCAGAGAATGCAGGACTTTCATTCTTTCTAAAATCCACTGCAGTGTGCTCCCCGTTATTAGGATTTGGTTATAATCATAGTCTGCTCCTTGCTTGCTTTTATCATTTTGAAGATGGACACTCCTCTGTTCAGACAGATAGACTGCCTCCTGGACACACCCTGGGAGTTGGTAAAGCAGCCTGCCTCAAAGCAGACTGCCTCTGAGCCCCTGGCCAGAACTCTGCTCCTCTGGAACAAAGGCTACAACCCTGTGTTAGCGACAAGAAGCCTAGGGTAGTACACATAATGGTGTTAGCAATGTTTGTTTATGGTCTCTGGAGTCTTGGGAATGGTCCCATGTGTTTTCCAGGATGCTCTTTTCAGATGCCTGGCCAAAGGAACAGGCTGCCCAGTGGGCCTAGGAACCACTGTACCCTTAAAGATAAATCACTGAAATCTACTCAGAGGATTTTTTTTGCAAACCAGCTCAGGAATTAGGGGCAAGCCTGAATCCTGTATTTAGGCCCTAGAGAATCCTCCTATTCACCTAGAAACTGCAGGGCATTCATTTCCTAATGAAACTGACAAACTCCCTCCTTCCTTGGTGCTGATTTCGACTTCAGCAAAAAGTACCTTAACTTTCACCTACAGGTGAGGGCTGTGGCTTCTGTGGGTTCTTCTGCCCTGAGTAAAATTTAAGCTATTGCTTTACAAACAAACCTGGGGATATGAGCAGTTTCATTCCGAGTGCCATTGTTAGTTTCACAGTGTCTGCAAGGTGTTGCTGGAGCTTTTAAAAATCCTTACATACTGGGGGAAAAGAGATAGTGTATTTTTAGATTCTAAGAGAATACTGAAAGAAATTGGATTATTAGCTTTGGGAATTTTCAAGGAGAATTTTGAGGCCTGTCAAAGCTATCTTTTTTTTCTCCTGACTTAATTTATTTTATTAAAAAAATATTTCTGTTATATTTGGATCACATCGCATAAGATATTGTTCATGGAGTCCATTCTGTCACTGTCCCATCCCCCCTCCCATTTCCACTTGAAATGTGTGAATGATAACACAGCAATATATGTTAGATGGAAGATGGATTTTTCCCACCTCGGCTCATACTGCTCAAGAACTTAATATGCACAAGTGGAATAATTGAAGCGACACTGGACAGAGTATTTCCACTAAGAGATAATCGCTGGATGACACAGGCTGCAGAGACTGCTGCTCCAAGTGGCTCTGGATGGCCTCAGATTGGCACTGCTTCTGCATACAAATGCAATTACCTCTCCACAATGAGACTTCATTAGCCATGTTGCTGACCCGCTCCGTCATCCTGACCATCTCCTTTCTGCACGACACTGGCAATCTGGTCCTCTTGTGTATCTGGATTTCTTTGCAATTGTGTATTTTGTGTGCTCAATGTGTGGTAAATTAGTTGGGATGATATAAGAAAATGCAGTCAGGTCTCTGTGACTGGGGTTATATTCTTTAGCCTATATAACCACGTGAAGAGTGTTTTCCTCACCTTTCCTAAAATCTGACTATCATTTTGGGCAAGGACATATATACCTAAGATACTTCCTACTTGAGACTCACCTACTGGAAAGCCCTCAGTTATGCCCTTAGAGATGCTCTGGGACCTGCCAGTTCCTAACTCTCCAGCAGAGGGAGCTCTGGAGAACACAGCCAAGCCACCATTTCACCCTGACTCCCGAGTTGCCTGGCATCCCTCCGTGGTATCCTGTCTCCTCCATACCTGCTCTGTATCAGATGATGGAGTGTGACATCCCACAGGACAGCTCACAAGCCTCCTTCTGGCGCTAAAACAAGGTCTGGGTAGGTCAGGGCTTTCCCTTCCTTCCTGGTAGCACCCTGCCCACTCACTGCCCTAGTGAGTGATTACTAATGTCACCTGAGGCCACTTTTATGGTAGCCTTGATACTAAAGAAATGAAGCAGGAGTGGGTAGCATCTTCCAGAAGTCTGTTCTAACCCTGCTCAAGAAGAACTTCCTCTCTGGAAATAATTCTCTTTAATTAATCTGCGTCAACATGATTATTATCTTTTACATCTTGGTACTATCCCCCACAGCCTTTGAATCAAGTCTGCCTCACTGTTATTTCCATTAAAGCACACCCATTAGAATTCACCCCCTTTCCCTGTGTTGTTATTTTATGAATTAACCAGTTCAGTAAAAGAGGGAAGGGGCGGATTTGCTAATGGCCTCTTTCATTGTTCCCTTTGAAACCCAACTCTGAACACAAGGTGAATCACTGGTGACATCAGAGTAGTCTGGCAACGGAGTTCCCCAGATAGGCTGGATACAAAGATTTCAGCATTTATCCTCACAGCATTTCTAAACTAATTAAAGCATATTTTGACAGGAAGTAGGAATGATTAGGCAAAAAAAAAAGTTTTACTTAAAGCAAAGTCCAACTCGAATCTCTTTTAATCTTCTTTCATGCAGAACCTCTTCTTCATCTGAATATCTCAGTTGGTCCAGATCACAATCAAAGGGGTGTCATCTTAGGGGAAAATGTGATTATGTCAACCAACTCAATTTTCCAGTTGTAGGAGATATAGAACCTTCTGGGTGCTTAGCATTTCAATGAGCTGGTGAGCAGTGAACACCACATCAGTTGTGGGCTATATCTGCATAACCAGTTGTCAATAGAGGGGTGGGGTATGGGGGGGCTGCTTTATAACTGTCCATGTCCTCACCCCGTGCACATGCCCAGTTGGAGTCCCCAGGCCCTTCTGTTGCTTTGTGTTTGTAAATAGTTAGCTTCTTGGATTTAATAGATGGAAAGGATTCATTGTCATTCTGCAGGGCTTAAAGGTGGATGGCTACCAACCCACCAGAAAGGGACCAACTGAGCCCTGAACCCAGGGCTCGCAGATGTGGGAGACTGGCTCTGGCTTCCAGGCTAAGGCTAAAGCTTCCAACCTTTGCTTGGTCTCCTTTCCCCTGAAGCTTTCAAGACCTTTTGTCCTTTAGGTAATTTTCCTGTCGTGTATATTTCCGTGGCATTCTCTGACTTTATAGCGAGATATGTACTGCCACCCATGACAAAGGCATCCATACAAGACCACGTCCATCTCCGTCACAAAGCAGGCAGCCTGGTCTTGAATACAACACCCTCCTTGCCTCCCTGAGCCAACCCCTACTAGATGCACATGATTTGTTCTGCTCTGTGGAGAAGACAGCTGGGTTTCCAGTGTTTAAATGCGAGACAGATGGGGTCAAGTTCATTGTCCTGTAGGGCTGTCTGCCAACAAGCAGGTATGACAAATTGCAATTTGGGGACATTGGCAGCTTTCACGGCCCCTCGTGTACTTTGGCTCCTAAGATAACCGTGGCGATGTGGCATTTTAAAAATCTCCCAATTTGGAATCTGCTTTAGCCTTCCTCAATCCCAGACATGCTCCTAGCAGGCAGTGGCTAAAATATTAAAGTGCAGGTCCATAGGTGCTCGACTCAGGAATACAGTCTCTTCTCCTCTGTGCTAAAGCCAGGCATTAGACAAACCACGAGGACCTGACCTTGAGCTAAGCTTTCCCCTTTTGCTCAGATTGTCGTCATAGAGACAGTCAGTTTCTGTCTCCCATGATGTACCAGTTTTTTTGTATTCAGATGGTACCCTTAACTGATGTGCCCCATTAACCATGATTGGTCTTCCTTGTGTGATGTTGCTGACACCTACCCAAGGCTATTGCTATTGAGTTGACAGGCTTCTCTCTCTCTCTCTCTGTCTCTCTCTCTGTCTCTCTCTGTCTCTCTCTCTCTCTCTGTCTGTCTCTCTCTCTCTCTCTCTCTCTCTCTCTCTCTCTCTCTCTCTCTCTCTCTCTCTCTCTCTCTCTCTCTGTCTCTCTGTCTCTCTCTCCCCCAGACTCTTCAGTGTTCTACAACTGTCTGCTTGCCAAGAAATATGCTGTATTTGTTCCTGGACTTGTTTCTGCCCTTTGTATTTATAATTGAAATGATGTGACTTGAATATTATAGATACCAGTAAATTATCCTTGTCTTTGGGGAAGAGGGAGATATCAAATAAAATGCACAGAAAGAATAGGGGCAGCTCCAGTGTGCACCCAGGCTTCTCTGAGGTCTGGTTCTGTCACATGGCATGACATTATTTTCAAGACAGGGAAGCAGCCATGACTCCTAGAAGATAATCTACATTTAGAGGAAATGCTCAGGCCTCACTGCAAAAGACAGCCAACACCTTAAAGCATATAAGCGAAAGATTTCAGTATTTATCATTGAAATTGAAATGACATACTTATGCCAGACAGATAAGAGTTGCTGTGGTTTCTCCCAAGACAGTGGGTTCTCAGGTCATGAACAAGGCTACATTTTTCTTGTCTTTAACATTTGTTCCCGTGAGCCTCACGCAACGTTTGTGTCATTGGAGACACTGTGAGAGGAACTGTTGTGTTTGATCTCTAATAAAGAAGGGCAGGAGCTGGGTGTAGTGGCACACACCTTTAATCCCAGCACTTAGGAGGCAAAGGCAAGTGGCTCCCTGTTAGTGTGAAGTCAGCCTGGTCTATACATGAGTTTCAGGATAGCCAGGGCTACATAGTGATGCCCTAGCTCTAGACCAAACCATACAAAGAATGACAGGAATATGGAGGGGAAGGTTAGGTGAGTTTGTGTGTTCCACTTATAGAAACAGTGATGCTTTATTGAACACTAGTTACAAGATTCAATGAAACAGGGACTTAAGGGATTGTGGGAACTCCAGCTGGACTGTTAACACATAGAATGTTCCAGAACTTGCTTACTAAGCCAGAGTAGATTCTGTTTACATGTTTGGCCTTGCAGCTTGTTGTTTGTTTGTTTGTGTTTTCTTGCTCTGTCTGAAATGGAAGAGAGAGATAAAGCTGCACTCCTCCTTCCCCATCCTCTGCAGATGCTTCTGCATTTGTTCGGGGCCTGATGGAGCCTCTGCAAGGCAGGAAAAGCTTCTTTTCTATCCTGCTTATGAAAATGCGTACCACCAAATCTTATTTTCAATGAACAGACCTCTGGGGGCTGATGGGCACCTGCTGGTTTATGCAGGTGAACCAGAGGGATCAGCGAGCCTCTGCCTTTGTATTTCATGAGTCTTCCTGAGGTTCTGGTACATTCTTCTGGTGCCTGAACACCCACTGCTCTTTTGGATGACCTTTGGCAAATGTGCTTGGATTCATGCAGAATGCCGGTTGAGCCAATTCAACGTGGTATCCACTCTAGGCTAATTCCCCCGAAAGACAAATTCTTATCCTTCTCTGACTCATTAAATCACTTTTAATATCAATTTTTATGTAAGTCACCCCTGGATTTAGAGCTAAATTTATTTAAATTATTTCAGTTACATTGGACAGTGTCCTAATAAATTCTCTTTTCAATCACCCACAAAATGTTAAGTAGTTTTAGGCTGAACATGCTCGTCCCATGAAGGTTCTCTGGAAGTCTCTGCCACTTCGGTCTAGTCACAGTGGAAGACTGGATGAACTCTGGCGCTGGAAGTGGGCTGAACCCCAGGGAGGAATTGCCTGATGCACACTCGCAGGCCTTAGTCTTATTAATGTCATCAGTTAAAAATGGAATGTCCTGGCTAAAGCCATTCACTGTTGATTTAAAGTCCTTATCCACAGTTTGGACTTAGTGCCAAGATCCCACCAGGCATGCGCATCTGAAAGGTGGTTACAAAGTTCCCACCAGGCAATGCGCATCTGAAAGGCACTCCCTCTGGAACTGAAACATGGAGTTCTAGATAGAAAAAACACTCATGGTGCTTGATTCTTTTTACTTCTACACTGATGGCAGCCAAGAACAATTGAGAGCCTCACACCCTGGCCAGGGTTGCTGGGAGCTTCCTGAATCTTTGCCTGTTGCCCATTCCTTAGCCCTTTACTTGGGCCTCTTACAAAACCCTGGTGCAGGATGGATTCAACATGGTGGGCCTTCTCAGCTCCAGCTCTACCGACGCCTTGGACCCAGCAACTTTATTGTCATGGGCTTTCCTATGCATTGCAGGATACCATCAGCACCCTTGGTTTCTTCCTACCCATCAGGTACCAGTCATGAATCCCTCAGATTCTGTCCATTGTCCTGTGGGAGTCAGAACTTCAGTGCCTACACCTAGCTGTGGTTTCTTCTGCCAGAACCCTGACAATATTTCCATGTGATCCAGCTCTGCTTTTAAAGACCCGAGACTATATCTGAGATGTTCAGCCTGGGTTATCATGGTCATATCTCTGCAGCACCCCAGCACAGGAGCTGACGAGTGTGAGACTAAGTGGCCCGAAGCCTTCCTACTCTGTCCAGGTGTGACCTCTTCGTGTAGTGGTAGTGACATTTTGTTCAATGTTGTTTTATTTTATTTTTTTTAATAGGGGAACAAGGAGAATCCTGTCTGTAGTTTTAGACATATAGAACTACTTAGTTACTACTGGGCTTTTTTGTGATAATTTTACAGCTACTAAAATTATTTTTTTTTAACGAAGATATACAGATAGCATTAGGTATAGGAAAAGATGCTTACTAACCATCCGGAAATATAAACCAAAGCCACACGGAGACATTGCCTCGATTTATAAAAACACCACTACTGTTAGTTGTTGAACCGGATGTGAGGAAAGAAGGATGCTATTGTTGGGATGTGTGCCACCACAACCACTATGGAAAACCCTGTGAACTGTCCTCAGCAAACCCCAACTGCCACCATAAGGGCTACGCCATTACTCATGGGCATACTCCCAATAGAAAGGAGCTCAGTGTTATCTCAGAGATGTCTGCACTTACCGCTGCAGCACAGTTCACGCCAGCCAAAACACGGGAGCCCTCTCAGCCCTCGACCTCATTCTTCACATATACAAACGGACCAAAGCTAACACCTATCACTGTGGCCACAGTTAGTAAAAATTACACACACACACACACACACACACACACACACACACACACACACACACACACACGAGGGGGAAAAAAAGACAGCAATTTCTGCAAGTTTTGACGATGCCTTAAAATCTTACTACTGTCAAGACCTAAATGTAACTTTTGCCTGCTGACGGTTTCTGATCTATTCTTGTGGGTGACAATCATTACACAGTTTATATAAAAACAAAACACATGACAAGCTTTTGTAGTTGCCTAGGAGGGGATCCTGCCTCAGGGGAGCAGAGAACCACAGACCTTGTGAGTTCCTTGAGAATACCTGTCCATATGATGTGAGCAGAGGGGACCTACCATGTACTCCTACGCTATACAGTGTGGATCCGCGCCTTTGATCCATACCATCTCATGGGCATAGATTTTACTGTTTTGCTGTAGCACAGTTTTGTGCTCCAGGCTATAGATTCCCAGGAAGCAAGCCATCAAAATGATACTGGCTCCCTAGACTGCGATAGTGCGTTTGCAAGACAAATGTGTTCACACTCTTCTTCAACCTGGGATTGTATACCTAGGCAGTGGGGGTTGGGGTTTGGTACAAAAATGACTGTTTAGACATAGCTTAAAACTATGGCCAAAGAAGGATCTTTACTTTTTTTTTTCTCTGAAGGAATCTTCCCAGCATGGTCCCAGTGATTCTCTCATTAGTGGGTAAACATCATTTGTCAGAATAAGAAAGTGGGAAGAGAGTGTTAACGTACCTATAGATAATACATGCACTGTTCCTGCACGTGTCACAATTAGCTGTGTCTTGCCCCGTCCGATATGAAAGCCTACAAGATAAGAACAGGAGAGCATTACAAACAGCGGCTGGGGGTGGGGGCCCCGGCCGCTGGCCTCACATAGCTGAAGCCTCAAATCAGACACCTTCCCCATGGTGAGGTACTTGTGATCATAGGAACTGACGCCTCTGTGTTTACCACTGAGCTCCTGTCTGTGCCTTTATGGTACCAGCCAGTACCCGTCTACAGCCAAGATGTCACTGAAATTAAATTTAGAATGTGAACAGACGCTCCCGGATGACGTGTGTAATCTGATTGCGTTATAACCACGAGGAGTGGGTTGTTTCAAAGTAGCTTTATGTTTATTGTATCTTTTAAAATATCTACCGGAGAAACCCATGGGTTTAAAGGCTGACCACTGCCTGGTTTTGTGACATACCAACTCCTGTCCTGCTAGAGCAGGGTTTGACACACATGGCCTCTGCCTCAAATCCTACCCCGGCCTCCATAACCCATCTGTCTAGCCTTCCAAGGATGGATTTTATGTTGTTAAATGCTTGAAAAAGAATCCAAAGAATAATATCTATAACACGATTCAATTATGCATGTCTCCAAGGGGTTTCATTCCAACCATAAAGATTGTGATTTAAAACATAGGTGAATATGCATATAATTTCTTTTGCTTTTTGCCTTTTGGTCTATAAATCCCAGAATATTCCCTCAGTGGGTCTGTAGAGAAAACAGCTGCTGGCGCCTCTGACTGTATCTCTCCTCCTGTCAAGACTTCTAACGCACTTTCCGGCTGTGCCGTCTGCTAAGTGATGGCTCTATAAGGGCATTACATGGCAGACTTCAGTTCGCTCTGGAGACCACGCAGGTGTTTGAGGGGTGTGTGTGTGTGTGTGTGTGTGTGTGTGTGTGTGTGTGTGTGACACAAATGTGTGTCAGGGGTTGTCACTTTCTCATAATAAGATAACAAACTTCAGCATTTTTTTTGTAGCATAGTATTGAAACTTGCTTTGCTTTAATGGGTTAGATTTTCTTCCCCAGGTCAGGTTTACCTGGAAGATATCTTGGACCATTCGCCCTCCAAGAACCTTGTGTGTGGTGCTCTGTGCTCCCTCCCAACTACTCTCCCCTAGCTAGACTTTCTGCTCCTTCTAAGACGCCTGCTTACTGTATTCTAAATATTATTTGCACCCAGGGTTCAACGGGAGCAGCCAAATCTGTTTGGTTGATGGTGGGAGAAATGTTCCCACCTGGATTGATCTCTAATCACGTTGGGGGCAGATTTGCATGGACCAGCAAGGGAGAGCCTTGTGTACAGTGGCTGTGTCAACACTAGTTGTGTGTGTTTGTATCACCTCTCGCTGTGTATATTGTGTGCATATGCATCATGAGTTTCCAATTGAAAATAACATTTGTTTCCTCATTTATATTTTGCGTTATGTAAACATCTGACAAAAAAAGCATTGGCTGCTCAATACTGACATTGTCTCTGTGGACTCGGTGAATGCGGGCATGACTTTGAGTTCAGTGCCGTTTATTTGAGTTTGGCGTAGCTTATTTGTTAATCAAGTGATCACATTCTGCCCCAGAGTGTTGCCAAACATTGCCTAGGATTCACTGAAAAGGAGTTAGGATCACAATGTCACTGTGTTTGTTCTGTCCCTTTGCTATCCTGGGCTCCTTTGGACACCCAAATCTGGCCTTTCCCCCTGGGCTTCACGTCCTCCCTCTGTCCTTCCTCATACATGGCAGTTCTTGCTCTTAGCTCCTGCCCCCCAATGGGCAAGCCTCCTCGTCCCTTCCTAGACAGGGACCTCCTGGGTACACACAGGGTCGTTCTCTTTTCAGTTTACACAAATGAGCTTGGCCCTCAGCTTGTTCTTGATCTTAGCCACCATACAGTGAGCAATAGGTGCTGGCCTTGAGTCCACATCCCTGGTGCAGTGTCACGCTGATGTGATGCCACTCTGGTGGGTAGGGTTGCCCACAAAGTTCTGCTGCCCTAATGGTTATGAGCCATAGAGAGATAGTGCACCTAGTAGTCTTTTGTGCTAGCCACATCAAGCTCTTGTTGCTTAAAGAAGGCTGCTGTTGTCCCTAACCACTGTCTGGGGTACTCATAGGTGCACTTCAGGCTCCTAGAACCTTCCTGCCCTAGACCTCACTATAACCTCTACTGGGCCTGATCAGCGTCACACCCCATTTTTGCTCAGTCACCTCCAAGCCTCAAGAGTCTCACTTGTATTAGTGCCTGGAGTCTTCCAATTAATTATTCTCTTCTCATTTTATAGAACAGAATCCATCCACACGCCAGGCCCAGGATCTCATTATTCTTAGACCCCAGGCTTCTGATGTTCTGTGCTGCCTTGCCTCTATCCAGGGACCTGTGTTTTTCACTACATGTAATTGGCAGCTAGGGATAGTCAGTGAATCCGAAAAATGACAGGACAAAGGCTTCAGGCACCAGAGAGTCACAAGAGGACCCTCCTCCAGGATAGTGGAATACTTTAGCAAGAAATTGTCCTGTCTAAGCTCTCCTGAGCAGACTGTGCTAATCACTTATAAAAGGCACACATATCCATCCCAGACAGTTAGCACGTACCTACTAAGTCATTCATGGTTGTGGCCGTCCAGAAGCTAATTGGGATGATGCTAAGTGCTTGCCCTTTTGAAGTGCTCCACAGGGAGGACTGGATGGTCTCCTAAGGCTGGTCAGTCACATTGCTGTTTTCTTGGGGGTTTTTCTACCAGCTTTCCCTGTCTGAGACTTACGTCCAAGACTTCATTACCTACCAGAACTCTCTTGGAGGGCCCTTTCTGAACATTTCTAGCAGTTTCTGTAGTACCCTTGCTGTGTTTGACATTTAGAGGAATCAGGCAAGTCAGAGAGGGATGACCTTGGGGTCAAATGTAAAATGTTGACCTGTGCTGTGTGGCTCACTCACTCCAGGGCTCCTGCCAGCCGCAACTGTCAATCAATGACCCAACTGGAATTTTATCCATTGAAGGAGTGTTCTCCATACAGGACTCTTAAGGAATCTGTTGTGTTCTGTGCTAACTGATCGTGGCCTTCCAAGCTGGAGGATTTGGCTTAACTGATCATGTGAGGGCCACTTTAATAACAGGGCTGAACTGGGTCTGTGCTGCAAACATAGATAGAACAGATACGTTCCTCCATTCAATGACTATGCAGGTCCGGCCCTACTTAGCCTCTGAGATGAGATGAGGGTGGTATGGTCATAGACCAGAAGGCAAGAACACCAAGTGACAACCAACAATATCCCCGGTTTCTCCCTCTCCCCCTCAGAACCCTATCCATAAAGCCAGCATTTGGAAGGACTGTCTCCCAGTCTCACTACTGTAACTGAGAAGAGCACAAAGCTCAGATCACTACTGCAAGAGCTTCTTCAGGGACAGTGGGCATAGATCTCAGGTGAATCAGAAATTCCCGGATGTAGGAGCTTATGTCACTGACCTAAAAACAACCAGAACATTTTGACCAGTTTTTTTTTGGGGGGGGGGGTCTGAAAAGTGCTAAGTTTGTAAAGTTTTCCTATTACTTGCTTTGAGTTGTCCATGCTTCATACTCATAAATTATGAGTTCATCCTTGATTCAATAGCATGTCCCATTGGCTTGTTCTGTCAATACGACTCTGGCCAACTCTTACAGTTGGGCTTTGTTTTCTTAAGGTCGTGAACAACACATGAATCAAATGGCATATGGGTGCCACAAGGAAATGGAAGGATACATTGTGAAAAGTTCTGGTCTCACAAGATGATCTCATCTGGACTCCAGTGCCAAACACATTTGTCCCATGTAAAGACAGCATTGCACTCCCCCGTCCCACTGTAGGGACCTGTAAGCTTTTAGTCTGAACCATAGATATTGGACTTGAGAAATAAGATCCAGCACCAAGGACAGCACCCAGACCAAGAGGCAGTCTTTAAAATGAGTTTAAGATCATTTTCTCCAGTGTGTGTGTGTGTGTGTGTCCATGTGTCCCTGTCCTTCCTTCCGTCCATCTCTCTATCCGTCTATCTGCCCATCGCCATTCATGAGTGTGTATCTCTGTAGAGGTAACCATGCACATGGAACCTGCATGCATCATGCGTGTGTAGTTCCAGATAGCTCTGAGTGTCAAGGCCCAGGCACTTTCTTCTGTTTTTTTAGGACTGAATCCTGTTTGTCTGGAACAAGCAGACAAGGCTATTTGTGAGTTCCCAGGATCTGTCTTTATGTCCCATCTCATGATCACTAGGATTATAAGAACATGCCAATAAATCCAGCTTTTCATATGGCTTTCTGGTAACTGAATGCTCACACTTGCAAGGCAAATACTTTAGTGACTGATCCATGTCCTCAGCCCTGTGTACCTTTTTCCTTGACTCTAGTACACCATTCCATGTCAGAACTCAGATCCATCACCAAGAGCTTCTTTCTCTTTGCTAGTGCTCATTGAAAACAACTTTGTGTTGGATTCGGGTTTCTGTAGGTAATGTTAGACTTGAGAAATAGGATCCAGCACCAAGGACAGCATCCAGGCCAAGGGGCAATCTTTTAGAGAACAGTTTAAAACCGTGTATGTGTGTGTGTGTGTTTGTGTGTGTGTGTGTGTACAAGGTACATGATTTACAAGCTTGATATGGGTGTGAAGACTATGACTTTAGTGGAACCTGGACAAGGACTCGTTGTTCTGTGAAAATAGAATTTAGACAAGCTTGTTCCACAGGGCACTTCCTGTGAAGACTATTTACGGGGTCACTTCTGCTTTGTTATAAAACCTTATTTCTCAACAAGGCTTTACACCATTTAAAAAGAGTACAGTGAATGTGGTTGGCTGAATACAGCCTGTATCTCGGGGTGTCACTGCTCTGAGAACCAGATGGATGCCTCCTTGTAGTGGCCAGGGCTCCCTGATTTCAGTTTGGCATTCCAGTCTCCCTAGCTATGGAATGCTTTCATACTCATTTCCTCCAGTTCCTCAGTTGTTGTTAGTAAAAGTCCCTGAATACATAAATATAAATACATGTTTTTCTACAAGTGTATTCCCCTTTCATACATTTTTGAAAAAGCATTGGTAACAGTTCCTGTGTGGGATTCTCCAGTGTTTCTTTTTACTGGAGATGAATTATCAAAGAAAAAAAGGAAGGGAGGCACAGGGCTGAGCTGCTGCAGTGGTTTTTATAGCACCCCACAGGGATGCTAAAGGAAGAAGGATGGATGCCAGTCTCAGCTGAGATATGCCAAGGTGCTGTCCTGGGCTGCAGAGATCCCACGGGCCAAGGGAAGAGAGTGATAGGTGGTAGGAAGCAATGTGAAGCATACAGGGGAAAGGTCACTGGGGTTCCCTTCTAATCCCCATCCAAGCTGCATAGTGTTGCTGACACCCTGAAGGATCTGCGAGAGACAGGGCCCATGGTTCTTGCGTAAAACAAGATTAAGCAAAAGTCAAACACTACTTGTTTGGGTAGAAAATCAGAAA
Source organism: Microtus pennsylvanicus (assembly GCF_037038515.1). Lineage (NCBI taxonomy): Eukaryota > Metazoa > Chordata > Mammalia > Rodentia > Cricetidae > Microtus > Microtus pennsylvanicus. The sequence continues at coordinate 76,302,809 of NC_134583.1, forward strand.
GTAAAAATGGAGGAGAGGGATAGGGAGGAAGAGAGGAGTTGGGAAGAAATGGGGAAGAGAAGGGCCAGGGAAAACCAGGCAGAAGGGGAGAGGAAGGGGAAGGAAAAAGAGGAAGAAGAAGGGGAGGAGGAGGTGGAGGAAGAAAAGGGAGGAGGGCTAGAGAGAGGAGTAGGAGGGGACAAAGAAGAAAAGGAGAAAGAGGGTGGGGAAGAAGAGCAGGAGACAAAGGCAGGGAAGAGGGTGTCCAGAATGACGTCACCCCTCCCTCTGGTTTTGAGAAGCAGAGCCCAGGGAAGGTCTAAGATTGCAGAGGAAGCTGTCTGGGATGGGTATGTTGGTTTTTTGGCCTCAAACAGTAACACAGACATTGTTTTGACTGAGGTCAGTTGTTCCTGCAGCCACAATGATGTCTGTGTCCTTCACACACACACCCCCCTCCCGCCACACACACACCCATAAGATCTTTTTGTTTTCGTGGTACTGAGAATCAAACTCATGACTATGAAAACAACTTCAGGTCCACTGCAAGGGATTATTCAAACATGGGGGAATGATTGGAACACTAGCTACCAAGGAAGCCAAGGTGACGGATGGGGAGAGCTGCTGAAGTCTAGGACTATTCAAAGGAGGGGGAAGGGGAGAAATAAGGGAGAACAGGAAGTGGGGAGAAGAAAGAAAAGGGGAGGAAGAAACAAGGAGGGCTGGAGAAATGGCTCAGAGCTGGAAACCCAGGCTAGGTTTCCAGCTCCCACACAGCAGCTCACAACCATCTGTAACTCCAGGTCCAGGGGATAGGGCACCCTCTCTGACCTCCACAGGCACCAGACACTTTACACTGTGTACATATGCATGCAGGTAAAGCACCCATGCATGTAAAATAAAAACCAGCAGATCTGAATGAAAAAGAGAAAGGGGAGGCAGAGAAAGCAGGGAGACCTTAAATTCTCAACCTGAAACTCCCTTGCTCTCCCCGCTCTTGGTGGCAACATTAGTCTTTGTACTGAGTCTGATTTGGCGCCAACACTCTGGAGAACCCTTCTCTCAGCATTGCCTGTGTTATGGCCTGCAGTCTGTTATGGGTCCTTCCTCCCAAATTCTGCACGATACAGGGGACAGCAAATGACCTTGTAGCTTATTCACTGTATTTTAAGTTGCATATTAATTTTCAACAAGGTCACATTTCTAGCACTGAACAAAAGCATTTGGGATGATACGAACGTCAGGGGTGACCCTCCAAGGGTGGGTTTTCAAAACACTAGTTACATAGAGTTTTGGAACTGTCACAATGTATTAACACAAAGGTAGTATCCTCATGCTGTGGATATGGCCCTCAGCCAAGGATGGCATTTCCTGAAGAAGAAAAAAAAATGAAATGACTGTCTCTACTCTCTGTGATAATTTCTGTTATCTAATTTATCCTTTTAATTTGGGGGGGGGGCTTTTCTCACCTGCTGCCAATTTTTTTCCCCTTTTCTTCTGCATTCCTGCCCAGCTGTCCCTTTCTTGATAGCTAAGCCATCGTTTGCATCAGCATCTTAATGGGCTTTTTCATACAACAGTCTCAAAGCAACTTTAATTAGAGGCACCAGATACCTCTGCTAGTGGCAAGAAATTAGATTTCAAAAGTGGTCAGAGTTGGCTGCTGTGGGGAACCTCATAGGTCTTGAAGCGTCCAGAGGAGCAGACCCAGCTTGTTTTTGCATCTGAAACCTCACAAGGAATTTGCTAGATCATGTACTGGAAGTGTACCTAGTTTATATATCAGCTCTTCCGTTGCTAAAGTGAATATAGACTTTCCCAATATATCCACAGAAACATCTACATCTGCTGTAAGCACTGGAGCCTACAGAGATGTCAGCGATTGTATGCCAAGATTCAGGGAGCATCTGATTAAAGCTTTGTGTGTGTGTGTGTGTGTGTGTGTGTGTGTGTGTGTGTGTGTGTGTGTGTGTGTGTGTGGCAATATGTAGGTGTGCCTATGTGGAAATGTGGAGACCAGATGTTAACACAATGTATCTTCCTCCATCACTCCCAACTTTTTTTTTTTCTTTGACTGAACCCTGAGCTCACCAATTAACTAGCCTGACTGGTTAGTGAGCAGGGATTCCCCTTTCTCTTCACTCCTGCCCTTCAGCACTGGTGTTACAGAAATGCCCCACTGTGTGCTGGGAATTCCAACTCGTATCTTCATGCCTGCAAGACAAGCACTTTGCCCATTGCTTTAAGCTTCTTCAAACAAATAGCAGGTTGGTTTTCACACCAACTCCAAGGTCACCTATTAATTAATCAGAAGCAGGGTGGGCCCTCTTGGTGCATGGTCCAACTGGGCTCCTTTCCCCAGCAGCTGCTTCCCAGCTGAGTAAGGCTTAGCAGTTGTGTGATCCTTGCTGAGCCTGGGTCTCTAGTCAGACAACGTGGGTTGTTGCAGATGAACACAGGGTCACAGTCATCTCCGCTGTGGGTGACACTGTTTGAGGCTCTCATTCCTACCCCTTTAAAAAGTTAGGACCACCCTGGCAGCTGCCCATCTTCTGTCTTCCCTGAGCTCTGTAGGACCACCCTGGCAGCTGCCCATCTCCAGCCCTCGCTGGTTCTTATCCATTCTCCATTGGCCTTCACTGCCAGAGCTTCCAACCCTCTATTTGCCCAGCTGATGTCTAACATGTGGGTCCCGAGGGAGGTGGCAATTAAAGTCTGTGGAAGCTTGGGACAAATGAGCAGAAATGTGAATGAACCAAGGCGTGGCTTTGTCTAAGCAGATCACTGAGAGTCCGGCTGATCTGTTCAAGTGAAATTTACCTGGCCATTGAGTAAAACTCTAGAGGGAACCCCTTGGTGTTTTATGGACACGGTGTAGCGGTTTATCTATTAGAATTACCCGATGTAGTCACTGAACTGTGCGCATTTAAAGGACTCTAGCTGTTACTGGCTGTTGCCCGATTAGTTTCCTATGGTCTGTGTAAACAGCAAGGCCCGTCCAACTAAACAAGAACAGATTCCCCACCTTTATCCAGATCATCTGGTGGTGCTAGGGGTAGGGTGGGGGTGCTCTCACTGAGACCACACTCCTTTTTCAGATACTCATCTGTTTATCCTGAACATGGATTCGTGAATTCCTGATTTCTAAGATGTACTGTGTGCACACACGCGTGCACATAGGTAGCCCGGTGGTCAGCACTTAAATATCTTCCTAAGTCACTACCTACCCACTTCTTATTGGTGTCTCTCACCAGTTCATCTAAACCTGCAGGCAAACAAGCTCGAGGGAACCACCAGTCTCCCCGCCGCCTCCACGTGTTTACTCTAATGCTGTACAGTTGTCCTGTGCCTCGCTCTTCTGTGGGTGCTGAGGACTCAACCTCTGGCCCGTGTTTGTGCAGCTGGCACCTAACCAGCTAGACCGTATGCTAGTCCCTCCACCCCAATATCCACTGAATAAAACAGGAGTCCAATCTGGTTGACTGCACCAAGGGAGATCTGTTTTGGGAATCCTGTGTTAGAAGGAAGATCCCTCAAAGAACATTACATGTTCGACAGCATTCTGTTGCTCAGTTCCCATGTGTGGAATGTTGGGGGGCCAGGCTGGGAATTTCAGCCTGAATAATGCAGACATGCTGAGTTGGAACACATCCCTAGAAAGCTGAGTTGGCTCTCTCTTCATCCTATTTGTCTCAACCTTACCTTTTAACCCTACGATAGGGTGAAAGTCTCAAAAGAAAAGAAAAAAATGTCACTTCTCCCAAGTCAAGAATTGAGATGGCAACCCGCGAGGCACCACCCTACCTGCAAACCATTTGCTGTCTTGCTCAGTTTCAAGAGGATGCCTGACAGTTCTGGTTATTTCTATTTTGTGTTCTAATTATTGACTTTAAGAACTCTACAGCACAGAATCCCAGCATGCTTGCCTCACAGAGTCTATCCAATAATTCTTGTATCTTGATGTCCTGTATGATCCTTGGTGGGTGTTGGTTTTAATTGCTTGGACAGCTAAAACCTACAGGCCCATTTTTCAAGTTGAAGAACGTGCTTCTATGTCATGGAAGCAGATCTGCATGCCTCTGAAAAGCAGCATCCTCCCATGGCCCAGTCTCCAGGGTTCTTGCTAACCACCTCCTTTCCAAGCAGCCCCCGTACATCCTCCCAAAAGTTCTACTGCTCTGGGAGTCTCCATGGACCACTCTACAGTGGGTTAGCGATTTAGGGACACTTTCTCCTGTGCATCACTTGAGACCATTTTGCTGACCAGAACCCTATCTTCTGCACTTCCTGCATCCTCCTCTGATGAGAATGTGGGTGGAGCCTCTTTACCTGTCTTTCCTGATGAGTAGAAAGCTAACACCTGTTTCCTGCCCCATATTAAACTTCAGCAAACCAATCCCCACAGAGGAGTCCATCAGTGCCAGTTGGCCCATCAGCCTTTTCTGTCTCCCTACACCAGAATGTAGGCAAGGTTCTAGTGAACTTGCAGTATGCTGTATATATCGATGATGCGAAGAAGTTTGTTTTGAACAATGACTGGATGAATGGATACGTGAGCAAATGGATAATATATGTGTGTATGTTTGTGTGTGTGTGTAATACATTTTGTTCCTGGAAAGGAAAATAGTCTTGCCAGTCTGGTGATGATCCCAACTAGGGAAGGGATACCTGTCTAAAGACTATTAGCATTTTCCCTTTTAAATTTTTCCAAACAAGTGAGAATAAAGGTCAGTCATTTTCTGTTCCCCACACCCAGGTATGAAGATAAATGGCTCAGCCTTGCACCTTAAGCTACTCTAGTCACAGGTCTGGGAAAGGTCACTCTTTTAGCCCACTGGCACTCTGGATAAAACACCCCTCTCTGAGAAACCCCCCAATGAACTCCCTGGCATTCCGTAGACAGTGTTGACAAACAATCCATTACTGGCTTAGCATCTCACCAAATGTGGTGGCCCTATCATTATGGGGAGGTTCTGTGTGGACTTTTAAGTTATACTACAAATGTACAAAGCTTGCATTTTCTTTAATGTATTTATGCAGTGGAAGATATGCCCAGTTGCAAAATAATGACAATAATGATACAAACAAGCCTTTTGCCCCAGAAGGCACTAGAAATATCTATTAATAAGAAGAAAGATAGCTTTTTAGGGCTGAGCAGAGGCAGGCTTGATTAATTTGTGTTCCAGGAGGAAAGTTAATGCTTAAGCTATAGTTTATTGAAAATTAATGAAAACGAATTTTTGGTGGTACTGGCTACACAGAGGGAATAAATATAAGGATTTGAGTTTATGGCACTAAGATGGATTTTCCTTCTGGCTGCCATTTCTCTCCACTTGCGTCCTATCAGTCAAACATGCTGTAATGTATGGAGGCTTCAGTTTGAAGGAGTGACTGCACATTTGCTGGTCTTGATGATAAACACCCACAAGGGCTTTTATCTTTTATTTATAGATTCCTTTGATGTGTTTAGATTAGCTTAGTTAACAATTTTAAGTGAGGTCTTTTGCCTCTTGAAGCTTGTGTACTTTTTCCAAGCTGATCTTGCATTTGTTTGAGAAACAAATGCACGGGAACTCTCCTTGCTAAAGATTAAAAATCTGCCCAGAGGCAGGAGAGGTAGCTCAGTGGTTGAGAACACTTAAAGCACTTGCAGGAGACCTCGGTTCGATTCCCAGCATCCACCTGACAGCTCACAACTGTCTGTCATTCCAATTTCAGGGCACCTGACACCCTCTCTGATAGACACTATATACTCCTTGAACATTGCATGTATATGGTGCACAGACATAGGCAAAGCACTTGTGCACATAAAATAAAAATAAGATCTTTGCTTTTAGGCTTTTATTGCTATGAAGACACCCCATGACTATGGCAACTCTTATATAGGAAAACACTTAATTGGGGTGCCTCATAGTTTCAGAGGTTCAGTCCATTATCACCATGGCAGAGAGCATGGCGGTGTGCAGGCAGACATGGTGCTGGAGAGTCCTAACTCTTTCAGGCAACCGGAAGTGGTCTGTCTCACCAGGAGCAGCTTGAGCATAGGAGACCTCTAAACCAACTCTCACAGTGACACACTTCCTCCAGCAAAGCTACACTGCTTAACAGTGTCACTCCTTTTCGAGGCTATTTTCTGCCAAGCCACCACAATCTTTAACAAATCTCTATATTTTGATGGGATGATTTGTAGAAATCCTTACTGTCCGATATGAGATTCATCTGGGGATACAGTCAATTGTGTAAATGAAGGTACACATGACTTTTATCACAGTACTTGGGAGGTAGAGGCAGGTGGCTCTCTGTCTGCCTGGTCTATAGAGCAAGTTCCAGGGCCAGTCAAGCTACACAATGAGACCCTCTGTCAAAAATAAATAATAAATTTTTAAAAAACTGTTTGAAGTTGAAAAGTCCCTACTTCAACAGCATCCTTCCCCAGGGTTTCTTCATCCCGAGCATGGTTTCTATCAGGGCTTTGGAATAATTCCGTGTTTATTTTATACTGTTTCAGAACCTTCTGCCTTGTTCTTCACCTGCTTCTATTTGCTGTTTTTAGGTTGTCTTGAAAAGTTTGACTTGGTTTATTGTTCACACATGCTCTAATTTGAATCAGTTTGAGGAAGTAAAGCCTGGCTATTGGGTAGTAGTGACTCCATGAACCAGTCATCTGGTGAGCTGTTCCTCGGACAACATCTCCTTTGTTGTTACCCACGTCCCTGGACTTTGAGATGAATGGTCTTGATTTTTCTGCAATGATCACACCAAGGGAATTCCTCTTAGTGAGATGAAGCCTTAAACATATACATTATCTGGGGAATGTGCCGCCTCTAGCCCTAGGAGTCTGCTTTCCCCAGATTTGTATTTCAGTTCTGTGTGAGCCAAGAGCATGGAGACAGTGTAGAGTCTCTGAAGCCCCTTCAATCAGAGCAGAACCTAGACCTGCTGTTGCCCAAGAAAAGGCCTACTTTCTTCTTTGTATGTGCAGACCTGCTGTGTCCCCATTTTCAAGGATTTGCAAAATCTCCCACCACCTACCTGTGAACTCAGACACTCCCTCTCTCTGACCTGGGACAGCCTATGAGGCACACCCAAACTTCAGTTCTCCCAGGGAAGTCACTTTCCCTCTCTCCCTGGGATTGTTCTCTGGAGGCTCACAAATGCTCTGCACATTGCAGGTTGCTCCACACAGGTGTCCTTGACGTGCCTAGCTCAGAGGGGCTCTACCTGAGGGCTCTCAGTCACTCTGCCTCAGACCCAATGGAAACCAGAGGGCAGAGCCTTTTGCATTGCTTAGCAGACATTGCATGGGGTTTGAAAAAAAAAACTATTTGAAAACCAGAACTCACATTTCTTCTTCCTTTTTTAATCTGAATTCTGGAACACAAATCCATAAATTTCATAAATGTTCGTGTCATGCCTTGAATTGCTCATTTTATCTGCAAACGGGGTTTCAGAGTCTCCTAGTGGCTCAGTGGTGAGGTTTCTATTCACTGGCCAACTTGAAAGGCTGAGGAGGTATTTGAAAGCTCTTTTGGCATTCTGCTCAGGAAGATTATTTAAATTCCATTTTCAGGTGTATATGATACCTACACGAAGCCCAAAGCAAGAATGAGAAATGCGGCTTATACGCTTACAAATATATTTAGCTTTATTTTTTTCTATATTAGGGACGGAAAGACTTATTTCCAAGAACTTCATACCAGTATTTACAAAGCTATCTATTTATTTGTATATTTACACAGCCTTAAAGAAGGCTCACCACGACCCTGCGAATTAAAGGAAAGCACATACTCGGAGGGCCCTGGCAGGCACGTTCATTTCAAAAGTCACAAAAAATAATAAATAGACTTGAATGTGGGATGTGACTATTTTATCACAAATCTATAAAAGCTACGTGTTGTAATAGAAAAACAACCCTCTCCCTAAAATCTGCTAGTAGAATGCCACTTCCACGGCCGGCATTGGTAGTCCTGGGAGAGAAGAGGCACTGGGGAGAGGAGGCAAGGGAAGGGGCAGCTGGATGGCCCTGTTCTCCATGTGTGCCGATCAGAAGGCGGGGCTTTTCCTCAACACATTTTTAAGAATATTTTCAGATGTCTGCTGAAGGTGTGAGAAAGCCAAAGCTATGGTGACTCCATCTTGGCTCCCTATGAGTGCAGTGTTTCTCTCAGAGGCGAAGTTCAAAGCACAGTTCCTCTATTCTGCAATTCCCAGTTCTTCCTCATCCTCTGGAATAATCTAACCAATGTAAGAGTCAGGAGACACCCCACGTATTCTAGCCCACACGCCATGACCACCTAGTGGCTTGCTCCTGTAAGGCAGTTCAACAGAGAAACTGACTGTAGAGGAAAGCAAGTGGTGGAAGTTGGGAGGGGGAGGTGGTGCACGCAGGCAACCACAGGGTATGAGATCCTATCTTCCACAGTTTCCCCTTCAGACACAGAAGCTTGCTTGGTGGCCTGTTCTGGTCTCGAGCTCACCATCGTCTGTTTTCAGCCATGCAAGTGCTGAGATCACAGGTGTGTGCCACCACACCTATCTTACAGGTTTCATTTAATTCCCAAATCCCTTGGGCAGGCAGGTCCACAGGCTGCAAGGCATTTGGTTTCAAAGGAACAGTAAGAGGTCCTACCGGTTAGAGACCCTGCTGAGGTAGCTAGGTGAGGCCAGGTCGGTGTGAATTTCTTAGCTCAGGACCTGCTGACTGCAGGGCCCTGGTCATTCCGCTTTGCTGTCCTGCCAGAGCTCATTTTCTGAGAAAGGGAAAAGCAAGTGCCACGGAGGCTGACCTCCCTGGGCTGGTTGTACCGTTTTAAAATGCTTGGGTTACAATAACTGCAGAGAGCCACCGAGACAGATTCATCAAGAGCATTAGAAATTGGAGTGCTGACTTTCCCAACCCCTGCAAATAGAGTACGTGAAGGGACAGGAGAGTATTGGGCAGAATTAAGGACCCTCCTGCCTCTGATTCTTCACCTAGCACAGGCTTCACTTGCTGCTCACAGTGCCCTGCTTGCCTGTAGAACATCTTGTCAGAGCTGAGGAGGACACCATGCAGAACTTGAGAAATCCACAGGAGTTAACTCTCGGGACCATGGACACCAGGAGAGACAGTTGAATACTGTCTCCTCCACCCACTCCCCTCTGTTTGGGACCTTTCCCAACTGACGAGGTTCAAGACCTTGATCTTAAAGCAGTAAGTTGGTTCTGGCATGAACAACACCTCATCATCCTATAGACAGTTTATAGCTAGGGTGGGAATGGGATGACCTGACTGGACCCAGCTTTCCCTGGGCTCCAGAAGGGGGATCCTGGGAGTCAGGAACTTAGCTGTGATAGAAGAGCTTTATGATTCCTCAGGTCTCTGGCACAGCTCCCACAAGGGTATACAGATTCCATGTTGATCCTTTTGTTCTGTAACTTGGATGAAGTAAACTGGCCCCTTCTGGCTTTTTGCATTATTGTGACACAGTATTTATTTCATTTGAGCCTGGGAAATTAGAGAAAAGTCTAGGGGATTTCTCATCTCCTCACGGGTTCTGAAATGCCTAATTGTGAGTGCTCCATCATTATGAAGGCATGAAAAACAGTCTGTATGTCAGTTCTATCACTCTGGCATCAAGATGTGAATGAAAATGAACAACTCAGGTGGGACACCTTTGTCATGGCTCAAAGGAAGCTGACATACAATCTATGATTTTATGTTGCACACATACACAGAATTTCAAAGTTAGGTGGGGGGAGTCATGCATGTTGGAGAAAAGTCATACATTAACAAACTGAAGTTAATTAATAACGTACTCATTAAAGGCTGGGCCTGAATTCAGTCTGCTCACTGCCTACCTCCATGTCCATCGTGGAGGAGATGCTCAAGTCCTCTGAGTGTGTGAACGAGTTAGATGTCTTCCTGCCTGGCGGTCACACACGAACTATCTGTACCTGAGTGTGAGCCTACATTTCAGCTGAGCTGGTGCAGTCCCACACTTAACCACCTAATAGTCAACACGCTGTGGTCTCTGGTCTGTGTTAGTGTTTGTCGCAACATAACCATGGCCTGCTCATATGTGGATTGCCTCTGGCTGCTTCTAGAATAAAGACAGAGTGAGAGCCATCTGGATATGGATCATATGGATCCTAAAGCTGATAATCTGTCTCCCCACCCACCCACCCTCTCAAATAAACAATGCTTTCTGGGATTCTGAGGTACTCTAGTGACCTCAGTCCTCATCTCTCACCTACTTAGCTGCATAGGATTCTTTATTGGCGGCTACTCCCATTTTTTTTTTTTTAACACAGATGGGATTGAGGAAACATTAACAGAGGCCACTGTACAGTGTCTGTTAACTGTTAGTTGTTCCTGCCTTCCAAGTCTTGAAAGCAGGCGATGCTGCTCTCTCTCATCAGCCCCTGAACTTGGGGTGTGTTCAATTAAAAAAATATTATTAAAATATATATATATAAAATATTATTAGTTAAACTACTGTTTGCCCCAAATGGGGAGAACTGGGTGTCAGGCCACCATGAAGCCACCTGTTAGCTGGCTAAAGGATACCCCACTGACAGTAAACTGCCTGCCTGCCTAAGTGTTCGACCTTACAACCTTTCCTCAAGCAATCAGGCACCTGTAGTCTCATGTGTTTTCTGACTTAGTTTAGCCACAGAGGTCCAGCACGTCATATCTGCTTTTCTGTTAGCTATATTTCAAGGCCTGGCATGCTCTGGATACCCCCCGCTTCCCAAACCTGAATGCTCCAAGGGACCTGGTCTTACGTTTAACATCCTTGAAGGTGGCCTCTCCCACAGGTGTCTGATCTTCTCTGACTGGAAAAGCATCACTGGACTCTTTCAAGTCAATGAATATATTACTTCTGAAGAACAACAGTTCTCAACCTGTGTGTTGCGTCTCCTTTGGGGTCAAATGACCCTTTTACAGGGGTCACATACCAGATATCCTGCATATCAGATATTTACGTTACAATTCATAACAGCAGCAAAATTTATGAAGTAGCAGTGAAAATAATTTTATGGTTGGGGGTCGCTACAACATGAAGAACTGGTTGCAGCATTAGGAGGGTTAAGAATCATTGCCCTAGAGTATCTGGGATGGGTTAGCTTATAGGCAGGAAGAGCTATCCCTCCACAGTGTACTGCTGGGGCTGCAATGCGCTAAGCAATGAGACCCTTCAGACAACTGGTCATTGGCTCTCCAGCTCAGGAAGCCCATGGTGGCTACAGGGAATTTCCCCCGTTCTAAGAACTAGTTGGGTTTTTAATCCCATATACCGCTTGCCCGGCTCTCAACCTTTAACAAACACATCAGTCCTGCAGGTAGCCTGCGTGACCCAGCACTTCCAGAGAAGAGATCAGAATAATACTGAGAACGCTGAAACGGGCAGGGTAATTCTTGGCATTCATACCAGCCTGGTGAGCAAATGCCGCCTGTGCTGCATAAAGCAGGGTGCTTTGAGTGAATTGTCCAAACGGCTTACAGGGGACTAAAAAGCACGAGCGTGAGGAAATCTTCGCACAGTCCACTTCCTTACAGAAGGGATCCTCTGTAATGCTGCCCATGGGTCCCAGCCTATACCACTATGTGGTCCTATAGGCCGGGGCTTGTCCTAGACACCATACGTAAGCCACCACCACTCCTACTTGACGAAGACCCAACTGAAGCTCAGTTGCCTTTGTTGAGACGGCTCTGCTCAAATCAAGCCTTTCAGGCACGCAGATGAGCAAACGAGACTAATGGAAGAGTCTCTTAGGAACCACAGCTTGGAAGGGACTGAGAGCAGCTGCCTGGTGGCACATGGCCCTTCAGAGAGAAAAAGCCACTAGGAAGAGCTTGTCTGATGGCCTGGATAATGAAAAGCCCTATCAAAGATGTTATACACTGAGTACAGTCCAGGGGACGTAGACTGCCGGTCAGACTCAGAGATATCGCTCTCCCCTCACACTGTCTAGACATTAACACAAGAGAAGACCCATGGCCCTCAAAGGCTCAGTTCTAGCCCACGGAACATTATGGAAACGTGGGTATAAGGTGTGTCACATAGATACAGTCATGGCTGCACTGGGCTCACCCCATTAAGAGATCCTCCTTAATGCTGCTGACTTCTTATCCAGAGCCACTCTGTGCTTTCCTGGGCAGGAAAAGGAAGTAGAAGCCTCCACTAGCCCACCGCTTCATAAGGCTTCATAAGCATCTTCCATAGTTAAAATGACTCAGAGGCTTGAGACTACTTCCTAAGGACAACTTTTGGTGTTTGATGGGTCCTTCAATTCTTTGTCATTTCACAGGAAGTGAATATGTAATGATACATATATGGATGGCAAGATGGCTCAGTGGGCAAAGGGTACTTGCACCAAGCTCGATGACCTAAGTTCCATTACCATAACAAATCTGGTGGAAAGAGAAAATGGACCTTTTCAGGTTTTCCTTTGTGCCCCTAACCCCCAAACACACAGAGAGAAAAATAAAATATAATTCTTAACATTTTAAACACTAGTATTGTAAAGTAGAATGTATTTCCTGTTGTTTTAACTTGGGGTACAAGTCAAACAGTCATCTCCAGCCTCCATGAAGTACCTATGTCCTGAGAACCCCTTCTCCCTTCAGGACCACAGTGGCACCATTCAGGACTGGGCTTGGGTGATTAGAGGAGCAGAGATTTTCAGGATGTAGGAGCTGATGCAACTGCCTGACGTTGCAGTATTTACACCAGGGAAATGGGCAGTCGCTATCCTTCCCCAGAGTCATTACAGGTGTCACAGTGGGGAACTGGCTGTGGCTGACTCTCCAACTTCTGGAGACTCCTTGGGACCCCATCCTCACAGCTTCTGTTTTGCCCCCTAGAGGCTGCTCCTCTATGTGATATTCTCAAGGGAAAAGGGAAGTGAGAAATTTGAGTATTAGTCAAATTAATGATCTGGGCATGGCATGGGAAGAGCCACCATCGTAGTGCCCTTGGGCTTTGAAACTAATTGATTTGCTGTTAAATGTATCCAGAGGGTTCCCTGACATGGGTGGGAATGATTGTTCTAGAATCAGATGTGAGACTTATGGACTCTATGGACCTGCCTTGACATCCTGAACTTGTCCTGTATGGATAATGACCTAAGTAGAGGTTTGTTTTAAAGATGATGGAGGGGACCACAATTCCTGGCCTCGATTTTAAGGTGTCAAGTCTTAAGATGGCTAGGACTCTGTGTATACTTTGGGATACTGGAAGAAAGGGCTTTTTATGACAGGAGACCCTTTCCTCTGTCTTCCATTTGACACTACTAAACTTTTAAACCCTGGTCAGTGTGCTCAAAGAGTGAATGGTCAAGTGTACCTAAGTACAATTGACTTGATGGGTTTCATTAGGCACAGGTTGCTGGCAGCCACTCAACAGAGAATCCCCAGGGTTTCCAGGGCAATGTGGAGTTGTACCCTTTGTGCTCAGCAGTGTAAGGGGGATGCATTCATTGCTCTGGGACTCAGACATGGGGCCCAAGTGTTGCTCAGACCCTCCTCCTCCTATCCAAAACCAGTAATCAGTAAGACCAACATGTAGCAGCCATTACCTAGTTCAGAATTTGTTCCTGGGATGAACACAGCCGAGAGTCGCCTATTTAACTCTCACTTTCCGCTGCAGGATGAGCAAATGCCCCCAATTTCTAGGTGGGCTAGATGAACTACAAAGGGGTGTCGCCCTTGTGCAAGTCACCAGAGCCAGAACTTCCATCCAGACATACCTCCCTGGACTCGAACTCACTTGACTAGCCACACAGAGCCCCTGGGAAGCTAGAAGACCCTACTGAAGCAAGGCCCTGTGCTTGTTCTCCTAGCACAAGGAAGTGCCTAGCTAAACGCATGGCTTTCCCTTCCTAGGGTGCTCCGAGACGGTTCTGTCTGAGTGTGACTCCCAGTGGGTACACACATGACCATATTATATACATGTGGCTTCACACCACTTGCTGAGGTTTGTTTTCCACCTCGTGTTGGTGACATCCTTTCATCTTGCTGTGTGGCTCCAGTGACCTCCAGCTGTATCAAAGTCCAGGATTGGTTCCTTTGACCCTCTCATTTTTGTGACCTGCTAATAATGCCCAAGTCCATCTTCCCCAGTGTGTGACTTTTGGATGTGTATGGATTCAAATGCCTGAAATGGATGAAAATGGAGATGGCCTTTCAGCATTAAATGCGCCTCCTGCAACTCCATGGTATCAGATTGACTACTAGCCTCCCATCAGGTTACTTTACATTATGCAAATCATGCTTTTGGCTTCATAGCCACTGGAATCTGACTGTTGGTGAGGTGGGGCCAGTACTAAGAAGTAGCTTCTCTTGTTAACAGGGTTGGAATGGCCAAAGTCAAGGATAGGACAAGCACCAGGTACCTCGCCATTGAAACTAGTGCATTGGCTTTACCTTCTGCCCTGGAAGGCAGAGGCTGTTTCTTCTCCACTGCTCACACCAAGCAGACTCTGCCTACAGCAATCCTCTACTGATTCTTTGAGTCTGAGTGTTCTGCTGCAATGATAATGTATTACCTGGCTTCCCTCTGTCACACAGCTGCCAGCTCAATTCACCCACAGAGTAAAGGGCACCAGTCACATGGACAAGAGAACACAGCCTCACATCCAACCTCCAGAACATAGTGGAGCGGATGGGGTGGTTTCAAAGGGTTGTACAAGAGAAGGCTTGGCAGGTCAGACTAAGGTTGGGGAGCCATGGGCACTCTTTGAAGATGCACAGAACCAGCCCTGGCAGCCTTGCCCAGAGTGAGGGCTGCGGGAGATGTGTTTCCTAGCTTGGACGATCAACGGCTGGTCAAGTCCAACAAGCCCCTGTTGGTGCTGGATTGTGTTATAATCCAAATGGACAGCAAACACAACTCATGGGTGCGGATGTTTGCCTCCTAATCACCTACAGACAGAGCTTGCCTAAAGAGGGCCTCTGCCTCTGTGTGCTCCAGGAAAAGAATGAAAACCAAAAAGACTATCACATAAAACCTTCTATGATCCAGCATGCAGATCCCATTGAAATCATTTATCACTCGCTAGCATTTACTTTCACTGACACCTGATTTGCCCCCCCCCTTATATAATGGGATTCCTAAGAATCAAATGGGACCCATATATAGATATTTTGAACTGGTATATGTATTACAATTCATTAAGATCAGAAACATTAATCTGAATAGATCACAAGGAAGACTCTGAATATTCAGGTAGAGCCTGAAACCAAGTTCAGATGGGTAAACACTAACGAGCAAATCAGTGTCAGAGGTGAGTGTGCCAAGAAGCCTGGCCTTCAACACACCTGTGACCCTTGTAACTCACTAGTTCTTCCAGCTGCAGCCCTGACATAGAAACACTGGCATTGGACTCCTTAGGGATGGGACCTTGGGGCTGTTGAGGAGGCAAGTGGCAAGCCTACAAGCCTGCGGGGAATAAGCCAGAGTCGTCATACATACCCTTCCCGGTGGGCCTCTCCTTTCTCCAGCTCCTGAATGACTCCCAGCAGCACTTTGATGGTCTCCTGGCTCGAGCTGATTAAGTTCTCCATCACCTGCAGCTGGGCCTTGAGGTCTACCACTTCGGTTTGAGGCACAATTTGTTGGCGTTCTTCATCCCCCACCCCAGCTGTGGGGCTAGGCTGGTTCTGCGGGGGCTGTTCGCTACATTCTGGGGACAGGCACTGCACTGGGGGTGAGCAGGCCAGAGCAGAGCCTGTGGATGCCTGCAGCCCGTTGAGGTGGGCAGCCCTCCTCTGCTCCTCATCGGCAGGACAGAGAGACCATTGGCTGGCAGCAGCCGAGTTCGACAGGCCAGGCTCAGGGGCCCTGGTACTGACGGCAGGCGGGTACACAGTGGCAACCTCTGTTTTAAATACCCTTCCATGGGTAAGCGGAGTGGGCTCCTCTGAGTCAAGGGCGCCCCTGTCCGGCTTAGCTCTCCCCTGCAGCTGGTGGACGGGCTCCTCGGAGGGAGGCCGAGAGTTCTGCACTAGAGCTTCAGGGTAGCCAAGCATGTCTGGAGTCTTGCAGAGCTCTGCACAGTTGACCCCAGTAGGTTGGTCCAGCGCATTCACGTGCTCGTTGGAATGGAAAACCAAAGCTGTGGTCTTGTGAATCCTTCCCGCGCTGCAAGGCCGAGGTTCCTCCATGGACCCGGCCTCGCTCTTCTCTTTTGAACCTGCTAGAAACCCATTGTTCTGGCTTTTGAAGGCATCTGCAGCCGGCAGGCCTTTGAGGCTGCCTTTCTTGCGGTCCAGAGGGAATGTCTGGTAACACTTGCGAAGGTCTGGTGAGGTCTGCACGCCCGTGCTCTTGGTGACGTTGGGAATGGATCGGCGTGCGGGCACTGTCATATACTTACGGTAGGCCGTCCTACATGCCACAGCCTTGGCCTCTCGCTTCTCCCCCAGAGACCCTGAAGACAGCTGTGTGTCCCTCTGCTCATTCTGAGCCTCACAGATATCCTTAAAGCGCACCTGCAGGGCTTTGTTCCGCTTTTTGATCTGCCGGTTAGGGTCTAGGGCATATCTCATCTCCAGGGCCAGGCAGGCAGCTGGCTCCGCTTCTCGCTCTGGTGTCGTGAGTATGCATCTACCGGAGTCCTTGCTGACCATGGTGCCTGCATGCAGAGACAGCAACAGAAGCTTTAGTGGGTCAGAAGCACACACGCAAATGCAGCCGAATGGACTTCCAGCCAAATTACGGCTGCCGGCTTCCTAATTATTTTTAAACAGGTGAGGTTGGCCTTTATGTTAAGGAAAATCAGACAGGCGGGGAGTTGCTGGCAGGCACAGCATGAGATGCTTCTCGATATTAAAGCCTGCTTACTTTTCCATGTGGGATACACTTGGTTTCTGTTTGATAGTAATGCTTGTTTCCCCATTAGACAAACCTGTTTTACTATATTCATCAAGCAGCCCAGTGTCGCCGCTTCGTCAGCTCTGCAAATGATCTTTTCACATGTGTCTCCCCTTCGTAGGCAGATGACTTACCAAATGCAACTTATTTAGTTGAGGATTTTTACAATATTTTTTTTTGGAGGATGACGTGATTAATCTATTATTGGAATCCAACAGTATTAAAGACTTTCTGAAGAGTCTAGTCCTGAGCAGACAGACACATGTAGAGGAACGCCCCTGCAGGCAGGAACCAGGGTCAGTCAACATGGGCTCTGTGGGGAGCCAGCCATATTCCTCCACAGGGATATATATCTCCGGGAATAAGTCATGTGGCGGAGCATGGCTTCTAGAAACATCAGTCATGAACACAACATGGGTTTCCCTGAGTCTACAAAAACAGCAATGCCATCTCTTTGCTGTGATTCCTTGGAGAATGGTATTGGGAAATTACTTTAAAAATAAATTATTCATTCTAGAATCAAATTTTGTGTTTTGATCACAACCCCTGGAAAAAAATGACAACAATGGTAGTTGTTCTAGCATTTAAATGCTGAAAGAAAATAAAATCAGGAGGCTTTTTGTTAATCATGCAGATTCATCTTGGGCTGAGCTATTAAATGCAGCTAAAGAGATGCAGGTGGCCAACGATTCTCTGGGGAATACCGGGAGGGTAAGTGCCTTCCCTTTATTAGATAAGCAGATTCGCAGCTGCTTATCGCACACCGAAGAACTTTCTCGGGGGCTGCACTTGAAGCAAGATTCAGTGAAGCTGGGCCTGGTGGTGCAGATTTCTGATTCCGGCTACGTAGGAAGCTGAGGCAGGAAGATCACAAGTATAAGGCTTGCTTGGACTACAGAGTGAGTTCAAGGCCAAGCAAGGCAGATCAAGGAGTCCTTGCCCCAATATAAAGTAAAAACAGGTCTGAAATAAAGCTCAGGAGAGCATTTTCTTAGTATTTATGAGGACCTGGGTTCAATCCTGGGTTTGGCAAAAGATAAACAGAAGATAGAGTTACGCGTGCTGCTTGTGATCTAGCTGTCGCTGGCTGCCTGACATTTTAGAGTAAAGTGGGGGTCAGCTGGTTGGAAATGGGTATCCGGAAGATTCTGGCATCAGAACCCCAGTGTTCAGGGTTGCAAAGTCACAGAGATGAGCCAAGGTCAGTAAAAGTGACACTCTCCAGCCCAATATCAACAGAACTAAAGTTCTGTCCTAAGGCGGAGGATTTGCAGGGGTAGTGATTTTGACAATGGTAGCACTGTAGGTAAGACCCCAGCCCAGAGACCTGGAGGAGACAGTCTCAGGAAACACCATGACAATGGAGATATTTACAGAGGGGCCGCTACTTATGGGGTCAGGGATTTATTTACATTTGGTGGCAACATTCCCATATCACAGAGGTATGCTATGCCACTTGTCCAACCTCACACAGCAGGTGAAGAGCACAGATAGGCCATGACCCTCCAAACCCCAAGCTCATTCTGTTTCCAACAGACCCAGATGTCCAACGTACAGTACAGGTCCAATGCCTCTCCTGTCCTTAATCCTTAGTCAGCGCTGTAGGCCGGTAGGCTTAAGGGCTTGATGAAGGAGAGGAAGAGAAGAACGCCAAGCCCTTGGCTTAGGGGTAACACATGACATATGCCTTCTCTGCAGTTATACTTCTGCTACACTGGCCTTTGCTGCCTTGCAAGCCACAGGTGTTTGCAGCGTGAAAGACTCAGAGGCACATCCGATCCCCAACTCTTCATAATATTGCTGAACACTAATGGGTTTGGGGGAGGTACCCTAAAATCACCTCTGCAGCCTGTGGTTCAATTTCCACCATGGTTAGTTACTCAGCTGCTGCTCTACTGGCAGGTTAGGCAGATGACCGGCTGATGCTGCATGGGCTCTGAGCAGTGCAGAACGCTCAGCAGCCGCAGTCAGCAGTGGCCCTAGCTTCTTCCAGAGAATGGAAGCACACCTTCCTTCCAGTGTGACAGCCGGCAATGTCACCAAGGGAGCGTCACCACCATGACAACCCTGCATTAGCCTTTCCAACCATGAATGCCCAAGGCTTCTATTGTCCCGGAGTTACGGCCTCAGAATGAAGGCTTTCAAGTAAGATGCTGGGGATATCTGCAGACGTCTGTAATCTGAAACTCAACCTCCAGGACAGGTTTAGAGAGGAGGGAATAGGAGTAGAATGGACCAGAGATGTAATACATTAATAGCAAGACTCATACAGTGGAGGTGGGGATTGTGCCCAGGGGTCGAGGGCAGCAGGGCAAGCCTGCCAGAACAGATAATAGCTATCCTTCAGGGACACTTACCCCCGAAAAGTAAAAGACATAGACTCAGAAGTTGGTGCTAGGGAAGAGCCTTGGAACCTGGGGCCATAAGAAAATTAAATCCTAACCCCCATTCTTATCTGTGACTGTTCTTTGGCTCCCTTGCCATCTAGGTGTGTCAGAATGTATCGTGCCATCGTTGTGAAGGAGACCTTCATACTAGGGGAAATTTGAAAGAGAGAGCATTTTTACAAAAAGCAATTTACTAGTAATTTTTCAGCCTTTTTCCCTGCCAGTCCTGAAAAATGTGTGTCTGAGTAAGTTTGTCCTGCCTCACTATCCATCATCAGGGTTTGCCAGGAACTGCACTGAAATAATTTCCCTACATCACTCTGCTGGTTTGCTGAGTGGTAGTCCAGACCATCAAACTCATAAAACAAATCAGAAGAATTAATTGCTGGTGGTAAAAGCAAAATAATAAAAAACAAAACTCTCAGCTTTTCCTGCTCTACAGAGTTGCTAGCTAAGTATGTAAAAAGACTATTCCCTTGTTAGGGAAAATAAAGATAAATAATAAGGAAGTTCTTTGCTTTAGTGGGCCTGCACTGGGGGTTTGACCCTAGGGCCTTATGCTTGCTGGGCGGGTTTGAAGATTGATTTTTTATCTTTTTTTACTATGCGTACGTGTATGAGTCGAGATGCTCCAAAAAGGCCAGAGGCGTTGGAAGCGCCTGGAGCAGGAATTATGGGCCCTTGTGAGCTGCCAGTCATGGGAGCTGGGAATTGTGCTCGTGTCCTCCACAGGAGCAGTGCGTGTGCTTTATTGCTGAGCCATCTCGCTGGGCCCTATGCATGCACCATGTGTGCTAACAAATGCCAGCCTATGCCTGTACATTTCACTCCCATCTTCTCATTTGACCCTCAGAATCCCCCTGCCTGCTGGGGAGACTCCAAGGCTATCCTCATCCTTCCTCTACGTGGAGACTTGGAAGGGCACAGCTGGTGGCCTGAATAAGTCCCTTTGAATAACATTCTCTAAAAATCTGTCCTAAGCGGAGCGATCTGTCACTTGGCCTGACCCCTGGTCAACTTTAAGAAGCATCAGCTAAGTTGGGCATGGTAGCATGTACCTGCAATTCCAACACATAGGAGGCAGGGACAAGAGGATCATTGCAAGTTTGAGACCAGCTTGGTCTACACAAAGATTCTGGGCTAGCCAGTGGTAATGATAATTTAATGATAATAATATTAATAACAATAATAAAGTATCAGACATCTGAAAAGTGAATGAGTCAGCCTTCTGGCCTTCTCATATTATGTATCAAGGGTGGGTTATGAAAGACCTCCAGTGGTCCTGGAACATGTCTGTCACTGGTGCATAAGGGTTGCCTTGAAGTTCGAGGTGACTGTCAGACTTGAATTGCATCTCTAACATGGCTTCCTTGGGTAGGTCACCCCATAGAGCTAGAGGTGCTGTTCCTTTGGGCGAATCTCTTAATCTGCAGAGCAGCGAGAGTCCATAACCTGTGTTAGATTTAATGGGAAATGCTTTGGGAAAGTGGCAAGTCATGGTTGGGCCTGCCTGGCTCAGGGAAATCTAGATGCTGTTGAGCTGTGTAGAATATAAATGTCTTAATTACTCTCAAATTAAATTTCATAATCAAATGTGAGCTGTAAATATATAAACCCTGTAGTCTTAGATTAGCGATGCCGTGTCATCTCTGTACTGTTTTAAATTAATAACACAGATAAAAACGCGCTCAGTTCAACAGCCCAACAATAGGTAAACAGTCAAGTAAATGATGCTGTATCCCCACTCGCTGTGACCATTAAAATAATCATTATAAAGAAGGCGTGGTATCGCCACAAAACAGGCGCTAATGTTAAGTGAAGGAAAATGGCCTACCAAGTTTAGCTGGGGAAAAGGAAATAAACCAAAGTGGTTGCTGTTGCATTTAAACATTGTCTTTCGGAAGAGTGTCTTACCTGTGTTTTTTTGACATAAGGCTGTTGCTACTTTACTTTTCTTGTTAAAACTCATGGAGCAAAGCACCCCTTCTGCAGGTCTTTGTAAGTATGAACACTCTCAAAGTCCCAGAAAGGATCAGGCAGTCCCCAAAGGCCTTCTTTGATCGTGCCGAGAAAGTGCTGAATTTTAGTGATGGTAGTGTGTGTCTGTGCTTGTATGTCTAGGTACTTGAGTGTATACATATGCTCTCATGGGTTGGAGAATTAGCAGACCATGCCAGCAATCCAGAAAACTTACTATGAAGAAGAAAACTGCCACTGGTTTGAATTTATAATCAAATCGATTTGCCTTGTGGGCTGTGATGAGCAGCTCCAGAAGTTTGGGGTCTCATCAGCTGACGGGAAAGACTCTCGCTTCTATTCTGCCATTGTAAAATGTCTCATCCTTCGCAGGATTCCTATGTGCTCCTCTAATGTGGTATGTGTGTCTTGATTGGTCCTCTGACAGGTGGGACTGTAGAGAAACTACCTGCCTTGTGGTGTTCCGTCACTGTCTATAGCCTAAGAGCCAGCAAGTCACCCCATGAATGTGGATCGCGACTGCATGAAATTGCCAGCTTCCCAATGGCTCTCCCACAGTCGAGGCACCTTGGAGCCAGAGATGCTGGCTGCGGTTCAAGATTAATTGGGTCAACATTTTATTCCACATGCTGAGGAAAGGCCTGTGCAGTAGGCTCCTCAGAGTGGGGAAAAGGGGCAAGTGGATGAGCTTTACCGTGGAGCTTCCCAGTGGGGAAGGAAGGTAAGCTCTCCCTCGCTCCAGGACCCCTGTTTATAGGGGAAGCTTTAATGCAGTAACCTAGTTCACAGTCCTGAAGCCCACTTGTCTTGAGGCAGAGACCACCACATAGATGTTAGAATGGGTCTCGGCTTCACGGTCTACATTAATTTAACACATGGAGATGCCCTTTTCCCAACACTTGTTCTGTCTTCAGAGGCCAGATCTGACTGGAGAGGGTGATTCTAAGTACATTCAGATGTCTCTCTTGGGTCGGCCGGAAGTGAGGGAACAGCTCCAGGGACAGCAACCTAGCTGTGGTAGGAAATCAGGGAAGACACAGCCTGCTTGTGTTCTTGTTCTCGTTCTTTCTGTCCCTTCCTTCCTCCCTCCACCTCTCTCTAGGCTGACCTTGAGCTTACTAACAGTATTTGAGGATGACCTTGAATCGCCACCTCTGGTGCTGGGATTATAGGTATATGCCTATGGCTCATTTACTTGATGCTGGGAATCAGTGTGTTGGGCATACAAGGCAAGCCATCTACCAACTGAACTACATCCTCTCCCTCTCTTACTGGATGGAATATCGAAGGGTAACCTGAACCTTTATGAACTGGTGCCTCTCTAGTCTGAAATTGGGAAGAGTGATATTTTGAGGTAAAATGCAGTTTTGGGGGCAGAAGAAACCCTGTCTCCACTGGGGCTCTGGTGTGCCCTTATCTGTGTCATTAGAACATCTCTCACCAAGAGAGAGCCTTGGAAAAGTCACCCCAACGCTGCAAACCACAGCTATCATGGGTGCACACTGTCCTGCACTGTGAGCCGGCACAGAGGCATGAGGTGTGTGCCTGGTCCAGGCGTGGATACCTTGGGTCTGGTGTGGAGGCTTCAGAACAGTGGCTGTCAACCTGTGAGATGTGACCCCTTTGGGAACAGAACAACCCTTTCACAGGGGTCTCCTAAGATGATTGCAAAACACAGACAGTTACATTACGGTTCATAACGGTAGGAATGAATCTACACTTATGAAGTAGCAATAAAAATAGTTTTGTTGTCAGGGGTCACCACAACATGAGGAACTGTATTAAAGGGTTGCAGCATTAGGAAGGTTGAGAACCACTGCTTTAGAAGATCTAGAAACCAGTCCTCTTCAAGGAAGCAGACTCTTCCCTTCACTAAGGTTCCATCCAAGACAGTAACCTTTGTTTACCCACTTCCAAATGGCATCTGAGCTGGTAGAAAGCAATTAACAGAATGTTATGATTGTCTGAAAAATCAGCTGGGAACCCTGCCTCGCTACCTTAATTATGCTGAACCCAAACTGGGTTGTGTGTTCCTGTGTCCTGCGAACACTTTACCCACCAAACCATCTTTCCAGCCCCAGTGCACAATACCCCTTTAACTCCTGATTTATTGGAACCTGAGAATGGAATACTGACTTTTCCTCCCTGTCCCTCAAAGTGCCTTATGCAAGCAGAACCTTCCCTGCTACACTTCACTTTCATCTCAGGATACCATACTGGGACATCCAGGGCAGGATTTTGGTATATAAGTAGCCATGTACAATAGAAGTCATTTAGAATTGAAGATACAATCTGTCTTTCTGGCAAGGCCACGCAGGTCTCTGTCTCTTAGCCTCAAACAGATCCCCACCCCTGTATTCTCCTAGGTTTGGCCAGGATGTTGAATAGGTCTGAATTCACAGCAGAGGTAGCTAAGCCAAGAAGAAAGAGCCGTGAGTGCTTCTTATAATCGGCTTCTATTCATAAGCTGGTTGCTGAATGTAGAGAAAATGTCTTGCCCTAAGAATGCATGTGGACGGTTCCCTGGCTGTACAGAGCTATAGTGTCTGTGACCTGGCTAGCCCTCATACTTTTCCTTGACCCAGGTCTAATGTGGAAAGATAGCCTGCTTTGAATTCTGAAGGCCTTCCGACTCATAGGCTACAAATGTTAGAGGGTGCTTTAATTCAGAGTAACTCAAAGTCTGAATCAGGGGAGCCACCTTCTTCCTTTCCCTGAAGCTGATGGCTGGTGAGGGTGACCTCAGAAATTGCTCACTGCCCTGAAGATTGTTTTGTCAGTTTAAACAAGACTTAAGGGCTAGGGAGATGGCTCAGTTGGTAAAGTGCTTTCAAGGACTTGAGTTTGATCCTGACAACAGATGTAAAAAAAGCCAGGAGTGGTGTGTGAGTTTCTAATCCCAGCACCGGGGAACTGTGGACAAGCCGATCACCAGGGCTGCCTCTCCTAATAGATAAGAGAACACATCTGAACAAACAAAGTGGAGGGCTCCCGAGGAGGACCTCTTGAGTGGACATGCACACGCCCAGAAACACACACACACACACACATACAGACAGACTTAACTTAGTCAGAAAGAGCATGCATACTTAATTGCTTGGGAAATGCAAAGTGAAGAAATACTCTGATCAGAATGACTGACAATTATTTATTGCAGGTCTGCAAAGGTCCAAGTTTCAATGTTCAGAAAGTAAGTACAAGCCGGGCATGGTGGCACATGCCTTTAATCTTAGGACTAGGAAGCCAAGGTAGGCAGATCTCTGAATTCGAGCCAGCCTGGTCTAAAGAGCGAATTCCAAGACAGTCTGGGTTACACAGAGAAAATTTATCTTGGAAAAAAAAAAACCCAACAAATAAAATAGAAAGAAAAAAAATGTGTCCTCTCTAGTAGTGGGGAAGAGAGAATAAATTGCCTGCATGTTGTATGCTTTTTAGACTGGGCCACCCCAATAGTTGTCATAATTTTTTCATTAAAATAATCTCATCTGTCATGAATCCTAGTATTTTCTCTTCTTTTCTATAGCGGTTAGTTGATTCTTTTTCTTTCTTTACAGCAGCAATTAACTGTCTGCCTTATTTTATTCATATCAAAAAATTAGCTGCTACTTTACAACATGGGAATGCAGGCATCTCTCACATGCTCTGTCTTCCACTTTGAAGGTCTGTCTCCTGTGTGTGTGGACTTTAGCAATGTCCCGGTGGCACAGAGTGGGCCCTGTGGTGCTTCTTGAGAGGTGGTTAGTGTGGTCCATCTTCAACCTAGGAACACAGCTACCATGCTTACCTCCGCTGAGCTTGAACAAAGGTCTTAGAGGCAGCCTCTAGACCCGTCTTGCACCAAACCCCTGCTTAAATTGCTGAACCATCTTCCAGCAAGCAAACTGCTAACAGTTTGACCTCTTCATGTCAATCCTGCATATTCCCAGAGTATCCCCCACTATCTCTTATGTCTCGTTGCTGTTGTTTCTCTATTGACTTCCCTTCCATACCATTCTCCTCCTCATCTTAGTCTCTGTACCTCTCCTGAAGTCTACCTTCCATTCTTCCTCCCATCCGTGTTTGGGATGGCTCTAAGTAAAGGTGTTTCTCCTCTCGGCAGAGCCCAGTCCAGTGGAAAATCTTGTTGTCTTTAAAGCCTTCTTAACTCCTTCCTACCCAAGTCTAGGCTCTTATTTCTCATCACTACTCAAGAATCCCCACTAACAAAGTTTTGACATCCCCACACCATGTCTAGAACACACTGTGGTCATCCCTACTATGTGTCTTTTCTTCCCTTGGCTCACATTCCAGAGATGAGCCTCATTCTCCACTCGTGGCTCATTGCGTTTAGATGGGATAGACTTTGTCTTGCTTCTTCAGGGCTGTTCCAGGCATTTATATGTCCAAGGTAACCAGACAGCCTAATGGGTGCTGGGCACATGTGAAACAGTGAGGCATCATCCTCAGCAATGTGTCATCCAGCTGGGAGTTACACTCAGTGCATCCTTCCTGAAGGTACTAGGGACAAGTTGCTGAGAGTGATCCTGGGAATGTGGGCGACTACACTTGAAAACATGCAGAGAGCAGCTAAGTGTTTGGACAAGGCCTACTCAGCAGCTTCCCTGCCTTGTACCCAGCCATCCTTCAATACTTGCTGAGTGATTTGAGAATATAAATGTACATCATCCTTGGAGCAGAGGCCCTTCCCATGATCTGGTCAAGGAGCCTCTGGATGAGTATGCAGTATTAGTGATTTCCAAGAATTCTGTCTACATTCCCTGAAGAGCTTGGCTGTGTAATAAACCCTGGGTAGGAATAAGAGAAAGAACAAGTTTTCATTAAGTTTGAAGAAACCACTACCTGGAGTTATGCAATGTATTTTCCCCTGATGATGCAAGAGAAAGAGATAGCATACATACAAGAATATGGAGATGGTCTATGAATGGGGCCAGTTTTACGTTTCACTGTGAAGCCGAGCAGGTACTTGATGACATATTCCTTGCAGCCATTTCGACTTGCTAACAGTGTATTTGTTCTGATGATTTCCAACTATCTTCTTAGGAATATGATGTAGTTCCCAAATAAATTAAGAATTTAATTCACGCGGCTCAGTGGCTTTCGAGTCATATAAAAATTTCAGAGCGTAACATCTTTCATAATCCCAGCCTTCTGACCAGCTATAGAGGAGGCACCCTTGACCTTTGAGTGGCAAACATTGTAGGGTCCAAAGCACAACAGTAAACCTTAGTACCCCAAAAGTGCATCAAAGTCTGGATGGAATCACATTCATTTTCCAAGCCCTGTATGTGACCTGAAAATATAAATATGGATTACTAAGTACCATCAGTCCTTAAGAGTATAATCAGTCCCTGCCATTACTTATCTACTAAGATGAATGTGTGGCCAGAAAAACATATAGCTAGGATGACAGACACATTGGTGGACAGAGACAGGCGCGTTCTGACAGAAGAAGCAATGATGGGGCAGTTGAACTACGGTACATTTTGTTCATTCTGCACTTGAGGGAGGTATAGAGAGCTTCCGTGGCCTTGAGCCTCACTCTCAGATTTTTGGCAGCTTGGTTAGAGTTGCATAAATCTTTTCTCCACCCAGAGATTGGTGGGCACTTGATTCTTAGGCAGAACCAAAGCCAGGGCAGGCAACTGGGGTATGACACTCTCCTCATACAGAATGCTCAAGTGTCAATCTAGTGGGGAGGCCAAGCTGATATTCCTATGTTTGCCTCCATCTACAGCCCTCCATGGTGCAGGCGCCATGGTAATTTACAAATCATGGCAAGAAGAAAGAGAACAACAGAATAAGACATGAGCACAAGGCGGGCAATGAGTGGACTTCCGAATACAAGGCAAATGCTGATCTGACCCAATCCGTCATTGTCCCTGCTGCTTGTTGCTCTTCTTGATGCTTTCTTTGGAGGAGGATCTGAGTGCTGATGAGGTGGAGCCTTTTCCTGTGTGTGCATGCATGTATGCATGTGTGTGTTTAAAACAAGGAGTCTGTCTTGGCAAGTAAACAAAGCCCAATAAGTGGCTGTTCTCCCGCAGAAGGAAAAAAGCACGCCTTTTCCTTAAAGACTGATCCCTGGACTTGTTCTCTGCGATGGGTTAGGAACTGAAACTTATAAAAGAAAAAAGAAACTATATATTTAGTCCCCACCCCTATCCTGTTAAGTTAGTGTCTGGAGGTTAGAGACTAGGAAGCATTATATATTTTTTAAACTCCTTGGATCACTTTCTATTTATTGGTTTTTGTTTTGTTTTTGAGATAGGATTTCACTGTGTAGCTTTGGCTGTTCTGGAGCTCGTGTTGATTGATTAGGCCGGTTTTGGCCTCATAGAGATCCACTTGCCTCAGAATCCTCAGTGCTGGGATTAAAGAGATGCAGAAGCATTGCTGGCTTCCTCGGATCATTTTGATAGTGCATTTATGAAGATAAACCACTGGCTTGTGCCCTTCATTATTTCCTTCCCCCACCTCCTTGATATCTTCTTCACTTTTGATTTAAAAATTTTTATTATTAATATGTGTGTTTGTGCCAGCAC
Organism: Microtus pennsylvanicus; assembly: GCF_037038515.1. Taxonomy (NCBI): domain Eukaryota; kingdom Metazoa; phylum Chordata; class Mammalia; order Rodentia; family Cricetidae; genus Microtus; species Microtus pennsylvanicus. Next base: position 76,330,553 of record NC_134583.1, read on the forward strand.
CTGATCATATGCCATAGAGGGCCATGGGGCATCGTCCCTGTCGAGTAAGACTGGGTCATATTTGCACAGATTCAATGATGTCATCGCTCTACATAACCCTGGGTAAATTTGCCACATCAGTGAATCTGACAGACACAGTAAATAGAGATGTACTCAGAGGAGAGTTAATACATACAAAGAGAAATACAAATACCAAGACAAAAATAAACGGAGTGGAGGCACAAATTATTTTAGTGAGGTTATAGAACTAACAACCACTATTCAAACAGGCACACACGACAGTTGACAGGGAGAAGTCATAACACCCCCGTCTTAAATGGCCCTGACAAGAAACATGAAAGCTAGGACTTAAAAGTAAGACGCTGGTTGCCCTCAAAGTTTCCAACTCCCCATGCTTCCACTGGCAGCATTCCAAGAACTCTTCAGGACACTAAGTCCTGGACACAGTTTCAAGCTGTGGGAGCCTCAAGTTCATCATCAGTGGATGGTAGCCGTTTGTGTAGTGTGGTTTCAAGAAGACAGGAGGGAGGAATCGACATGTACCATCCTTGTACAGACTTTTCAGACAGTACTGAAGGAAAGGAAGTTGGTGTCACAGTCTCAAACTGAGATGTGAGGTTAAAGGTCCCGAGGCAGACACTGGGGGTCATAGCTTGGCCCAGTGAACTCTGGGAGAACTCTAGCGAAAATTCCCTTGAACTTGGGATGTCAGTTCTTGTGTGCAAGAGCTTTCATGGACGTGAAAGCAGGCAGTTAGGCTTGCTCTTCTTCTTGTTTGTTTCTCAAGGTAAGTCAGCTCAAAGACATTCTTCCCTTAAAACTCAGTCCCTACCCAAGTGGACTTTAGCAGAGAAGATCCCAATTGTGAACTGGGCAGAGGAAACTCAGCCCTTTAGCCATTTCTTTTCTAAACACAGCATGGTTAGACTATCTTCTTTTAAAAAATAAATAAATAAATAAATAAAGACAGGAAGAGTTGCTTCCAGCCAGGATTCCCCAGATTTCCAGTGAAATGACTGACTAGGTTTACTGTTAATAGCCTGATTAAATATTCATTGAGCACCTGTTACTAGATCCTACAGTGTCTCTTCTTTAAGGCTCTCTTTGAGTTGTGAGTCTTCAGGTCCATCCATCCATCCTTTCCTCCCTTTTTGAAAGTACTTTTGATGCTTTGAGTTAAGAGAAATGATTTCAAACAAACAAACAAAAACCCTCACCTTTTCATGTCGTATTTCCAGTTGAATACCCAGTCTCAAATTCCAGGGAATCACCACCCCTTTTTCCTGCTGGCTCCTCAACCTCTGGGTAGAACTTCAGTTAGTCCTCTACCGTTGCCATGGTACAGGATTCCACTGTTAAAGATCTGTCATAGCTGGCCCCTCTCTATCCAACCCCAGTGCTACCAACCATGTTTGGCACTAGTCAGTTCTCACCCCCGTTACCTTCTCAGCTGGCCTCTGGTTCCTTTTCTCTGGTTTCTATCTAGATACCAACACTTAGTTGTGATATACACTCTTGCTGAAAGCATCCTGGGAGGCCTGTCTTGCCCTTCTGGGTCCTTCTTAAAGTGGCTTCAAACCATGTCCGAGCACCCTGTGATGCTAAAACCCAAACCTTTGCCAAATGTCACTCCTCGTTCTTCCCTTGCTAGTCTCTTACTCTTCTTGTAACACCCAGTTGGTGTAAGCACTGGTGTCTATGTGCTGGGCCCAGGATCCTCTCTCAACCTGACACTTGAAGTCAGTCAAGGCGTCACTCACGCCAGAACTGTCCATCCTGATTCTCTCTTGTGAGTCTAGATGTCTTTGCATGTTTGCCACATCCTAGTCACCTCTTCTCTTCCTGCCGGTCCCAGATTCCTTGAAGGCCTTTCCTGCAGTCTTGAAATCCCCTGTTGCTTATCTGTCTACCTTGCCCATGTCTACTCCCTTCTAAAAGTCAGGTCTTTATAGTGCCAGTAAATTTCCAAGATTCCTAAAAGCACTAGAAAAAAAAAAAGCAGATCTCATGAAGCAGGCTGCAGATGCTATGAGCTGTCTAGAATCTACCCACTGAAAACCCGTGGAAGAGATTTTACAGCAGGACGGTTGACCCTTTCGGGATACTTCCAAGAACAATGCGTAGGGGACCTGTGTCACTTGCTGGAATGGACTAGGAATACCAAGTGAGCAATGGACCTGCTGTTCCTTAGAGTTTCCTCTTCACAGCTGCTGGCACGAGGGCCGCAACATCAGCCTGCCCTGTTGCTTCTCCGGGTCACTGAAGTGGAGAGAAATCAACTTTCATTTGCAAAGCTGCTTGCTACGTTTTCAGCGTTCTGCAGCTTTCTCTCTCACCCCTCCTGGTCTGTAGTTTACTGCTTTCATTTTTATGCCCTAGGCTAGATTATCAAAGGCTGGACTGGAATTTTCCATGGTAACTCCAATGCAAACTACGAGGAGCCTTTTGACGTGCTGTTGGGATCACTGTTGGTTGTTGTTTCTTTGCTTCATTTGTTAAAATAGTGGAACTTCTGTGACTGTACACCCTGCACAGATAAGCCTCTCGTCTTTTCTTTCTCAGCCTTCCCAATCCCAGAATGATGTGGCCACTGGACATGCCCATGAACATGCCATCCTTCAAATCCTCGGCTCCCTGTTCTACAAAAGCAATATCCAAATGATTACTTCAGAGAGAATCCTTTCCAGATCCTCATGAAGTAGTAGTATACTATCCACAAGGTTTATGGGGTAATTTGGAAACACAGCTCTTTCTTGTCCCCTATTTCTACTTTCTCCATATTCAAGTTCATGTTTCTCTCATGCCCAGCTGGGAATGAGTAGTCTCCAGTTCAGGCTGCAAATCCTGATAGCTTAGGACCCAGGTGACTGAATGACCAGGAGATGTCTCTGACATTCTGATGTTCCTTAATCTGAGGGCGGGGTCTTGGTTGCCTCCATGACCCCACCATGCCTTCTGTACCTTCAGGGAATGAAATGGTTATATCCTCAGACATGGTTGAGAGGTTCAAACCCAGACCTTGTGTGCCATACTGCTAATTTGTGAAATCATCCAGACAACTTGTTTATGTGATTTGCCAGGGCCACTGTAACTCGTACAAATCTGTATTCCATCCTCGAGGTAAAAAGTGTACTCATTAAAGGTCATGATGTTTTACCATATTTACATAAAGGGAGATTAAGCCTGGGTAAAGGCTTCTCTGAACACCGTGGAGACGTGTGTGTTGTCATGTCACATCGCTCATACTAAATTCTGCTTTAAAATATTGAAGCCACTCCATAATGTTATGAAATATTAAAATCAAACATGAAGGTTCCTCATCATAAATTATGTCAGCGAATCTGGGGTTGAAGAATGCAGATCTCTGGAACTACAGTAGAGGGTGGGGTGATGAACCCGGCTATCACATTTACGAAGGTTCTGTGGAAAACAGTCCTTCTTGTGTCTGGAAGTCCTATGGCCTTTCATTCCCAGGAGGATGTGAACCACTTTCATTCTGTATAATCGGTGCAGTACCTAAGCATCTCTGGCTTAGGTGTCTGCTGGGTTGGTCTAGAGTGTTAGAATTAAAGCCTCTGGTGACTCTTGTTACTGCTCTTCCGTGGCAAGGCCTGTCCTCAGAACTGCTGTACCGTGCTATGCCTCCGATCATTTCTGAGCATTATTGTCTGAACCCAACGTAAGTAATCTGCTTCTACCAGGGAGTTCGGTATCTGTCTCTCTCAACCAGATAGCCGTGCAATGGAACAAACAGGGATGCAAACATCTAGCAATGTGGATAAGTACCTGGCCTCTCGCTAGGATAGATTGGTATGTCCCAGCCTTCTCGTTATTTTCTGTGAACTCTACTGTGCAGGGGTCTTTTCTGGAGATGGAGATCTGTCAGCACAAGCCTTTCATTTACTTACGTAGTTCTTAAAATTTTGTCTACAAAGGGGAAGACAAAAGTCTAAAATTACTTTCATGGGGCAAAATAAGCCGCAGCAGAGAAGCTCTGTGGTAAACTGAGGTAATGGGATGGGCAGATTTTCATAGAGCTTTCTAGTGCTTGTCTTACTAGCCTGCGTCGTAACCACTAGTTATGTCTCTCAATGTGATAATGGACCTGATTTATGTCAAAACCCCAGTGTCTTAATCACGACAATAAAACAGAAAATCATGGCAACTGTTGTCCTTTTAAGACATTCTTTGCTTTTCAAGGACATCCTGTCTTTTAAGAGGAACCTTTGCAGATAAAAAAAAATTAAATTGAATCACTCTACCTTTTAATGGAAAGATGGATTTAATGAAGAAAACAAAACTCTCTATAGCTCACATAATTTATGCCAAATATTGTGACAGCTATGCTGGGCTCGCTCCCTCCCAGATTCAGTTCTGATAAACACGTCCTGGAGGGCAGTACCCTCTCATGGAAGTAGTAAACCCGGACTGTAAATTATTAATAACCGGTGAGGTATGCAGATGGCAGGACTTGCATTTTTTTTCCTTTGAGTTGTTTTGTGCACGTTTGCTAATCTTGCTTGCAAAAAAATATTGCAAAGATAAATATGAACTTTGAAAAGTAACATTCAACAGGATGCGAATATAAGAAATAGCACACCATGAATAGTAAAACCCAGCATGTTCCGCCTCTGCGGAGTGGAATGATTACTGGCTGATCAGCCTTTACCATCAGCTTCAGGAGGCAGTATCCTTTTTATTTATGAACTTCTCATTGCGGGGGGTGATCTAGGTTTTATGATCTGAATGGCATTTTTAGTCAAACCCCTAGTCCTGTAACCTTGACTGTGCCCTGGTCAGGTTGTGAAAAAGTAACCCCCAATCAAGTCATTTTTCCAAGGGAAAACCTTCACGCGGCTGACCTCAACCTGGTGCTAGCCCATGCCTGGTGCTCTGAAATGATCTTGTAGATTCTTAGCCAAGGCAGGGCTTGCCCAAAGTTCCTTCCCACTCTTGCCAGTTTCACCTCGGGATGCTTCGGCAGAATTTCAGCACCCATGCAGACAAGGTCAAATTAAACTGCTTCTGTTACTGCTTCTAGCTCATGAGCCCCGGAGGGCAGCCAATCCCCCAGCCCCAGCCCTGCACCAAGAGAGGGAAAGGGATCTGAGCCCTGGTCTGCAGGGAGTAAAAAGCACCCATTTTCTCCGTTATTTACTCCAGGGGTGCCTCTCCTCCCCCATTCCTGGCATCCCTTTATCACTGGCTCCATCTCCTTGTGGCATATTTTCAGGGTAGTAGAATGTTGAGGTCACAGGGAGAGGCTCTTTTTTCAAGCAGTGGAGACACTAGCCTGGAACCCCGAGCATGAACAAGCAAGATACAGAGTCTTATTCTTGACTTTGGGCTCTAGTCTCTGCCCCTGCTTGGGTCTGGCCCTTGTTCCCTCCTCTCTCCTGCCCTCACTAAGCTCCCTAGGTTCTGCAGCATAGGTTGGTTTCCCACGCTTGTGCAGGTCAGACATGGGATGCCAGACACGCAGAAGCTCAGCGGGTGCAGACCCCAGCCCGCAGCCCGGAGAAGGTGCCAATACCAGTTAAGCAAGAGAGACGAACATTTCACGTGGGCATTTTTGCCTTCGCTCCTGCTTTGGTCTCTGCTAAACGGCAGGCGGCAGGGCCCCTCTGCTCAGACTTATACCCCCCATCTCCCTGAAGTTAATCAGCTATACTGTACTTGGCTGTTCGCTTTAGTTTGGATAATACTTTCAGAACCTCGAACATTCCAGAGAGATGGTCCTCCCCAGAGCCCCCACCCCCTCCTGCCTAGTTCTGCCTGGCTAAGGATGCCCTGTGCTCACAAGGCTGTGGCGTTTGTCTAGAACAGACATCACATTCCCGCTCCTCCCATGCTGTCGCCAAAGTTGCCAGATGCCCCTGGGCGACCAGGTCCTGCCAGAGGCAGTTGCGTAACCTCGCCCCCCACCCCTGCCACTGCCTGCCACCGGGTCGGCTCTTGGCTACACCCTCCCGTCCCGGACCCAGGCAAAGCCGGTTTAGGGGCGAGTGCGTGCGCACGAGTCAGGGTCTGCACCCATCTGCCCGCGGTCAAGTGCAGCGGGCTCCGGGGCGCGGGAGGGTATATTGGGCTCCGCTTACCTTTGGCTGCTTACTGATAAGTGGAGGTCGGTGCAGCGCCGGGCTCGGGCATGTCTTGCCGCGGACCCTGGCAAGCCTGGCGCGGCACGGAGCACACGGGGCAGAGCATCCACGGCAAAGATCGCCGGGCTCGTGCCGAAGGAGGATCGGCTCCGGGGACTTGGCCAGCTGCGTGCTCGCCGCCCGCCCCCTCCACTGCCACGGGCCCGGCCCGCCCGGCCCGGCCGGCCCCCGCGCCGCAGCTCGAGTCCCTCCGGCTCCTGCTCAGCGACGCGCGCGGGGAGGCAGTGGCTCGGCCGGCTCCGGGGACGCCCGCGCGCTCGCCCGATCGCGGCGCGGCGAAGCCAGCCACAGCCACCCGGCTCCGTGCTCCTCAGATGTCCTCATTTACTGCAATTGTCTTCGGCGAGATCCGGGAGTCGGGCCGGGCGGAGGGGGCGGGGAGGTGGAGGGAGCGGGAAGGGAGTCCTGGCCGCTGCTCCAGGTCCTGGCCACTCTGTGGAGCCTGTCGGCAGAGGACTGAAGAGAGGGCGCCCGGAGCTGCGCGCCAGCAGCCTGTGCGCTCGCCTGCCACCGAGGCGGGCGGAGCCCCGGGGCCCATGGGGCGGGGGTGGGGCGGGGGCGGGCCGGGCCGCGTGCGTGGGGCGGGGGCCCGGCGCGTGGAGGAGCCCCTCCAGCCGGAGCCAGATCTCGGGCAGGAGGAGGAGAAGGAGGAGGTGCTGAAAGCAGCCGCTGGCAGCCGCCTGCGCGCGGAGCTCCTCTGCCACATCCTGGGGTTTCTGGGCTGCAGGCGGCGCTGCGAGGCCCCTGGAACTTGTTGAGTCTACCCGGGAGCCACCTCAGGAGCCTGCAGGCAGGCGCCGGGCCCTTTTGATTTCTCCATCTGGAGCAGGCTGCCTTCAGGAGACCCGGTTTGATGTGTTCAACCAACCTCCCCCTGCTGGGTGGTGAAAGCCCTAGGTGGGAGTGGTCATGGGGGCCAGGCGCTTGCCCCCTCACCTGCAGATCTGTCTTTGGAGAGGTTGGGGGTTAGGGCTCCCCTTCTGCATTTCTATGTCTGTGATCAACTAGGAATCCACCCTTCAAATAAGAACTGGAAGGCAAACCTGCTTAGTGGTCTAGGGGACAAAGTCAAGAGTGCTTGTCTGCCTGCCTGCCCGTCAGGTCTCTTGCATGCTGATAATTTGGGGACATTTTTACCATATGGGGACATTTTTACTGCCCCTCGCCTGAACCTCCTTGACCCACTGTCTCCCTTTCTCTGCAGAGGCAGTGGGAGGAGGTAGTTGTGTTTGTTTTGATCAGAGTTAACTACACTTGGGGAAGACATTTCTCATGAACAAAGGCACTGCTCTCCTCCCTTATCCCCGACTCCACCAGTCTGGTCTTGTGAGCTTCCAGCTACAGGCTCCCTGATGCCTAGCAGGGTTGAGTGGCAGGCACTGGGACTACATATCCCTGGGTGCAGGTCTCCTAGCCCTACCTAATCCTAGGACATACTTGAGAGTAGCCCTATGGTTTACAAGAGAGGGGCAGAGCATGGTGGTAAGAAATGACCCATGAATGGGTTCAGATATGAACTGCTCTTACTCACCACCACCCCCCCACACACACATACACCACCACCACACACCTTGCCAGATAGGAGACAGGCTCTTTCTTGTTTCTACATATTCTTTTATCCCTGTATTCCATCTTAGTACTCCAGGGCTGCACATTGCTCTATCCTCATGCAATGTGCTGATAGAGACTCGCTCCCTTCTCCATATATAGACGCAGCTCTTTTAAAGGGCTTTCTATGAGATACTGTGTTGTCCATGTAGAATCATGTGTCCACATGTTCTAGAAGGAAAAATATCCTAAAATATCTTCCCTTTCCATGTGTCTCTCTCAGTAGTCCTTGAGATACAGACCCATGATCTTGGTAAGAGAAAGTTTCTGTAGAATGTACCACCAGGCCCAGCTAGATATCAGGGAGGACCCTGAATCTGCAGGTGGGTGCCTACCCCATCTCCATTGAAGTATCTGGTTTTGTGGGCACCCAGCTGCAGGCTCTGGTGGTTAGGGAGGGAATTCCAAACCTGGGGGACTCTAGACCATGTCCCTCTCACTCTTTAAAGTGGCCCTTGGAATCTAGATTTCCCCCAGTTCTGATTAATAGCCCCAATACTTCTCAGGCCCAAGAGAGTGTTGGGATCTGGTTGGGGGAAAGGGCCTGTGGGCTGGCTGATTTTATGATAACTTGACACAAACTGGAGTTATTGAAAGGAAGGAACCTCAGTTGCAGAAATGCCTTTGTAAGATCAGCTGCCAGGTGTTTTCGGAATTTGCAGTAGATGCAAGAGAACCCAGCCCATTATGGGTGGAGTTACTGCTGGGCTCCTCATTCTGGTTTCTGTTAGAAAGAAGGCAGAGCAAGCCATGAGAAACAGCCAGAAAGCAGTGCTCCTCCGCTGCCTCTGTGTCAGCTTCTGCCTCCAGGTTCCTGCCCTGCTTAGGTTCCCACCCTCACAGCTTTTGATGGTGAGCTGTGATGTGGACCTGTGAGTGGAATAAACCCTTTCCTCCCCAAGTCGCCTTTGGTCATGGTGTTTCATCACAGCAATAGTAACCCTAACTGACCCAGTAAACGTGAAGATAGCCTGCTGCTCAGATGGTGACCAGAAGGGTGCGTGTAGGACATGGGGCTGTGTAACAGCAGATGGCAAGGGTTCCTGCCTGACATGCCTCCTTAGAGATCTGATCTTGCAACTCTGGCCTTTGGGAATTTTGTCAAGTGTCCAGGAAGCTTCCTGCAAATCTTATTGTAAACCCATAAAATTAACATCTACCATCTACTTCTTTTTTTTTTTTTTTTTTTTTTTGATTTTCGAGACAGGGTTTCTCCGTAGCTTTTTGGTTCCTGTCCTGGAACTAGCTCTTCTAGACCAAGCTGGCCTCGAACTCACAGAGATCACGCCTGCCTCTGCCTCCCGAGTGCTGGGATTAAAGGCGTGCGCCACCACCGCCCGGCTTATCTACTTCTTTTTTTATTTTTCTTTTGTTTGGTTTTTCGAGATAGGGCTTCTATGTATTATAGTTTCAGCTGTCCTGAAACTACCTCTTGTAGACTAGGTTGGCCATGAACTCACAGAGATCCACCTGCCTCTGCCTCCCACGTGCTGGGATTAAAGGCATACACCACCACCACCTGGCTAAAATCTACTGTTTCTTAATTATGTCACTTTAAGGCTGCCAGGAGGTGTGGGGTTGGCACCAGTGATCATGGAAACTGAAGGTTTGGGGTCCATGAATAGAGTCAGATAGAGATGTGTGCAGAGGAGGTCAGTGTTGAGCCGCAGTGGCGCTGGGAGCTGGTTGGAAGGTATCTCTAGGTACAGTATCAGTGAAGATCCCCACAGTGTACTCCTAGAGAAGGAAAAGATGAGATGCTATGATTGGCAGATTAGAAACCTCACTTATGTGAGGAAGACGTTCTAGTTGAGTCTAGGGATACTCTGAGTTTTTCAGCTGGCCAATAACATCAACTGTTGCTAAGGCTATTGTTATCCTGGTGTAGATAGAAAATACCTCTCCATGGGCTCACTTGGTCCCCAGCTGCTGATGATATTGGGGAAAATTGTGGGCACTTTGGCAGGTGGAGCTTCTTTGGAGGACATAGGTTGCAGGGGGACGGGGATGAGGGTAGTCCTTGGGGTTTCTAGCTGATTTTGCTTCCCATCCCTGAGACGCTCCAGCCCTGCACATCTGCTTCCGTGTAACTCCTGCTACCTGAGAGCCTCCTGCCACCCAACCTTCCCCAACATGATGGGCTGTTCCTCTAGACCACGCCCAAACAAATCCTTCCTCAATATTTGCTTTTGTCATGAATTCCATCTCACTAATCAACAAGCCACTGATGCACCTTTTTTTAAAAAATTTATGAACCCATTTACCTAGTGCATGATAAAGTCCACCACCAGAAATTGAGATAATGATAAGAATATGTGTGACTGGGCATTTGCCTAGGGATGAATTTATTTCTTGTGGGAAAAGTTGCTGCACCATCATGCTCCTATCCTCAAAGCAAGGCTGGCATTAGGGGCTGTCTGCGGGGAAGGAGTTCTGGCCTTCTTGCTGCCCGTAGATGCTCTTTGCATCATTGTCTTTGCATGGACAGAGCAGATGTGTATATTAAGGGTTTATAATGAGCCCTTATGTTCAGCTTCCGCAGAAAAAGAAAGTGGACTCATTTTAGGAATCAATTAGGTATAAATTGGTTTCTTAGATTTTGCTTCAGAATTTCACTACAAAAGGTAGTCTTGCAATGGGGAAAATGGCCATTTTAAAAGAGATTTCCCACAGGCAGAGGCATCCAGAGAATAAACTACAAGGAAATCCATGCTATCTAACCCAAATAGAGACTGTTTCTTTGACTTCCTGGAAGTGTGCACATCTTAAAACTCCAAACCAATTAGTTGGTCGGAAGATATAGCTTGGTTGATAGAGGACTTGGTTAGCATGCACAACAGCCCTAGGTTCCACCCTCAGCCTGCAGAAACCAGATGTGTGGTGTACTCCGCAAACTGAGTGCTTGAGAGGTGGAGACAGAAGGATTAGATGTTCAAGCTCATCCTTGGCTGTGTTGCAAGTTGGAAGCAAGCCTGGAATACCAAAGATCCCTGTCTCAAAAACAAAACAAAGCCAATAGTGTGATAAACCACATTGTGTGTATGGTGTTTGTGTGGGTGTCTTGGGGGCTTGTTTTCCAGAATTTTTTGAGCAGTTTTAATTCCAAACTGAAAGTACCCTACATATCTACCAAGAAGGGAATGAGTAGAAATTTATTGGTCTTGGCAAAATGTGCAATATTATCTAGAAACAACCCTTATAAAATGATTGCCTTCTGAGGCCAGAAGACTTTCAGAAACATCGTGCCGACTAAGAGTGTGTAGCACGAGTTGCCTGGAGAGATAGCAGTGGTTATGAGCACTAGTTGCTCTTACAAAGGGCCTGGATTTGATTCCCAGCACCCATATACATTTGTCTGTAACTCTAGTCCAGGGACTCTGATGCCCTCTTCTGACCTCTGTGAGTACTGCATGCATACAGTGCACACACAGGTATGTGCAGGTGACCTGCCTGTACATGTTTTAAAAAATAAAGGCAGAAAAAGAGTGTGTATCACAAGATTCATTCAAGTGGATTCCAAGAGAGATTTTTTTTTTTTTGGTGCTTGGTAGAAGTTGATGGCTCCCTTTGGAGGCTAATGACACGGCCTTGGGGCCTCCTTGCACAGTCATTCACATATATTCACACATGTTTGCCAGGTGTTCTTTTGTCACATGTATTTTGTCCGAATGTTGTCACTGCATCCTTATTACACTTATAACATCTCTATAAAATGAAGGGGCTTACTCATCGGCGAGATGAGCTTTCATCACTGGAACTAAAACCCAAGGGAAAGGGAAAGGATCTCCCAGCATGCTTAGGTGCAGGTGAGAACATTCTGAGGAAAGCTGCCACTGAACCCGGTCCTCCTGACTCTCAGATGCCCCTGAGACAGAGCTCACAGGGGAATGTTTTTCCCACTTCCTACTTTAATGCTGTCAGTGACCCAAGGTGGGACTGTCTATGGTGAGCAGTTTACCCCCTCCAGCTCAGAGGCTGCAGCTGCAAACACGGTCAACCGAAGGTGCGCAGAGGAGACGGAGCTCACGCTGATGAGCCCCTGTGGGGTGGGAGCAGTATACATGCAGGCTCTACTTTTGAGAACAAGACAGACACAGCGCTCATAAGGCATTGCTCAGGAGACCAGTGCAACACCCTCTTTAATCTCATCATTTGTCCTCCAGCTCCTGCCTTCTGGACTTGTGTCTTGCCTGAGCCTCCATCTCTGGCAAGCTCTCTACCTGTAATGGCCTGTTGTCTTGGTCACTAAATCTTATCCTCCTGGAGGGGAGCCACTTTGTCCACCCTTCAGATGCTCCCTTACCCCATCTTTTCCTTCCAGGATGAGAGACTAGGGAGGCTTTATCGGCTGCTAATCTAATTAGTTTGGGGAAAGCTGAACATCCTGAAGACTGGTTAAAATCCCAGGTTTTCTAAACTAATCACTGCAAATAGAACTTTCTAAAGGAAATGAGATGTTTTCCCTTTTAAAGAGGATGTTAGTGGCTCTAGCCTTCCTTTAACAACTGCAGCAGCTGTGCTCGCAGAGGAAGGATGCATTGGGCATGATCCTGGCACTCTCCCAAGCCGACATGTGCTGGGCTCCCGTCAGGCCCACAGGCAGCTGGCCACGGAGGTTCATGATTGTAATTCCAGCTATCTGGAGGCTGAGTCAGGAGTTCAAGGCACGCGGGGCTACAGAATGAGACTCTGCCTCAAAACAACCAAATGACCCCAGGATTCCTCTGGACCACCCACCCTACTCCCTGTCCCCGCAGGACTCACCAAGGAAGCAGGTATGCAGGAGCTATTTGGCTGACTTTAGTCTGTTCAGCCTGTGCTATGATAGCAACGGGGTTTCCTCACCGTCCTTGTCTAATCTGAGGAGCAAGCCTTTCACTTCAGAGGTGGCTGGCTACAGGGCCATTCTCAGTTTTTGTTACTATTGTTGTCTCTGCCAGCTCTCTGAGCCTGCCGAAGCTCAGCTTCCACAAAGCAGCATATCTGCCCAGGCCAACGATGCCACCTTTAATCACAACTGGGTCAAAAAGGGATAAAAAAAATTGCTTTCAAATTTCAGTGTGTGTCTTCCAGTCCTCCCTGTGTACCATTGTCCCCTGCTCCCCATTCTGAGGTCTGTCCTTGGACAGAGGCTTGGGGCATTGCAGGGAGGCCTGAGGTCAGAGTAGGGCAGGGTGGCACCTGTCTTGCACCATCTGGCATAGGGGTTTCCTAGTTTGTCCTTGTTTGTCCCCAGCCTTCCCAGACATGCAGGAGGCACTAGGAGAATGGGGAAGAAGACAATAGGAATCTCCTGTTCACTTGGCTTGCTTCTTTAGGTGCTTTGAACTAGATCTATATGATGCTCTACTCTGATTGTGAGCTTGCAGCCTACTGTGCCCTGATACTTCCTGTATTCTCTGCTTTTGCCCTCATGAGAAGGCTTTGAAATAGATAGAAATTAACTTTCCACAGATGTTAATCAGAAAAGGTAAGCAGTTTCTCCAAGGTCACACAGCTAGCAAGTGCTGGAGCCTAGACTCAAATGCAGGTCTTACAGATTGCCAACCTGCTTTGCTCAATAACTTATTTTTATCTGCCCTTGACATTGCTGTAGAATATATATGGTAAGTTAGTGTACCTTGACTTGGACTGAGCATCGTTCAAGAGTGAGGGCTGTCTGTATCCATTGTAATCCCCTTAGGGTTTTTACCTGCCCTAAGGAATACCAGAGACCTTTACCCTGGAGTGAACCACACTGCTCCAGACCCTCATGGGAACAGCCCAGTGCTCTAGTGGAACACACTTGGACCCCAGTCAGATCTTTTGCCTCTGCTGTGCTCTCCACTGTAGGCTGGTAAGAGTCTGGACAGGTTTTCTTTTCCTTCCTTAGCTAGACATCCTCCCCTTGTGGTACCCGTCATTTGTACTTTGGAATGAAACCAGGCATAGAAACAACAGCAGACCAGGATCCTATTGTATTGGGCAGCACTCTGCTTCACCCATGTGATTTCAGTGACATGAACACACATTGGCTTCATTGAATGACAGTTATTAAAATGATCCATCACATCATACATACTCTGTCTACACCACAGAGTTTTTCTTAAAAATAATTTCCGTGCCATGTGTAATAAAGTTATGTTATTGTGGCCTTTACTGATGATCCCGAATCCCCGCCTGCTTTCATCCCTGAGCCTAGCTAATTTGAGCGGCACCTCCTCCTGCTGCTCTGCTTTCTCCTGCTCCTCCTCTTCCTCCTCCTCCTCCAGAAGCTTGCTGTGCATATAATTCTAATTACCCACCCTTGACATTTTTATACTCAATGTAGTAAATTATTTTGCTAATTTGGGTTTAGGAATTGATTACCTGACTTTGGATGTTGTGTTTACTAAGGAGTGTGGCTCCCCGAGTGAGGGAAGACAAGGCTTTTGTTTTTAAATGCCAAAGTCAACATTGGAACAGTACGAATGTTTTTGTAAATATTTATTTATATTTGGTGATCTATAAGGCCACACACAGATTTTTAGTTCCATTTTCTTTATTAACATTTTTTAAAAATTGTTATGAACTCTTGGGGATTAGGTGAGCAGGTCTTTACTATCATCCTGCTACACTGTGGACCAGGGATGTCTTCCTGCAGCTAATCCAGGTTGTGGGAGCTGTGGGCGTGTCACACTCCAAGGAGCATGTGTCTAGACCTCACTTTTCTGTGCTCTTCTGCTGGCTCCCGTGTGCCTTTAATCTAAAGTGCCCATCAAACGTTTCTATGAACACATTTTATGTTCAGCTTTACTCCCAGGATTCAATGTGAATGGGAATGTGTTCGTAAATGGCGCCTACCATTCTTTATTTGTTAATAGCGAGTGTCAATAATTTAAAGCGTGAATAGGTAGAATATGATTCTGAACCCCTTTTTCGCGGCTGTCACAGCCCTTTGCTGCAAGGAAATTGCAGTGGGATCTGCCAAACCCCCCCACCTGGAGAGAAGGAAGGAAGGAAGGAAGGAAGGAAGGAAGGAAGGAAGGAAGGAAGGAAGGAAATAGAGGCCTTGTCTTTTGGCACCCATTGGCTATATATTTGCCTAGATTAAACAAAGAAACCTGAAAGTCAGTGTGCTTTATAGTGTATGATATACACATGTATATAGATGTATATGTGTGTGTGTGTGTGTGTGTGTGTGTCTGTCTGCATTTATATACAGCCGCTTGTTCACTGTAAGGATAGCAGGAAATCCAAATTCATTCTGAGAGTGTTTTCAGTATGAATTCCTAAGTTTGGTTTTAGAATTTATTGGCCACCGAAAATAATTTCTTAAGGCTAAGCAGTTTATAAATAAACGAGGAAGCGGGGAGGGACGAGTCAGGAGGCTGAAATGGATGTTGTTCTTCTCAGTGGCCACTGGGGGCTCCCTCAACTCGCCATGTTTATAAGTGATGAGATCTTCTGGGCAGTCCTGAGCTCAAGGCTCTCCTCATTTGAATATGCATTATCTGCTTCTACTTGATGAGCATGAGAAAACATAAAATCACTCTTTCATTATATATCTTGGGCTATAATGTTAGGCCCTGAAGTTCTATTGAAATTTATTTCGTTTCCCTGCATCCAAGTATGAAAATGAAACAATTAACTTTAATGACACCTTCCCCTCTCCTTCCCAGTGGAGTAAATATTGTCACATGAAATTGTTGGCGATGCTTCCAAATCCCTTAAAATAAGACTTCTGACTCATTCACACCATGGAAATAGTGAAGAAGCCAGCTCCTCCACTTGCGGATTCATTTTACTGCCTCTTTCCTTTTTGGTCTCTGGGTGTTAATGAAGAGTTTGGGGTTCTGGAACTTTCTCTGCTGCTGACACCAGTATGGCTAGAAGAACTGTCCTCCAACTGCCTGGCTAAGCTCTAGGATGCAAGCTTCTGGCTTCCATGCTCCCCTATCCTTGCTGTAGGCAAACTGCTTCAATTCGGTTTGATATTGTAGAGCACAGCTAATAAGGATCTCTGGTGAGCAGATGGGAGCCGAGCTTGGCTGCGCTGTGTGCTGGTTCAGCGCCTCATCTGGTGGAGCGAGTGGCAGAGGTTGGCCAAATGTATCCAGCCTGAGCGCCGAGCAGAACAGCTTTTGGCTGAGGGTAACCATTAATGCTGCTCAACACCAAAGTGTAAACATACTTTAAATAGTGTAAGTTTTAAAGACAATACTATTGTGCCGTTTATGAATATGAACTTTGTAACGGCACTCTGGTTTCCCAGTGTGGAAAGGCTGGCTATACCTGGTAGAACATATGTCTCCTAGAGGAAGTGCTCTTTCTCCTCCAGGCATGCAGAGAGAGAGCCTTGTTCCCCAGCAATCTCCTGAGCCAGGCACTGTTAATGGGGCCTGAAAACTGAAGAACAGGTTGCTTAGCACAAGGAAGATTCCTTGTCTGCACCGCTTTCTAGTGTTTTGCAAAGTTGGAGATTGTTAATACATGGTACCTAATAGACTTAGTGATGTCTTCTGGATATATTTGCAAGTTTGGAAGTCGAAGGTTCTAGTCTCAGAAGTATAGGCCAGTTTGTGAGGTGCCGCTCCTCCTCTCATTCATTGTTAGCAATGTCTGGGCCTTGTCTGGGGGAAATAAGAGCTACACCTTCCTTATCCCCCAGTCTTCCTTATGCTATTCCTATATATGCTACTCTGTTCTTTGCACCTTATACTTCTGGCAATCTCTGAGGCCAGCCCGTTAGTCCGCCTTCATTATGAAACTAGGTTAAAGGTTACCAGCACCAGGTGCTAGTTGGAGAGCAAGCTCAGGTGTGTCAGTGCACAAGGAAAAAGTCAAGACTCTTACACAGAAACTCTTCCCAGGGAGCAGAAAGGACTCAGAATCATCTATAGAAATATCAGATAAAGCCATTCACTTTGTAGCCAGGCATGGTCATGTTTGCTGTCCTGGTCTGCCAGATGAACATGGATGGGCCCTAATGAACCTGTGGCCCTTTCAGAAGACTGGAAAATCCTGTGATTTTCCCCCAGGGAAAGAGACCATCTGGCATTCTTGCACATATTAAAGACTTGGTCATTTCTCATATATTTTGAGATGAGTATGAGCATTCCCTAAGGAGTGCTCAAAAGAATCCTTTGTAAAAGGTGTCGCAAACTTGTCCTTAAACATTAATTAGAATATCCTAAGACTTTTTGGGCCATCGCATCTCTGTTATGAAAACCTGTCTCTGCTGACGAAGCAGAACAGTTACAGAAAACACATTTTAAAAACAAAACATGGTGGCATTTGCCTTTAATCCCAGAACTCAGGAGATAGGTAAATCTCTGAGTTCCAAGTGAGCCTGGTTTACAAGTGAGCTTCAGGAAAGCCAGGGATATACAGAGAGATTGTCTCAAAAGAATAAAAGAAAGAAAGAAAGAAAGAAAGAAAGAAAGAAAGAAAGAAAGAAAGAAAGAAAGAAAGAAAATATTTTTTTTTAAAAAAAAGGTGAGTTGTGTTTGAATTCCAATAAAACTTTCTTTATGGGGCTGGTGTGAGGGCTCGTTGATTAAGAGTGCTTGCTGCTCTTGCAGAAGGCCCAGGATAGGTTCCCAGCACTCACACTGGGTGTAGAGAGCCACACCTGATGGAACTATAGAGAGCTGCGTGGAGCCACACCTGATAATCAGCTCTTAATATTGGCTAAGACCTGACTCCTGTTATGGCTAAGGCCTGATCACGCAATGATTGTCAGCTTCTTGCATATGCGTGAACCTATGGGCAGTGCCCGCCTGGCAATCCGGGGTTGGCGGCCTGTGCCTTTTTAAGGGCTGGGAGAGGTTTGCCCGAGGAGAGAGGGAAATAGAGAGAGAGAGAGAGAGAGAGAGAGAGAGAGAGAGAGAGAGAGAGAGAGAGAGAGAGAGAGAGAGAGAGAGAGAGAGAGATAGAGAGAGAGAGAGAGAGAGAGAGAGAGAGAAGGAGAAAGATTGCTGTGAATAAAGTCCTGAATAAAACTGCTGCAAGAAGAGCACTGGGTGTTGCGTCATCCTTGCGGGTCGAGGCTGAACGTGACAGGTTGTGGCCCGTACCGGGACAGTGGTGGCCGCGGCAACTGGGCAATTTACAGCCATCTGTAACTCCAGCTCCAAGGGATCCAGCATCTACTTCTGACCTCCATGAGCACCTGAAAAGATTTGTGCAGGCGCGCATGTAGGCATACACGGGGGTGGGGGGAGAGAAGAGAATCTTTTATAAAATGTCTGCAGGACCAGAAAAAGAGGCGAGACTTAGTGCATAGACACACTTTTTGAGCTCCCAGCCCGATTTGTAGCATGAGTTGTTTGATCCATTTCTGGTACCATGTATGGAGCCCCAATTTTAAGAAAGATTTAAAGGATTTGGCGTTTTCCCTCGTTTGTTTCTCATTGCATTGCACTCTAGGCTAAATCCAATTCATTTGATATTTGGGCAGTAGAACAGTGTATTCTGTCAAGGATTGTTTCTGGTGTCAGATGTGTGTGTGTGTGTGTGTGTGTGTGTGTGTGTGTGTGTGTGTGTGTTCATGGAGACATTCATCTGTTAGTATTTGGGTAATTTTCATACCTCAAAACTCAGGATTTTAGGGAAAACAAAACAAAGTGACAACTACAAAGGGGGGAATTTTTTGAAATATTGATTTTGTGTGTGCCTGAGAGAGGGAGAGAGAGGGACGGAAAGAGGGAGGGAGAGAGAGATAGAGGACTTCTGCAAGTTTTTATGAATCATGTACCTGCAAATACTCTCGGGGGCCAAAAGAGGCCATCAGATCCCTTAGAGCTGCCTGCTGTGGGTGCAGGGATCTGAACCCTGGTCTTCTGAAAGAGCAGTAAGCACTCCTAACTACTGGGCTATTTGTCCAGCCTCTGAAATCTTTTTCAGTGAGAAGCAGCAGAGTTGTGCTTTTCTGTTTGGTAAATGGTGTGCCTCTTAGAGACGAAGTACAGCCATCCCTGTAAGGAGATCTGTGTGTGCTGAGGGTGTTTGCTCCTCCGGAACACTAGACAATACTGTTAATATTGGCTTTCCATCTCTGGCTGATTTGTTTAAATGTTTCACACAGTCAAATGTACTGTCTTGGCTGTAGGCTTTTAATATGGGAGCTATTATCATGATGGATATGATATATGGATTTTTTTGTGTTGATCATTTCTAAACAATAGAGATAAATAGTTAAGTTTCTATAATTGTTTCTTGTAACCATATGAAAAATTATTAAGCACAAGCTTCCTATTCTTCACTAGAGTAAGATCAATAATCAATCAAATGTGCTTTTTAATGTTATGTTTAATAGTACAGACATGAGTGTTTTTCCAGAAGGCTGTGATCCCCCGACCTTGTATTAGTTTGTGTGCATGCACGTGAGTCATTTATGAATGTAGGTATTCCTTTGCCACAACTGGAACGTAGAGACCATAGAATAGCATTGGGTGTCAGTCCTAACCTCTGCCTTGTTTGTTGTTGTTGTGTTGTTTTTGTTTTTGTTATGTACACTAGGGTTGCAGCCCATTCTGTGGATCCTCCTGTCTCTATCTTTCTTCTTCCCCATCAAGGATTGGAATTATAACTGTAGGTTGTAGTGCCTGACTTTATGTGGGTTCTGGAGGTTCAAGCTCAGATCCTTCCAGTTGTTTACCAACTGCTTTTACCCACTGAGATGTCTGCCCAACCAATATATTTCAAACCATGCCCCCAATGTGACATGGTGCTCTGTGACTTCCCCAGGCAACTTTGAGTGTTTTCACCCCACTTTGGAATTTTTCCACACTCTGTCATCTGTTAGTGCTTTGTAGTGTCCCCTAGGGATATGAAATAAACTTAATATATGGCAGTATTTCTGTGTTGCTACCATTAATTCTATTTAACTTCACCATACATTAAAGTCAGCCCACTCTCTGTAGAGCGCTGACATACTAAGGTGAAGGCTTTCTGCTTACCTTGCTGTGAGGACGTACCTCCCTATGCTGCATTTTCCCAAGTGTGTCTAACCCAAGTGCTTGCCGTTTTATCTCATCTAAAATCTGTTTGGATTCCCAGGATTATTCTTTGCTATTTTCCTCTTTCAGACAGTGAGTGGTCCCTTTAAGAGCAGGTTTTATGATCCTTGCACAGAGATTTCCAGGATGACTCTGAAGGCTTAACTTGTATAGGCTAGAACCTGAGCTTGCCTTTGGGGTTCTTGAGTGAAAATCCAAGTGTGCGGGGAGGGGGGCATGTTGGAGCACAGAGAGCAAAGTCTGGGGTCATTGTACAATGAACAGTCTCTTTCAAGAATGAAGACTGAACAGAGGGCTGGGGCTGGCTGGAGGACTCTAGGAGCATGTAAACAGAGAGTAGAATATGTACCTATCCTTGCCTGGTGATTCCAGAACGTATGCATGAGGGTTAAGGTCCATCTGTCTTCTATGATCAGAATCAAAATGCTGAGCCACGGTGTCGTGGTACTACCCAGGAGATGGGTGCTACGAGGGCGGGAGCATCACCAAGTCCCCTTTTTCCCTTACCCCTCCAATTTTTAAATGATGGATTGGGAAAGTAGATAAGGAATAAAAGTACAAAAAAAAGTGATTGACATCATCAAGCTGAAAAAATAAGCATTTCCTACAAAGATGTGAACAGCACAAGCCTCCCAGGGATTTGGGGCGGGGGGGGCGATTCCAAAGTGTGTGCACACTAACTTCCAGTCGCACCCTATCTAGATGTGTAGACCCCTTGAACTTGCAAATTCAGCAAAGAGCCTCTGTGACCCTTTCTTTAGTTTTCACTCACCTTGGCAGATCTGCCACAGCCTGCAGTTCTTGTCCTTCTGATCCTCCGAGGATGCTAAGCGTTGCCTAGGGAAACCCCGAACACAGTTGTGTCACTAGAATTGGTTATAAACCTCTCTCTGTCGACACTCTGCACCATTACGATTCACTGCCAGTCTCTCTGTCTTGGTTTTTTTCAATCAGGAAAGAAAGGAAAAGGTTTCTTCTCTCAGTTTCTTGGTTTCCTTGCTGAGAGAATGAAATTTTTTATGTAGTCTTAAATTTGGTGGTTATTGCGCCATTACCTATGGAAACTCCTATAAAGACCTCATTCAGCTGCCATCAGCACCAGCCGTAGGCGTCATTTGTGCCATGAAAGGTGGCCCCTGTGCTCAGCTTGGAAAGAATGGCCCCTGCTTGGCTCTGCAAATGACTCCCACTCAAGTCTTGGAGAGGCTAGCGTGTGACATGCGGCATTAAGGGGCTGTAAAGGGACTGATGACTGAGAATTTCTCGTGGAAATGTAGTTCTGGTTGCAGTTTGATGACAGTGGAGTCATAAGCGGGTTCTCCCTCTGAATGTCAGGAGGTAGTTCCCAGAGAACCAAGGCTTGTCTCTCTGTCGGGAGCTGGCCAGGAAAGTTTCTTTCTCCCGTAGCTCTGATTTATGGATTTTCAGTTCTCCTGTCTGGCCTCTCCTCTGCATCTAAACTGCTTCTTGGTTGCCATCGGCCATGACCATGGTCCCCAGGCCAGGTCGAGTCCTTAGTTGTCCCCTATTGGCTGATGCCTTGGCTGGTAGAAGTTTGAGCAGGATGACTTTGGAAGTTCATTCTTCCCCATCTCATCCTTTCTCTCTCTTCCTCTCCTCACCTCCTAAGATCATACAGCCTCCTGAAATTTCCTGCCTCCTACAAATTCCCTCTCTACGCATTACAAATTTCTTTAAAATATAATTAAAGCTTTGGATACTCGTCTCTAAATATGTGACAAGTAACCTAATGACTTAAGAATGTTACATCACCCTATCCATTTGACTTTTGCCTTATTTTCTTTTAATCCATCGTCTGATATTTTTATATTTATGGAGGAGCGGCATGCAGGCCACAGCATGTGGGTGGGGGTCAGAGGACAGTTTTTGGACCTTTTCTCACCTTCCATTAGGTGGGTGCTGAGGACTGAACTCAGATAGCCAGGTTAAGTGCTTTTACCTGCTGACCCCGCCACGCCAGCCTTGTCATTGGCTTATTTTTCTCTAGGACACTGCACTGGAGATGTACCCTCTTCGCGGTGAGTGTGCATTACAGTATTACTGATTTGCAGGCATTAGCTGGAAGGGCAGACCTCTAACAACATGCCAGCGGCCAGATCTCTGCCCTTTAAGGATGGCCTGGAGAGACCTGGACTGTGGAAAGGGCTGGGGAGCCAAGGGTGTCTTGGTAGGTGGATGGTGTTTCTGTGTCTTTTGTCTCTGTATAACGCTCGCCTAAGTACTTCCCAAAAGAAAGTTCTGGGGTTTGGTGTATCAAACCCTCGGGCATCTGGAGAGAATTCTCCTCTTTGGGCATTTAACTGACCTTGGTAGTCCTGCCAGGCACTTTGTTTTCTTCTCTACCTGACAGCATACCACGTTTGAGAATTTGGGGATTAGACTTAAGTTTCTAACTCTGAGCTCTAGGTACCCCTGAGAGAAAATAGACAGTCTTTGGGCTTTTAATTCTTGTCAAATTTGTCTCTGACATTTAGCAGCCTTTAATAGTATTGAATTTTGAAGGCATTGATTTTTCTATAGTAAGAAATTATAGATTAGATAATTGGTCAAATAAGAAAAATCCTGATACCATAATTTTCTTTTAAAAACACAATGACAGGAATGGGCTCATTTGGGAAAAAAAGGAAAGGCAGTGGGGTAGGCCCTCCCGCTGTCTGTCTGTCCCCAGATGGGCACCTGCACCCTCCCTGGAATACTCCACTGATTTCAGATTCTCACTTTTCCTCACACCGTCTTCCCCCCACTGTATGGGAAACCTATCCCTGTCTGTACCGCCTGGTCTGTGTCCTGACACACTGCCCAGGGGCTCCTCTTCCATCCAGCGTCACTTCTGCTATTAGAGTCTGTAAATAAAAGTACTTTGTCTAACCCAGTTTTATTTCTGTGTAAAAGGAATGTTCCTGGTGGAGTATGCACCTATCCGCCAGCTATGGTAGGCTAGCCATTTCGACGTTGGGAAACTCATACGCAATTCCGTAGAAGCTAGACCTGAATTTTTGAATTTTGGACATTGCCCAAAGTATAAACATATGGCTGTCTTTTCTTGTAACAAGCCCAGTTTTCAGAAAATCCCTTACTCTCCAAGGAAGTATCTCTGTACTCTGCACTATATGACTAAACATGGTGTGAGCATGCTGCATGTAGGGAATTTATGTCAGTTTATGCTTTGTGGTGGGGGGATCAAGATGTGACCACATCTTATGTATCAAGGCATCTGTATTTCCATGCTACTCAAAGCCAGTATTTGTAATTGTGGTTCAGTTTTATCTCACTTGGCTTTTAAAGCTAGCTATTGTAAGTGCTTATACAAGTTTGTTGTCTGTGCACATTTTGTGTGTGTGTGTGTGTGTGTGTGTGTGTGTGTGTGTGTGTGTTTTCCAAAGAATCTGAGAGTAATTTTCTCAGGGAAGTGAAACTCTTCATTCTGTCATTCTGTCTCATGGATTCCTTAGAGCTGTCTGTGAGATAGAATTCAGTAATGTAAAGAATGTTAAATTATTTCAAGAGTCATGTCTCTCTCAAACCAAAAAAAGGAAAGAAAAAAGAAAGGAAATATTTAGAAGCAAACCAATACCAAACTGCCATGCAGTTGCCTTCGATTTTTACACGTTAGTTTGTATGTGCTTGGGTGAACATACAGTCTGGTGGTAGAACCCCTACAGGTTTTGAAAGCATGTCTCCTTTGACGTGAGCAGCCTTTCATCCCCGCTGCAGCCGGCTACTCTGGAGAACCATGCTTCCCACTCCAGGCCTCACCTCCTTTCCCTCAGCAGCTCCTCAGCTATCCAGTCACCTGTGAGGGTTGAGCCTCTGTTGTTCTCAGGGCTTATCAATTCAAAAGCAGTTGTCTCCTTTAGGAATCTTCTAAATACTTCTTCAGACTTTCCTGCAATGAAGGATGAATTTACCAAATTCGGACTTATGCCTTTCCGTGATAGAGGCTTTTTCCTCAAGGACTTAGAGGTGCTCAGAAAGTTGGCATGTTTGGTCAACATTTCTTCCCATCCTGTTTTCCTTTCTTCACCACAGAGGATGGGCAGTATCTCTCTTGCTTGTTTACTGACTTCCTGCCTCATGCAATGATGCTTCCCAGCTTCTTATATTCACTTCTTTCCACATGAAAAGAAAATTCTCCCCTAATTAAAATATTGAGCAGTAATACACACTTTTTAATGAGTAAGAATACCATAGTATTGGATATAAAACATCAAATCCTTTCTGCCCCCTGATCCTACCCCTCCTTTATCCTTTTGGGTGTCCGCAGAGTATTGACAGCTGTCCTCCTGTACCTGTTTTTTCTGCCTGTGTCCCAGACTGGCGTCCAGCTCTGGAAAGGATCCTCCTGCCTCCATCTCCCAAGTGTCAGGATTATAGGTGTGTGCCACCACATCAAGCTGTGTCAGGTGTGTTGTCATAGTGATGGAAGGCTGGCTGGCACACCCATCACGGTCAGTGATCTGAGGAACATGCTTAGGGAAGTGGTGATCCTTTGGCTACGCTCAGCATGTAGGGTGACAAGCTTTCCTTGTGTGGAGATTTGGACCTTATTCCAACTGATCATTCATGTTCATCTTCACTGTTGGCTAGTTTTTTTATTTGTAAGTCAAAATAAGACCACGCACGCAAGAAAAATACACATAGTATGTATTAATGGCCTGAAAAGTATTGACAGTCCCATGTGGCTCTTCTGGATTCCTGAGGTATTCCGCTCCCTCTTTCTGCTTTGGTGCCTCTCCAGGTTTGGGGTTCACTACCCACCCTGACTTCCTTTTGCTTCTAGTATACCTATGTACGTGGTTGGAGCATGTTGTTTTATAGGTTTTCCCCTTTCTGTGAGCTGAGTCCCCTAAGCTTTTCAGTGATGCACATTTTCCTGGGGGTCAGCATCAGCAGTCTGTGCTTGTTAATAATACGGCTGGAGATTATTCGCCCTCCTGAGCCAGTGTGGGATGGGTCACAGCAGCGGTAGCATTTCTTCATGGCCAGACATCTAGACATCTAGGTGCTTCTGGTGCTTGCTTGGGAGCCATGTTGGTGAAGCCTTCCATCTGCCAGTTCTCAGTGATTCCAGGGTGAGGCTGCCAGGCTAGCCTCGCCTCAAGGTCAAGGCTTTCCCAAGACTTTCCACACAAGGCTTTCCCAAGACTTTCCCAAGCATCAGCCTTTCTTAGGCTGGGGGCAGGGGAGCTGCTCTATGCAGGAATATCAGTTCTTAGATTTTTTGGCCACCCTGATTCCCTTTCAGACCTCAGCCTTCGCTTGTCCAAGCGCTATAGCCTCTAGTTCCTGTGGAGACCCAGTGCATATGGCCTTGGTAAATTAGAGCCAGATCCATAGCAGACCTCTAGTCCCTGCTTATCCTGAGTTTTTGTGAGCAGGTCCAGATAAGTGAGACTGAACACATAGGTCTGTCTAATTTGTTTTCAGTCTCTGACACAGATAAGATGGCTTAGATAATGCTTTTTGAAGGATGGCCACTCCTTTGTCCTCGAATCCCACTTAAAGACCTTGCGCGTGCTTCCCCAAACGTTAATTCCCTGGTAATTTAATGAAGGCAAAAAGGAGAAGAGTAAGGTCCATACTTACACCCGGGATGATAGATAGAAATGTTCAGAATGGTGATAGCCCACCTTCACTATAGCGAGACAACTGAACAACAAACCTAGAAGACAATAGCAAGAAGCATCCACATGCCCATTAAGAGTCAGGCTACCCCCTCTCTTCTTTGTCACTGTCCCTTCAGCCCAAAGGCCTTGTTGATTGGCCCTGAGTATAGGAGTGTGTCTCTGGGACCAAATCATGTGGCCGCTGTTTCTGTCTAAAATGAACTGATAGGGTTGTTACTCCCCCAGTAAGTACAACTTAGCTTCAACATCTGAGTTTATTCTCTGGGATTTGGAATGATAGAATCCTTGATACTCCATGGTGGAGGGAGGGGGGCTGGCTGTGGAATTTATGAATTGAAATTATTTTCTAAAAGCTATGCTGTCTGCTGTCTCTTGGCTTCATCAGGGACCACGGGGAAAGCAAAACCGAGTCACCTGTGAGCTCTAAGAGTCCTGTTGGAAGGTATCATTGCCTTCCAAAGATGCTCAAATGCCCCAGGGAAGGCACAGCCATAGGTGAGCTTGCCTACCAGCCTCATGCAGAAGTGATAATTCAGTACAAGAGACATAGACACACCCTTGAACACAGCCTCAATGTACTTGCTCAGAACTCACTGGATGGAGGGATTCCTGCATGTCTCTATAACCTTTGCCAGCTTCGGGGAGGAAGGCTGCAAAGGGAGGTCTTCACAGGGGCCCTCTGGTGCTGAGAGAGAGGCCTGGAGCTTCCTAGATGGCGATGTGCTAAGGCTTCTGGGTGGACAACCTTTCCTTTACATCAGCGGGAGACTAAACCCGACAAGCAGCCCTCCTGCATGGGACAAATGTCACGTGTCCCTAGTAGAGCCATTACAATGCCACTGGGCCAGCTGCCCCCGAAACAGGGTTGTACCCGACGTGCTTTCCTCCCAGCTCTCAGGGGATTGACTTTTCTGAGGACTTTTCTAGCCATTTGGAAGCCGCACGTCAAAGTGCTAATTTAGAAGAGTACTGGCCTGAATGGGAAGCTGGTTCTGCTTTCTTTTTGAGGCAACCACACTATTCCAGGCAGTGGAGAGTCTGCCAGCACCAACAGACATTGATATCTCGAGCCAACATCCCAGCTTCTTCACCCTGCTGCAAGTGAAGGGCAGAGCGCCAGAGGCTCGGAAGTTTGCACGAGGCCCTCAGTGGTTGGGCTCGCCTAGGTCGCATTGCAGGGGACAGAGGCTCTCAGAACCAGACCGTGATGCCTTGGTTTTAGTTACACTATGACTATTTGTTATTTTTTGGTCACCAAAGGACAACTTTCAGGAGTCAGTTCTCCTCTTCTACCGTGTGAGTTCAGAGCACTGAAGCCTGGTCTCCAGGCTGCCGCAGGGCTGTGTTGTCCCTACTGCTTTTTACGTCCTAGCGCATTGGATGTCTAAGTGCTGCTTTGCACAGGACCCTGCCTGGGTTTTGATCTTAAGCTGTTCAAGGTGTCCCATGTCCTTCTCTGACACCTCAAAAGCATACCTGTTTCTGCGGCTCCCCTCCACCATCCCTGCATTAGAGGTGCATCTGTCTGCATCCTCCAGTTCTCTCCAGGCCTAGGTTGCGTTCCCTCCTGTTTTCATGTGTTCTCTCTCTATGCCCACACTCTGCTGCATCCCTCCCTGTTCCTGCCCATCCTTTTCATGTTACTCTCCATGCCCTAGAATGTAATACCTATGCTTTACCTTCACCTTCAATACTGTATCTGTTCTATTCACCTTTTGTGCCTCCTCATAGCCAATTGTTCTCTCTATTATTGTTCACGCCTTAATTCTTCTCGCTGCCAAAGGCCCCTTCTTCCCACAGTCACTAGCTGATCTTCATAGCCTTGTTCAGCGGTGTCATGCTGCCATGGTCTTTTGGTATTTCTTTCTTCTCAATGATGGCCAGACAGAAGGACATGTTTGTCATTGACATCATCAGTAAATAACAGAAGTAATCACCGTCAACCGAGGGTGGCAATGTCATTGGCATCTCTCCATTCTTGTGCCCTGGTTAAGAAGATTTTGACGAAATGCAAAGATAGAAAAAGCAAACAAGATTGTTACATGGAAGCAGACACTCCTATAAACACAAGCAGCTGGTTCAAGGAGCACTGATCCATAGGGTTTGTTGTTCTGCCTTCTTCTCTTCTCTGCCTATTCTTGTCTAAGTCATTCTCTGGCTTCCTACTGATGGGTTTAAAGTATTTCTTTCCCCCACTATGTTCACTTGGAATCTGTTTGACCAGAGTTGATTATTCCTTTTGAGACTTCTCAAAGTTTCTTGGTACGTAGCATGACTGCCTGTCTCCTGTTTCCTCTCTAACAATGGAGCATGCTGATACTCTCCGCACTTGGGAAGCTGAGCCAGGAGGATTGCAGTAAGTTCAAGACCTGCCTTGGCTCCATAGCAAATTTCAGGCCATCCAGGAAGACCTATATCAGAAACCTTAAAGCAGAAACCAAAAATTGTAAAGAAAAATAATCACCCTGAGTATCACACAGATAAGTGGGTGCTCAGGTTGAGTGACACCCCAATGTTAACCCAACACTATCAGACAGGAATGCAGCTGCTGATCCCTGCTTAGGGGAATACCTTGCACCCCTGTGACTTTCCTTTCACTCTGTGAACCCTATTTATTATCCCAAATCTTTCTTTTATCTCTCTGGATACTTGCTCTCACTATACCCCCTTCTATGCTATGGATGTTGATACAGAGTATGACATATCCTGGCTGGGCTTTGAGCTTTGTATGTAGCTAAGGATGATCTTGAGCTCCTGATCCTCTTGCCTTTACTTCCCTCCAAGTGCTAGAGTTGCAGACGTGAAGCATCTCGTTGTCTTTAGATGGCATCCCGTCGTCATCTCCTGGACTCCTGATCGTCGCCTTTCCTCTCTCCTTTACTTGAAGATTTACTTTGTTTTTAATTATGTCTCTATGAGTGTATGTCCGAATAGGTCTGTGAGTGTGAGTGCAGGTGTCCTTGTAAGCCAGAAGAGGGCGACAGATCCCATGAGCTGGAGTTACAAGTTTCTGTAGGTGCAAGCCACCAGACTATCATCTTCTGCAAGAATCACAAGTGCTCTTTATTGCTGAGCTAACTCTCGTTCCTCTCATGAGTCTGGATTTTTCTCTGTTCTGCTTCCTTTGAGCAAATCTTGACCTGTTCACACATTTCCCGTCAGTTCTGGGATTTCTGCCCCTGTGCTTCTCCTCAATTGAGGTGGATACCTGAGGTCCCATGGCGGCAGCTTGTTTCTGTACTATATCGCTTTATCTTCCAAACATCCATTCTAAGTGATAAGTTCTATCAGCCAAAAGCATGTTCTTTATTCTAACTTTTATAAAAATATAATTATGAGATAGTTCGAATTTTACTGCCAGGAATAAAGACACACAGTTCTTTATTCAGGTTTAGTCCTTGAAGATTGGCTCCCACTAGCAGTGTTTGTTGGGTCAAAAGCATTTTGAAAGTGGCACTTTCTGTCTGCTTGAGAGAGTGAATGGGTGGCAGCGAAAAATTAAATTTACACTGTACGTTTAAAAGCTAAAGAGGAAATGGCATTTAAAAATCATTTAAAAAGGCAAGCCTTAAATGCCTACTTACATAGCTAGTGTTTTTATTCATCCTGTTTGGAAACAGTGAGTTCAAGCCCTTAAGGGTGTCGGTAAGTAGCTACGAACTTGTGCTCTGTCACTGCGTTTGAGTTCTGTCCATTCCCTCCTGTCCCTTCTGTTCAGGTTCCAGACTGTGTGCTGCACACTCAGATTGGGTTGTATGGTAAAGAAGGTGCCAGCCGGCTATGGCTTTTGCTTCGTTTCTTAAGCGTTTTTTTTTTTCTCTCACTGCTACAAGGGACTGCTCTCAGAGCCCTGTGTTCCCAGCCATCTTCAGACAGAAGTGTTCACGGAAGGCTTGAGTTGCCAGATGAACAAGCTCTCCTGGAAATGGCTACAGTTGGGCGGCATGAGTAGCCTTTTCAAGGAGGAAACACCGTTGCCTGTTAAGAACGGGCAATGGCCTGCAGTAGCACTGTGGGCTCCTGGGAGCTGTCTGTGCCCAATGCTTTTCCATCTCAGTGTCTGTGGGAGCGGCAGAGTTTGGAGCCAGGCATCTTTCAGATCATGGCTCTGATTGGCTCTCCTCTGAAGACAGGTGCACACCCGCCATCCTGTCCCCCTCTTTCTTCAGGTGTAGGCTGTGCAGGATGAAAATAGAAGCTCCTTGTCTACAATGTCCCCATATTCAAAGTACCAGTGGTGAGGTCTGTAACCTACAGCCTGCTCCCAGTCTTCACTGAATCAATATCCCAGTAGAGAAGATGAGGAAGAGGGGAGGGCCATAGCTAGCAAAGAACGGGAGCTTTCCAAAGTCAGGCGTGTCAAGGCATCTCAGCAGGTCCAGCCAACTTCAGTGCTGAGGAGCCACCTGCCAACACCACCTTCTTCCAACACCGTCGTTGAAGTCCGGTTTAGTAAATGAAAACTGGCTCCCTAATTGGCTTCTGCCCATTGTTCTTTGAAACTGCACAGCATAAGTGCTTTAAGTTGTTTCACACAGGGTTTTATTTCATTAGCGGTTCTGCGCGTGGATTCTAATTCTCGCAGATTGAAACATGGCTGCAGTGCCGGAAACCAAACGTGACAAAAAGCCTACTGTGTGTGTGTGTGTGACAAAGGAGACAGGACATGCCACGTGCTACCAAACTTTGAGCACCTGGGAATTCCTCTTCTTCCCCTTAAAACCTCACACAGCAAAGGAAGGGTTTTTAACATATTCCCAGTTATTAAGGTTTGAGTTCATTCAACAGTTTCTTATCTGTTCTGAGACCCATGTGAAAATAAAGGCCAATGGATGCTCTGGATGTGAGATGCTAACATACTGGCTGTCTAAGCAGACTCACATGGTCTCTTTCATGTTGAGAAATAAAGTCTCCTCGCGTATTTGATGGCATTGATTTGGGAAAATATCAGCTCATGGGAAATATCTTCATGAGGAAGAGAAATTATGGGCCACACTGGCTCTCATCGATTAAGAGAATTCCCTACTACAGTATTTGAATGGAGGAGACAGGGAGAATGCTTGATGGGTAACATGTTTGTTGATCTAGCCTGACAACTCGAATTTGATCCCCATGACCCATGTAAAGATAGAAGGTGACAATTGACTCCTCAAGGTGGCCTTCTGACCTCCACACGGATGCTGTGCGCTCTGCAAACACATCATGTGCACACATGCAGTAATAATAATGGTGATGATGATATTAATAAATCTAATAAATGATACATTTGAATGAACATCTCATTTATGAAAATGTAACCATACATTGACTTACTTTGTAGTTTGAAGTGCAAAATTGAAAAGATTCTTCTACCTAAAAAAAAAAATCAATCAATTTCCTTTATGTCACTGACTTTAGAAGCAGAGTTTACATTCAACATGGAATAATCTAAACCTACAAAGTGGACTGTAAGGAATCTTTTATGTGTGTGGTTGGAGATGGGTGGGATAATCTTGAAATGACAAAAATCGTGACTTGATAGCTTGTTGTCTCTTCAGACGCCCAGCCCTCTTGTGCTGCCTGCCATTTATCAAAGGCCTCGCCTCATGACAGTGATGCTCTGTGGTTTGCTGTGACAAAATCATTTCAAAGTTCACATGCCTGCGTGCTCTCTAGAACTGGTTCCAGGTCGAATTCAATTCTCACACGTCTCTATTTTCTGAAAACTGTAGGGCTGTGTGTGCTCATGTGATGAAGTCCCCATGACTGGGTGACTAATAAAGCAAAGAGGGGTTCGGGGTTAGGGATAGGTGAGTCTGTGAAGTGCTGCTTTACAGGCATGGGGACCTGACCTCTGTCTCCAGAACTGCCCCCCCTTTTTGTGGCTGTTTCTTTGTTTTTATATTTTTGGTTGTGAGCCTAGCCTTTAACAGCTGAGCCATCCCTCCAGCTCTGTTGTTTTGTTTTTAAAGCCAGGTGTGACTGCATACAACTGTAGGGCAGCACTGGGGAGGTGGAACTAGGCTGGCTATTCCTCAAGGCTCCCTGCGAGCCAGCGTAGCCGACTTGGAGAGCTTCATGCTGTTAAAAGACCCCATCTCAATAAGCAAGTTAGAGGGTACCTGAAGAATGATATCTAAGATTGATGTTTGCACTATGTATATGCATGCACCAACCTCTTCACCTACATGTGCACCCCTGCATGAACACAGGCATAGCAGGTAATTGTATAAGTAACCCACCAACTCATCCTTTGCTCTTTGCTCTTTCCACCTCTCTGAAGATCACCCCGCAACCATCACTATTACTAAATAATAAGGGTTAGTAAGGGTCAGCCTGAAGGAGATGAAGTACTGCGTAGCTCACCTCTTTTGTGAGATTTAAATATTTCCTTAAGTGTCAGTTTATTATATCTGGGTTTTTAGAAGTTGCTTCAATTGATGTCAAGTTGTCAGCCTCACATCATAAACAAATGTTTCCTTGAGAGATTAGTGTTATGTTTGCTAGACTCTCCCCCCCCCACACACACACACAGGAATATTTCATCCTTGATTCTTCCTCTTCCCCTGTCTCCTTCCCCCAAGCCCTAGTCTGTCTATGGAACAAGGTCTTACATGTAGCCCAGGCTGACCTCCAACTCATTGTCCCTCTGTCTTCACCTTTGGGGTGCTGGGATTACAGGTGTCCACTACCACATGTAATACAATCCTTCTGCTTTCAAAATAATTTTGTAAGCTGTGAAGGTTAGTTTTAGCTCTCAATTTGAGACAATCTAGAATTGCCTGGAAGAGAGCCTTAATGTAGAATTGATTAGGTTAGACTGATATGTGGGCATGCCTGTGGGGGATTGTCTTGATTGTTAATTGATATGGGAAGACCCAGCCCATTGTTGGCAGCACCATAACTTAAGCTGGAGGGCCTCAGTAGTGTAAGAGGAGCAGGGTTGGGGAGAGCAAATGAGCAGAAATGCATTTATTCCCTGTCTGCTCTTGACTGTGGATGTGATGGGACAAGCTGCTTGAGATCCCGCCTTAGCACCTTTGAAATGATAGACTGCCACTTGGAATTGTATGCCAAATAAATCCTTTCCTCCCTCTGTTGATTATCGTCAAGGTGTTTGTCACAGCAACAGAAACAAAGATAGAATGGAGGTTCATGAGAAGGATGGACAGCTCAAGCTGCCCGTTCCCATGTGTCTCCCTCAGTTTCTCCCCTTTTCGAAACATTCTGAGGTACATCGGTCACAGCTAAGAACCTCTGCGTTTATGAAAATGTTTGATTATATAATTTAATGATCTGTAAAATTCAGGACCACACACATTAGCATCTTTCAAAGATATTTGGGAAGAGAGTAGCTTCGAAATGTATACAAAAGCAAATTAAGTGGTAAATTGTGTGTGCTTATTGTTTAGAATGTTAAAAATCAATTAGCCCCATTAAAATTAGCGTTTAACTTAATAATATGGTAATGTTTGACTTGGATTTTTCTCGAGCTTACTAATTCTGATCTGGTGATGTATTTTCAATTTCTCCTCATCAAGTACAAACCTCATCATCCCCTTCTTTGGAAAGGATCCAATGAGAAGATGGCAGCGTCGGGTCAGAGCCTCAGGAGCATTGGCTGCTTCCAGGGTGGTGCTTATCTGCGAAAGAAAGTGGCCACTGTTTGCTTGTTTCTAGCTTTAGTGACACAGGGCCCCATTCCATTACCAAGCTGACTTGGAGCTTACTCTGTAGACCCTGAGCTTGTGGCAAGTGTTTCTTTTACAGGCATGAGCCATCATGCCTGACTTCTTCTTCTTTCAGAAGTGACTTCTTCTTATTAAGAGTGTGTTACAGTGCACCACTGTAATCACAACACTTGTGAGTTCAAAGCAGGAGGGCGAGACCTTCAAAGCCAGCCTGGGCTGTATAGCAAATTCGACATCAGCCTGGATACATGAGATCCTTTCTCAGCAACTGAATACATAAATATCCAGCATTTCTAAAGACATTGGCTTCTCTCTTCTCTGTTCTCAATGCGTCTCTCTCTTAGTATGTAGGAGTGACCCACGCCATCTTCACTGGCAATGTGAGTCATCTCATCCAGCTGGGCAGGATGAGGAAGTGATAGGGAAATGGTAGAAACAGGTTGACAGGGCACTGTTTGCAGGGGCATCTCAGAGGCTTGTTTCTCATGTTGAGTCCACCTTAAAACTATTTGTTTCTCATTGTGTATAAAGAGGGTTTTTCCTTGAGTTATTTCTTATCAAGAAAAAAGATTCTGTTTTAATTATATCCAGAGGTGACTTGAAGCCATGTTACTTAAGGTAATGAAAGACTGTTTAGAAATAAGAATATTGTGCCAGGCACAGTGGTGCACGCCTTTAATCCCAGTGCTCAGGAGGCAGAGGCATGAGGATCTCTGTGAGTTTAAGGCCAGCCTGGTCTACAGAATGAGTTCCAGGACAGCCAAGGATGTTACACAGAGAAACCCTGTCTTGGAAAACAAAAGAACAACAAAAACAAGGACAACAAAAACCAATAAGAATGCTTAGAAATATATAGAACTACAGAAACAATGGCTTATGTTATTTGATCAGTAATGTGAAGCATAATTGGGAGTACGAATATGTTACTTGAGTTCTCAGAAGAGAAAGAAAAATGTTATGCTTATTCATAGAACTATAAGCAGGTATCAGGTAGGACCCACCCTTTATATTCTTACATTCTATATGTTGTTTGTTGCTGTTCTTGACATGTGATCTACTATAGCCCAGGCTGGGTTTGAACTCATTTTATAGTCAAGACTGATGTTAAACTCCTGATTCTCGTGCCTCCGCCTCCCAAGTATACGGTTACACCCTGCATTGTCTACTCTTTAGTAAAGTTTTTGTATGTCCTAAAAAAATCACATTTCTACCAATTAACGCTTTTCATACTAGCAATCTGAGTTAGAGAGGTCAGATCATATATTCTTACATGTCTAAAATATAGAAAACAATCTAAGAGAAAGAGAATAAGAATAGCAGTTTCTTTCATGAGTCCAGCGTAATTGCAATCACCGTGTTCTGAGCTGACAGTTTTTCATAATTGTGTGCTTTACTAGTGAAGGCGGAAAATGAGCAGGTTTAGTTTGTTAAGCGTAGGATTGGGGCTTGCCCAGCTTGCTCATCAAGGCTGCTGGCATAGGAGGGTGTCCCACAAAGACTCCCTGCCAGGAAGCAGGGAGGGGAGACTTTGCCCCTGACACACCCCCTCTCCTGACAACCCTGGAATTTTCTCTGAGAGCTTCCCACCACTCCTCTTTGAGAACCAAGAAGCATTCTACTTCTTGGTGTGTACCCTTCCCCAAGTCTTCCTGCCTGAGACCGCTGCCATCACAATGTCCAATGACCACCATGTCACATTGGGGGATGTCTATGTGTACCAGTTACTTTTCTATCTCTGTGACAAGATACCCGACAGAGGCAACTGGAAGAGGAATGGTCTCTTTTTGCTTAGGCTCTGCGGTTACAGTCCACCAGGGTGAGGAAGACATGATGGCGGAAGCATGAGGGGACTGGTCACCACCGTGCAACCAGTCAGGAAGTGGCAGGCGCTAAGTTCATTTTCTCCTTTCATCCTTCCTGTTCAGTGTGAGACCAAGCCTGAGGGTGGGTCCTGCGTTTCAGTTGGCCTCATCTCATCGTCAAAAATCTCTGGAGATACCCACATAGACACACCCAGGGGTTCCCAATCATGCCAGACGTTAAGTCAAGCATGTGTGTCCATCATACTGTACAGGGAATTAAGGATTACTTCGGGGTAATTTGGACCAGTTAGCTTTTTTGGGTACCAGTGGTTGGAAATACAGCTTAGGAAAACCAATCCCATCCTTCCTCCTACTCATTAACTGTCAGGCATGGAGCGTGTTTAATGCTGATATCCCTGGAAGGTAGTGAGTAGTGTGTGCTCATCCCAAGACGCTGCCTCTTTCCCCTCACACTGAATTCTGTGGACTGCAGAACTACGGTGTCTGCCAGTAGCAGACTATGCATAAGATGGAGGCCGACTGTAGTCAACTAAAATCAAATAGTGCTTGCCCACGCCCAGCCCTGCTTTCTAAGATTTCTTGGCTTGTGATAAAGGGTCAACCAGAAGAAGATCGGCTTATGCCAAAGAACTGCCAAGCCAGTTACTTGGTTTCTGGACACCATGAGCCCAGGTCCCCTTCTCTGCTGTTGGGTCACATCCTGCCTCTCCAGGCTGTGTATCCCTCCCCTTTTCCCAGCACTGTTGAGCACCAGCTCTTGGGATCTTAGCATTATGATTACACAGCTGCGCTTCTGTGGGGCTGACGTTCTTCCATCCCACACCCATCTCCACCTGGCTAGGTACCCATCACGTTCCCCCATACATCCCCATTATGCCCCCGTTGTGACCTTGCATATTGCTTCCTTTTAAAGATCATTTCTCAGTAGATGCAGACGCAGGGACACAGTGGAGTATATAATTCCATGCCTCGGCACAGCGCTTAAAATGCAGTAAATGGGCCGGGTGATGGTGGCGCATGCCTTTAATCCCAGCACTCGGGAGGCAGAGGCAGGTGGATCTCTGTGAGTTCGAGACCAGCCTGGTCTACAGAGTTAGTTCCAGGACAGGCTCCAAAGCCACAGAGAAACCCTGTCTCAAAAAACCAAAAAAGAAAAAAAATGCAGTAAATGCGAAGAGCATAGTGGGTATCAGTGGATGTGTGAACGGTCCTGAGACCCAGCTTAAGTCCCCATGTGGTCACCTTTGGCTCATTCAGCCCACCCTGCTGCTTTGGGTCTTGTTTCGAATGGTACGCCTGTGTGTGGTACCTACCCTCTCTTTCTAGATCCTTACTTGGTTTCATCATGCCTGCTCCTGAGGGTTCATTGTGATACCCTCTCTTCTGATCCACAAATGGGGACTCCTGCGGCATTGGGGTTGGTGGGGATTGTAGTGGCAAGGTCTGACTTTGTTTACATCTGTACATCTCTACACAGTGTATCTGGACACTAGGTTACCCCAAGTCTCCATTCCAAAACCTCGCTGTGTCCTGAGCTCTGTGTGGCCAGGCAGGAGATGCAGGCAAGATGGGAGTGAGCTGGTCCTCAAATCCTCCCTTCCTCACTGCTACTTTTTTTTAAAAATCATTGATGAAAGTACCTTCAGGGGGAGTGTGTTATTTAAGCTCACGGTTGCCAGGAACTGTCCATATTGGCAGAAAAATCATAGTGCAGGAGCTTGGGCCATTGTACACATTGTATCTGTAGTCAGGAAGCAGAGAGAGATGAACTCTGGTGTTCAGTTGGTTGTCTTTTTATCAGTCTGGGACCTCAGCCCACAAGGAAGTGCTGCCTGCCTACATTTCGGGTGGGTCTCTTGTCTTCGCTAAACAAACCTCTGCAGAGACATCTTCACAGATACTCCTGAAGTGTTTTGCTTAGGTGTTTCCAAACCCAAGTTAACAGTAAGATTCATTTCAACTGTTCCTGCCTTCTTTTTGAAGGAATTTCTAGGAGCCAAACACTGTGCTGTCCACACTGAAATAACCCATCATTTCTGCACTTGGAATGTTGTAGAAGAACTTCCCTATCCATTGGACTAGACTCCCTGCAGTGAGACCAGATATTGTTACTCTGAGGAAAACTGAACACGCTTGCAAGCACTAGGGCTGAGGTGAGAGGTGAGAGCTCAGTCATGAGCCCGCCTCATCATCCTCAAGACCTGCGTTGGGATCCCAGCATCCACATGCTAGCCGGATATAGCAGCCAGTGGAAGGGGTAACAGTAACAGGTAGATCCTTGGAAGTTATTGTCCAGCCAGCTTAGCTGATCAAGAATTTCCAGGTTTGGTGAAAGATCCTGTCTCAGAAAGTAAAGTGGAGGACTGCAATCTCATTTCCTTCTAGTTTGTGCCCAATAGTGGAACCTCTTTATCTTATTTTCTTCCTGTTCTAAGAAAGCTCTGTTTCCCATAATGACTGTACTAGTTTTTGTTCTCCTCACTGTGTGTCCGGGCTCTCTTTCCTGCACATCAGCCTGCATTCCTGCTGTTCTCTCCTCGAACCAATAAGCCAGTCACACTCATGTACCCCGCCTTTCTCTGCTTTTGATTTGCATTTTCCCATCCACTTGTAAGCGGAGCATTTTTCATACACCTGCATGTCTGTATAAGTGTCTGCTCACAAAATATAATTAGGTCATTTGTTTCCTTGGTATTGTTTGAGTTCCTTAAACATTTTGGATTAGTAGAGTTTTATCCAAATGATGGCTCCAAACATTTCTTGTCTTAACAAAATGGTTTCATTATGGTAACTGTTTGTTTTGCTACCAAGCCTTTAGTAAGTTTTTGGATTTTTGAGGCAGGGACTCTGTCATATAGCCTAGGCTGGCCCAGTACCTACAGTGATTATTCTACCTCTGTCACCTGAGTTCTCTTGATTGGATTATGCATGTGTGCCATCCATCAAGCCAAGGTTACTTTGAGTTCACTTTTGCCTATGGTATAAGGATCTAAAAATCTCAACACTGGTTATTAAATAGACAGTACTTTCCCCTGAGTATTCTAGACATCTTTATCAAAAGTCACTTGCCAAACTAGATGGGAAAAGCCCACTAGACCTCAATCCTGTAAAAGGAACTGCAGGCAACTGAGAAATGCTGGGAAAGGGAGAATTGGTCTTCCCCAGGGAAGAACATACCAACTGGCAGTTCAGGGGCCAATAGTCAGCTCTGAAAATATGTAAAACATTATATGAACTCATTAGCTTATATTTAGGAATTTATATGTATATGCAAATACATATATGCATACAATAACAATAAATGCAATGAAGAGGCTATGAATTTGAAGGAGAAAGGGGAGGAATATGTGGGAGAGTTCAGAGGGCAGTAAGGGAAGGGAGAACATAATTAAATTACAATCTCAAAAAAAATTGTCCCTTGAATTCTCTTCAACTCTATTCCTTGTTGGATGGGTCTGATTTTGTGCCTGTGCCATGCTGTTTTGATTACAATAGTTTTGCTTTATATTTTGACATCTAGTTATATGTTACCTCTAGTTTTGCTTCTTTTGCTCAAGATTACATTGATTATTCAAGATCTGTTTGTGGTATCATGCAAATGTTTGTTGTTGTTGTTGTTGTTTTGCATATCTGTAACAACTGACTTTGGGTTTTTGACAGGGCTTGCCCTTGAGCCCACAGATCACTTAGGCTTGCATAAACATTTTAATGGGATTAATTCTTCTAAATATTAAGCATGGCATTCCATTCCCTGTGTCTGAGCCTTGTATTATATCTACCAAAAAGGAGTGTTTCAGCTTTCAGTGTTTGGATCTGCGATATCTTGGTTAAAATGTACTTGGTTTAATAGCTGGCCTGAATTGTTCCTGTTGATGGAGTCTTTGATCAAGCACCCAGAAAACTTGTGCTTCCAAGTTTTCAGGCAGTGTTGCTCAGGGCAACATGGTCTGGAGAGAGAGGTGTCTTTAAGGGATGGGCTAGGCTGAATTGAAAGTGATTTCCTAATATTTAAATATCTTCCCTATAACCCCCTCTCATAGATAGTTTGAAAATGTGTATTCAGTATAGTAGTGAAGGAAAATATGTATCTTTAAATTTTTTTTAAGAATTTTTTAAAAAATGGTGAAAAGTCCTTCGGTGCAGGAATGGTAGAACATTCCATTTAACTACAGGTTTGAGATCTTTCAAGGGCCCGGTCATGAAGCTATGTTTCTTCCATTCTTGACAGGCTTGTTCCTTGCTTAGAGTCATAGTCAGAGTGAGCAGAATTCCATCCCAGCTGTGCACACCAGGCCTTCTTCCTTTCTGTCCTGCCTTTAGGATAGTGGGGACCCAGCACATCCCCTAGCCCAGTGGCAGAGTCCCCTCAGGAACTGCCATATTCTGGGCCCTCTAGGGCAGTCTGTAAACAAAAGAAAGCGGCCTTTCCTTGGAGAGTAAGCATCTTTATAAGGAGGGACAATGGATGGTGTTCCAGATATAGCTAGCATGGGTGTGACCCCTACATGGAGATGGGGGGTGGAAAGGGGTCCAAGTGTACTGGGACCAGACATATCTCCCACTTTGAGTTAGAAGCCAATAGGGAAAGTTCTTGCAGAGGAGGTTCTGGTACCCAATTTTGCAGGCTAAGAGGGAAGAGGTTAGCCTGATGATGTCTTGGGCAGTGACCTAATTGTCAAGAGTACAGGTGTTAAAGGCAAGGACAATGTGATTTGACAATGTGGTTGGAATAATGGTTGGAAGGAGGTTGAGTTGTAGGAGACAACAGAAAGGGCTGGAACAACTCCTGGGAGGCTTCACAGCTCTCTCTCTCTCTCTCTCTCTCTCTCTCTCTCTCTCTCTCTCTCTCTCTCTCTTTCTCTCTCTCTCTCTCTCAGCATATGCCTGGATGTGTTCATGTTTGCATAAAGAGAGCAGTTAACCTTGGGTGTCTTCCTCAACCACTCTTCACCTTGATTTGTGACATAGGGTCCCTTATTCCTTTTTGTTAACCTGCCGCTCACCAGTGTGGCTAGGCTGACTGGTCAGCATGTCTCAGCCATCCTCTTATGGATTATGCTCTATTTTTTTAGTGGTTGTTTTGTTTTGGGGTTTTGTTGGTTTGCTTGTTTGTTTGTTTGTTTTTAAGTTGCGTTTAAAGGATTGAACTCAGTCCCCAGCAAGCACTTTACCAGCTGAGCCATCTCCCAAGCCCCGTTTCTCTTTTTGACTTATGATAATGGTTTTACCTAAACATGGGAGATTTTTCCCTGTGCAGCATTTGGGATATGTAATTCCTTTAAAGAAATGCCACCTAATAACCATGTTTCTTCCTGACTGATCACCCTGGATGTCTGGATCTTGCTCCTTCTGGACACTGGAGTAGCCCATTGAAATTCAGTGCAAATGGCCTTCCTCCCATTAGCTGCAACTTCCTGCTAGATAGGAATGGGGCATATTCCATTTTGCAAACTTTTAACTATGCCGCTAGATAATTAGCTTGTGAGAAACATAGTCAATTTCGCAAACAAGTAGAGATTCTGGAAAGTAATTAAAATTAGTCATTATTGTGCCTCTTTGTGGGTTTACCTTCCTCTGCGTGCTGTTAAGAT
Source organism: Microtus pennsylvanicus (assembly GCF_037038515.1). Lineage (NCBI taxonomy): Eukaryota > Metazoa > Chordata > Mammalia > Rodentia > Cricetidae > Microtus > Microtus pennsylvanicus. The sequence continues at coordinate 76,371,035 of NC_134583.1, forward strand.
CTCGTCTGAACGAAATTAATAAGGAATAAAAAATCTTGGCTGAGCATCTGTCCCAACGTGACTTCCAGTTTGCATCTGGCCACGGAACTTGAGGTTGAAGTTTGGGATCCGCGCAAGGGGAAATCAATTTCTCGGATTCTTGTTGTTATTATGATACCTTCATTGTTTTATGTGTGGGATGAATGATTGAAATGTCTGTGGCTTTTCATAACTAAAAAAAAAGAAATTCTATAAAATATAGGGATTTTGTTCGAGGAGAATAATCTCAATACAGCAGCGTTTTTATTTTGTAATTAACATTATGACGGTTGGCATCACGATCGATCCTGGCTGTCTCGGTTACGGGAGCTGCTGTAAAGCTCAATGAGATGGGTAGGATCTTCTCCTCTCATATCTTCTTTGTGTCTGGGTAAGAAATAATAAAGTAGAAATTAGACATCTGAATAGCGGCTATGGAACACCGCAGCAGCAGCTGTGTATTTAGATTGATACCAAGAGGATAGGATTTTAGGGTTCATGGAAGACACCAAGGCTGATTGCCTTTGAAGAGATTTATTAGACATTATTAATACCATAGACAGCGCTGGGTGGGGTGGGGGAGGACATTCTGTTGGGACCATGTGGCCAAGTCTGGGTCTCTTTTTATATGTTTCAGAGACATGGAGGAGGTTCTTTGCCATGTGATGGATCCATAGTAGGTGGTTGCAGTCAGAATGTCTGAATCAGCTGTGAGGGTCGGGAAGGCACAGATCGAGGAATATAAGTCAGTGTGGTTATAAGAACCAAACAGCTTTCATTTTAAGAATGTTCAATCAAAATGGAGGAGCTGTACAAAATGGCGAGACCATAGCTAGACAGGATACACCCTGGAGAATTTTACTCAATGACTGGATGCCCGAGAGACCCTCTTTCGGGATAAAACATACCATGAACCGTCTACAGTCTTTACTCACCAAGTACATGGTGCTCACTTGCTGCAGGTGCCAGATGGTCTTCTTAGGATGCTGATTAATGTCAGCTCTGACAACTGAAAGTGACGCCTAGATTCAGCTGCCAATAAGCCCTGAGCCTTCTGAGAGGACTGTGAGGTTTTCGTGGTAGGACCTGGGCTCCGTAGGCAGCCTGTGAATGACGAAGTGATGCCGATCTCCTGGGTTCGGCCTTGATGTCTTATCTTTACAATGTTAGTGCAAACTTGGAGGTGTCCTCACAGTGTACTTCCTTTGGTGTTTGAGCCAGTGCATGGTTTCAAAGTGAACATCCTCTTGCTGGGGATCCACTGTCCTGGACCAGCCATATGTCTCGGTGCTCACTTTTACTGTTAATTCATTATTCTTCCATAGTAAAATTCTTATTTTGTAGTAATATCCTTGGCCATGTTTGTTTGGCCTGCTGTGTTTAATTATGACTGGTCCCTAGCTGATAAATACTTGCTGAACATGATAAATCCATTCTTTCTTTAACCACTTTTTTAAAGTAGTCGTTAAAAAATTAGTCCCCACAGGCATGACCATTAAAATCACTATGGTGTTATGAAGATGGCTCCGCGATTAAGGGCGCACTCCTCTCCTTTAGAGGACCCCAGTCATTTCCCAGCACCCACATCAAGGGACTCAGAACTGCCTGTATGTAACGTTAGCTCCAGAGCATCCCCCACCCTCCTCCAGCCTTCACAGGCACCTGCACACGCATGCCAAACATTTGCATGCACACACAAAGAGAAATAAACCTTCAAAGTGATGAGCACATAAAACCGCTGGGAACACAAAGGCCTTGCTGCTACTGGAGCTTGAAGTTGTCCTGACAGGTGCTGGCCTGGAGTGAGGCTAGAAACAGAAGGCGCCCTGAGATGTGGAAGGACAACACCAAGGTGTTTACAGTCTCCACCTTATTTTATGGAAAGACTCCCCAGAGAAAGAGCAAAAACTTTGACAGTCATAAGAGAATTCCATTAAGTTGTATCATAAAATATTCAAATATACCCACCCAATGGAACAGTGTCCCCAAATATATAGAACGAGAGCGTGAAAACTTATTGCAAAAACAAAACACAAAAAAAAACACTTTACCCTTTTGCATATGAAAGTAGCAAGATCTTTTGAAGATCCCTACAATAGCATCCATGAAATAGTCCCCAATGGCATAAAAATAGATTGGGACTATTTGGTTTGTGTATTTAAATGGGAGAGCTGTTTTGTAAGCCTCCTCAGTTCATCTCACAATTAGATGGAAGTCCAATTTGAATCCCAATGGAATTTGTTTCAAAGTAAAATATATGGTTTTGAAGTTTATTTACTGGGCAAAGTTGGCTTGAGGGTGGGTGGGGAGAAGGCTTAGTTAGGTTGGCAAGCAGACGGACCTGAGTTCAAATCTCCAGAACCAAGAAAAAAGCTGAGTGGATGTGAACATTTGGCTGTAATCCCAGAACACTGAGGGTGAAGACAGTCATCCATAGCAAGCTAGCCATACTAGAGCAAGGGAGCTCTGGGCTCAAGGAGAGATCCAGCCCTTATATAAGTAAATAGGTATATAGAAGATGATAGATAGAATAGATAGATAGATAGATAGATAGATAGATAGATAGATAGATCGATCTAGTAAGATACCAAATGTCAACCTCTGGTTGCCACATAGATACACACACAGATGAACATGTGTATGTACTCAATATATATGTCGATATATATGCACACACATGATACACACATACATGTGGAAAAATACTTCCTTTTTTGAGTTAAACATGCCACTGTGATGCCTCAAGGCCATTTTCTCTTTCTTATTCCCTTCTTTCTCTTTCCTTCCCTTCCCTTTCATTCCCTTCCCTTCCTTTCCCTTTCCCTTTCCTTCATAGAAAGGGTAAATTGGCAGAAAGACTGGAGAAAAATGTGAAAAACAAGTGCCTCAAGTTGCAGTAGTGAGCAACAGCCCCACTGGACAGCTCTGATATATAAAGTATTAAATTGATACTAGTGGTGTTTCTATGTATGAATAATTTCTGAAGCAACCAGTATTGTGATAGCTTATACGGAATTGGTATTAGTCTCTCTCCCCTCCCCCTCTGGCTGTATACAGTCTACAAATGTAAGATCTGAACTTAATATGATATGTACACTTTTATAACTAAATACAAGACATCATATTTCTAGGCCCCTCAAAACATCCTCATATCCTGTTTCTCTCTCTCTTCCTCTCTCTCCCTCTCAATCCTCTCCTTCTCCGTCTCCCTCCTTCTCTCTCTCCCTCTCCCTCTCCATCTCCCTCTCCATCTCCCTCTCCTTCCTTCTCTCTTTCTCTCTCTCTCTCTCTCTCTGGATTCGGTTCCCATTCCCTGCTCATTCAGAGGACTGTGATCTGTGAATCTACCGCTAAATAAAGAGCCCTTTATTATACTCAGTTCTGAGCTAGTGTGGAACTTCTTTATAGCATCCATCAACACCTCCCCTTGTCACTTACTTTCCCTTCTGAAGAAAGATGCACACAGAATGTCAACCTTCAAATCTGGCTTCTTTGACTTAACATAGTGTTTGCAACTCATTTGTTTGTTGTCATCAGGTTTTTGTTTGTTTGTTTGTCTATAATTGCTAAGTTGTATTCCACTGTATGATTGTGCCCCAGTTGGTTAGATACAAGGAAACAGGTATTTGGAGTGTCTCTGAGACTTAGTATGTGACTCCATCCTAGGCAGTAGTCCTTTTTGCTTCTTCACTGGCCTCCTGCGGGAATTCAATGCTCTCTACACTGAACACTAGATGAATGACTATTAAGAATGGCACCTGAGTCGGCTCTGCCATTGTGTTACAGCCTTACCTCCTCCCAGTTGCTTACTGCACATCACCCTAAAGTCTTGGCCTCAGGATCTCAGAGGCCTTTAGATCCTCAGAGCTCAGCAGAGGGTGGATAGGCGGGAATGCTGGGCCTGAGCCTGTGTCTGCTTTTCTACTTATCCTTTACATACTTGCTTCCCACGCACATTGTTCTCAGGTCCCACAGTCACACTCCACCACAGTGGTGATTTTTTTTCTTTTGTTTTATGTTGTGTGTGTGTGTGTGTGTGTGTGTGTGTGTGTGTGTGTGTGTGTTTTCCCCAGACAGAGTTTCTCTCTGTAGCTTTGGAGCCTGTCCTGGAATTCACTCTGTAGACCAGGCAGTTAAAGGTGCACGCCACCACCACCCTGCTCACATTGGTAACAAATAAAATTAATACTCAAGAGTTTTATTGTCAACCCCCTTTGCTATCTTCCATGGTTTCAGTCCAACAAGCTGTTGACTGACTGATCTGCTGTGCATTGAGCCACAATCATCTCTGTCTCCATAACGATATACTAATAAGAATTCCATAAGAATTGCCCTACAACATCTACTTTCTAGAATGTAAAAGATCAGATTTCAAAGCATCTATCCACTGTAAGGTTTTTGCCTACCCAAGTGGCAAGCCTACTAGGGAACTTCCACAAATATCCCCAACTCTTTATAAAATGTTGACCCAAATCTTTTAGTTCTGTCCCCCAACCCAGTAGTAATGTTGTTGACAAAAATGCTCCTGTACATTCCTGAAGCTTGATGACAATCGTGGCTGAGCCTTTTCTCCTGTGCTTAGCCACCTTTGCAATTACAGTGAATTAAGCAGTCACATCAGGTTGAGAGGCTGTACTTTCTCCAGGGATGAAGCACACAGTCAGAATAAAAGCCAAGTGACCTTCCGGCCCCAGTGTGCTTACAAACCTCATTTGGGTCATGGTACAAAAAGGAAAAAGAAATTGTCAAAAAGCAATTACCCTGCCAGGCTACTTTCTCTTTTCTCAGTATGTAACTGGTGTGTGTGTGTATGTGCGCGCACGCGTGTGTGCAAGGAAAACTGTAGTAGTCAGTTATTTTCTCCCGCCACGTGTGTCCTGTGGGTCACACTCAGGTCGTCGTGCTGGGCAGCAAGTGCCTTTACTTTTGGAGCCATTTGCTGACCCTCATTAGCTGTCTTTCTAACACTTAGTATGTGATATTTCATTCAGCCAATGTGAGCAAAACTGAAGACAGTGTATTCTTATGATCTATACGTCAGTTTTGCCTGTTTCCAATTTTATCCGTAACTGTGATGGCAATAGAGCCCTTTATGTACAGAAATTAGTGATAGAAATGTGTGGACATTGATTTCCCCATGCGCCAGCGGTTTATTACGGCTCTGTTACTCTTGTGCCTGTTACTTTGTGTTCAATGATTCTGTCTCTCATGTCCTAGGACCCGGGAAATCCTGAGCTCTCTCGGGCTCTAATATCACCTGATTTATTGAGTTTATAAAAATAAGATATAAAATCTCTGCTTTACTATCTTTCTAGTGTTGACATCAAATGAACTTTATTAAGAAGTTGCATGCATAGTATATAACCTTCATTGCACCATGTATCAGTAGCTTTTTATTGCTGCGATAAAACACCATGAACAAAAGCAAATTATGGAAGAAAGAGAATATTTGGGCTTAGAGTGCCAGAGGGAGAATCATGAGAAATGATATCTCAGTCTACAGGAAGGAAGCAGAGGGCGTAAACTGGAAGTGGGGTAGTGGGGTGATGCTATAAACTCAAAGTCCATCTCTAGTGGCATACTTCCTCCTAGAGAGGTTAGAGGTCCTTTATCTGCCATAAGGAGCGCCCCCTGCTGGGGACTCAGTGTTCAAATACAGGAGCCTATGGGGGACATTTCTCTCTCAGACCACCACATGCCATCAAATAGAGTTTTTGTGCTTTTTATACTTTATTATCTATAACAAATGTGAATAGGTGTTTAAATTATTACATTCAATAAGCAGCAAATAATTGTTTCAGGTAACTTCATATCCAAATATTCCCCTCTGGTATATGTCCTTTAAACATCTTTCCATAATTACTGCCCCTGTAAAATTGAAATTGATTTTGTTTTTAAAATTAGATTTCTTTCCTCAGAGTGTCTGGAATGAAATGAGATACTAATACTTTATGAATTCAACCAAGCACACTATTTAAATTTAATATTTAATTTTGTTGCTAGTCGTTTAAAATCCCTAATAGATGGCATTAATGTAGTTTATCAACCATGCTGTTTTCAGTTTTATTCCATGCCTTTTTATAGTCTTCACTTTGGTTCTTCATAAAATAAGGAAATTATGATATTTTGGAAATTAAATGAGTGAAAATTAACCATATGTTGTTGAATACAGACATCATGATGTGGAATGTATCCTCTCTCAATTCTTTCTTCCTATTTTTCCCCCTCCTAACTCCCTCCGCTTCCTCCTCCTTCTGACAAGGTTTCCCTTCTGTAGCCCGGCCATCTTCTATCTTATGCCTTAGTTTGAGTTCCTGGTACCTCTGGTTTCTAAGTCTTTCTGAGATTCAGAGGAGTCAGTGCGCATGTTTCCACCTTCCTGCCTTCAGGTCCCTGGTCACCACCAATCATTCTCTTTCCAGCTTCCAGAATTCTCTTCTCCTGCATTGCTTCTCTCTTTCCTGGGCCTGGTACTCCATATTGTTGATGTTGGTTTTTGAGACAGGGTCTCTTTGCATAGCCCTGCTGTTGTGGGACTCTCTATGATGGAAATCAGCCTGCCTCTGCCTCCCTAGTGCTGGCATCCTTTTTTTTTTTTTTTTTTTTTGGTTTCGAGACAGGGTTTCTCTGTGGCTTTGGAGCCTGTCCTGGAACTAGCTCTTGTAGACCAGGCTACCGTGCTCAGATGGTCTGCGCTTCTAAAACATGTTCTTTGTCAGCATGATGAGAGGCAGCAGGGGTAGATCCGTCCTTTCATCATGTTAATTGGGATTCCCATGTATGTTTTGGCAAATGTCATCTCTGTGTAGACTTTGAGGAGTCTTTGGGCTAGTTTATAACATTTTGAGATTTTTCTTTGCACTCTTGACTTTCTATTTTTCTCGTTTTGTAACTTCTCGTTAGGAACCAGAGCATATAAACATTCCACCCTTGACTTTTCATCTCAAAAACAGAAAGCCTTTGTGCACCATATTTGCTTAGCGTCTCAGTACCCAGACCTTACCCATATGGCCTCATTTTGAGCTGCCTTTGACGTATCAGTGGAGGGCACAACTCCCAGGCACATCCCTTTCCTATATGCTCTTCTCGTATTGCTGCTTGCTTATTGATTCTTCAGTTTGACTCTTCCTCAAAGCGTGAGTCATTCTGAATCCCTTGGCTCACACATCTCCCCACCTCCATTGCAGTTCTTCCCCAGGGCTGTCTCACAGCAGATGTTTTGAATGCCACTGATGACAGCTGTCTAACTCTGACTTGTGTTTTGGGGGAAGGGCCATACTCAGTATCCAATAAGATTTAAGTCTTTAAATGGGGTTTTCTTTTTCAACTCACTGTTTTGGTAAAAACATGGTTGCTTTGTAGCTTGAATAATAAAAACCCAGAGACAGATATTAGGGTTCAACCTGAAGATCAGAGAAGCAAAGCAGCCAGCCACTGGCTCTTAGCTCTGCCTCAGACAGAAAATGGGCAATCCTGCCTCCTCGAATCCTCGGATTGAGACTCGCTTGAGACCTGTCTCCTTCCATTTTATATTCCTCTCTAGGACTGGGATTAAAGGCATGCACCACCACTACCACCCGGCCTCTATGGCTAGCTAGTATAGCTTCTGGGATTAAAGGTGTGAGCCATCACTGGCCTGAATTAAAGGTCTGAATGGCTGACTAGTCTGGCTGCTTTGTACTGATCTTCAGGCAAGCTTATTTTAAAAAAAAAACAAAACACACAAGTAATATACCAGTATATTGCTTTTGCTTTTTTTTTTTTTTTCTTTAAACCAGGACCCTGCTAAGAGTCATTAAGTATCTTCTTAGATTCAACTCACCAGAACTAGCCTGTCTTTGCTTCCAGCAGCTTCTCTGATCTGGAGCTGCTTGAACCGCTCATGGAATTTTTGGAGCTTAGTCCAAGGGTTCACATTCTGCCTATGCCCCGAACACAGACACAGACACACGACACGTGTGAGGTGGGAGCTCCAGGGCCCACGAATCAGCTCACACCCAGCTGATAGAACCACCGAACTCCCTTCACCAGGGAGTGAAGACGCTTGGGGTTTTCTTTGGTTGGTTGTTTGGTTTGGTTGGTCTTTGGTTTTTCAAGAGGCACTTGGGAAGCAGAGGGCAGGCCGATCTCAGTGAGTTCAAAGCCAGTCAGGTATACAAAGCGAGTCCCTTGGGGATTTTCCTCCTAATCCATATACTTGTCCTTAAGCCTTAACCCTTAAATGGGCACAGCTGCAAGGGCACAGTGTCAGGACTGGCTGTCTTTGTGTCTGCTGTACCTAGCCCCCTCCCCACCACTGCTCTGCCCTGTTGCAGCATCTTATATTGAAGCTTCCTGACCCCAACTTCCCCTGCACCTCACCAGGGCGGCCCCTATCTGCCTGTTCTTGGTTCTGCCTATATTTTCATTTTACCCATCTTCAGTCCTTGACTTTGGTTTGATCTGCCCTTGGGCTCCCCTGGCTTCTGGTTCTCCTGTGCCCATACTGCCTGTGTGCCCCACCGCTCCATACGCCATCCCCCTTGCCAGTGCACTGAGGATACAATGGGATTTATAAGGGCCGCAGAAGCTAGTTTTGGGGTGAGTAGTACGGTGTTAATGGAGGATGTGGTGATCGCTTTGGGGTCAGAAAGTGGTGTGAGGCGGTTGTTATGTCTTCCTGAGTAGGAGACTCTTGTTTGGGGTGAAGATATGAGCAGGAAGTAAGGACTAAGGCAGGAAGAGGTGATCCCTCCTCTCAGATGACATCTTTCTCACCGGTGACATCTCTGTCTTTCAAGACCACCTTTTAAAGTCCCTAATACATGCTACTTATAAAAATAACGTGCGCTCCCTGACAACAGCCTAGATTCCTTTTTCTTCTAGGCAGTTCTCTTTTTTACCTTGTCCTATTAGTTCCTTATACTGTGAAATTGTGTGTGTAAAATCTCTATTTTTGTTTCTCGACTATCTCTTCTTGTGTTACTGGGGCTAATATTCAGAGATTGTGCAATATTCCAACTTAACCTTGAGATAGGACTGCTTGAATTAATGGATACAGCCCAGACAGTCCATCGATATGGACTGTGGGCAAACAGGGCTCTCCTTGCCTCTCTAAGGCCCGTGGGATATTTCCAAGACAACGCTTGGAGAATTTGGTCTTGTCATTTACCCGAGATTCTAATGGAAGTGCCATCCTGCCTCTTATCTTTCACCCCACAAAATATATGACTTTCACCATCTCTTGCTCTGGCTGCTTAGACGTTTTCTCAGAGATGCAAGGGACACTGTTGGAAGTAAAATTTCCTCTCCTGAATCACCTTTGCAGGTGGGTCGTTAGAAGGAGCAATACTCAGGGGACAAGTATTTTCCTTCCAAGACTTTTCAAACCTCTCGCCAAATTGCTTTTTAAAAAGGTTATAGCAATTTGCGCTCGCACCAACTGTGTGTAAGAGCCCTCATCCTCGATACCCTCACGCTCACCATTTAAATCCTGCCTTGCTGTTCTGCCAGCGAATAACGATGTATCATTTTCATCTTGATTACTAATGAGGTTCACATTTTTTTGTTGTTGTTGTTTCTGAGGTAGTGAGTGTCCTGGTTTTTAAGTACAGTTGACTTCTTCAGCCCTTACTTTGAAATTATAGGAATATCTCTTATTTTTTTTCTGATAGTTATTTTTAGTGCGTGACTAAAATATATTTGAGCCCAATCGCCAAACTCCAGTTCCAAGGGCCAGCTCTGTACAAACAACCTGCCGCACTGTTTAAAAGTGAAACCCTCAGATGACCCCTAAAATGCGTTTAAAAGAATTAAATCAAAAAGTCTTGTCGTTTTCTTTATTGTCTACCCTTTATTTTTACAGTTCTTTCTAGTTTTGTTCCTAGTATATGGCTGACTTCAAATACCCTTTTCACAAAAACCACTTCATCTGTTCTAGACAAATATGTGCCCTGGGTTCAGGTGAGACGTGACGCCCCAGAGTGTGAGCAATACTTGCCCCACAAATATACTAGTATCCCTTGGGTGGGATTCACAAAAGGCAGGGATGGAAGAGGGGGTTTGTCCGGGAATTGTAGCATGTATGTTTCCCTTCTGCGAGTGGAGTTCCATGTTCCAAATTACAATTGTGCTGAGCAAGCAAAACTTGCTTTCTCTAAGAGAGGAGCGGCTGAATGGTACAAATTGCTTTTGGCCCATTTCCTTAGGTTAAGTAAAGGGGGCACATAGGCTGCCAGGCAGCACTCTGCTAACTCATGGGGGTAGCCCTCTTCCTGCCCTTGCAGGGTCTGCTTTAATTAGCCCCCAGTGTCATTAACTAAGGGGTGCTTGGCTGCATTCTTCAAGATGTTCTCATCCAGTTAGAAGACTCCAGGCGGGCCATTTGCATCTTCCCAGGACTTGCCTTGTGGACACCACTGTCTTCTCAGTTTCGGGGCCCTACCCCACTGTTTTCTTTGCTTAGTGTGAGCTTTAAGCATTATCCGGCAATCTATTCCTTCTACCTCTGGCCTGACCCAGGTGTGTGGGCTCTTCTCAGGGAACCAGAGCCCTTCTCAAGCCCCCTCAATAGTCTTTCTTTTCTGTCTTCTTGAAGTTAGATATTTTACATCGGGCATGTGAATGTCACCCTTCTGGTTCTAAATCCCTGACTCAATGGCTTTGGTGATTCTGAAGTGTAAGCCTCGTTGCTCAGCTGTCTTGACTGGTACCATTCATTTAAGTGTGTGCTAGGTGCACCTTTATAGATGTTTTCTAGAGGCCCTACTTCCACCAAGGTAGATAACGGCTTCCAGACAGCTGCATCAGAGTAGAATTTGAGGCATAGTATTATAGGGGCCCTTCCTTCTCCTCTTTGCTAACCATAAGAATGGGACCTGGTGAATCTTTAACTCATGTTGGTTTTCAGCAGCCAAGGACTTGCACTCCAACCCCAGAGTGCTGGCTTCACACCTGGCTTTCCCACCTACTTCTAAAGGTATATGGTCTCCAAATCTCCGTTTAACTGCCCAAGAAATGGAACAGGCAGCAAGTCTACCTGTGATTGAGTGGGAACGTGGCTTTGGAGCTTGGTTAGTGAGCAAGCTGACAGTGATAGGTTCTCCAGATATGGAATCTCCTTAGAAAAAGGTGAGGTGCACAGGCAGCTTCTTTTGAGCCCATTGGGGTGCCAAATATTTATGTCTTTGAAAAGTTCCCATTCATAAATAAGTGCCCTACCAATGCAAAACAAGCATTATTTAGCTCTTTCCCAGAACACCACCAACTTGGAATCTAAATCTCAGCAATTACCATTATTCACAAATAATTTACATTTCTGGGCAAATGGAAGATACCATATCATCATTATTGTATTTGTTCAATTTGCAAAATGTGTCCTTTGAGGACTCATTTGGAAGCCTCTGTGTATACCAGAGATAGAAAATATATTGGACTCTAACATGCACCGTGGAGTACATGTTCCAAATTAATATAAAAGACATTTAGGCATTCAAATATATTTGTTGGAAAAGTGGAATTAGTGAAAAGAATGCAATTTGGGAGCTCATTTACTAAGGAAGAAATAGGGATGTGTATCAAACTATACGCTTCTTATTATTCTACCAGACTCATGCAATTTAATGGGAGTTAGTGTAAATCCTGTGTGGCTTTAGATGTCATTAACTTACGGGTATATATTTAAAAGTGGGAAAGGCTCTGTGATGCCAGTCCCCGGCCTGCAAGTGAGAAACTGTGTTTATGACAACAAGACTGCTCAGCCCCAGAGTCTCTCCCCATAGCATGTTTCATTCATGTTACACACAGGTGTGTGTGTGTGCACATACCCACAGCCGCACACTGACCAGACTCCTTGGCCAATCATGTTGGTCCTTTGCTCTCTCCACCTCTGCTTTTGTTTGGTGCTTTCTGTTTCCTTTCTCATCTTCATCTCTACCCAGCTCTGTGTGAAGAATACCCATCCCTCCCACTGGACATTCCAGGGAGACCGTCTTTCTTCTCTGATTCTTCCCGAGGGGCAAAACTCACAGTGGGGTTGTCTGGTAGTGATTGTCTCTGAAGTGGCCAAGGAGGACACAAGCAGAGTTTGAAAAATAAAATGCCTCTCTTTGCCCTGGCTCAAGAAGAGGACCTGTGTCCACATTTGTCTAATAATACGGATGACTGACTTCCAAGAATATTACCTAAGTGACTGGGATCTCAATCTCGTCTTTAATTTTTGTGAATTTAATTAAGGGGGGGAACATTTAAAGTTTGTTTTTCCAGCCTGGACAACCTCATCATCAAGCCACATTTAATCATTAATATCGTTATAGAGAATAAAAATCCACTGTGCCCCCTTAAAACAAACAAACTTCTGAGATAGGAATGAGCCAGGCTGTCTCCGGTTGGCCTTGAGCTCCATGTAGCAGAACTAGGGCTCTGCCCAGGTCCCATGCCCTCCCTGATGGTGGAAGAGCCGGCTCCAATGGTTGATGTCAGTTCTTCTATGAGGACTGTTCTTCCTCTAATTCTACCTTCCAATCCACCTGCAGGGGAACTTTGTGGCTTGCATGACAGCTATTTTACGGCAGATGGAAGACTACCATTACGCCCACCTTATCAAGACCTTTGGGAAGATGAGGACAGATGTCGTGGTGAGTGTCATGTCTTTTGTCATGTCTCTTCTGTCACAGGGCCAGTGGTGAAAGGGGAGGGTGACATTTGTATCTACATTTATAATAGAATTTTATATTGGGACTTCTCTGGTTGCTATCAGAAGCCACTTCAGTCTCTACGTGGAAGTTTCTGACTAGGACTGATCTGGAGAACAGCTTGGGTCTGAGCCTGGAGAAATCCCATCTGTTCTGGTCACAGCATCCTATCCCATGCTCCTGGGTCACTAGCAATCATGGCCCTTCATAGTCATTAGCTCCTCATTTCTTGGTTGACTTTCTATAGCAGTAGCTTGTGAGGCACCCTCATGCACCTTAAGCTATCCTTTGCTATTAATTAGTGCTAATCATAGACGCTCATCAGCATTTCTCCTAATAACTCCTTAGCCCTCCTCATGCAAACTATGATGCAACTTAATTGGGAGAGTGTAATAGGGAAATTTATTGCTTAGGAGCTACCTCCCTAATGGCCTGAAATTACACTGCCATATGGTGAATATCCTTTACAAAGCTGCACCAAACCTGCTGGCAGGCTTCCTGGTGAGAAGCTGATGCGAATTCTTAGATTCTATTTCTAAGGACTCACTAGTCCTGCAGAACACTCACAGACTCCCTAGGGGCACATCTCCCTTGCATAGTACTTCCAGAGCAAGTCTTACTGCACTTGACCTCTGCCTTATGAACTGAGGGAAACAGCAAAATGATGCATATCTTGATAACTAGCTAGATTGTTTGATAGATTGATAGGTAATAGATAATAATGATAGGAGATAGGATAATGGATAGATGATAGGTAGATAAATATAGACAGATAATCTTCAAGAAGAAAATAAGTCAATACCTCAAAATCATAATGGTGTTCCTTAAATAAAAGGGTATAAAGATGTGTCTTTTTTTCATGTCTGTGTGTTTTAGTTTTCTTTCACTATCAAGGAAAAGTTTACAGTAGGTACATATTCAAATATGCAATAACTACCACACAGTATCCTAAGATTAATTTGAAGTCATAGCGTAGTAAAATCTTATTTTATATTCTTGTATGTAATTTCATCATTAAATCTTAAACGTGCCTCTATGGCCTGCTTTGGCCAGTGAAAATAATAGTATAACCCACCTAAACCTCCCCCAAACAGTGCTACCAACTGGAGACCAAGTGTCTAAATGCCTGAGACGAAAGGGGACATTTCTCATTCAAAGCACCCCAGGATGACTCTGCCTTGCAGGTCTGGGCATGTACCCTCTCCTTCTCACAATGGAAGATCAAGTCACAGACTCCATGGTGTGGGCCTAATTTCCCAAGGGTTTTCTCCGTCCCCCCCCCTTAGACACAGGCATCCAGAAAATCAATTATTTGCATACAATTTGATTTCCATTGTAAAATGGCATTTGTTATTTGTATATCTCAAATTCCCAAGGCAAGGTTTTTGATTGTTGTTAGTTCATCAAAACCTTCATGAAAATATGTTCCCATCTACTGACTGTATGCAGAGAATGTTTTATTTTTCTACTCTCCCAATTATCACGAAAATGAAAAGATCATTTCCTGTGAAATAATTGGAAGTTAATTAGTATTCCAATATGAAAATGGCCTGAACCATCTTCCCAAGTCTTGCTTGTTTCTAACAAAACCACAGCTTCAGGTTCTCAGATTCAGGCCCCCCACTCCCAACCCCACCCTGACACCTGGGTGAATCAGTCTCACTTAGATCCACAATTATCACTACCCCAACACCCCCACGGGGCTCTAGCTGTCACCTTCTAAATGGTCCACTGACCCCAGGGTAGCCAGGGAATCTCAACCTGGGTCGAAGACTGGTCTAGGAAAGGGAATACCAGATAAGGGTCATGCTGACATCCCTCACAGAACAGGCAGGCTGCTGCTTCAAGACAGCTCTAGCAAACTTGTTTTGCTGATGCCCAGTGCCTGGTGCTGCCCTTGGTCTAAGTCTCAGCATCAGGAATAGAAGCAAAGAGCTTGCCCAGAACCCCAGGAGACATTCCCAGCCGTGTATCACAGACCTCCACTGGGTGGCTCTGCAAGAGCCTATTTTGTTCTCCACACTCTGACCCACATCAACAGGTCTCTGACACCCGCTGGATGCTCTGCAGTTCAGTTCCATCCTGCACTGTCAACCTGCATGCAGCCATGGATCCCCCAGATCCAGCTGTGAGTCCAGGCTCCTATACTTTAGATGAAGCAGCTGGTAATAAGAGTTCCTTCACCCTGGCCTTGAGGTTCATAATTTGCCCAGCTAGCTCACAGCACTCCAGGAGACACTCACATTTCCTGTTCTGTTTATTATAAAGATTGCAACTCTTGAGAAACCAATGTGAAGAATTGCACAGGACAAAGAGGGCAGGGGTGCACAGGACAGAGGAGAGGATGGGGATACATAGGACAGAGAGGAGGGCAGGGGTGCACAGGACAGAAAGGGGGTCAGTGGTGCACAGGATGGAGATGAGGGCAGGGGTGCACAGGACAGAGAGGGCAGGGGTACACAGGATAGAGAGGGGGTGGGGTATAGAGGACAGAGAGGGCAGGGTGCATAAGACAGAGGGCAGGGGTGCACAGGACAGAGAGGAGGGCAAGGGTGCACAGGACAGAGAGGAGGGCAAGGGTGCACAGGACAGAGAGGAGGGCAGGCGTTCACAGGACAGAGAGAAGGGCAGGGGTGCACAGGACAGAGAGGGCAGGGTGCGTAAGACAGAGGGCAGGGGTGCACAGGACAAAGGGGGCAGGGGTACACAGGACAGAGAGGGCAGGGGTGCACAGGACAGAGAGGGCAGGGGTACACAGGACAGAGAGGGCAGGGGTGCACAGGACAGAGAAGGGGGCAGGGGCGCACAAGACAGAGGGGGCAGAGGTACACAGAACAGAGAAGGGGGCTGGGGGACATGGGACAGAGAGGGCAGGGGTGCATAGGACAGAGAGGGAAGAGGTGCACAGGACAGAGAAGGGGGCAGGGGCGCATAAGACAGAGGGGGCAGAGGTACACAGAACAGAGAGGGGGCTGGGGGACATGGGACAGAGAGGGCAGGGGTGCACAGAACAGAGAAGGGGGCAGAGGCGCACAAGACAGAGGGGGCAGAGGTACACAGAACAGAGGGGGCTGGGGGACATGGGACAGAGAGGGCAGGGGTGCACAGGACAGAGAGGAGGGCAGGGGTGCCTCCTCTCCAGAAGCCTGTCAGCAGCTCAGTCTCCTCCAGGCTTGTCTGAGCGTAATCTCCCCACAGTTGGAGTAAGTAGGTTGGAAGTTCCAGTTCTCTCATCTTCTATTCTTTCTGGTGACCAGCCCCGCCCTGATACCTCCCTGAGGTCTCGTGTGTAGGACTCATTCTGTGCAGCGCACAGGTGATGACACTCAGTGACACTTGGGGTGGGGTGAGGTGATTTGATCCTCGGATCCACTATACCTCAGTAGCCTTCAGTAAGTGTGTACTGGATGAAGAGGGGGGTGAGCAGGGGCAGAGCAGGTGGAGGCGGTGCTGAGGGGTTGAGTGTGTTAAAGGCTAGGAGAGAGAAGAGTCCACACTGACTCGGGGTACTGCAGGCCCTCTCACCAGCCACCTTGTCCTTGTGGAATCTTCCAGGCTTGTTCTGCTGTGAAGTAAGCTCCTGAACCGCCACATATTCCAGGCCCTCTTGGCGGAATCCTTTCCCATCTTCTTGCTCCTTTAGTGTTCATCATTTGGGAGTTCCTTTCTGACACCTGTGCAGGTCTCTGTAGATGGATCTAGGCTCATCTCCTTCATAGCACCTCACCTTGGCCATCCTGATTGACCACCCGCCTGTTCTGGAGTGGACCTGGCAGAGTGGTGGTGAGGAAGAACGCTGGTGCATGTGGGGGAAGCGGAAACGCCAGCAGTGTGAATGGGCCTGCTCCAGACACTTTCTGCAGATGAGACCCTCAAGGTCTCAAAGGTGTTGTGAGCCTTGTGAGCCCATCAGCAGAAGTGCTGCCTAGTCCCCATCTTTGGTGGCGAGAAGCGACAGGCTCCACACACCCCCTGCTCTCTTCCTGGACCACTTCCTTGCAAGCGCAGCCTGAGGACAGCTCTGCACACAAGACTGTCAATCTAGGGGTGCAGATCCCTTTCCTACTGATCTTCTGTCAGCATGGTGGAAGGCCATAGCAGCCAGACAAACTCCCATGCCTCATAGTATTCCCGGTGAACCCATACCACCTGGGCTCTGCAAACAAACAAGCCAAAAAAGGTTAAGTCAGTGGTGAGCCATCTCTGGGCAGAGCGGATGATGGTGGAGGGAAAAGGGTTACAGGCAGAAGGAGAAGTTTCCTGTGGGAGGCATTAAGGGGCACAGAGGTATCACACCAGCCTGGACCTCCTCTGGGCTCTGCCAGCAACCTCCTGTCCTGTGTCGCCTATTTGCTGTCAGAGCAGTTATGTTCCAAGTGAACTTTATTCCGAGACCGTTATGGAGTCCCACACAGCTGT
Source organism: Microtus pennsylvanicus (assembly GCF_037038515.1). Classification (NCBI taxonomy): domain Eukaryota; kingdom Metazoa; phylum Chordata; class Mammalia; order Rodentia; family Cricetidae; genus Microtus; species Microtus pennsylvanicus. The sequence goes on from NC_134583.1 coordinate 76,388,143, forward strand.
TGCATATAATGAATTCTGGATGCCCTTTATTTGGTTCCTGCTGACAGGAATGTCTTGCAAAACTACTGTACAACATCAAAACCAAGGTTTGACATTCATGCAATCCACTCACCTTATCCAGATCTCTTTGGCATGACTTGTATTCTTTACCCTAACGATGTACCGCACGAAGCCTCCTGCAAACAGAGAAGCTAGAGGAACAGCGGTTCATGTCTGAGCTGTCAGTGACAAGCACTTCAGCTTAGAACACCCCCCACACCCCCGTGTTACAAATCTCTTAAGGAAGAGAATGCCGTTTCTATAGGCATTCTCATTACTAAATGGCTGGGCAAGCACCTCCAGTGGTCACCATTGTACTGTAGGGAGGGACAGCCACTCTCTCACTCCCTGTGCTCACACCTGATTTTCCCCGCATCTGCTCCTTTCTTAGAGGGCCCCCTAGGGGTCCATATTACTCTGTCCAGTTTGTTTGTAGCCTTTAATTTACTGCCGTTCTCCCATCTCAGTCTGCTGAGCGCTAGGATTACAGACTACCCCACGCTGAATTTTGTTGTGTCTCTGTGCTTGTGTTTTCCTCTTGCTCTCCTTCTTCCATGGCATTGTTTGTGTGTGTGTTAAAAAGAACGTGTGAGAAGAGTGCCCACAGAGGCCGTAAGAGGGCACTGAATCTCCTGAAGCTGGAGTTACAGGCAGTTGCGAGCTGCCCAACATAGGTGCTGGGAACTGAATTTGGATCCTCTGTGGGAACAGCATCAGGTCTTACTAGGTGAGCCCTCCACCTGATGAGGTGAGAGTGACTTTTTCATCAAATTAACATGCTTAGAGATAGAGAGAAGCAGTTGTTTGCCTCCAGAAAATACCTGCAGCTTTTGTCAGAGCTGACCGCTTGCTGTCTTGGGTACCCTGTGAATAATCAGACACAAAATTGCAAAGGAAATGAATGATGACTGCGTGTTGAAGCATTCTTTCAATACTCCTCCTGAGCCCGAGGCTTTGGTGGAGCCTTTGTGAAGCCTCATCAGCTATTCTGGACCAGTTGGTCCCTTGGACCATCTGGACTACTGAGTTCCTCAGCCCTACACGTAAACCTTGCAAGAGGTCATCTCCCACTTCAGACTGCGTTTTGTTCGATTAGCCAAATTCCATCGTATATCAGCTAAGCAATACTAATTAAGGGCTGGCTTGTGAGTCATTGAAAGGAAAGGAAAGGCACTGAGGAAAGATGGCTTTTCTCTTAAGGGTGTAAATCCATCCCTGTATCTCAGTTGTTAGGCTTAGAAGAGGGATGGGCAGGAAAGCCAGCAATTCTGTGCAAGCAGAGATGTAGCTCACAAAGTATACGGTCTGGCCATCCAAACTTTCAAACTCTTGACAAAATGGTAAGCTAAGCAGTAGAATAATTAAGTTGTGTTGAAATAAACCTATTCCTCCTCTAAATTTCTTCTGGTCAGAGTGTTTCCTCACAGCAACAAAATGAAACTGGCCCCCAAAGAACATGAACTTTGCCCATCACCTGATGGTTACCATCAGGCTCTTTGCAAGTGGTGTGGTTTGAGAATTCCCCACTGGGGAATCGCTTTGTTGGCTGCTTAAAAACCATTCTCTCCCTTGGCCTTCATAGCCAAAACTTCATTATGATTCAATAAGTTACACAATAAGGAAGGCCCACTTATTTGACCAACTCTAGGTATGGCGTCCCTTTTCTAAACTAACTCTCTGTCATCTGTCTCCCTCTAACCCTGGGTCCTGAGTACACATAAGGACTTCCTAACAAACCATGTCAGGGTTCAGGATAATAGCACAGAGCAAAATTACCTTGCCCTCACAAATAGGAACTTCTGTTCATTCCAACCAGCACGGGGGAGCTGATACATGCTTACCAGCTTGCTGTGGCCAGGGGCTTCTGTGTGGACATGTGAGTGGCACCGAGCAGTGGGGAAGCCCTTGAATCTTGCCCTGTGTTGTTCTGGGAGAGCCACACAAAGACTATGAGCTTCCTGTGGTGTCCCTGAGTAGTTAACTATGGAACTACTGGGCAAAAGGGCTCCTTACTCAGAGGGTCAGCTGCATGCTGAGTGTGTGCAGAGGGTCAAGGCAAGCTTTAAATTACAAAGCGAAAGGGTAGGGATCACAGCATCCAATCTCTGGGGGTTTTGATAGTGATAAATGGATTTAGGATAAACATGAGAGAATGCTGCAGCCTGCATGATAGGTTTGTAAAACCCATGTTTTTCTGTAAGCAGTAAAGGCACAAATGTATATTTATAACCCTTGGGGATCTTTTCTTAACTGCCAGAGAGACATTCCCGGGGACTATTTCAACATCTATCCTCGAAAAAGCCATCTCAAGCAGAAGGTGCCCAGGTAAACAGAAAGACAGAGGCGGTACACAGCCCCAGTGAAATACATCTTCATTTGCTTCTAGAATGTTTTCCTTCAGCTAAAAATAATGGGGTCTTTTATAATCTCATCATTGAGAAGAGTGTTCGCCCTCCTCCTGGGTGGGCTGCCTCACTGCCATGCTGTCTCGTTGCAGGATTTTCTGATGGAGACATTCATCATGTTTAAGAACCTCATTGGGAAGAACGTCTACCCCTTCGACTGGGTGATAATGAACACAATGCAGAACAAGTAAGTTTAGCCCACGTCCTGCCTCCACGTCATATCTGGTGGCACCGGTGGTGTGACCGCCTACTGAGGTGTCTGTGCTTACACGTTCTGCCGTGTCTATAGTGGCCATGGGTCTATGGTGATATGGCCATGGAGATCATGGAGGTGTTCTTATGCCAGCGTGAGGCTCTGTTCCTAGATCAGGCTACGTCTCTGGAGGGGCAGAGCCAGGGCTGCCCTTAACTGCGATTGATAAAATCTAAGACAAAAAGAATTCAGTGGTGTTTGTAGATTAAGGTTGTTGGTAGACAGAGGTCAGTTTGGTTATAAATGGGTTTCTTGTAGCCTTTCTGCTAGGTCCATGTTTCTCCTTGTGGCTTTAGCTTATAGTTTCCCTATGGCTTTGACTTTTTCTTTGTTTTTGTTTTATTTTCATCAGGGTAGTCGATGTAGTCAATGTAGCTAAATACAGCCTTGTACTCCTGAGCCTCCTGCCCGCAGCTCCCCCGGCACGGGGAGAACAGGTTTGAATTACCACACCTGCCTAGCTTTGCCTTTTTGTCCACCCTGTGGAGAAATTCATGGCAATGGGGCCTTCCCCGGAACTTTCCTGGGTTCTGTAACAGTAAGGATAATGTTGCCCTTGAGTTCCTGATGTTACGAGATTCCCAGACCTCTGGCAAGATTCCACTGAGGAAATGCTGTGCTTCTCAAGTCAGATACTGCTGTAGCCAAGATCTCCCCTGAAGAGCAGGATGCATTCATATCCTGGGTGGTAACTTCCCTAACAAAGCTCAGATGTGATTGGTTCCCTGTAGTTGTATCTCAGGGTTCCCTTTCAGGGTCCACTAGTGTGTTGGGAGAGCATAAAATATACTTATGTATTAATTTTTATGATGGGTTTATAATCGATAGGTCAGTTATAGTTTTCAAGTCATTGTATTCCTCCCTCTTCTTGCTACCCCATCAGAGATACCTCTTCCCTCCATCCCTGGCTTGGAGGAAGTCTCAGTTTCCCCAGAACTAAAGGAATCCTTGTGGCCCATGGCTCCATCAACACAGCAATTCTAGAGACACCAAGACTCTTTGGAGCCATGTTGTTTTTCGTGTGGCAAGGAAGTGGTCATAATTCGTGGTCCCTAGAGTTGCAGACTGACTCAGCAATGAGGATGTGTATAATGTGTGGTCCCCAGAGTTGCGGACTGACCAAGCAGCGTTAGCCTTCTCCTGCTCACTGGTGACTCCCTACTGGCCCAGCCATGTGATGAGCTGTCGTGGGTGGAAGCAATGAGTGTCTCCTGTATCTTAGACATGGGCTTTTGTTTTGAGGAAAATGAGCAGAGAGGGAGAAGTCCCTGCATGCTCCTGTCGGTGAACCACTAGTGCCATGGTGACCTCTGAGCATAAGATAGGTAACACCAAGTGTGGAGAATGACATCTGCCCTGGTCTCTGCTTCACTGTGCACAGAAGCTGAAGTCCTACGGCGATCATGGGGAGAGCAGTGAATGTCCAGGCTGCGCAGCCTGTGACCCATATTATACAGAGTACTTCACCAGATTCTCTAGTCACCGAATCAAATACTCTCAGTCACCAGTTCGACCTGGTTATACTTCCTCTCTTGGAGATTCCTGTAGATGTGTGTGTGTGTGTGTGTGTGTGTGTGTGTGTGTGTGTGTGTGTGTGTGTGCATGTGTGTATATATGTGTGTTCGTTCTAATCTGTGTATGCCTGACATCTCCATAGGAAGGATTTTCTATTTGAGAGACTCTAACCCCTAAAATGTCACAGCAAAGCCACAGTTAACATTTTACACAGGGACAAATTCCAGGGCAAGGTGATCTATTTTAATGCACTTCACATATGGGCACTGATAATTGTGAAAGTTATTCCCAAAGCCCATGGGATGCAAATACCAGAATACACAGCATTGATGTGCATAAGCCAAGTTGGGTTGTGTAGGGGAGCTTCTTAGCAGGCTGTAGATGTAACATGAGGGCCGGTTTGTTGGGGTATCTGTCCCGCCTGGTACCCCACACCAGCAAGCCCCAAAGAAAATCACACAGAGGTCTCCATAAGATTAGAAACTGATTGGCCCATTAGCTCAGGCTTCATATTAGCTCTTATAACTTATGCTAGCGCATTATTCTACTCTATGTTAGCCACATGGCTCAGTACCTTTTTCAGCCAGACAGGTCACATCCTGCTTCTTGGTGGTCTGGGCAGGAATGGGAGGAATGGGCTTCCTCTTTCCTCGCATTCTCCTGTTCTCATTGCCCCACCTCTACTTCCTGTCTGGTTGACCCACCTATATTTCCTGCCTGGCCAATCAGCATCTATTTAAAACATGATTGACAGAATACAGACAATTCTCCTGTACCATGTGGATGTATCCCAGCTGGGAGCATGCTCATCCACCATGTACTAAGCACTGGGCTTGATCCCCAGACCCTAGCATTGCTGCATGAAACCAGGTATGGGAACATGTTCCTGTAATCCCACCACTTGGGAGGTGGAGGTACGATGATCAAAAGTTCAAAGAAAAAAAAAATGAAACAAAAACCACTTGCCTCCACCAGGTTAGAGGGCCAGATACTTATAGCTCTTTGGAGACAACTGCTTTGGTGGCCCTTCCTTGCCTTAAATGTCAGCTCCACTGTAAAGAGTTTTTCACTGTTGAGTGTGCGTATTCTTTGCCTGTCTAAAACACCTGATGGTCTATTTAAGAGATGAACAGCCAATAGTGAGGCAGGAGCAAGGATAGGTAGGGCTGGCAGGCAGAGAGGATAAATAGGAGGAGAACTGAGAAAGAGGAGGAGCAACAAGAGAACAAGGAGAGGAGGACATCAGGGGTCAACCACTTAATCACCCAGCCAAAAAAGTAAGAAAAGAAAAAAGCCCAGAGACAAAAGGCAGACAGGATAACATAAGTTAAGAAAAGTTAGCAAGAAACAAGCTAAGGCCGGGCGTTCATAACTAAGAATAAGCCTCCATGTGTGATTTATTTAGGAGCCGGGTGGCAGACCCCGAGAAGATCTTAAATAGTAAGAGCAAAACCAGCCAACAACAGTGCTTTCCCCTCCCTTCTTACCTGAACTGTGCCTCCATCTGCCAATAGGATGCTGATGGTACCCTTCACCTCCTCAGAGGACAGGCTTCCCATAAACTTGTGCCCAGCCTGAGCTTACTGCTCCTCTTTCCTCACCACTGAACACTGTGGCTGGAGAGGATGCCATCCACCAACCTGCTGTGAGTTTCTCCAAGGACAAATCTGACAGACTGAAGCAGTATCCCTGTAAAAACTATGCAGAGGACGCATAATATGGTGTGGCCATTTGTTCTTGCTGAGGTGAGAAAATCCCTGACAAGAGCCACGGAAAGGAGGAAGGGTTTGTTCTGGTTTGAAGGTTCATTCCATCCTGTAGGGTAGCCATGGCAGCAGAAGCCATGTCAGGGAGGCAGCGGGTCACACTGTATGCATAACCAAGAACAGAGCAGGATAAACGTGGGTGCTCAGCTCCTTTCCCTTGGGTCTGGGTCCCCAGCCCAGTGACTGATATCCATGGTGGATCGTCCTTCCTTAATTGTTCCAATCTAGAAAGTGCCTCTGACATTAGCCCAGAGGTTTATCTCCATGGCAACTCTAAATTCACATGTGGTTTCTCCATTGTTTCCTATCTGGGGCTGTCTGTCTGTCTGTCTGTAGTTCATTATTATGTCCACGTTGCCAGATTTGCTGGTGTCACTCCTCCTGCCATGCACTGTAGCCCTCCTTCCCTTGACATGATAAGCTGTGGTTTCCAGAAGCTTCCAAGTCTGTATTTAAGTTTTAATGGCACAGCTGGACATTCAGTTTTACCACCCACAGCTTAGAAATCGACCAAATCAGCCTCTCTGGTCTCTTAAATATCCGTGTGATCGTTTGGCTTTGTCTGTGAACAAACTGCTCCTTGGCGCTCAGGGCTCGTAAAGTGGAAATTAAAGACAGCACCCATTTGATGTGGTGCACTGGCTTATAAATCAAGCATCCTGGGACTGAGTGAAGATCCCAAGGCCAACCATTGACTGGTTGCCATGTGAAGATACTGATGGGCCAACAATGGCCTGACATTATGGGTCTGAGCTTGGGTATGAGGGTGCCAACTGGCAAGATGACATTTAAGGTAAAGTACAGTTCAGAAGCAATCAGTGTGGTTTTGCGCTGACTTCTAGAAGTGCTACAAAGTCTATCCGGGGCAGCGTGGGTGCTCCCTCCTTGGAAGCCTCCAAGATTACTGGAAGCCTACCCCATTCCCTTTGACTGCTGAGCATTGCTGCTGCCCGGGCTCCAACATGGCTGTCTCTGCTTGACTGGTTCTTGGAGTCCATATGGCCCAGCAGATGTATCATGGATGTGTTAGCTGTAGATGGGAATGTGGCCACTTGCCTTGTCTCCACTGCTCCTGGACTTGGGCTCACCATTAGGTACCCTAGAATTTTTGCCATGGGTGGGGCCTAGTAAGAATTAAAATTCTGTCAGATGGGATACAATTCTTCTTCTCCTTAGAGAAATGTGTGCTGTGGACTGCTTTCATTTGGCCCATGAGGCAGCATTTTGTCCTCATAGAGCAGGTGAGAAAAGGGACAGTACTAGGGATGACTTTCCAGCTCCTTAGAATTCAGCTTCTGTTCGTACTTACTGCAGAGAGGGTAGCGGTTTCTGCCTTCGTTGATGCTGATTGACACTTGCATTAGAATTTTTAAAATGTAAACCACTCCCATTGAAACTCCCCCATAGACCCTGCTAGGAGCTGGCCCTCATCTCTCAGGAGGAAAGTAAGTGAAATCAACACTTTCCCTTGCTCAGAACCATTGCTGTTGACAACTAGGATTGTCACCAGTTTTCAAGTATCCCGTCATGTCAGTGTAGATTCTGCGTTTGAGGCTGACTGGTCCCTTCCAGGCTGAGTTGGGGCCTAAAGGAGACTCCATTTATAAACTCTGATTTATATCCTGCACTTTTGCCTTGAGGACTTTGAAAATCCATGCATGTAAAATCATGGAGAGGGCTTGGAACTTTCTAGTAGTCCACAACTGAAATAAGGCATGGAAGAAGAGACCATGTTTGCAGGTTTCTCACTATGTGGTGGGAAGGGCCCTAGTCACTCACCAGAGAAGACTGACTGTTCATCATGAGGATCTTTAACTGTGAGATGCCAAGCAAGAAAGAGCAGAGGGGGAAAAAAGCATCTGTTGGGGACTTATAATGCCTCCCCCAGATATGAATAGATGGTTCTTTCATTGTGTGTGTGAGAGGTGTCACCATTCAGTACTGTGGCCCGAACAAGGGTTGGTTGTAACTGAAGCTGTTGGAAAGATGAGCTTAACAAGTGTAGTAAAGCCGGTTCTGGTGGCGCAGACCGGTAGGATTTGCTGAAGGAGGCAGAGGCAGGTGGATCTGGAGTTCGAGGCCAGCCTGGACTACACATTTTGGCTGGGCGATGGTGGTGCATGCCTTTAATCCCAGCACTCGGGAGGCAGAGGCAGGCGGATCTCTGTGAGTTCAAGACCAGCCTGGTCTACAGAGCTAGTTCCAGGACAGGTTCCAAAGCTACAGAGAAACCCTGTCTCGAAAAACCAAAAAAACAAAACAAAACAAAACAAAAACAAGTGTAATAAAAGTTTTGTATTTGTGTGCTCTTGCATCTATACAGATGCATGTGGAGACCAAGGGACATCTTAGGTGTCATTTGTCAGGTGCCAGGCACCTTGATTTTTGAAATAGAATTGTTTATGGCCTGGAACTCATCCCTTAAGTCAGTAAGGTGCAGACATCTGCCTGTCTGCCTCCCCAGTGCTGGGATTTCAATTATGTGCCATTATGTCGAATCTTCCTTTTTGAGTTCTGAGGATACGAACCCAGGTCTTCAAGCTTGCAAAACAGACACTTTACTGACTCAATTCTCTCCCTAGCCCCAAATGTAGTAGAATTTACTGACATCCTTCATTTCATTGCTTGATGTTTGAGCATTTGAGGACCAGAAGTCATCAACAAAATATATTGTTGGGTCCACTACATCTCGAACCAACAGTTCTTGCATTTGATGCTTCAGACTCTGATATTTCACCTCTAATTACAGTTTGTAAGGATATGTTGTTGTTGAGTTCATGTACGTGTTAGTCATGGTCTTCTCCAGCGTGGCCTTGGGGCAACTGATCAGCCCAGTCCAGGGTATGTTTGTAGTCTGCTCCTCAGGATAGCATGCTCCTTTCCTTATCTCTGGGTGACTGCAGCCTAGCCATTTTATGTGACCTCCTCCTCTTGCTTTTCTTCCTCTTCCATTTCTCCCCGCTCCTCATCTTCCATTGTAGTGACACTTCATTTGTATTTTAATAAATAAAGCTTGCCTAAAGTTCAGAGAGGAAAACAGCTGCACTAATCAACCTTACAGACCAGGCAATGGTGAGGGACACCTTTAATCCCAGTAGCCACACGAGTTTGCCATAGAAACTGGGCAGTAGTGGTGCATGCCCTTAATCCCAGCACTAGAGAGGAATATAAGACAGGAGGAGACAGCTCTGACACACAGTCTCATTCTGAGATTCCTGGAGGCAGGATCGCCATTTCAGAATAAGGTAGAGGTAGGAGCCAGTGGATGGATGTTTTGCTTTTCTGATCTTCAGGTTAAACCTCAATTTATGTCTCTGGTTTTTGTTAATTTTGCTACAATCCATCTTGCCCTGCTGATTCAGACAGCAGTTGACCATGATGTACTCAGCTACTGAATATGCACACTGCAAATCAACACAATCACATTTCATGAAGGAAGATGCCCATGCCTACATTTTCCATGTGACAATTTCTCTCCTTTTAAATAACATATTTTCCCACTCCTCGGTAAAACCTGTTAGATTTGTTGGCATCCAGCTGGCATGCTTGCTGATCTTTCTGCCAGTGTTAATCTGGCATGTGCTCAGGACAGGAAAGGGCCCTAAGCCTTAGGAACGGATTCCACCTTAGGAATGCTGGGTTTTGTAGAATACATCATGTCAGTGCTCACAAAGCAAATTCGTAGCATTGGCTGTCCAGAAGTATATTGCCACTGGTTTCCTTACTTAGAGGGACTGTAGTTGCTGGCTTTATTGTACTGAGGGCTTAGGAAGTTAGAAGGCAAGGTGGGGTACCTGAACAATGGAGACCTGCCTCAAGGAAACAAGGGAATCAGAAAGACCCAGCTGGCCGACTTTGTGCACCTTGAGAGCCTGGTTACAGCATTCCAGGCTCCAACAACTCTGGAGTTCCAGCTTGACATTCCTTCCTTCTTTCTTTGAAGCCTATGGTTTTAGTTATCTTGTTACTTTGTATTTATTTAATCTAACATTTAAGCCAATTGCCTAGCTATAGCCTGGCTTTGCATTCCTGGCAGCCTGTTAGTTTTGAGCTCACTTAAGAGTTACGTTTTCCTCTTTTCAAATTGGCATAGCAAGCTAGGGACTGGCTTTCAATGAAGGAAGAAACTGTGGAACTCAGCGTCACAAACATTCTGGAAGAAAGGTTTGTCCCTGTGTGTTCCCTGTGACCTTGGCTCATGCTCTGTGTTCTGGAACCTTCACCCTCTTTAAGGAAACTGGCTCAGCCTGAGATATGCTCCAGCTGAGACCACATACTCTCCTCTAGGGGTCCCCAGTTTCCTAGCTCATTTCCCTGGCTAACTCACGGAGCGGTCCTTTGAGATGGATCAATTCTAGTGTGCTAGGATTTCCAGACATACAGCTTTGGGCCCAGGAATGAGGCTCAGACTGGCACATCCTGAAAGCATGTACCAACCCATCAGACTTTCCAGTCATTTTCCTCAGAAGCTGGTGGGTATAGAGGACAAAGGCATGAGCTATTCTCCCTCAACAGCTTTTGGACCTGTGTGTGGTGTGGACGACGGTGTAGCACAGCCAGCTTCCCCCGATTGTGGGGAGCTCTCAGGTCACCCACTTCTACCTCTTGGAATTTCCTTCCTCTTGTGTTCTTTTGACTATTTTTAATTATTTTGCTCTTTGCGTAATTGAAACAACCATTTTCTGATTTTTACCTGACTGTTTATAACTAATTTATTGCATATAGCATAGATATTTTCTACCAGTGAGGTTGATGCAAATTGCCTCTCTGTTTAATTCCAAGATGAAAAATCAACCCGCTCTTTAAGGGCTGGCAGTGATTAAGGGCACTCAGAACTCCTACTTAGGGACGCTTACTTCAGAGGGAGTTTGAGAAGGCAGAATGTGCTGGAGAATTCCTAGGCTGTGTACCCTTCCACACCAAGTTGTGACCTCCGGGTTGCTGTCTGTCTCTGTCCCGTTGGCACTTGGCAGTGGAGGATGCACTGAACTTCATGAGGACAGAAGACAAGTGTCCTCTCTACCCTGGGCATGAAGCATCTCTAGGAGCCAGACAAAGTGGAGTGAACCATCTGAAGATCCCCCAAACTCCCCTCAGGCTAGATCGGTCCTAAATTCTCATTTATTACATTCCTGGAACCTAGAAAAATCTATGCCATAGAAGGGTCTCTGAAGCTGGCTCAGGATTAAGAATGACCGGGTGAGGGAGCTCAGCAATCCAGCATTCATCATGGCAGAGGCAGAAAGATCTGAGTTTGAGGTCAGCCCAGGCTCTATAGTAGATGAGAGGTAGTGTGAACTCTCTAGTGAGACCTTGTCCAAAGCAAGCAAGCAAACAAACCACCAAAAAAACTTAAAACCAAAGCCACAAACTTCCACGGTTACCTGGCAATACATTAGGTGCCTGTCCTTTTAGTTTCCAAACAAATAGAGATTCTGCCACCCCCAGAGGACAAGGGGCCATGTCCAGACATACTTAGACTGATACATGTATCGGGGAGAGGGCTACTGGCATCTACTGAGAGGAGTGCAGGGATGTTCCAGATCCACGCAATAACAGCACCCCGTAGAATAAGCAATGGCTTTTATAAGTTGCTTTGGTCATTGTGTTTTATTACAACAGTAAGATAATAAGTTGACTGATGATTGATGTAGAAGGCAGCCACTCTTAAGTAGAGCCTTCTCTATGCAATTCAGCCTGGACTGTGTAAGAAAGGTGGCTGAACATGGGCCTGAGAGAGCTCTGGCAAGCCATGTCTTGATTTCTGCTTCCGTTCCTGCCTCTAGTCCCTGCCTTAACTTCCCGCAGCGATGGACAGCTCTCTGAAATGAATCCTTTCTTCCCCTAAGTTGCTTTTGACCACTGGAAAGGAAGCTAGAGTACCTTGTCAAGTCCACGCTCCTCCGTTGGTCAACTCTGATGAGTCTGGAAAATTTACCCTAGGCTGGAACAAAAATGGAAGGAGTGTCATGAGGATGAATGGGCTAAAGCGAGCAGAGCATGTCACTGAAGCCCAACCCACAGTGACCACAGGAACTATGGTCATGGCCATTTTCATGGATGTGGGGATAATATCATGTCTTTGATCTTCCATATCTAAGAAATTGGTCACAGGTATTGTTCATTAAAAACATCAGTTCTCCATGGAGATGAATATTTCCTGTATGCATCAAAGGCATGTTATGAAGAATGAAACTCTTCTGTTTTCATAAATCCATTAATTTCTTATGATATTTGAAAGCATTCAATTTGCAGATCTGCTTGATTTGTCATTAAGCCAGTCAGTGTTGTTGGCTCTCTTCATGGAGGTAGCTCTGTGTGGATGGATGGACATGGGAAGCTCAGGGACCTGTGCAGTTGCCCTTCGTTACCAAGCATGGTCTATGAAACTGTGGCCCTGTCTCAGTGTTGTAATGTGTCAAAGCTGCAGACTCCAAGGATGACGCCACTCTGACTTCAGATGAGGCGCTAAGATGTGGCAGGTTACATCGGTGTGAGCAGCCAGAACAGTGAGCAGCAGAACAGACTGAAACCCAGTCTGGCTCCCAGCGGCCTCAACTGCCCTCACAGCTCTTTAGGAGGAGCCATTGAAAGGACATTGACACCCCTCCATTCTTCCTTTCTACCTTCCTTCCATCTACCTTTCCCTCCTTCCTTCCTTCTTTGTTTCTTTCCCTTCCTTCCCCTCCCTTCTTCCTCCATTTACCTTCCTTTCTTCCCTCCCATCTAACAGATGCATGTTGATTATAGTCATAAGGTCTGTACCACTTCACCTTCCATAGATACTGCTATATTCCTTTCCAGCAAGACTTCAGAGAAGGGTTGGTGCATGTGTACACACACACACACACACACACACACACACGTAATGCACATACAGAGCTGTATCTCTGTTGCCACATAATGCTCAGTAATAGTTTGTTTTCTTTCTTAACCAATCTGGTCGTCTACAGCATCACAGTTTTGAACTTGCCTTCCTTTGTTATCAAACTTTGAGCACAGCTCTATGTATTTATAGAAAGAATATTCTCATTATTGCTATTGTCATTTTCTCTTCAGGCTTGCATACTTTCTTATGCTAACAGCTCTTTCCTCACACACACACAGGTTCTAGGCAAGAGCCTTGTACACGTGTGTGTGTGCTGCAGACACTTTTCTCAGCTCGGTAACTGCAGATTTTCTTTCGTAATGTTTCTGTCGATTGACATTTAAAGTTTGTCTTGGAGACTTGCAGAAAGACACTGAATGGAGTCACCTCTGGTGACTGTCCAGGTGATGAGACTTCACATTTCTCCAATGCAGAGATGCTATTTATACAGTGAGCTTATCTTAAATAGTAATCGTGAAAGTTCATAGTTATGTCTTCTGGTCACAAGATTGAAAATGAAGTTGAATAATATATTGTCTCCCACTTTAGTCCAACCTGACGCTATGTTCTCAAATTTTAAAATTTGAAACATGGGATGCATACCCAAATCTGTGATGAAATTATAACAGTGCTCACTGTAATTCCTTCAGAGAATCGGAATGTGAACAGGGCGGCCATGTCCTCTGTCTGTGTGTTTCTCACATGAGCCCCTGTCCCAGGGCATTCACTGTGTTATCGGAAACTCTGAAACAACTGTGGGTGGGTTGCATCTAGATATTTGGCATCTCTCCATACAACCTGAGAGGCTACAGGGTCTTTTGCCTGCCTCATAGTAGGTAATATGACTGACAACCTAAAATAATGAATGTCTGTAGAAATCCTCCTGGTGTAGGTGAGGATGACTTGAACTTCTGAACCCTCCACCTCTACTTCCCAAGTGCTGGATTTAAAGGCGAGCGCCACCACGCCTGCTTTATGCTGTGCTGAGGCTTGAACTCGGGGCTTTGTGCCTGGGAAGCAAGCTCTCTGCCAACTCAGTTACATCTGCAGCTCCTGGGAAATATCAAGGAGTCAACTGATCAGCCCATAAAACCTTCTGTACAGGAATGAGGTGTACATACTCTTTTTATATTTGAGGCCACAAATTATTTTAGATGCCAATATGCAATGAGCAAAGACACTCCCTCTTATGCTCCTGACAATCTAGTAATTAGTGAATTTCTTTAAGGGAAAGTTGTCCCAAGTTTACCCACAACATCTGCTTGCAGATCTGAGTCTGTAAAGCTGACTGGGAGCAGCATCATTGCTGCAGGGCCCATGAGCTGCAGGGAGCTGCTGGCTGCCAGAGCTGGCTGCTTCATGCTTAACCTTTCCAATACGACTTCAGAGAAGGGGTTTTACTTAATATTGTACCTGTCAAATTCCCAGAGCTGCGAGTAAATTGAAGATACAAATTATGTTGTAAAGTGAAATATTTTGTGTTATTCTACAGTTTGGTTGATTTAGGAAGAAAATGAACTCTGACAGCTTGATCTTTTCAGTTCAGTGGATTCTAATGGTCCAAAACAAAAACCCACACCACAGGCTCTTCTTTCCTCGCTGTTTTTGAGTGGGGCGGCAGCACTCTCTTCTCATACTGTAGACCCAGGACGGCCGGCTCTGTGCTGTGAGGTGTACAGGCTCTTGGGAAGAGCAGGATGATGTTGGCTTTTTGTATTTGTGTATATAAATAAATACTCACCCTCCCCATTAGGGGAAGGAAGCCTCTCCATGCCTGGCTCACTTGCCCAGGTGTTTTTCACAGGAAGAAGGAAACTGTGCTCCTAGCATTGATGCCTACAGGAGCGGCTGGCCAGAGCGCATAGGTAAAGGTCGGTCAGAGAGCCCTTTATTTTTCCATCGTGAAGCTCATAGCATTCCTGTGCCCATGATTCTCTGGAGGGAAAGCGTCTCATGACATTGCCTCCTTGAGCGCTGTCTGCACTTCCGAGGCTTTGGAGAGGGCTGTGGGGTTTGGAGAGATAAGTGTTTTGTAAGCCTGGGATCCTTTGCTGGTGGCTGAACTGTAAGTGTCCACTTTGCGTTTGCTTTACGTTAGGTCATTTGGCCTTTACACCCTCGATAAGCCTCTCCCTTTGCCCTGAAGAATGCCAGGCTGCCAGCAGCAGTGGGTGGCAGTTTTAACTCCTCCTCTATAAAACCCCAAGCACACCCCTTGCCACCCCACAGCTGGCTCCTAGCCACTCTCCCCAGTGTCCCTGGGACTAAAGCATTGGGAGTCTGCTTCACTTCTTCAGACTGAATTCTACTGGGTAACTAAGGCTAGTGACCACTGGGAGGAAGGGGGCTCTAATCAGCTACTAACCTGCAGGTGATTGATTTGGAGGATTAGGAGCGAACTGAAAAATGAGTAGGTGTCATTGCCTTTGCTGTTAAACCTATGACATAAGATGGATTCAGAGAGCATAGAGTGTTGATCTTTTATGAGGTGCTCTTACAGGCAAATGTCATTTTCTCATAAGTCACAGAGTCTGGGACTCCTTCCTGGTGTTGTGATGCTGGTTGAAACCTGCCGGAAATCATCTCAAAAGGGGTTGCTCTATTTCTCACTAATATTCTGCCTCCAGGATGGATTTGGAGTGGTTTTACCCCTTAAAAAACCACATCTACATAGATGTCTGTGGGAACCTGTGACTCCTAGGTGCAGGAGCTGGAGGTAGTCACTTGGGGCAAGAGGAAGGATCCTCTGACCATAGTTCCAGGGTTTGGAAATCCAGACTTTAGAACACAAAAGGGATCTTAAAGTTAGGCCTCCTAGAAGCTGGACATCAAAGCAAGGAGCATAGGCAGGTGTACAGGCTGGACATCTGGAATGATCTAGATCACAGATGGTTTCATCCTAGACTGAGGTGGTGATCATTCAGGGAGGAGAAAATGGGACATTTGGAGTATTTTCCAGGCAGGACCAAATGAACCTGTTATGACCTGGCTACAAGGAGTAAAAAGGATCAAGAGTCAGAGAAAAGGCATTTTATTGTCAAGTGTAACCAAGGGTGATTAGCAGATCTTTCAGTGTATATGGAGATGCAGATTAACAGGGCGGGGGTATTCACAAGCACTGCTTCCCATCTTTGCTCAGTGATTCTCCACCATCCCCCCCCATCACCCTCCTACAGAGAGGAATTACACTCAGTTTACACTTAATTATGAAGAAAATTAAAAACTGAGAAACAACGATGATGTGTAGAGTGGGCTGTGGAAAGCCACAGCAGGATCGCGTCTGTAATCCTTTTGCTTCTCCCCCAAGAACTGATGTCCACCCGTCACCCTTCGGTAAGGGATGCATGGTCTGTACACTGTAAGGAGACCATCAGTAGAAGGGCTCAGCTACCAAGTTGGCACTCAGCAGGAAAGCCAGAAGAGAAAACAGTGTTGATCTCCTAAGAGACAGTGTGCAAATTAATAGAGATGTGACCTCAGGAAGTGACCACAGTAGAAGTCACTGCTGATGTCAAGGGTGTTGATCCCTGTGGAGTTAGTAGGTGCATGCACTGACCTTGGGCAGCCCTAGCTGGGTTTCATGGTGTTTAGTTCATAGAAAGAGTGTATTTGGAGACCTACAATACTAAGGTAGTTTTTCTTGTTTGTTTTGTTTTGTTTTGTTGAGACGGGGTTTCTCTGTAGCTTTAAGGTGGTTTTCCTATATTTCTTGTACCTTTGGTATTGGTGCTGGGTGGATTGAGAGTATTCTGGAGAAAGGAAAATGTGATGCAGAGGGTGGAGTTGGTGAAAGTTTAGATGGCAAAAGAAACAAAGAGCTGGCCTTGATGGGAAGACAGTTGATTTATTGAGATACTTGGGGAGAGAATCAACATGTATGCAAATGTTGAAAAACTTTGTGTGGCTTCTGTTTCTCAAGACTGATGCTTGGTTATCAGCAGTAACGGAAGGAAGTAATGAGGGATTTGGGTCCGTCTATTTGTATGTGGTACCATGTGACCCTCACCATGGATGACCCCGTGTGTCGCCCTGAGACGCATGATGTATTGCATAATGTCTGGAAGAGACCCATGAGTACAGGAGTCTAAAAAGATATATCACTTTAAATAATGCTACTAAGTCACCCTCCCGTGAACATTTCTAGATGGATTTTGTCTTTTAAGCTTCAACAAACCCTATTAGGCATCAAAACCCACTGCTCCCCCAAAATAGCCCTCTCTAACTGCTCCTCTGCAGGTGTATATGGCAGCCTGGCCTTGGGACTGGGATGGGATGCAGAAACCAGAGTTCCCCAAAGAGGTGATCTGTGCCTGATGCCCAATGGCTTCCCTTACTGTGCCCCCTTTGAAGAATAGGGCTGCTTTTAAACATTCTGTTGCTAGTTTTCCCGTTCTCAAAGCCAGTTCTATGATGCTCAGCTGTCTTCCCAGACCGGCCCTGCCATTCTTCCTCTGCCCCACTTTGAAATTCCTGGGAGACGCTGCCTCCTGTTTCTTTCCTTGACTCCCATTCCTCTTGTTCTCACAGTCGGCTAAGTAGTGACTCTGGATGCTCCGTGGCTCATGGATATCCCGGGACGCAGCTCTGGTGTGCTTCAGGGAGGTGACTCACAACTCTTGGTCCCTTTTCCATTTGTTCAGAGGTATATAATACATGTGTTTTCTCAGACCTTCTTCACCTGGGCTGAGCAGTCTCAGAGGCAGTGAAATGAAACTTTGATTAGTACAATCACTCTTTGGTGGAGGCCGTTGCATTCCCAGCTTCTCTACTGCAGAGTGCTGGAAGCAGATGTAGAAATCACATGACGGTGAGTTTTATAGACCGTTCCCTATGGCTGACTTCACCTTGCTCGTTCCGCAGGGACATAAGATGTATATCCCTAGAGCTCGCGAGCAGCTGATTAGCACAGTCTGTGCTGGGGAATCCAGCGAACTAGATGCATGGTACTGATTAGACTTAATCACTATTAGTGCCAGCTCCAGCAGCCATGACTAAGAGGCTCCCATCTCAGCTGCCTCTATGTGGGGAGCCCAGCTCACAAGACACACAGTTTCCCTGTGAAAAGGATCACAGTCTAGAGACAGGTTTGGAGCACCAGCCTTTGGTAAACTTTCTTTACTTATGATATTGTGGAATTGTGTCATCCAATACAATCCTATATGTTTTCAGTTGTTAATGAGAAGGTTGTTGAGGTGGTTGAGCTTTAAGAACTGTAATACATATAGGACTGGGGGCATAGCAGAATGGTAGAGTGTTCCTCTAACATGTATGTTCAACCCTCAGCATTGCAAATAAATAGTAATAATAATAATAAAAATATACAACTGAGGTAGGCTTTGTTATGACCCTCACCATATGTAAATGTGCACCCACTTCCCAAAGGCTATTGATAAATCAGGTTGCTTCATTGTTGGTTTGTTGATCTTAGTATTTCTGTACTGGCGCACAGCTCACAGTGCCTTCCTGGAATTGGGTATGCCCCAGGAAGCCAACTCTTATGCATAAAAGCCAAATAAGAACTGAAGGCAACTGGCGAAGGACTTTGAACCCCATGTAGATTTTTGCCAGTTCCCTACTTGTATCCTACATAATATTGCTATAAATACCAAACTTATAACAGACTTAATTGCATGAATCAGGTAACAAAGTGTGCATATATAGTATCTGTATGCTTTGTTCTGCCTATGGCGTTTCGTGTTCTTGTCACCCAGCTAGTTCATTGAACCCTGTGATTTCAATATCATACAGGTTAAAAGGAAGTGTCTTGTTAAAATACAATTAGTATTTATGATAGATAACTTGTCAATTTTTACATAACCTAGAATTACCTGGGGGAAGAATCTTCCTGAGGGGTTGTCTACATTGGATTATCCTGTGTGTTTGCGGGGGGGGGGGGTATCTTGATTAAGTTCCTTGATATAGGGACCAGCCCACTGTGGGCGGCACCATTCCCTAAGCAGGTGGTTCTGCACTGTGTAAGAGTAGAGAAACTGAACTCAGCACAAATAAAAGAGCATACGTGTGTACATTTTTTCTCTCTGCTCTTGACTGTATACATGATGTGACTAGCTGTTTAACGTTTCTGCCTTGATTTCTCCCCAAAGATAGACTGTAACCTGGCACTGTCAGCCCAATAAACCTTTTCCCCTGAGTTGCTTTTTTACTGGGGTGTTTTGTCAAAGCAAAAGAAACGAAACTAGGACAGCACCTTGTTGGTTAGCGCTGAGTGTAAGCAATGTTGCATGTAGGTGTCCCTAAATGTATTCGCTTCCTTTTTAGGAGGAGGAGACCTAAACGCCATGGGTTTGCCTTGCCCAAGTAGACCGTCATATGTTCAAATGAGTAAGGGCCTGCAGTTCTCCCGCTGCTAGGTTTGCTGTCACTCATGAGCCCTTGAAAGGTGATAACTGAGCTTCTAGGGCCTCAAGAAGACGAGAGCAAGGTTTTGACTTTTCCTTTAAGATACAAGAAAATGGAGTTAGAGAAATGGCTCAGCAGGTACGAGCATATGCTGCTGTTGCAGAAGACCTGGGTCCCATTCCCTCCACTCACTTGAGCACCTCACAAGCATCTGTAACCCGGCACCAGGGAATGGATCTGAGGCCTCTAGCCTCTGACAACATCTCACTCACATACACGTACCTCCAGGTGGACACGTGATCATACACATAATAACAGAAATAAATCTTAATATGTTTTTGAAAGATGTAGGAAAATATCAAGGAAGCAGGTGTTGAGTTCAGTGGACCAGAAGTTTAGCCCTCTGTTTCCACCTGACATCTCCTGCCTAGTCCGAGGGAATTAAGCAAAGGTGGGGGAACAATGGCTAACTAAATTCAGAAACTCATAGAAGTAGCCAACATAACTACACAAGTTTCTAGACTTTCCTACTCCCAGGGCACTAAGCGTGAGTGCTCCCTGACAAGGTAAAGTACTTTTTCTGCCTAGCAGGGGAGGGGACTAGGTGGTGGGGAGGGCAGGATATTTTGTTCGCCTTCTACAAGGTAGGTTCTTTCTGGTCTACGTGTAATCGCCTATTTTGGCAAACTCCTGGATGCTCTGAGCATTGTTTGCCATGTAGAGTTTCCTGAGTGCCAAACAGGATCAGTGACAGTGTTCAGGCATCGACCCACCTGAGTGCACATAGCCTCTTGTAGCCACTGTGTCTCCTGTAGCTGATAGAGGTGCCCCAAACATGCCAGGTGGAAATACTTGGTGAGTTGACACTGTCCTTCTGGCTTTATAGTTGATAATTTTCCAGCATCTTGTTTTCTGTGTACAGGTATGAATCTAAATGCATGTTTTCCTACAATAAGTCATGTTTATGGTGTTTGAGAACACCACATTAGATATCTGTGGACTGTCATCAAAGATAATGAAAGTTATAACAGAGCATTTAACATTTATTGAGCTTTTAGTCTATACTTCACGCTTTGCACTATGTTTTTAAAATCCTCTTGATAGCCACAGAGGTCAGGTCATGTGGTCCTTATTTCAGAGGTGATGGAGCTGACCTTGATAATCTCTTCTGAGTACAGCAAGGTCTCCTGGCTAATCAGTCAGTCTGGAACCATGTTTGCCTGACTCCACAGCACACTCCCTCCTTTTTAAAAAAGTCCCCAGTAAAGGTTCATTTCCTCCCCCCACTCCATTATATCTTCTTTGCCATATTTTTGTGCCATGTGGAGGACAAAGGTCAAGACCTGAGATCATCAGGCCATGTAGTCATACAGACAAGCATTGTGTTCCTCTCCTCTGCCAGCTGAGCAAATATCCGGGCATGCATCTATAGCTGAGATTCAGAGAATTCTGCTGGTGCTCACCACTGCCTGTGCCCGTGATCACCTTGCTCAATGCGCTTTGGATGGGGCACAGGAGGCAGGCTCCCAGCCCAGCTCCTGCCAGACTGCAGTGGTGAGAGGATGCTGCAGCCCTCCTCCTGCTCGTGGCTCAGGAGGAACGGACGTGCCCAGCAATTTATAAAGGATTATCGCACGCAAAGGCAATATTTGCTTCCTTCCTTCATTTCTCATTCGCCCACAGCAGTGGCTTTCCCCCAATATCTCCTTAGAGCAGAGTTGTAAGAAAGTGACCTTAGCGTTGCATCAAATACCACACATTCATTTTTTTAAAGAAAATTTCTGTGGTTTTGGAAATTTATTTCATATACTTTTTTTTTAAGGAGAGAAACCTTTGTTCTTTTGTTCTTTGAGTAAAATATGCTGGTAGTGAATATCTTTCCTTTTCCTGTAAGGATTTTCTTTTCAAGTTAGACAAAAATATTTTATGTTTCACACATCCAGCTCTCCTGTCCTTATCACCTTGCATTGAGACAACTCCGGACTCTTGGAAAATTGAAGGTGGAATGATGGGAATTCACCCATCCATGAGCTCCTGGGGGACGAAGTGGGAGACGAGCCAGTTGTTCTCGCAGACACTCAGGCTCCTGTAGGCAACTTTGACACGAGAAAGTTCAGGGTGTAGAGTGCTCAGAGAGTTGTGTGCAGGTAAGGCATGCTGTGCGGTAGAGATAGCTCAGCTCTATCCTTCCAGTTTGCCAGTTGCCCAGTGATGCCTTAGCGTTGCAGAGGCAGCTCTCCCTCTCCCATCTCTTTATGTGACTCTAAAGTGAAGTAAACCAAGACTAGTTCACAGGCAGAAGAGAAAGCTCAGTCAGTTAGGCGGGTTTAGCCCCTCAGAACCCAGGTAAACATGACCAGTGTGACGGAGCAAGCTTGTAATCCCAATGCTGGTGTGGAGGATTCACACAGAACCTTGGGGTTTGCTGCCAGCCAGCCAAGCCTGGTTGGTGGGTTAGGCCAGTGGGCAAACCTGGCTTGTAGGAGATGGGAGATGGTTTATGTTTTTGAGCATGAGAACTCAAACTGTTCTGGTGTCCATATACAGGTGTATACACACATACACACACACACACACACACACACACTCATCAGAACAAAACATTTTCAGCTCTTCCGTTTAAAAGAAATTCAAAGGTGATAAGTGTCAGCCTGGTCCATGTTTCCTTCCTTGAGTTTGCGATGGCCGACACTGTTTAGTTTAGCCAGCGGTTCCTTTGGAATTTACAGTAAGGCCACGTTTAATATATTTCCATTTAGCAAGTATTTGTTCTCAATAACTGCCTTGGCTCTTTATTTGATTTGGGGAAAAGGGGCCTGGTCCTCTTTATTTTCAGCGTGGCTAGAAATAGAGGCTCCAGGGCTTTGCTCCTGATGTAATTTTATTTTTAAATTGAAAAGTGAATTTATTTAATGTCCTCCAAGAAGCAAATTCACAAAGCCTTGGCAGCCCTAAATGCGCTGCCAAAGTTGTAATTGGTAAGAAGTTAGCAAGAAAGAGGGATTAGCTTGTTGAGCCATGGCATAGCAAATTGTCATGGTCTTGAGTCGTTTTGTGGCTTGTTGAGAAAATGATCCTAAGTTTAGTATGCATCCCCATACAGTGACAGTAGAGAGCCCCAGCAGGAAGAATTTGTAAATGATATTTCCTGACCTTCCTAGAGGAACATAAAAGTACTTATCATTCCAGAGTACCTGGGAAGACAGTCTCCCTGCTGAAGGCCATGTGCGGTCCGTGGCCACAGGTGCTGAACAGGTATGGGATGGATATCCTGGCAAAACTTTCCCATTCGTCATTTTCTGGTCTCCTTCTCATCCCATGACCCACTGCTTCACAGACACCCCCAAGGAAGAGAACCCTGAGTGCCCGTGGTTATCTGAGGCCAACAGATTCTTCCCATGACTGACTGCTTCACAGGCACTACTGAGGAAGGAACCCTGAGTGCCCGTGGTTATCTGAGGCCAACAGATTTTTCCCATGACCCACTGCTTCACAGGCACTACTGAGGAAGGAACCCTGAGTGCCTATGGTTGTCTGAGAGCAGCAGAAAGCATCAAAACCATCCTAGGCTGGGCTTTGATCTCATCTTGAGCTTCTCACCTATAGGGTACCTTGAGGGTACTTTGGAACGAGGAAGATGTTGGTTCAGAGAAGCATGTGCTTCTCAGCCTCATAAGACACCTGGATCTTCCCCAGTTGCAGGTCGTAGATGCAGTGTGACCTTGAGGACTGGTTTCAAGAATGCATTGCAAATTTCACAGTGGTTGGCTGTTCCTTGTGTGAGCCATATGTTCCCATCCCTTTCTCTCTCCCTCTCTACCCTTCTTCCCTCCTCCATCTCTCTTTCTCTCTGGAAGAAGTCCTGTTTCAGGAAATACAAGTAAGAGCCCAAGGGTGATACACTGTGTGGCAAGAAGGGGTAAGAGCTGAGAGGAAGCTTCCCAAGCAGGGTCCCCTGACACAGGCATTCAGAAAAAGTATGAGAGTTGCTCCAGGACCTGGAATTTAATGGAAGAGTAGTGTGTGTGTGTGTGTGTGTGTGTGTGTGTGTGTGTGTGTGTGTGTGTGTGTGATGTTAGTGATCAACCCCAGGGTCCTGTGCATGCTACACAAATGCTGTACCACTGGACTGCATGCTAAATTCAAGGAT
The DNA here is from genome assembly GCF_037038515.1 of Microtus pennsylvanicus. Taxonomy (NCBI): domain Eukaryota; kingdom Metazoa; phylum Chordata; class Mammalia; order Rodentia; family Cricetidae; genus Microtus; species Microtus pennsylvanicus. Next base: position 76,411,499 of record NC_134583.1, read on the forward strand.
GGGGTTTGAGAGACACAAGTAGATAGAACAGTTCCCATGGCTGGAGGAATCAGAACATACAAGCTCCCAGAGATGCATAGAAGCTTTGCTAGGTAATGGGTTGCTAACCCAGAGCAGGAGGGTGTAGGACTCAGCTGGGTGAGATCTTAGACAGGAGTACTGGGGTCACATCACAGGAGCCCCGAGTGACCAGCTCGGAATGTATGGGCCCATATAATGTACGGGCCAGGAAGTGATATTTCCTCCTAAAGGAAGCTGTTGAACCCGTTTCATATCACAGAGGACTGGATCTTGGTGGCTTGCTTGAAATTGCACACATGCATTCTCTACAGTCTGATTAGCAAATGTCCAAAGGGGTCTCATGAGTAAAGCCAAATTTTCTCAGGTGCCATTTGATTCTGGGTGCTGTGGGGAGATCCCTTCTCTTGCATCTCCAGTATCCAGAAGCTGCTGCTTTTCTTGGCTCATGGCCTCTTCCATCTTCAAGGCCAGAGGATATGTAAAATCTTTCTCACCTTCTTCTACTCACTGACGTTGACTGCTACCTCCAGATTTTGCCTCTGAGACCATGTGTGTGATGCATGGTAAAAAACCTCTATCACACTGTTGGTTGATAAGCATCCTTAATTCTGCCTACTGCCTTGGTTTCCCTGCCTTCTGCTATAAAATACTCCCACCTTCTTGCTTTGTAGCAAAGTAAGCCCTACCCACTCCAAAAGAGGCACCCTCTTCTGCTCATTCTGCTCCAGAAAGGCTGAGATGTCTTCCTCTGTGGAAATGAGTTCGCCTCTATTGGCTTAATCAGCTCTAGCCCTTCCCACACATATTAAACCTCACCTAATTATGGCTTTGACCAAGGCTGAGCAAGAAAGACTTCTTTGTTTTTGTAGTTACAAAACTTACCAGCCACATCCTGTCCTTCTCCACATGGGGTCAGAGATCCTATTAGGGTTTCTGGACCTGGAATTCATCCATGGCCATCAGAGTGACTGCCTGGGCTGTTGTCCACTGTTCTTCTTTGGAAGAGGCCAAAGGCCCAGTTCGGTTGCTTTGCTCCTTGGTGAGATGAAGTCCTTCCTCTGAGCCTGAGACAAGCTGGGCTTTCCTCGCTCTACTCTTGGCAAGTCATCAGAACCTGGCCTGAGGGAGAAGAGTTGTTCCCTGAGCGTTGCGCCTCTTTGCCCCGTGGATAGCCTACCTAGGAAGGGTCTGTGGTCAGAATTCTGCCAGGGTTGTGTTGAAAGTGGTGAGAGCCCATAAAGAGGTTTCCCTCCACTTTCTACCCTATGCTACTTCCCTTCAAGTGCTCCCTCTCTCTCCCCCGCCTCCCCCGCCGCTCCGTTCCCTTCCTTGCTCTCCCATGCTTGCTTCTTCAGCAGATGCTGGCATTCAGTCAGCCCCAGAGTCTCTTTACCACAGCTTCCTCCTGAGAACCAGCTTTGTTCTGGTGACAGCCTGCTGTCACTTCTTAGTGGCAGATGTGATTTTTAGAAAAGGGAGACAAGGAAGTCTGTGAATGAGGGGTGATATCTGAGAGCAACAAGCAGAGTAACTCTTGGGTATGCCCAGATCCCTTTTAGGCTTCTTGCCTCTGGTGCCTAAGAACAAGCCATGTGCAGCTTCTAGAGCCTTCTCTACAGCAGGCCTTTGTCCCAAGAGTTTATCACAGGACAGATGGGCAACATATTCCTGGGGACCAGTTAGCAAAGCCAGGTGTTCTGTGTCTGTGCTGGACACAGCCTCCTTTGCTAAACTCCATAAAGTGACCTCCAGGCACCCTGCCTGTATCTCCTGAACCACAGCCTGCATTCCATTTCTTGAGTTTGCAGTCACGAACCCTCACTTTCCTCTGCGGGCTGGGCTGCCAGGCTTCTGTGCTGCTGTTGGATGGGACTGACGGCTTCTTGTCTGCCAAGGCAGTGATTTGGGGTCCTGTAGAGCAGCTGAATGGGGCTAGCCCAGCCCTGCTTTGCTGTCCTGATTTGATTTCTCACCAAGGAGGTCAGAAACTTTTAAGAGACACATTACAAGTAGAGGAGCACTGAAGACCGCTTCCTTGTGGCAGGTCATGTGTTTTGAAGGAGTTACACCACCCTGTACTGTTCTGAAGATTGCGTAGGTGAGGACAGTGTGCGGTCTTTCGGTGTTGCGGGCAACTCTTATGATTTTGCTGTGTATTTTACTTTCTTACCATTACAGTATAACCTGAGTATGCTGTACTTTTTACTTACCATGCACCAAGCGTTTTTCATCATCACTATAGAATCTTAGATTCCTACTCCCCGCTCCACCCTCTGCTGTACAGGAGTCGGTCCGATGGGTAGACCACTTGGCAGCCCATCTTCTCTCTGTGTGCGTTTAATTGCTCTCAAGTTACATCTGGTACAGATAACGGTTGTAGGGAGCGCGGTCGTGCGTATGGTTTCTATATTTTGGATTGTTTCCTAGGATCCGTTCCCAGAAGTGGGATTACTAGGGCTCGATACACACTGTCAAATTGCTTTCCAAAAGGACTTTACCCACATGCTGTATGCATGCCAGAATCCAGTATTATCTTAAACAAGAAAAGTTTATTTAATGCGACGATCAAAAAGTTATCTCCTCTTGATTAAAACAGTGTTTCTTCAATTGTTTGCAGCATAAAGTAGTTCTTACCCACTCTCTGTGTAACTCCTGCTCTGGCCTTCTATATTTATTGGATTTTAATCTTTTTTCCCCTTTAAAAAGAGATTTATTTTACTTTGTGTGTGCTTGAATGTCTATGCACTGCATATGTGCACTGCCTGCAGAGGTCAGAAAAGGATGCTGGCTACTCTGTAACCGGAGTTACAGATGGTCGTGAGCCACCATGTGGATACTGGGAATTGAACCTGGGTCCTCTGCAAGAGCACCTGGTATTCTTAACCACTGAGCCATCTCTCCGGCCTTTATCATTTTCCTTGCTCAGTTTACCAGCACTTTATGTGATGCCCACATTAACTTTTGCATATCTGTGAGTGTTTTTTATTGTTTTCGTGTGTGTGTGTGTGTGTGTGTGTGTGTGTGTGTGTGTGTGTGTGTGTGTGGTATCATCTTGTGTGATAATAGCTTTTTGGAAATTGTGTTTGCCTGCATGATTTCACTATGTTGGTATCCTTCTTATTCGCACTTACTATTCTACTTACATATACTATTGGGGTTTCCCTATTTTATTTTTTATCCTACATTATAATAATTTTTAGCTTTTCTGGAATTTGATATTGGTGCTGTAGTAAAATGTCCATGTTACTACATTGTCTTTCATGAAATAATCCCTCAAATGATTGGTTCAATTCAATTTTTGAAACAACATTAGAGGAAATTTGGGGGCCTCTTTCATGATGCAACTAACCTCTTATTCTCTGGTTAGGACCACGTTGCTCTGGCTTATGGTGTTTAAACCAGAGCCTGCTGGTCCGGCTCTGCCTCCTTATTGCTCTTCTGTACTTTTGCTTAATAAGTGAGCCTATTGTTTTACCAAAGAAAATGTAAAATCCTTTTGAGAAATCTGTGGAAAGCAGTTAATTTCAAATTCTGCTTGGATTTACATTCAAGCATCACGTAACCGTGGCTCAGTTTGGAGTGTTGTATTGTGTGCTCACTGGATTTTGTTCTAGATCTCCTCGAGCATCCACGTGTGTTATGGGTAATAGCAGAAGATGGAAGCTGATGACCACAGCTTCTGCCTTGGAGTAGAAACTCCCTGTTTTTCCAGACTTGCTTTCACTCCAGTGCGCCCTGTCCCCTTAGTGGACAGCTGGATCTAGAAAGTGCGGAGTGCAGGAAGTGGCCCCTTAGCACAGGCGTGCCAGCACATGAGGTCAAACCATCTGCCAGACACCGGGGGTTTTCATGATGTTGCGGGGAATAAGCAGGAGCACTCTGACGGACTAGGGGTGAATGAAAGTCACCATTCTGACATTTAGAATGATTTCATATTGCTTTTTGGCTTTTAGTGATTTTATCTTTATCATTTTTGTTATAATTATGAGGTTCAGAGACAATAAAGAGGTGATTGCATACTACTTTCATCTCTGACTTTCTTAACATGAAACCATTGTTACTGGTTCTTGAATGAGGGAGAGTGGAGGCTTTGTGTTGAAGAGACCACCATCTTGGCTCTCTGAGCTGTTATGATCAATAGACTGGAAATCGGGGGCCTCTTGTGAGCCTGGGCTGGCTTCCTACTTCCAAGCCACTTTTCAGAAGCCGAGGCAGGGGTTTCCCTCTTGTTGGCTCACGGGAATGTGCTGTGTGCTTTTCTAGCAGGCTCTCCGGGTTCCCCAAGATGCCCACTGCCATACTACCTTCGCTGCAGTCTCCGAGATGACTTCCGCCCTGTACCTCATGCCCTCCCCGTGTAAAGGAGGTGACGAGCCTTGGTGTGGCCCTCGCTGCCCATTTGCTATCATTACTGTTCTGCTTGAGAAATATCAGAACCCTACGATTTGAAATTCTCTCTTTATTGGCAGTTGAAGAGGTCTTCCAGTTTAATTTCAGATTTAGACTCTGAGTCTTATACCCGTATTTTCTCTCAGCAGCTTGTAGATATCATGCTGTCTTTGGGATTTTCTGTCTCTGCTGATGGTAGTGTCTTTTCTCCTAGTGAGGGGTTGTTAATCCAAATGGGATTTTGTTTTTATTTATTTAGCTTTCTATTAACAGAATTTTCTGTTTGTTTGTTTTTTTGTTTTGTTTTGGTTTTTGTTTTTTTGTTTGAGACAAGGTTTCTCTGTAGCTTTGGAGCCTGTCCTGGAACTAGCTCTTGTAGACCAGGCTAGCCTCGAACTCACAGAGATCTACCATCCTCTGCATCCCGAGTGCTGGGATTAAAGGCGTGCGCCACCACCGCCCAGCTCTAACAAAGCTTTCATACATGTAGAAAGGTAGACTAAAACAAGACCTCCTTCTAGAAGCATCTGTTAACCTGAGCTACCCCCAGCCAGGCTAAGCTGCTTGTGGTTGTTACACCACCTTCATTTTTCACCATCATTTCGAAGGCCATTCCCTCATTGCTTCTTTCCACTCACAAATATTATGGTTCTGTTTCATAAATAAATGATTACTACACCACCACATGGCATTATTGGTCCCACAAAAATGTTAATTTGTGAATACTTTCTCTTCTTAAGTCAGTTTGGCATCTAAATAGGCCACAAACAATACAGGAGGGAGCAATATGTAGTGTGTTTCTCACGGTTGTCAAGCTGTGACGTAGTGTGTTTCTTATTGTTTTTCGGGTGTTTTATGTGGCCTGTTTCTCCCAATGTCACAGTGTTTGTATTTTCTCATGAGCTTCAGTATATTGCTTAGGGTATGATTCTCATAATCACTAGAGTGTTGCCTGTGGTATGTTTCCCAGAGTTGAGGGTACTAATATGGTATGTGTCTCATAGTCCTTAGGACGTTCCATGTAGTATGTATGTGTGCTGCACATAGTGAATTTCATATTGCAGAAAGTACCAGGAGTTATAGAAAATATCTATGCCTTAGGTGCACTTGTTTCTAAACGACAGGCCCATCATTCCACGCCACGTTTGTTTTATTTGTTGTATCCTGTTAGCATACCCAATGAGGTCTGTGCTTTTAAGGCACACAAAATGATTCCCATGAATGAAAGTCACCCTTCTGACATTTAGAATGATTTCATATTGCTTTTTGGCTTTTAGTGATTTTATCTTTATCATTTTTGTTATAAGTATGAGGTTCAGAGACAATAAAGAGGTAGTTGCATACTACTTTCATCTCTGACTTTCTTAACATGAAACCATTGTTACTGGTTTTTCATCTACATATACACCATTGCTTAATTTTAATATAAATAAATGCACATATTCCCAGCCCCATTTTTATTATGATTAGACAGGATTCTCATTTGGTTTTCATGAATCAAACACTAAAGTTTCTGGTCTCCAGTCTCTTGAAAGTTCTTGGTGATTCTTGGTTTCTCTGTACTGTGGGTCTGTTTCTATTGAGACGTCTTGGCTTGTGGTCTTGTGTTGATTTCCTGTATGCCTGGCTTTTATTTTTTTTATTTTTTTTTTAGAAATAGATGCGAGATATCCTATTTAAAGCAAACAACAAATTCATTTTTAAAAGATGATGATATTGTCTTACTTTGTATAGAATCTTCCTTTCCTCTAGTTTCCTGTGGTTTTATGTTTTGTATATCTGTATAAAGATAAAACAGCCTTTTTTATAATACTCAAAACGAAGGTGACAGGTGTTTTGGGTGGAAAGCAGGTTTTGTTACATTTTTGGAGCTTTATATTTGGAGCTAGTTGTAATTTTCCTTGCAACTGTAAGAAACATCGCAGATGGATTCCATGAGCTCTTTGCTCAGTCCCCTCCAGAGCTAACATCTTTCATAACTGGAATCCCCACCAGGAAACAGAGTTCTCCTTTTGTGTTCATGGTCACATCCTCACCCTCATCTTGTTGTATTTCTGGCACCCACTGTCTCCTCCCCAGAGTTGTAATTTTTTCATTATTAGACTAGAATGTAGATGGGATTGCACAGTTGGTGACCTTTCAAGACTGGCTTTTCTTTTTCTTCACCTCGCATACTTCCTTTGAAATCCATCTAAGCTGGATGTCACAACACCTCAGTCCTTCTGGTGTTGTTGACTAATAGTCCATAATGTGGGTATAATGGTTTTTAACAACTGAAGGTCATTTTTCTTTTTAAAGATGTAGGTGTTATGAGTATTCACGGATAGTTTCTGTGTCAGGAGAAGCTTTTATTTCTCTAGCATAAATGCCCAGGATCCTATAGCAAGGTAGAGGTCTGGGACCCCAGGACTCTCGGTCAGTTGGGCTTTCTTTGGGGAGTCACACTGTACCTCTTAGTTTATTTCTCCCATTGCTTTCACTGTAACTTGCTAGACCCCCAAGACTCCTGTCTCAGGGTAACATAGATCCACTGGCTATGGGCTCTTTCATTCTGCCTTGATAGAAACCATGGTGGGGGGGGGAGAGAAACTGAGAACACTGGTCCTGAGCAGCCTTTGTCTCTCACTGTCTGACAGCAGCGAGGCAGGCAGTAGGCAGGCAGAGCAGTAGCAAGAAGCACTTCTAGCATTTTAGTGGCTGTACAGGCTTGGGATATCTGGATTCTGGCATCTGAGACTGTTGGCTCTGAAGACTTGATAGCTCTCTTCTAGAGAGTACCTTCTTTGCACTATACAGCTTTTTTTTTATTTTTTTTATTGAGAAAAGGAAAATAAAAAGTTTCCCCCTCCTCCCAGCCTCCCATTTCCCTCCCCCTCCTCCCACCCTTCTCCCCCTCCCCCCATTCCTCTCCCCCTCCGTCCATGTCTAGGAAGGTGAACATCCAAACTGGCCAGGCTCCCACATAGCCAGAACATGAAGTAGGATCAAAACCCCGTGCCATTGTCCTTGGCTTCTCATCAGCCCTCATTGATCACCATGTTCAGAGAGTCCGGCTAGAGTGGCTCCCAGGAGCCCAAGGCGAGGTCCCCAGTTAGTCCCTTGGGCAGCTGAGGATAGGGAACCAGAAATGACCCTATCCTATAGCAATACTGACGAATATCTTGCATATCACCATAGAACCTTCATCTGGTGATGGATGGAGATAGAGACAGAGACCCACACTGGAGCACCGGACTGAGCTCCCAAGGTCCCAATGAGGAGTGGAAGGAGGGAGAAGATGAGCAAGGAAGTCAGGACCACGAGGGGTGCACCCACCCACTGAGACAGTGGAGCTGATCTACTGGGAGCTCACCAAGGCCAGCTGGACTATGACTGAAAAAGCACTACACCGCTTTTTATCAGCTCCCCACTCCCCTGTGATTGCTGCTCTACTTCCCCCTTCTCAGCCGGGTGTTCTCAAACCCCTCAACTACTACCTGAATAATGCAGGGTACCTGTCTCTGTTGGATCAGCATGCTCTGCCTGGACACCAGACTTAGCCGTGATCACTCAGGACAGGCCCTCTGTCCATTCAGGGGCCGACTTCCAGGGCAGGATCCCATGACAGCATGGGCCATAGGCCTTTATTTGCAGCAGATGGGAAGGGCCTAGCTGTGGGTATGTGAGGGCTGCTTCTTGGCCTCTGCCTCACTGCTTCTTCTGCTATCTGGTGGTGGTTGCAGGCTCTGAGCATTGAGGAGCTAGGACCCAGAGCTCAGGAACCTGGAAGCTGGTATCAGAAACCAGGCACCAGATACTTCAACTACCCCCCAGGGCGGAGGACCCTTTCAGCTGTTGAGGAATTGCACATTTTTTTTTGCAGAAGGGAGTCTAGGGCCTAGGAAATATGAGATGGGCCATTTGGGAGCCCAGCACAGGGGATGCTGACTTCAGACTGGGCTATGTCTGATTTGTTAAACTCAGTTGTCAAGCTGCGGGGGTTTACTTTTCTAGACTAGGTTAATCTGGTATGCATGGCACCCACTGAATCAAACCACCCCCTACTCAGACTTCTCAGTGGTGCTGCTGGGATTCAGCTGTCACCTGAAGAGACCTTTATAGTCACCTAAGGAAGGCACTTGTTAAACTGTTGAGCACCAGGCAGCAGTGTGCATGTTGCTCTCTGTGATGGGGTTTCATTGAATCTGCTGGAGCAGGCTACAGCCAGATACCGATGCTCTTACCCAGGGCAGTGCTTGTTCAGCGGCCGGCTAACTCCACTGCCAATGTGGCTGATGTTGCTTCTGCTGCTTGTTTCTTCCTGTTTCCAGCTCAGTGGGCACTCCTAGAAGGAGACAAAGGCAGCTCAAGACAAATCTTCTTTGAATCTGATGTTACACTATCATGGCAGGTAGCACAGGGAAGTGTCTCTCAGTCGTCTCCGAGTGAGCTGAACAGCCTGCTTATATAGACCAGGCAGGAATGTTTGGACCAATCACAGCCTTTCCACAAGAATTACTCTCTTTCCACCAGGAGATGTACTTCCACTCTGACCAAGGTAGAAATGACCCATCCAGGCTGTGATTGATTGCACAAAGCCTGGTACAAACTGTTCAAACAGTCCTGGCTCAGGCTCTGCCTGCAGGAGCCAAGGCAGTCAGCTGCAGTCCTTTGCATAGTTTTCTCAAGGCATCCTGGAGCATTTAAGAAGCCTGGTGCAGGCACTGAGAGTGGTCTGGCTGGCTGTGTGACTGGCAGTGCTGTTGCACAAGGCTGCTTGGACATCCAATGACTCAAGGATATAATAGTTGACCATTAGGGAGTGTTGGTTTGTCCCATATTCATATCTTGGCTTCTTTACAGGAAAATAGGTATCAGGTAGGGTTTACAATGAACTAAAAAAAATGTCATTAATATCAGCAATGATTTTAATAGATTTGGAACAATGCTTTAGCGATGTTTAACACCTGTCAAGTGCCGGGGTGACATGGGTCCCCCTGGTCTGTTGCAAGAGTGAGGTGGAGAAGGCATCATCTGCCCCCATTCCTCAGAAGCACAGGGACTCAGTGTGGAATTGCTAGCTGAAATTCGTAGGCACAGGCAAAGCCACCTGTTATGTGGCCATTAGGGGACAATCCAGAGTTTGTCCTGGGAACCAGTGAATTTATCAGGCTTCCTTGGGGCCTGGGTGAATGGTTCTTTACAAGAATATGGCGGATGGAAAGCAACTGGACCAGAGCACCTCACCTAGTAGCAAAGATGATGGCCTCCCAATAGAGGCATAACTGGAGTTGCTCCTCAGTTATCTTTTTCCACTCCATATTCTTTAGCACATCCCAGAACCCTGAAATCATATATAACTAGGGCAGAATTGTGTGCTACTGGCTTAGAGGAGCAGCTGGAATCTCAGGTGACCTTCTCATCCTTCTCTCTGGGAACACACCAGCAGTCAGCAAGAGCAACTGAGAGTCTCTTGGACAGAGGCACAGTTAATCTGATGAAGATGTGTAGAGCACAAGTTGTAATTGGTATTAATAATAAAAACCCAGAGTCGGATATAAGAGTTAATGCCGAAGATCAGAGAAGCAGAGCGGCCAGGCACCAGAGAGTTCTTTAATTTTCTGTTGTACTAGTGCTCAAAACCAAAGGGACAATCCTGTCCTCAGACTGTCTCCTCAGACTTTGTCCTCTAACTGCAAGGGATGATTCTCAGACTGCAACTGTCTCCACCAAACCTCAGACTGCAAAATGAGCCATTTCTGTCTCTACCTCCCTAGTGCTGGAATTCAAGGCATGCCATCCCAAGTGCTGGGATCACCTTTGTGTGAGCTGTTTCTCTTTTATACAGATCCAATCTTGGGTAGCCCAGGGTGGCCCTGAACTAACAGATTACTCTGCCTCTTAAAGGTGAGTGCCCCCACTCCCTGGCCTCTGGTGGCTTAACTCTGATCTTCAGGCAAGCTTTATTTGTTAAAACATAAAATACCACTACAGATGTGAACTGTTTTGGACAGATGTGGAGGCAAGAGGGTCGGAAGTTCAGAGTTAGCTTCAGCTGGACTGTGAACTAGAGGTCTGCCTTGGCTATACGAGACCCTAACTCAAAACAAAACAGAACAAGCAAAAACCAACAACATCCAGACATAGTTCACTGCGGCTGCTGCCGCCAACACTGGTCACAGTGCTATGGAACAATGGAAAGGGGCCTTTATAAGCCTTTAGCAGGGAAATGGGCTGCTAGTGTTTGTCACAGGGCCTTTGGAGCAACATGCAATGGGACAGCATCAGGCACAGTCCTAAAGCAATGGGAGGCAAGCTGAAAAGAAACTACAGTTGGCAGCCAGCAAAATACAGGTATGCCGTCTTTCTCTGTGACCTGCTTGTGTTTGGGAGTGTGGCTGTAGGCATTGTTGTAAACTTTGCATTCCTGTTGATTGATTAAAGGTGTAGCAAGCCTGCTTGTCAGCTGTGCTATTGATCGCATTTATTTAAAAAGAAATAAAGTCTTTCATACAGCTTGCCTGCAGCCATGGGCTTTAAGTTCCCTGTTTCCCTAGGAAGAGCCGCCAGTGATGTGAAGTGACATTTGACCTGCTGAGAGTTGATATCGGCAGACAGATTTCATGCCCTGTCTCCTGGCCACCCATTTGCTGCCTTTGAGTTGTTAAGGATATTAAAAACAGAGATGAGAAAGCCCCCTCTTGACAGGTTCAATTTGTAATGTGAAATCCTCAATTGCAAAGCTAAGAAGCTAATAGACCTGCTGCCCCAAACCCTACCAAGACAGAGAGAGAGAGGGGTCTGTGAGTCCTAAGAGTGCTGGAGAGGGATGCAGAGGATTAGGACAGAGGTCTTGATGCGTGGCATGAAGAAGATTAGAGCTGGTGACACCTAAGTACCAGGGCTTTGGTGATGTGGAAGCTTCCTTTGAAGGCTCTTAAGTCTTCCAGGAAGCCTGTGACAAACAGGAGTAGCTTACTTGTGTGGCACAGAACCCAGCAGTCAAAGGCTGACTCTTCACTGCATTGAAGACCAGTAGATAAGAAATCAGTGCCTACCTTTCTCTAGAAACCACTATAGCTACCCAGGTCCCTCCCTGAACTGGTTTGGGCCTGTGAAGGAACATAGCTGTCATTGTCTGGACACTGGTTTCATGTGTCAGTTGCTGTACCTAGCCTGGACCAGGATCCTGGTCTTTCTCTGTGCCCATAGAGGCAGTGCTTGTCCTTCAAGTAAACACATACCCTTGACCAATACATGCTTCTCTGCCCCTCTACCTCCCTATGACACAGCACGTCCTATTCAGCCTGCTCTTGGAGGGACAGGTCGTGGGGTTGGGGCAGACGAAAAGGAGGGGAATTTGCTTGCTCAAGGAGCAAATGAGCAGGCTCCGGGTAGCAGCAAGATACTGGGACCACACTTGGTGGTGGTGCTTCAGGGGTGATTGTAGATGTTTTGAAAGAAAAAGAACCCAGCAAAGAGGGAAGGCGCCGACATTTTTGTCAGCCTGGTGAGGCCAGAGGGAACCGTCCTTCTTCGGAACCCATCTACTCTGCTCTGGCTGGTTGTCCTAAATGGGCCATCATGGGTTGATTTCCTTGTTATCTCTCCTTTCAACACTGGGCCCTCCATTCCCAGGTGGAATTTCTGAGAGATAAACTCTCTAGTACAGGGGCTACCTGGGTCTCCTGTCAGTTCATCTGACCCCGCCTCACTTCCCAACGTCTGTCTGTCTGCCTTTCTTCCTCGTGGTCTTTGCCGTGGGCCTGCCCATGCTCAGATAAGCATGTCTCGGGATCGTCACAGAGTGAACTTCCTGTTCACGCCTGAGTCTGCAGTTTGCACCAAGTGTCGTATTTTATGAGAATTGTCCTGTTTAATAAAGGTCGCATGCAGATCCATGATGGGGAGGGCTTGGGGCCAGGAAGGGAAATCCTGGAAGAAACACAGCCTGCAGCTACCTGCTTAACGCAGGGCCAGGATCCTGCTTCACGCCTAGATGCGGGACTGCGTTGCTATAGTATACGTAGCTCCTTCTGTTCTTTTAAAAACTGTTAGAAGTGTAGCTAAAGTGTTGACAACATGAAGAAGCTGAAGTCAGCACTGGGGTAAATATTTACATCTCTTTCTCTTGGATGCTGATAGTCGTGGATTTAAATAAAACTCGATGATCTAACAGGGACCTGTTTAGGGGAGCAGGTGGTGACTTTCTTACAGCCTGATATGTAGTTAGGGAACAGTTTTTCAATCTCTCTGGGATTTTCTTTCCTTATCTGTTAAAGGGGCGGGTGTTGTGCGAGCTGCATGATTCCCGTGGCCTCTTCCCGTTTGAAATCCCCACATTGGCTCACTTTACATCACTGTGTGGCAGTCACACACATCATACACACCAAGGACTTACCAGCATTATCCACCAGACAGACAGGAGAGGACCTATGTGTGGTACCTGAAGCCAGTTCTTCCCTGCACAATGCTGCTGCTCTGTTCTTCCAGGGAGTCCTCAGGGCAAGGCCTGTGTTTCCCTTGCCACTGCCCAGTGAGCGGATCCAGACACTGGTCTGATTTGCAAGACAGATTATTCCCAGTTGTTTCTGTTGTTCTCTGGTTGGGTCAAGGTCAAGATGATGGGCCAGGTGTTCTGTCAAGGCTCCATCGTGAATGATGAGGACACTGTCTGAGTCCAGAGCCTCTGGGAAAGGCACCGTCTCCTCTGCCCACTTCAGTGCTGAATTTCTAAATGTCATGCCCAGAGGAAGGCCAAGCCTATACCTGACTATTCTAGTCAAAGCCTGACTATTCTAGGACCTGCCAGAGAAGGTCCTTGGGTGGCAGGCACAGAGAAGGGAGCTTACCCAGCGGGTGAAAGAGCTAGTGGAGCCGAGGCTATAGAGCATGGGGAAGGAGGGCGGCGTGGAAACACGCCCCACAGAGCATCTTCTTTGAGCTCTGAGGAGCTCCTCTGTAGCTAGAGGTGAGACCTTGTGGTTGGCTCCACAAGAAGGACCCGATATCCTGGACTGCATCCTGGGTCCTTGAGTCAGCAATTCAATTGGAGGCCTGCTGGTTTCCAGGACGGTGGGGCACACTACACAGTGGGAACCTGGAGGGACACCTGCAACTCAGAAGCAAGGGGCACCCAGAAGATTTGATTGGTGGCTGAGGGACAGTGGATGGACGGGTCAGCAGAGTAAAGAAGCCTAGTTCCAGAGGGGAGATGTGTAATGAGAGAAGTAAGGATAACTGAGGTTGAGGGGAGAGGAGAAACAGCTGAGGGCTTGACTAGTGATGCTGAGGAAGGATTATGGCTTGGGGAATTCTCTTCAAGTCTTCAGAATTAACTAACACGTGTTAACAAATGCTAGGCCCACAAAGTGCTCCTCCAAGTCACCACCCTACATCCCCCTGCCCATGTGACAATAATGAATTTTGTTTCTCTGCAGCTTTCCTTAAGCACTTCAGAACACTGAAAACATAAACCAACCCTCCTGGCTTTAACTTGAGAAACCCTTGCACCAGAAATCCATTCAGTGATGGAGGAAAAGAGGGGGGCATTCTTGAGAAGTGAGCCTTAGCACCCCGCTGCTATGCATTCTACAGGCAGGTCGGAGCCAGAGCAGGCAATCCCACCTCCTGCCACCTACAGAGATGCCATCTCCTCTGCCTCCTCCTCCTCTGAATGTTACTCATTTCAAGGTTTTGTTTGTATCATCTTGAGAGGAAACAAACAGGACTTAATTAATCCCACCAAACATTATACTGGAAAAGCAATTATTCCCACCATGTGTAATAGCCCATCTGTAGGGAAAATAATCCATTAAGCATGAATCAACGTGAATTTAAAAACTATTATGAAGATCAGTTCGGTTCTTGGTTATGAGCACCATAATTTGAGAATTTGCTCATGCATACTTTGTGCCAGTGTGTTCTGTGACCTTGGCACCTAAATTCCCAAACAATGAACGTGTCTCTGGCAATGACTGTCCAAATTCTCAGGTTAGCCAATCAAATGCTTCCCAGTTGAGTCCCTTTTGGGGGGATTAGTGTGAATCTGTGATTAATGAGACACTGAGTGCCATGTCTTGAGATGCGACTGTAATCGTAGCAGAGGGCTGCATTTGTTTGCATTTTCCATAAATCATTCATTAACTGAAAAGAAATCTTTTTCTTAAATTACCTCTCATGGTTCCGTTATTAGCGAGCTTCCCTTTCTGTCTAAATTTACCAGGCTATCCTTCAGTTCTCCTTGAGCAAACCAAGTGATTGCTTTGACCATTGTCAACAGGAAATCATTTTCCCAGGCATTCCCCTCTTCCCAACTGGGCTGTAAATCCTCTCCCAACTAAGATTGCTGTCCACTCCTGTGGAGCCCGGAGGCTGCTGATGCTCAATTTGGACCTTGTTGAGCTATCCGTGAAGATGTCTAAAAACTCTCTGTGGTTAATTTTCAAAGAAACACCTAGCAAACTTGTCTGGGTTTATAAAGCCCGGGGCCTGAAGTTAGGAGACCATCCCTATTGAAAAGGAGTTGATCACATTTTTATGAACCCTCCTGTATTGGGGCTGGCTATGGAAAGCCCTGGGGTAGCGAAAATTTCTAACTCCTAAGATCCCAGGGTGGGCGTTGAGGTGTGATGCAGCTAATCCATCAGCTGTGGAACGATGTGCCACCCCAGAAAAAGACAGGAAATCCTGGCCCCTGGTACCTGACAACACCGTGATTTTTTTTTTCTCTTCCCCCCCTCTTCCCCCAGGTAGGTAGATGAGAACCTGCTGCAGTAATAGTAGTTCTAGCACACAAAGCCAGGCCAGGTGACATGAGGACTGGACATGTCCTCTGTCTTTGATCCATCACAGCCACCTGGACTCCTGACCTCCCTGGCTTTTCTGATCTGAAAGCTGTTTGAAAGAAGTCCAAGTCATAGGCAGCACTCCCAGGAAGAGGAGTCCACATCTGTGTCACTTGATCTTCATGAAAGCCACTGAACCTACAAAGGGAAGGGTTTCATGTCATGTTTGAGGCTTTATGTCACGTTAGCAAGAGTCTGAAGACTATTTCTGAGCTGTCACTGGACCCCACTTCTCAGTGCTTCTTGGGTCCGGGGTCCAATGGTTAGCTCTCTCCACAGCTGTCCATGCCAGCTCAGTTTATCTGGAATTTGAAAAAAAGGAAACCTTGCTTGTATTGTTTGAGCTGCTAGCTGTCGAGCCGTGCATATCCACCCTAGCAGAAGGGTCCCAAATGTTCACTTGATAGACAAATGAGTGCAAGCAAAGCCAACTTTAATGAATAGGGACTAGGGATTGTGTTTTTCAGGGAGGAATGCAGACTGCCCGCAAGCCAACTTCACCTTGCTGTCCATGGCAGTAGAGAGTAAGAGCTTATCAAGGCTCCATGGTCACCCATGAATAGGATGCTGTGGTTCAGATGGACGTCCCTCAAAATAGTCATTTATAAAAACTGGTCCCCAGTGTGGCAGTGAGTGGTAGGTGTTGTAGCCATTTAGGAATAGAAGAACTTTTAGGAGATGGTGCCTTATTGGGGTTCCTTAGGTCACTGGAGGTGTACCCTCAGAAGGGATGGGGCACTCTCTCATGCTCACTCTCTCTTCCCGCCCTCCCTCTCATTCCTTGCTTGAGATGTAAACACCACAACACATGTTCCATGGCACTTACACTGTTGTAGTCAGGGGCCCAAGCCAATGGAAGACCTTGGAATTGAGTCTCCATCATTGCGAACTAAAAGAAACCGCTGTGCTTACTAAGATGCCCTTGTCAGATATTTTGGTATAATGACATGAGGTCGTTACATGTGTGCATCTTGGTTTTAATATTTGTGGAAATAAAAAGAATCCCTGTGTGTCAAGAGCAACCATTTATAATGAGCTACCATTCGTTATAAAGACCCACAGACAGAAAAATTGGAAACTTTTGCCCAAGCTTGGCAGCCAGCCTGTTGCCTTTGGTCCTGTCTTTGCTGGTGGCCTTATAGGCTTTTCTCATGCCAGGGTTCCTGGGCTTTGGTTGGCAGGCCCTCCTTAGCAAGCCTCTGTCCTATCTCATACAGCATGATGTTTCCAGCTGGTTCAGCTCATTTCCATGGACTCTTTGGGCTGCCCTCCTGGAATCTGAATCATGGTGGAAAATCTGAGATGCCATGCATTTGAATCAGCCCAGGTTCCCTGCCTTTCCACATCACATACAGGGGCAAGAGGAAGATGCTGAGACACAGGGGCTGCCTGGGGTCTGGAGCTAGCTTATTATGCTCAGCTAATCTGTCTACTTGCCTCTGGGTGAATGCCGGGCCTGCTATCTGTACTTAGGGCAATTTGAGGACAGGAAAGATACTTTCCTCCGAAGGAATCCATCATTCTTTGGTGATGGATCTGCAGTCTGAGGCAGGGTTTGGAAACTGTGTCTTGGAAACCGAATGCTGAAAGAGCATTTTAGACAACTTAGTTTTCTGAATGTATTACTTCAGTTGATGTTCTTTGTGATTAGTGTTTTCACTTTGGGCTGCACTATTCCAAATGTTGATGCAGCTTCTCCTGACTCAGTCTGAAATACGTGCATGCGCACAGCGTGTGTGTGCGAATGTGCCTCCTTCAAAAGTGATGGGAAGAAACATTTCCAAGTGAGTCTCCCCAGAACAATTTGCAGTATGGGTGGCTTTGCAATAAAAAAGGCAGTCGTGGCCCCTTCAGAGAAGCAGCACACTGGGCTTTGGGTCTGGAACTCTTCAGGATACCAGTGAGATATTAAAATCCTCACCAAAATATAGAATGATTAAACCATGTGTTTATTACATCAGGAAACAAACACTTTCACCATTAAACACTTGCTTAAAAGAGGGAGAAGCCTTCACTCCGTCTATTGCTGTAGGTATTGAGATGTGTGCAGTAAAGAAGAGAGGTTGGCCTCTACTCTGGACTGTGGAGATTTATGGCCAAGAAGCAGGCGGGGTGGGGGGTGATGGATGAAAAATGACTAAGGAGACTTCAAGGGTAGGGTGATTCTTGCAAACTAAAATCACTGGACTTTTATAGAAAAATGGCTCAGACTTAGATGGTCAGGGTGAGGACAGGATAATTGAACAGACATAGGAAAGGGGAATCCTCTCTATTTAAGTCAGGGTCTAGGTCGAGATGTGGTGGAGAAAAAGTCTGTTCTCCAGAAGACATTCTTCGTCAGCCTAGGTACTTACAGTTAATAAGCATCATCAGGGTTCAGCCATGCCCGAAGCAGATTTTTAAATGACTAGCATTGGGTGAGAGAGAAAATATATGTGTTTTTAGTCTTTGATGACATCCGAGGGATGTGGTGATGAGCAGAGCACAGGAGTGTTCACGCCACTGAAAGCATCCCCTCTGGGCCACTTGGGAAAGTTAGCAAAGCAGCCACTCTGGTCTCTTCCTAAGCAAGTTCCAGCAGTTTGGTAGGATGAGAACATAGCAGGCATTCTTGCTGTTCTTCATTTGTGGGTTCTCACTGCCGCCTGTGGAACTCAGGGCTTATGTGTGAGGCCACTGCGATGTTACTAAAGCTGCATTCTGTGACCTATGGTCAACCATGGGCCAAAGATACCAAGTGGAAAATTCCAGAAATGACCAATTCATAGTTTCCAATAATGGTTACTATTTGTTGTAATTGTTCTATTTTATTAGAAGTCATTATGAAGCTCCTGCTATACCTAATGTTCAAATTCAATTTTATCGTGCATATACCTGGGGGAAAAAAAAACATGGCATCTAGTTCAGGCCTCTCAGTGGTCTCGGCATCCATTGGGGATTTCAAACTTGTCATCCCCATGATAAGAGGCAGAACTGCCTTGAAAGCAGAAGGCCCTCAGTGGTGATGGTCTGTGCCAGGCTGTGGGAGATACTAGGCTTCCCTTTCTGTCGCTCACAACAGTCTCATTCTGAGCTGAAGGAGAGTAGAGGACAGGGGCGGAAGCTGGCACAGGTCAGCAGGTCAGTGTGTGTTGCTGAGGCACCAACAGCATTGGGTTAACTCGGGGATTCGTTTTTCCTCTAAGTCACTTGAAAGGATCCCTGCTGCACATGACTGCAGCTTACCTTGCCAGGCCTCGAGGGGCATGGAGAAGCATTCTGGGAACAGTGTGACAGATGAGCCGTGTCCTCAGGCAGATAAGACAAAGAGCAAACAGAGAAGCTGTGCTCATGATCAAGCTGTCAAAAGCATCCTTAAGAACAGAAGTGCACTTGACTGACTGTAAGCAGAAAACCGTGCAAAGAGACCTTTGACACTTCTGCACTGTACTGAGGTTGAAGCCTTTTGGTTTGTGTCTTCTGATTGGTTTCAGAAGGACTTTGCTTCCCTCAGTGGACCAAGTGGTTGGGATCCCAAGATTGTGGCACCCACTGTGTAAATACCATACTCAAAGGTTGGCAGTTTTATGTAGCTGTTATACACACACACACACACACACACTCATAGACACAGATATTTTTTAATGCTGTCATTGCTTTTGAGATGGAGTCTTCTGTATCCCAGACTGGGCTCCAATTCTATCTGTAGCAGGGGGTGTCTTCTGATCCCCCTGCCTCTACCTCCTGAGTGCATTGCCACACCGAGTCTATAGTACCGAGCATCTAACCTAGTGATTCATGCATTCTACCAACTAAGTCTCCAGCTCTGAAGACTTGATTTTTAATTGGAAGATGGACATGACAACCTTAGGTACCTATGGTTTAAATGTGAAGCGAGCTTGCGAGCTCACGTTTGAACATTTGGAAACCCTAATGGGCAGTGTTATTGTGCAAAGTTGTGGACCCTTTAGATGGGGAAACTAGTTACAGGTAATACATCACTAGGACTGACCTTAAGGTTCATCACTACGTAACAAGCAGACACGCTTTCTGCCAAACCTTTCCCACCATGATGGATTTGAGCCTTCTGAACTGTGGCTCAAGACCTACCCTTCCCCTTTAAGTTACCTCTCTTAGGTCTTTGTTGGGAAAAAAAAAGTAATGGTAGGTAATGAGAACTACTACCTCTATGTTCACACTGGCTGGGAATCAGGTCAAGTCTTGCTTAGTCAACATCAGAAAGGCTTCGTCCTGCAGGGGATGGGAACTAATCTAGAGACTCACAGCTGGCAACGTGCAGAGAGTGAGGGACCTTGGAGCACTCAGTCCTAAATGGGATGTCTCCATCAAACCCCTCCCGTCAAGGCTCAGGGAACCTCAGAAGAGGCAGAAAAATTCTTAGAGCCAGAGGGGAAAGAGGACACCAAGGAAACAAGACCTTCCGAACAGCAGAATTCTCTCTCTCTGTCTCTCTTTCTCTCTGTCTCTCTCTCTCTCTGTCTCTCTCTCTGTCTCTCTCTCTCTTTCTCTCTCTCTCTCTCTCACACACACACACACACACACACACACACACACACACACACACACACAGGAACTCACAGAGACTGTGGCAACATGCACAGGCCTGCACAGGTTTAAGCCAGATGGGGTCAGGCTAAGAGGAAAGTGGACATATGCTCCCATTCCTGACCCACAAGCTATCTTCCAATTAATAACCACTTGCAAATGAAGAATTCGTTTTCTCCAACAGAGTCTCCTTGGGAATATAAACCAAACTTAAGAGAGGCCCCATGCCCAGAAGTAGATTGAAATATAAAGCCAAGCTCAATGCTATGCTTAGAGATATTTTGTCTGAGGATACTCTGGGTATTCTTTAACTCGGTGTGGGCGTGTGTTTTGTGCTTTTTGTCTTGTTTTGTTTTCTCTGTATTTGATTTGTTGTAATCTGTTTTGTTTTTTATTTGCCTGTTTGTTCAGATGGGTGGGAGGTGGGAGGATCTGGAAGGAAACTACAGAGGGAAAACGTGATCAGAATATGCTATATGACGAGATTATTTTAAATTTAAAAAAATGATACATTGCTTCTTGGGAAGACACCTCCAGGTACACGGACTTGGTCCGAATGCACTTTTGGTATTTTGTACTGTGTGACCCAAGCCTTGGTGTCCATTTTAATGCCACTTCTAAATAGCTGTAGAAGGGCTAAAGATAGAGCTTGGCATTTAGCAGTGCTTATTATTTGTGCACAGGACCCAAATCCAGGGATTCTCTGGCCTCTGCGAGTACCTGCACATGTACTCATATTTAAAATATATTGTTTAGATAAAAAAAAGTCAAAACATGCCTTGGGTTTTTCTGTTTTGTTTTGTTTTTCCCTCTGAGGGGCTCTTGGTGGCACCTGGGAGAGTCACTTCCCAGAAATATCTTTCTTCTCATAACAATGATAATTTTGTTTTGTCACACAGAAGTTTGTCCCCAGGCCAGCATTCAATCAACTTTCCCTGACTTTAGTGTGGTCTTAGGAATTTATCAGGGTAATGTGGTTTGTTTGTACTGATTGTATTATGGGAAACCTGGATATGTGCTTGGGGGGCTTTTAACTTTATCTTATGTGATAGATATTCAGCTGTTATGAAACTAAACCCTCAGTGAAGTGGCAGGGACGTGAAAATGAAAATCTGCAAGTCTGGGTTTTTTTTAAGAGAAAATCTCTCTCTGGATGAGAATTAAGAAAAATATTTACACGTATTATATGCCAAGTGTTGCCGTTAGATTGGCCATAATTGAAAACACGAACACAGAGACTAGCTGGGGAATTGTTTTAGGATTAAAAGAAGATTCATTTATATGGCAATGTTTTCGCTTTGGTGATGCTGATTTGGTATCTTCAGTACATCACTTTGAAGGTGGGCACAGAGAGCTTTCCAGTTTCTCTGGAGTGGTGCTGATCAGATTGTTGATCTTCGGTATTTTCCAGCCCTTTCCTCAACTCATTTGAATATGTAAATCTTTCATGTCAGCCGACCTCTTTGTCATGCTGTGAAGGACAGATGAAAATCCCTTTTGTGCTCACACTTTTGGCCAGTTTTGACTCTGCCTTGGAGTAGCCTTGTTAGCCAAAGCGCTGCGCCCTCTGGTGTAACTGATATCCTCCGCGGTATGCAGTCTTTCTGTGGTGGTGGCCGCCCTTCCCCTGTCAGCTTGAGATTAGTTGTGTTTTCAGGCAAGTCCTTAAAGATGGAAACCAAACCCATAAAGGAAAGCTGGTGTTGCTCGCCCAAGCCTGTCCCACGGTGCCCTCCGCCCCTGTCCCGAGAAGCAAACATCCGCTGACATCAAGCTACGCGTGCACCTTTCTGAGATGCAAGGGGGTGACTTGTCAGTAGAGTCCCTGTCCTGACACAAATGCAGATGCCCAACAGCTGGGTAGCTCTGGGTGGAAGTCCTGCCCTCAAAGACTTGGCTGCCTTCTAGGTGATGGTGAGTGTCCTGCTCCGCAGAGCTCCTAATCCTTCTTCTATGGCTCCCAGGGCACATTTATCTCAGACTACCTGTGTCTTTTCTTCAGGGAGTTCCTCTTTGTGGGGCCCTGCTTCTGCCTCCCAGTTTTCCTGGAGTTGACCTCAACGTGGAAGGAAAGGCTCTATTGGGGTGGGTTAGAGCTTGGGCCTCGAGTCCTGGTAAATGGCCGTCAAGTGGCAATGGAACAGTCTCCTGATGGCCTGGCATCTTTGAGACTATAGTTGAGCAGATTTCCAGCTCACCTTCTGGGGACTGGTTGGTTCTGTTTCAGCGGTCCCACAGCTCAAGTTGTATATCTTGGTCCGTTCTACTGACTTCATGTGTTATGGACACGAAAAGAGGTTTGCCTTTGTGGGCAAGACAGCCCTATGATCTCTCCCTTTCTTGTAGCCGTACTGAGTATAATGATACCAGGCAGGATTTCATGCTCTGTGTGCTGGGCTCCTAGCAACTGCCTCCTTCTTTCCCACCATGGGTGGCTGTTACCTGGACACTGGACTCACTCTCAAGTTAGAATCGCCTCCCTCTACTCCCAGGTGCACAGCTGTGATTGAGTTTCTCTGGCCATTTCCAATGACTTTCTTATCAGTAAAAATGATTTTAATCAAAGAGATGAGTCAGTGTATTAAAAAAAATTCCTCTTCTACCCAGGTAGATTCCCTTAGGTTATGGAAATACCGCATCCTGCATATTTTTTATTAAGACCCCAGTGACAATTGTAATTAAAACTGGGGTTTTCCATGGACGGGAGCCAGTTGCCTGCTATATTCCACACAGCACACCAGCTCTCCTTGCTAATATCAGGAGGGTGCGAAGCAGCTTGCCCAGCATTAAGCAGATTACTCTGGGAAATGAAGAAGTAACTATAAAATTTTCCCTCTGTAGATGCCAACCAAACTAGCTAGAATAACCAGGCACAGGGTAAAGAGTCAGGCTTCATTGCTGCCTGATTATGGATTTGTTGATAGGAAACCACTTTTGGCTGTTTACATCATGAAATTTTGATAACCCATTTGTATTACTTAAACCACATATTTTGTGAGCGTTGTCAAAGCGAGGGGAGTCGTTTGTAACCGAGGCAGCGAAAGTAGAAACCGACCTCGTGGACGCGTTCTCCAAATTGCTTTGCTTGCAGCTATGTGGGTCTGCCATGAAGAATAATTTCTCGTATTGGATTTCCAAAGCCACAGGAGTGGCCACAGAGCAGGCGAGGGACAGCCCAGTGATTTAAGACCATTTAATGCCCCAGTTGTCATGAAATACTAGGAAATAAACTCCAGTGGCCTGCTAGAACACATTGCTACAATCTCTTAATACCCCAACTAGGAGGCTGATTTATCTTTTGCTGGGTCTTATTAGATGACCTTGAGAAAAAGGGGGTGGGGAAAGGGAGGACAACCAAATTCACAGCTGGGAAATGGACCCGCAGTCCACCTGGTTCTGGCAGGTTTCAGCTGCAGTCTAGCTTGGGCCAAGTTCCGCATCGGTGGTCTTCATCCTTGTGGCACACAGATGTGAATGTGGTAGGGTCCTGACATGCAGTAAAACCGGAAGTAGAGACTCTGGACTCTATGACAGTTCTATATCTCAGTTTTTGAGAAACCATCTTTGAGTTTTCCACAGTAGTTGCAGCTTCCTGTTCCCAGCTTCTCTATATCCTCTCCAGGGTGTACTAGTTCCAGTGTTTTCTATAGTCGCAGTTCTAATGGGGGTGAGGTGTGATTTATTCTCATTAACATAGTTGCTTCATGAGAGCTGAAGGGGTGGCCAAAGGGTTCAGAACACTTGCTGTTCTATCATGAGGACCAGAGTCATTTCTCAATCCAGTTCTCACTCCCTAGGCCCTCTTTCCCCTTTCCCATGACAGTATGAACACACCTCCCTGGTCCCTTGAGTGATCCCTTAGGCAATGTAGCCTTTTTCCATAACCCCGTTGCTCAAGCAGGCATGGTACCCTAAATAGCTTTACAAACAAAGACAAGACCTGGGGAGATTCTGACTGGCAGACTAGAAGTGTGTACGTGTGAGAAGGTCACTAACGTGTGTCTGTGCTTGCTGCCTCCTGGCGCTGGACTATGGGACATAATGTGTAAGAAATGACAAGAAATCACATCGTATGTAAGAAATGACAAGAAAACACATCGTATGTAAGAAATGACAAGAAATCAAATCAGACTTCATATCTGTTGTTACCAAGGGTTTTGTTGGGCGCAATAGTTGTTACTTGAATCAACAAGCTGAAGTCTTATTGTCTATTAATTTTGTGGACTTGCTTGAGAGCTGATCATACCCTTCCCCATCCTTAGAAGAGAAAAGCCTTTGGTGGGGAGGGGGAGTGTTCGTGCATGTGTGTGTATGAGGAGGGCAGTGCTCACGCACGTGTGTGTATGAGGAGGGCAGTGGGCAGTGCTCATGCATGTGTGTGTATGAGGAGGGCAGTGCTCATGCATGTGTGTGTATGAGGAGGGCAGTGCTCATGCATGTGTGTGTATGAGGAGGGCAGTGGGCATGCATGTGTGTGTATGAGGAGGGCAGTGCTCATGCATGTGTGTGTATGAGGAGGGCAGTGCTCATGCATGTGTGTGTATGAGGAGGGCAGTGCTCATGCATGTGTGTGTATGAGGAGGGTAGTGGGCATGCATGTGTGTGTATGAGGAGGGCAGTGCTCATGCATGTGTGTGTATGAGGAGGGCAGTGCTCATGCATGTGTGTGTATGAGGAGGGCAGTGCTCATGCATGTGTGTGTATGAGGAGGGCAGTGCTCATGCATGTGTGTGTATGAGGAGGGCAGTGCTCATGCATGTGTGTGTATGAGGAGGGTAGTGGGCATGCATGTGTGTGTATGAGGAGGGCAGTGCTCATGCATGTGTGTGTATGAGGAGGGCAGTGCTCATGCATGTGTGTGTATGAGGAGGGCAGTGGGCAGTGCATGTGTGTGTATGAGGAGGGCAGTGGGCAGTGCATGTGTGTGTATGAGGAGGGCAGTGCTCATGCATGTGTGTGTATGAGGAGGGCAGTGCTCATGCATGTGTGTGTATGAGGAGGGCAGTGCTCACGCATGTGTGTGTATGAGGAGGGCAGTGCTCATGCATGTGTGTGTATGAGGAGGGCAGTGGGCAGTGCATGTGTGTGTATGAGGAGGGCAGTGCTCATGCATGTGTGTATATGAGGAGGGCAGTGCTCACGCATGTGTGTGTATGAGGAGGGCAGTGGGCAGTGCTCATGCATGTGTGTGTATGAGGAGGGCAGTGGGCAGTGCATGTGTGTGTATGAGGAGGGCAGTGCTCATGCATGTGTGTGTATGAGGAGGGCAGTGCTCATGCATGTGTGTGTATGAGGAGGGCAGTGCTCATGCATGTGTGTGTGTATGAGGAGGGCAGTGCTCATGCATGTGTGTGTATGAGGAGGGCAGTGGGCAGTGCTCATGCATGTGTGTGTATGAGGAGGGCAGTGCTCATGCATGTGTGTGTATGAGGAGGGCAGTGGGCAGTGCTCATGCATGTGTGTGTATGAGGAGGGCAGTGGGCAGTGCATGTGTGTGTATGAGGAGGGCAGTGCTCATGCATGTGTGTGTATGAGGAGGGCAGTGCTCATGCATGTGTGTGTATGAGGAGGGCAGTGCTCATGCATGTGTGTGTATGAGGATGGCAGTGGGCATGCATGTGTGTGTATGAGGAGGGCAGTGGGCAGTGCTCATGCATGTGTGTGTATGAGGAGGGCAGTGCTCATGCATGTGTGTGTATGAGGAGGGCAGTGGGCAGTGCTCATGCATGTGTGTGTATGAGGAGGGCAGTGGGCAGTGCATGTGTGTGTATGAGGAGGGCAGTGCTCATGCATGTGTGTGTATGAGGAGGGCAGTGCTCACGCATGTGTGTGTATGAGGAGGGCAGTGGGCAGTGCTCATGCATGTGTGTGTATGAGGAGGGCAGTGGGCAGTGCATGTGTGTGTATGAGGAGGGCAGTGCTCATGCATGTGTGTGTATGAGGAGGGCAGTGCTCATGCATGTGTGTGTATGAGGAGGGCAGTGCTCATGCATGTGTGTGTGTATGAGGAGGGCAGTGCTCATGCATGTGTGTGTATGAGGAGGGCAGTGGGCAGTGCTCATGCATGTGTGTGTATGAGGAGGGCAGTGGGCAGTGCATGTGTGTGTATGAGGAGGGCAGTGCTCATGCATGTGTGTGTATGAGGAGGGCAGTGCTCATGCATGTGTGTGTATGAGGAGGGCAGTGCTCATGCATGTGTGTGTGTATGAGGAGGGCAGTGCTCATGCATGTGTGTGTATGAGGAGGGCAGTGGGCAGTGCTCATGCATGTGTGTGTATGAGGAGGGCAGTGCTCATGCATGTGTGTGTATGAGGAGGGCAGTGGGCAGTGCATGTGTGTGTATGAGGAGGGCAGTGCTCATGCATGTGTGTGTATGAGGAGGGCAGTGCTCATGCATGTGTGTGTATGAGGAGGGCAGTGCTCATGCATGTGTGTGTATGAGGAGGGCAGTGCTCATGCATGTGTGTGTATGAGGAGGGCAGTGCTCATGCATGTGTGTGTATGAGGAGGGCAGTGCTCATGCATGTGTGTGTATGAGGAGGGCAGTGTTCATGCATGTGTGTGTATGAGGAGGGCAGTGCTCATGCATGTGTGTGTATGAGGAGGGCAGTGGGCAGTGCATGTGTGTGTATGAGGAGGGCAGTGCTCATGCATGTGTGTGTATGAGGAGGGCAGTGCTCACGCATGTGTGTGTATGAGGAGGGCAGTGGGCAGTGCTCATGCATGTGTGTGTATGAGGAGGGCAGTGGGCAGTGCATGTGTGTGTATGAGGAGGGCAGTGCTCATGCATGTGTGTGTATGAGGAGGGCAGTGCTCATGCATGTGTGTGTATGAGGAGGGCAGTGCTCATGCATGTGTGTGTGTATGAGGAGGGCAGTGCTCACGCATGTGTGTGTATGAGGAGGGCAGTGCTCACGCATGTGTGTGTATGAGGAGGGCAGTGGGCATGCATGTGTGTGTATGAGGAGGGCAGTGGGCATGCATGTGTGTGTACGAGGAGGGCAGTGGGCATGCATGTGTGTGTATGAGGAGGGCAGTGCTCATGCATGTGTGTGTATGAGGAGGGCAGTGCTCATGCATGTGTGTGTATGAGGAGGGCGGTGGACAGTGCTCATGAACGTGTGTGTATGGGGGAGGGGCAGTGATTATGCACCTGTGTATGTGTTTCCATGAAGGTGAGAGATGAGTCGTGGGTGTCATTCCTAAGATTTTATTTCCCTTGCTTTTTGAGACAGGGTTTCTTGCTAGCCTGAAACTTGTTGATTGAGCTAAGCTGGCTGGCCAGCAAGCCCCAGGGAGCTCCCATCTCTGCTCCCTCTATACTAAGATTACAGGTGTCCCCCATGCCATGCTTTTTCATGTCTTCGGGGAATTAAACTCAGGTGTTCACATGTCTGTGGCAAGTGCATTGCCACCTGAGCCATCCCTTTCCCTAGCCCAGAATAAAGGAGTCCTTCCCTGTCAGCACACACCATGGTCCACCCTTGCCATCTTCCAGCTCCCCCAGCAGATACCTACCTTTCCTTCCGGGTTCCCTTTGAAGATATGCTTAGGGCTACCTGCCCAGGATCAGTTCCTGTGAGACCGAGAACTTGATCCAGCACCATAGTCCCCTCAGTGCCTTGGTTCTCACAGGCTGACTACAAACATATTTGTGCTTGATACAGGCCTGTGTGTGACATTCTTGATCCGGCCTCCTCCAGTCTATACCCTGACATGTTCTCTTCTGTGTTCTCTTCTGTGTGAAGTAGAATTTTATGTGGTGGTTTGAGGACCTCTGCACCCTTCAGAGAAAGGGACTTTTCCTTCCTACAAATAGTAGAATGAACAATTTCTCCTAACTCAGATGGCCAGTGTGCACCTGTTTCACACTTAGGCTGATGAGTTTGCTCATGACATGGCATTCCCCCGAGACCCACGTTACCCTAATGGTATCTATTTTTAGTGAATCCTGAAAACAAGGAAGGACAGGCATCATGTGACCGCTTTCTTTCAGAGTGAGAATCTTTAGAGTGGGGCAGAAGTGTGTGTGTGTGTGCATGCGTGCGTGCGTGCGTGCGCGCACGCGCTTAGGGGTGATAGATTATTTTTTTCTCAACTATAAGTGAAAGGGGAGAATGGATAATACAGAGCCAAAGCCACAACACCCTCTTGGGGATGAATCAAAGCTCCCTGAAGTGGGCTCCAGGCGAGCTTCAGAGAGCGAAGAGCATCACCTGGGGTTGAGGAGGGTCTGGAGCCATTCATCCCTGTTCACACATGCGCCGTCCAGTGCTGAGCTGCTCTGTGTGCTTGCAGCTAGGGAGCTGCAGGGGCACGGAGTGTATGGGGACATTCTTTGTCCCCTGCTGTAACTGAATGTCACAGGGCAGAGAGTCTGAGAAGAGAGAGCTTTGTTTGGCATACAGCTCTGATGGCTGAAATTGAAGATCGGGTCACGGCACCTGGTGAGGTCCTCCTTGCCAGCAGGGATTCTCTACAGAGTCTGAAGGTGGCACAGAGCATCCATCACAGGACCATACCCACGATATCCTAGTTCAGGTCTCTGGTTCTTTTTTTAAATGCCACCTCCCTGGGGTTTGGTTTCCATCACCCAATGCCTTCCAGGAACTGTTAAATTTCAACAGTGTGTTCGGTAAGGACAGTCAGACATTGTGGAGCCACACAGAAGTCTGCAGATCAGGTTTCTCTCTGTTGGAAAACTTGGACTTGCAGCATGACAAAATCTCCAGGTCAGGGCTTGTATCACTTGCCAAGAAATCCATTCAAAGGCGGCCAGTATTCAGAGTCTCCTCAGATCCCCCAAACGTGGCTTATGGAAAAGGATCTTGGCTACTGGCATCCAGGTGCGCTCAGACCTAGAACCCTCCCGGGACTGGCAAGGGGCTAGGTACTCGATGACTGCACAAACACACTGTGAGAGATGTGAGCACTAGAAAATCTGTCTCCAGTCCTTATTGGTGCCTTTTCTTGGGAGATGAAATTCTTGGCTCTGCTCTCAAGATACCGAGCCAACTTGATTGATGTAAAAGGGTGATGTAGTAATAACTACAGCAGTGTGTGCAAGGGCTACATGTTTTAATAATTCATCTATAGCAAAATGGTTATTGCAGCAGAATAAGACTATCTATCCAGCTTATCCTATTATATGTCTTTTTGTGTAAAATAAACAGTTCTAAAAATCTCTTTTAACAAAAACCCAGTGCGCAGTCTCTACCATTAGCTCTTGCCCTCAAACGTAAGAAGGCTGATCTCGAGCTTACTACTATCAAGTGGCTGCACCTCTGGACCACTGACCACATCCCCTCCCCCAACACTCTCTATTTAAAGTCTGGCAGGAAGAAGGCTGATGGACTCTTCATCCAGTCATAATGGATGTTTCATCCAGTGATAATGGCTTGTTCTAGAAAGCAAAGACCCTGCGTGAGAGAGAGTTAGAAAAGGGCAGCTGCATTACCTGGCTTCTCATCCCAGTTTCTCTTGAACAGAGCACTAAAAACAACAGGCTTCACTTGGTTTCCTCCTTCATTGTTCTAGTTGAAGGCATCTTGCTCAGGGTTTTATGTTTGTGACATCTATTTGCAGAGAACAGAGATGACTGAAAATCTATGTGATCATACTTGGAGTAAAGAGTGTGGTTGACATGAGACGTGACTGTGAACCTATAGGTCATCCCATAAAGATGGGGACATTCAAAAAGAGGGGTCTGAGAGCACCAGCAGGCCTCTCACAGCTTATGCCTTGGCCGCATGGACTCGGGCCCCAGGATACATGTGGGAAGACTTGGAAATGAATAATTACCCTTCATCAAGGGCCGGCTAGTCTTATGTCCACTTGACACACAAACTAGGGGCATCTGAAAGGAGGGAAACTTTACTGAGAAAATGTGTACATAAGACCCAGCTGTAAGGCATTTTCTTTTTTTTTTTATTGCTTTATAAGTAATACCATTCAAAATTTCCACTTCTTCCCCTCCTCCTGTTTCCCTCCCGCTTCCCCACTCACCCTCCCCGCTTCCCCTCCAGTCCTAAGAGAGGGCAGTGTACCCTGCCCAGTGGGAAGTCCAAGGCCCTCCCCCCTCCATCCAGGCTTAGGAAGGTATGCATCCAAATAGACTAGGATCCCAAACAGCCAGGACATGAAGTAGAGACAAATCCCAGTGCCATTATCATTGGCTTCTCAGTCGGCCCCAATTGTCAGCCACATTCAGAAAGTCCAGTTTGATCACATGCTCATTCAGTCCCAGTCCAGCTGGCTTTGGTGAGCTCCCATTAGATCAGGCACACTGTCTCAGTGGGCGGACCAACCCCTCTCGATCCTGACTTCCTTGCTCATATTCTTCCTCCTTCTGTTCTTTAACTGGACCTTGGGAGCTCAGTCCAGTGCTCCAATGTGGGTCTCTGTCTCTATCTCCATCCATCGCTGGACGAAAGTTCTATGGTGATATTCAATATAGTCATCAGTCTGACTACGGGAGAAGGCCAGTTCAGATACCCTATCCTCCACTGCCCAGAGTCCTAGCTGGGGACTTCCCCGTGGACACCTGGGAACCCCTCTAGAGCCAAGCCTCTTGCCAACCCTAAAATGGCTCCCTTAATTAAGACATCTTCTTCCCTGCTCCCATATCCATCCTTCCTCCATCTCAACCATCCCACTCCCCCAAGCTCTCCCCAACCCTCCCCCTTCTCCCTTCTCTCTCCCCCACTTCTTACTGAAGTGTAAGCCAAATGAACCCTTTCCTCCCCAACTTGTTCTTTGGTCATGGTGTTTCATCATAGCACTAGAAACCCAAACCAAGACAACCAAGAGCTGAGACATCCCCATGAGCAAGAACAACGTCAACACAGAACACAGACTCCTTCGAAATGTGAACTGCTTCACCCCAAACCTCGTTCACTGGGCTGCTGGTAGTTAAAACGAGCTGGCTCATCTGGGTACATTCTTGTATCATTTTCTTGGCTTGTTTCCCAAGACTTGACAGACCTTAGTAAAGCTATTTTGAGACTTTGCTGACAGTTTTTTTTTCTAGGCTCACACCATGTATTTTAGGCATTTCAGTATTAATACCATGACCTCATTAAATGCGTATTTTTGTTTAAGCCTGTGGGCATGGGTGGAATGGCAGATTTTGTGTTCATATTCAGAAGACCCAAGTCAAAAACAGCCCACTCTTGGGGGTCATTTTCATGCATCTGAGTTTGGGTCAAGAGAGAAGGGCATGTTCCAAGACAACCTTTCACAAAAATATTGAGACAATGGTTTTGCTAAGTGTTGGTACAATGCAGAATTGGTTTGTTACAAACACAGATTTTTTTTTGTATAATTTCCATGTGCTTGCCACATATGAAACACATACCTCCAGCCTGGGATGTAGGTGTCTTGAGACTCATGCAGAGTTCTGCTCCTAATCACAGGGTTCACGGTGACACGGGAGACTTTCCTGCATTGAAATTAAGAGCTCGGGGTTCAAATTCACCTAAATTTGCTAGTCATAGAGAACAGCTGGTTCCTTAATGCTGTTCTCTACTGGAGTTTCTTACACAGCCCTTTTAACCTACGTGTTAAAGCCAGCTCAGTTAGATTAGCACATTATGTCTTCCCAGCTTAGAAATACTCTTGGGGGGGGGTATGCCACTCTCAGGCAGCTAGAGACACCTGCCCTTTCCTGCGCATTACTGCCGAACACCTAAGTTCTCAGCAAATCCCCCACCCACCCACCCAGGTGTTTAAACAGCAGCAACCATCTTTCATCTAGGCAAGGTAGGCAGTTGATACTAGTAGAATTTGCACCCCCGAGGCTCTGATTCCACTGTGTTCAAAGATGGAGAAATCCTGGCTTAGAGTCATAAATCCTTGCATTGAAAGTAAGTGGAATCTTTAATGTGGAGGGCAGCCTTTCTTGGGGACAACCCATGCTCATTAGTGACGTCCCTTCTCTTTGCCACTTCAAATTAGACATGGGCATAAGGATGCAATGGACACTGACTTGCTGGTTTCCCATCCAGATTGACGTGACAGTAGCTACGTTGACATCCATAGCACCATGACAAATGTTAGGCTAGGCAGATGGCTCCTGCAAGCGTGAGGACAGGACTGTGAATCCCGGTACAGGTGGGTGTGGGGGCATGCCTGGAATGCCAGTGTATCTGTGGTGAGATGGACAGTGGAGAATCCCAGGAGTTCACAGGTCAGCCATCCTAGAGTGTGCAGTGGCAAACAATAGTGAGCCCCTTTGTCAGATAAGATGGGAGAGAACTGACACCCCCAAGTTGTTCTCTGATCTGCACACATGCACAGTGGCACACGCCCACAATCACATATCATATATATATATATATATATATATATATATATATATATATATATATATATATACACACCCATCATGCACACACGGATGATTAATGAGCTGCCTCATCTCATTATCACCTTCGTTCAGTCTTTCTCAGTTCAAATGCTTGTTGAATGCCTCCTAAGGGCCAGGCTGCAGGCTAAGCACCACTTAAGCAAACACCAACAAAGGTGGATGTGGAGCCTGCAATCATATAGCTGGGAGTCTTTGGGGACACCCTGGACATTGCTCAGACAAAACAAGTGACCTGTAAGAGCAAAAGTGACCTAGGCCCCGGGAGGGAGAAACACATGTTCCGTGGGAGCATGGGGGAAGAGAATGGATGTGGGAAGGTTGGGAGCAAAAAGTTGGAAGGTGCTCAGCATGTCTACAAGAATCAGGTGACATCTAGGAGAAGCAGAGGCAACACAATTGCCAGAGCCTGGGAACAATGGAAGGGATGGTGGGCTGCCTTTATCCTTCCAGTTCATGTGGCAGCCTCTGGTGAATAATCTCATCCCTCCAGCAAGAACGACACTCACTCTGCTATTGGAATATTGCCTCGTTTTATAAGCTGTTTTGGCTGTTCATGCATATAAGTGTCAGGTTCTGGTTTCAGTGCTAACAAGAATGACCTCACCTCTGTCTTCATGGAGCTTGCCTCCTGTATGTTCCTGTATGTTCAGACGAGTGCTTCCACAGACGTACAACTCGGTCATATAACATCAAGAACTATTGCTATGCGAATAAGTGAAACAGTTCCTGGATAGCACATGCACCTTACCGAAAGTCTGGGAAATCTTCTGCAGAAGCCTGGGAATGGGGTTTTCCTGGGCTGACAACATGGAGCCAGCCTAGCTAAGAGTTCCCTTCAAGGATGGCTCTGGCATTCTGACAGACAGGCAGCTAACCACCTTCTCCCTCCATCCCACAGAACTAAAGCTTTCTTCAAGGAAAGCAGTAGCGAAGCAACGAGAAAAGCAGCTCAGATCGCCAAAGGCAGGAGGCAGTGCACTGATCGCATCAGTTAGAAAATTGTCTCCATTCCCCGCTTTGCTTTTCCTTTAAATAGGACATTCAGTCATAGCTTCACTATAAAATTGATTTATTGTGTGGAAATAATTTCCGTAGCAGGGGAACTAATTTGATTGTGTAGCATAAAGAAAATGTATGTGGGACAATGGGGAAAAATAGAGCCAAAATGAATCCAATATATTTTAATCTCCGCAATACAGATTATATTTTCAATTAAGAAGCTTAACGTGCCTGTGTTCCTGTGTTCGGCTGGTAGGGCTCTTCCCAGAGCACGTTCCCACGTGTTTGTGGATAATAAGTCACTTAGCATTAAGAAGGTACATGGTGATTAGCCCTGATCACCCAATTGCTTCCCTCTAATAGCAGAGTCGATGTTCACAGCTTCTGTGGCTTTATTTGGGTGGTAAAAAACATAGTAATGGGAAAGATAGACTTACTATATTGGTAATATGATGTTTTCATCAGAACAAGGAAATCCTTGGCGCTGAAGTGTATTGGTTAAGGACACTTGCTGCTCTTGCAGAGGACACCAGTTGGGATGCCAGCACCCACATAGATGACTCATAACCCCCTGGAACTCCAGCTCCAGGGGATCTCACACCCTCTCTGGCCTTCATGGGCATCTGCACTTATGTGCACATACCCACAGACACATAAACATACACATCATTTTTAAAAGTAATAAAAAACAAGTCTTTTAAAGAAAGAAAAGCCTGCCTACTTCCCCAATGTCATGGTTAGCTCTTAGTTTTTCGACTCTGTCTGTCCTGCTCTCTAGAGCAGAGCTGAGCAGAAGGCTATGTCCCAGCAGCTTTTGCTTTGCTAATTGCGTCTACCAGGGGCTTGGCAGCAGATGGGCTGGTCTTTGTTCTGTGCCTGCTCTTGGCTGACCTTGGAGTTGCTCACCCACTGCCTGATGGACTCAGATGCTAGCCATGCCCCCTTGTTCTGGATTATGTTTTATCTTAAGCCAACCGTTGAGAGGAAACCATATGAGTTACATTTTGCAGTCACTGGGATTTGTCTCTGGGGCTTGTCATGTAACAGGAGTAAGACAAACCGTAGCGCCCTTGATTCTAGAACATCTCACAGTTCCCCGCTCACCCTGTAGTTTCATATCTCATCCTAAGAGGTGGAGGGCTTATTTTGGCTTTCAATTTGAGGGTGTGGTCTGCCAGTGAAGGAAAACAGCTCTCATCTCAAAAGAACAAAAGAGATGACTTATCCAGAAATGAAATGTGAGCCAACCATGTCCCAGGAACACAGATTTAGGTTACCCCAAGTTCCATATTCTAATATGGTAACAATTTCATTATTTCTAATAGCAACAGAAAAAATTCAATAAAAAAAAATCTAGGTGATTTTCAAATATACTGGCAGAAACATCATGTAGTCTTTTCCCCAAAAAGACAACGAAATTTGAGCTATAGGCCTTCTTAGCTTTTTTGCTGGTGGACTCTGGTAATCTGGATTTTCCAAGGGGTTTGCCTAACAGTCACAAAGATATTAGGTCAAGTGCCAAAGAGATTAACAGAGGACTTAAAAGGGCAGCTGGAGATACACCCAAGATTAGTTGGCTATCAGTTTGCAGCATTTCAACTTCTCCAGTAGTCACTGGAGTTCCAATCACTTAATCAAGCTCCCTGAAGCCTCAGTAAAAGGTCCAGTTCCTTCTAGGAGTCCTTCAAAAACGAGGAAGGCATGGCAGTGGGGAGCACGGACCAGAGAGCAGAAAACTAGGAAGGCTGGCGCTGAGCTGCCACTCCCCCTTTTCTCTATTCTTCAGGTCAAGACCCCAGGGTGTCAGCACTCAGGGTGGGTCTCATTTCTTCTGTGAATCCTCTCTGGGGAAAGACCACAGGCACACTCAGAGGTGTACCTCATGAAAGACCCAGCTGTTTCCTGTCAATCAAGTGGGCAATAAATAGTGACCATCCCATGTACCTCATTCCCTGCCTTCTTTCTAGAAGCCATGTAAGTAACACAGGCTTTGAGGATGCAGAGTCCATGTGACCTCTTCCTGTCTTCTGCTTAGATGTCAGAGTGACAGTAGAGTGTTGAGTGGAGAGACAGAGGAAGAAAGCGAGCAAAGGAGAGAGGGTCAGCAAAACGTGACTCTGGCAGGGACAGCAGAGGCAGATGCGGGACAGTTTAAAGGCTATTGTGAGCCTTTCCAGGGGCATGCTGGGAAGGACAGCCTAGCCAGTACAGGGGCTGGTGCCAGTGAAGGGCTGTTGTGTAAGTGGAACAGGCGCCCAGGGCTCCCTCATGCACAGCCCACGTGGCTAGGAACATGTCAGGTTTGATAGCATCAAATCAGACAGTGTAGCCTGGGATGGGAACCAACTGGGAATGAGGTCAGAGCCCGATAAGGGAGGTGGGGGGCTGTAAACCACGGAGAAAGAGACCATGGGAGCGAGGACAATGGGAAGGTGACAATCCTGATTTTAAAATCCGGCCAAGATGTCATTTACTTGGGTGTTTATTTATTCTAGAAATATCTATTGTGTACTAAAACAGGTCAGCCCCAGGCCCAGCCCACCAGAACTACCATCTGGGGCTCCGCTTCTGCTGGCACCCTCTCCTGTAGATTGCCCCTTCCCTTCCAGCATCTTCAACGTTAGTTAATGCAAGCTCATCTTTCAGACTTAGCCTTGACTTCCCCTCTGCCCTCTGCCTAGCACCTGCATTTGTCTTCAGAGCTGACTTTCCCAACCTGCTTCAGTCCAGGTCTCTGCCTCCTTCCCTCTGTGCAGAGCACCCAACCACTGTTAACATCTGTTCTAACGCAAACCAGTGATGCCCAGTCAGTAAGCCTTGTCATCTCCCCCAGTCCCAAGACTCAGCTCTCAGACCCACCCTCTCTTCTGATCCCATGACTCCACATGGCCCTGGTTCTCTGTCTCTAGTATATCCCTGCCTCCCCAGTGCACATGCTTCCCCCACCTCATGTCACCATCTCTCTCTCTTTTGTTCTCCCTCCCCCTTTCTCTTCCTCCCTCTCTCTCTTTCCTCCTTGCTTCTCTGACTCTTTTCCTCTATCCTGAAGAAAGGCTAGTGTCCCCACGGGCTCTATGTTCTGCCCTTTCCCCTTCTTCAGTGTCTGTACCCATTCCCAAGGGCTCATTTACAGACAGATTCAGATCAATTTCAAAGTTCCAGCATCCTTCCCACACTTTTTACCTGACCTGGACCTCCCTGACACCTGAGGTCCTCAGAGCTGAGCTCGACATTATTCTGAGAGGTAGTACGAACTCCTGAATCCTGAGTGGTGGCTCCCATCACGTCACCTCCTCTTTGTGGTTTTCTTCCCCTCCCTCTCCATTCCCTGTAGTCAGCCTCTCACTCTTTCTTGACCAGCACAGATTCTGGTACACACACGGTGCCTGATCTCCTTCCAGAAGGGTGGGAGAGAATGGGGCCAACAGAGGCTGCCACACGCATGACTTCTCATTAGGAATAAGTGGCTGGAGAGATGGCTCAATGGTTAGGAACACTGAATGCTCTTGCACAGGACCCAGGATTCATTCCAGCACCTTCATCAGGTGGCTCACAACCACCTGTAACTTCTGTTCCAGGGGACCCAATGTCCTTCTGGCCTCTGAGCGTACTCCAGTCTTACACATTAAAGTAAATAAAAACAAACC
The DNA here is from genome assembly GCF_037038515.1 of Microtus pennsylvanicus. Taxonomy (NCBI): domain Eukaryota; kingdom Metazoa; phylum Chordata; class Mammalia; order Rodentia; family Cricetidae; genus Microtus; species Microtus pennsylvanicus. Next base: position 76,448,293 of record NC_134583.1, read on the forward strand.
TTTAGCTGGGACTAGATAATTTGGGCAAATTCCTTCTTTACTATGTGCCTAAAGGTGGGAAGGGGTGAGTCAAAATAAGAGTGGTTTGGATTATCTGAAAAATTAGATGAAATTCAAAGCTCTGTTTGTGAAGATCGCCACTTTGGCACACAGTCCCCTCATCCATGTGTTCACGGGAGCCACTTTTGCACAGTGGTTGAGTAGTGGCAACAGAGACCATATGGCCGGGGAGGCTTAATCTCTTTATGGTCTGATTCTTAATAGAGCAAGTCTGCTGATCTGGGCCTGAACTCTTCAACAGAGAAAATGCAGGAGAGAGAACTGCCACATTATCCCCAGGCTGTGACCTGGTATAAACTTAGTATGCAGGTTGTAGAAATGACTCCCTTGTCAGTGCCAGTCACGATGGTTTTAATTGACAACTTGACACACTGTAGGGAGAAAGCCTCCACATGAGGAACTGTCTAGGTTGGCATATGCATGCATCTATGGCAAAATGTCTCAATTATGTTAATGGATGTGGGCAAATCTAGCTTAAAAGTCCATGTCACCATTCCCTAGATTTAGGTCCTGGATTATGAACCAAAGGAGAATGAATTGAGTGCAAGCCACCATGCATTAATGTATCGCCCTCTGCTCTTGATGGTGGATGTGATATGATTAACTCCTTCGAGTTCCTGCTGCCTGCCTTGACTTCCCAAAGCAATAGACTGGAACCGGGAACTATGAGTCAGATAAAGCCTGTCTCCCTTGAGTTGCTTTTGTGAGGGCATTTTGCCAGAGGAACAGGAAATGAACCTAAGACACCTACCTTCCAGGAAACAAGACCCTGACCACAGAGAGACAAGAGATGTGCAATAATAGGAAAGAGGACAGATACTCAGGTGGCTGCAGCTAGTAGGAAGACTCCGTATTGGTACTTTGATCTTACAATGGAGTTTTAATCCCCTGGTGACTTCTCTCCCATTCAATAGCGCAGCAAAATGCAAATACCCCAAAAATATGTGCATCCTAATTCCCAGTCCTCCCGCATGTGCTGCTGTGTGTCTTGGGGTGTTTAGGTTACAGGTGGAACATGGGAACCTGCAGGAAAAGGTAAGACAGTGGACTGTATCTGGGAGCCTCTGTAAGGAAACTGGCTCTTCTGGCACTTCAGGCCCCCTTCTAAATATCTGACTTCTAGAACCACAAGGACACAAATATGTGCTGTGAGGCTTGTCACAACACTACAGGATTCTGGTGCATTCAGTAAGCTGCTCTGCAGACCCCTGTGGATGTCTTGTACCCACTTTGTGATGGTGACTGTGCCTTTGCAGAGCTGTTTGTACTGATGGTCCCCAGAATGCTTTATATCTAGATGACGCTGGAAAGCTGATTAATACAGCAGTGCCAGGGACCACAATAGTAACAGACCTGTACCGTTTTGTGGAGTTTTGCTTTAACTTTTTTTTTTTTAGCAAAGTATGCTGGATAGCTACAGTTTTGCTCAAATGACAACAGAACCGGAGAAGCAACTGCTGCTATTGATACAGTTTATGATGCTATTGATACAGATGATGATGCTGTTGATACAGCTCCTGATGCTATTGATACAGCTCATGATGCTGTTGATACAGATCATGATGCTATTGATACAGATCAGGATGCTGTTGATACAGCTCATGATGCCGCTGATACAGATCATGATGCTATTAATACAGCTCATGATGCTATTGATACAGATCATGATGCTGTTGATACAGATCATGATGCTGTTGATACAGATCATGATGCTATTGATACAGATCATGATGTTATTGATACAGATCATGATGCTATTGATACAGATCATGATGCTGTTGATACAGATCATGATGCTCGTGTTGGTGGAGTGACTCTATGTGTGTGTACTTTCAAGTTTTGGAAACTAACTGTATGGTCAGTTTAGGGAAAAAAGTCTCCCAATTTCCCATGCTGGGTTGGCATTGTAAAGAAATTATTGGCCATATTGGTCTAGAAACATTAAACTTATATTTTACAGGATAACACGATTTTCAATATGTAGTATCTTATCTGTGTGAATTTGATTATAGAAACAATTAAAATGTGTTCTCTAATTTTTTTTTGATAAAGCTATTTTAAGAATAAGGTTCCCCTGTACAGAAGCCTTGCTGGTTTTCTTTTGTCTGCCACCTGATTTCTCCTGGAGGAGCAGAGTCTTTGGTGTCCACCGATGGCCCTCATAGTAACTGGGGCAGATGGGGACTACTGTCCCCATGGTAGATTCGCCTTACTTTCTGCTGGGGTTTTCTTTATTCTGTCATTAGAATCTTTGTGGCTGACTGGGTAGTGGTGGCACACGCCTTTAATCCCAGCACATGGGAGGCAGAGGCAAGCGGATCTCTGTAAGTTCGAGGTCAGCCTGGTCTATAAGATCTAGTTTCAGTACAGGCTCCAAAACTACAGAGAAAACTCCTGTCTTGAAAAAACAAACAAACAAATAAACAAACAAAAAACAAAAAAGAACAGTATCTTTTGATCCTGTTCAGCATTTCTGAGAATAGAATGACTCAGGCCAAGAACAGACAGCAGGTGTGCCTTCTCTCTTCAAATGTGACCTCTCAACAACCTGACTCAACTCTCTCTTCATCTCTGGTCCTCTGACCTCTATTAAGGTATCTTATTGACTTTGTGGGGCAGCATGTAGTGGACACAAAGCCGTAAGCCTTACAGCCCACATGAATACCTCACTCTGTAGTTGATCCAGACCATGTCACCAGCTCTGGATGCTGCCAGTGTCATTCAGTCACCCCACGTTCAGTTCCAGGGATGCTGTAGAATGGTCTAGTCAAAGGATGGCCTTCACAGGCACTTCCCACGGGTTGAAAGTCAACCTTTTTCAGCCTTCCAATTCTGAGGCTATTTACCCTGTTCCCCTGTCATCCTCCTCCTGCTTTTCCATCTTGGGATGCAGTACAAATGATAAAGGCATTTGGTGCCCTCCCTCGAGCCCCATAGCCTAGACAGCACAGGCTTGGGTGCCCAGCTCAGCTCTCGGGTGCACATGACCATGATATCTAGAAAAATCCTTGATCCATTTGGATGAACTACTGTAACAAAATCCCAGTGGTTAGAGGGTTAAAAACAACAGTTTATTTCTCATAGTTCCAAAGACCAGAAAATTCCTGTCTGGTGATGCTGACTTCCTGATTCATGGATAGCACCTTAATAAGTTCTCAGTACTGTAATGGTTAAGAGAGTTTTCTTAGACTGCTTATGCCAGGAACCCAATCCCAGTCCTGGTGCTCCATCCTCAATCAGCTAATCACCTCCCAGAGGCCCCACTTCCTAATGCTATAAAGAGTTCACTCTCTGAATTCGGGAGACACAGCATTAGATGAGAGCCGCTGGGAATGCTGTCTTCCCCACAGCCTCTCTGCCAAGTGAGTTTAAAGATGTCATTGTCTCAGCATCTTTCTCTCTCTTCCATGCCTTCCTCCCAGAGCCACCTGGGGATGTGTGGGCTGTCCCTCCCACGGGTACTTCCGGTACTTGATCAAAATGCTCACATTTCCTTCCAGCCAAGTGCGTTGAAGCAAAAGCAAGCCATTTAAATTGTACCACATGGGGAAGGGGGCTGCAGGAAATGGCAGAGTGCTCACATAGCATGCAGGAAGCCCTGCATTCTATCCCCAGTGCCATAAGAACCAGGCATGGTGGGGCGCACCTGTGATCCCAGTACTCTGGAAGTGGGGGCAGGAGGATCAGAAGCTCAAGGTCACCACAGAATTCCTAGTAAGTTTGAGGATAACCTAGGATACAAGCAACCCTGTCTCTAATTAATTAATCAACTGATTAATTGTAGCTTTGCTGCTGCGTTGTCTAAATGCTGGCGTTAATTCCACAAGGCACTGTTGTGACTCCATCAGCCACTTTATCGAGTCTGTGAGGTGTTCCCTGAGAAGGGGGCTGGGCCAGGAGTTTAGTACCCATTTTATACCATATGCGATGATCCATAAAGTGCAGAAAAGGGAAGTGGGAGGCTTGGTTTCTGCTGCCTCCTGGCTGGGCTGCCCAAACATGCAGGGAACCTTCTTTGCCTCTTCCCACTGATCAAGGTGAGTGAGTCGGGAGATTGTATGAGCCCTGGGGGGGTGGGGGGGGCGGCAGGTGGCACAGCAGGGTGGCAAGCAGAGCTGTTCCCTCAGCTCCAGGACAGAGCCTCCTGCCCTTCTCCCAGGTCCATCTCAGCACCAGAGCATGTGCCCCGCATTCCTCTTGCTGGTGGATGGAGCGGAAGTCAACTGCACAGTAAGCAAGCCGCTGTGCCTCAGCATTGAGTGCAGTCACTTCAGGGTGAGTTGTGAGCAGAGCCACTGATCTTGAGAGGGAGCTGCGTGCTCTCCATAGCTTAGCTGATAGCTACCCGTTGTCACGGGATCAGGAAACAATTGTCTCATGGGAGCCCCTGGTGGAAAGAAAATCTGTTTGAGGTGCCTTTCCCCCTGAGCCTCAAATGACAGAGAGATGGACCGAGTGGAAATCAGCTGCCGCAAATTCAGTTGACAACCAAGCACCAGCCCTATCTCCTGAGAGACGTGAATGAGCATCCCTGTCATCCACCTGTCTCATCCTCACCATTAATCAGCCAGTCATTAAAGTATTTTGCCAGTATCAGATCTCAGAAACACCTGGAAGGCAGATTTCCTAAGGGGCAGAATGAGGGACTGCTGCTGAGTGGTCCCAGGCAAGGCAGGGTCATCTCAGGCAGTGTTCTTGCTAAGCCCATTGTGCCACCCCAAGTGATGCCAGTGTGGGAGACAGCCCCATTGTTGAACCTAAAATTGGCCATTGTTGAGGTTTGGGAAGGGTCTGTCCACCAAAAAGGCTTGTATGTGTGTATTAGGCATGGCTCAGTTGGTGACACTATTGAGCCGGATTGACTCTTGTGACCGCTGACTTTCTTCATGGGCTGATTCTTTGATGGGTTTACAGTGCCGCATGTTTGGAGAAAGTAGGTCACTGTAGAGGTGCCCTCGAAGGGTTTATCCTGCACTTGGCCCTTTCCTGGCTTTCTCTCCGCCTCCTGGCCACCATGAGGTTTGTTGCTTTCCTCTTCTACCCTTCTGCCATGTTGTGCCCACCTTACCAGTATATTTTTGCATTGGGTCCATAATATGTCTTGCAATTAACTAATTTCTCTCAGTTGTATGTCGTTACAATGACAAAGAGCTGAAACATACCTGTGGTATCTGCTTAGATACTGTGAGCTGCCTGTCTGTGTGTATGTATACATGTTTGAGTGTGCAAGTACACATGTCTGTGGGTGCATGGGAAGGCTTGAGATTGACATGGGGTGTCTTCCTTGATCATTCTCCACCTTATCTATTGAAGCGTGCTCTCTTGCTCAACTCCAATCTAACCAGTCTGACTACTTCGGTTGCTTCAGAGATGCCATCTCTACCTCCCATGCTGGGATTACAGATGATCCACCAAACCCACCCAGGTTGTGCATGGGTGCTGGGATCTGAATTCTGGTCCTAATGCTTGCACAGCAAGCAATTTGCTTGCCGAACCATTTCCCCAGCCCAAGCTGCCCATCTTCAGAAGTGGTGCTACTGAGCTATGCTACTTCGCTGCCAGGCTTGAAGGATGGGATGGTCTCTGGCCAAAGTCAGCCAAATATGTGTATGCATATGTAGTTTGGGGCTTCCCAACACCACTCTGTCATGATAGCTGCTCTTCTGTATCTTATAAAAGGAAAGCATTCCAAGCAAGTGAGAAAGTATGCCAGATGCAAGATTGATTTCAACTGATGGTCATCATCGGTCAGCTGAGTCCTCCAAACCCAGGGCTTGATGCTAGAGTCCATGATCAGGCTTCGGACACCATCCCCAGATGCTGAGCTCTTTAGATCCTCATAGCCTGTTTCCACAAAAGCCTGGAGAATCCCCCTAAACATGCCCACATGTTTCACATAACACCAACTTCAGGAGGATGGCTCTTTTTATAAAATCAGTTGTGCTCATAAGAAAGCTCAACTTTCATAAAAATAATTTCTAACCACACACTAGCATTTCAGCTTTCAGTGGAGGAAACAGAACCAAAGCACTTACCCAGCCACTCATTTTAGACTGTACTTTTCTAGGTCAAGGTCGTTGGCCAACTCACTCCGCGCACCACGGCTCTACTACGCTAGCACTTTCTGTTGAATTGTGTGTGTAGAAACAGTTCCTACTTCCTCATACTCACAGTTTGGTCTATGTTCAGTGAATTGTTCTAGGTACCGTATGCACTTTTAGCCCACTTTTTGTTACTACTTGGGACCCATTTGATAGATAAGTAAGTGAAGGACCATAATCAGGGTACTCATCGCTTGCTGGTTCACAAAGACACTCAGGGTTGCTTCTCATCTCTCACCTAACTGTCACACTGACAACTTTCACGTCTGAGCAAGACTGGAACCCATTTTCCAGATCTCAGCACTGGGTGTTCACTAGACAAAAGTTTAAGGTCACAAGCTAGCTCAAGGTCACTAGCTAGCTACCTTCCGAGAATGGGAAGATAGTGTTTGAGATAGATGAAGCAGGGTCAAGTGGCCTTAATATTAAGAGATAGCAGATTTTCATCTGAAAATAGGGAAGGATTTAAGTAGTTATTAGGATAAGTCCCAGAAGTTGATCTTAGGCTTGGGTCTCAGTGCCTGTATATTTTCTCCTTGAATTTGTTAAACGAATTGCTAAATGAATTTGTTAAACTGGTAGACCACAGGACTAAGAATGTAGTGCAACTGAGAGAGGACTTTCTGGGCATGCGTAAAGCCCCATACTATAGCCTGGGCACACTGTAGTACCCATCTCTTGTCCCAGTACTCAGGAAGTGGAGGCAAGAGCATCAGGGGTTCAAGGTCATCTTCTCCTACACAAGGGTTTTAGAGTAGCCTAGGCTACATAAAACTCTATTTCAATCATTTTCAGCTCTGTGCAGGCTTGCACTATGCCAATAAAATTTTAGATATAAGCAGATGGTGGGCTTGATCTGTGGGCTGTAGTGTGAGGACCTCAGAGACATGATTCTGTCCGGCTTTCTGTCTGCTTAGGGTTATAACATGCATGGCTCAGGGTGCTAAGATCACACTACAGTCCAGAAGAAAAAAAGCTGGTCTCACTCTTGTGATTCCGAGCAAAAATACAAAAACATAAGCAACTTTTTTTCTGGGGGTGGTGGTGAATTTTTTGTTTTGTTTTTTGCACTGCAGGGAAAATAAAATCCTAATTCAATGCCTGAGCTCTCCTGGTCTAGGCTGCCACACTGAATCCAGCCAGCGAAAGAGCTCGGAATGAAATGGCCTCTCAGGCTTAGAATAAGTTTATGCCTGGTAATAAGAAGTGTCACTCAGAGGATGGCAGAACAAGAGCTTCTTGGAAGCGCCAGTCCCTTCTCTCAAGCCTGGTACACATTGGTATTGTTTGCTTTATCTTCCTGGCTTCTCCTCCACTTTCTCTCAAAGACTCACATCAGCACTGAGGTCAAGAGAGGAGAACTTCTCTCTGCATGGGTTCCAGGCTGCAGAACAATGCCAGCAGGACCTATAAAACACATTTGGCCTTGAACTCTGTGGGGCCACGTGACCAGGGCAGAAAAGAACAAGTCTACCATAGTCAACAGAGTTCCAACATGACCACAAGGCCCTGGGGCAGTCCACAGCCATAACCCCACCACCGTAGTATGGGCAGAACCATAGGGAATACACAGTGTAATGCCAGTGATGGTTCTTGCATTGAAAGGTGTCTTTCAGTGTTAAGATCAGTAATTAGCAAAGTTATTTGAAGTTAAGATCACTGATTAGTGGACCTTAAAATGAGCAGCTTAGGGACCAGGGAGACAGCTCCGTGAGTAAAGTGCCCAGCACCCACATAAAATCAGGCCTGGAGGTAGAGACAGGTGGATCCCAGGAGCCCCCTAACCAGATACAGTAAGCCCTGGATTCAGTGAGAGAACCCCATCTCAAAACTAAAGCAGAGGAATAAATGGTTGAGGACAGTATTCCCACATCAATTTTGTAGCCCATCACTAAGGAGTTCGGACTGCCTTCTCTGATCAGGTGGTGTGATGGCTAATCTTTGTTGTCAACTTGACTGGATTTAGAATCCCCATGGAAACACACCTCTGGTGATGCCTGTGAGGGTGTTTCCAGACTGAATTAATTCATGTTGGAAGACTTACCCTAAAGGTGGGGAGAGGGGACACCATTTGATGTTCTGGGGTTTTAGACTAGAGAAAAAGAAGTGGGTTGACCGCCATCATTCATTGGTCTGTCTTCTTTGACTGTGGGTGTGATGTGACTAGCCACCCGAGCTCTTGTCTCTGTGACTTCCCCACTGTGACAGGCTGTATCTTATCCTCAGCAATAAGCCCAAACCAGCCCTTCATCTATAAGTTGCTTCAGCAAGTGTTTTTTGTCAGGCTAACGAAAAAAGTGACACAGGCAAGAAGCCACCTTTCTGAGACCTGAGGTGTCTGTGCTTCTCTGGTTGTCCCCCTTCCTGTTCATCACTCATTCTTTAAATGTATGGGATCCAGCAGTTCTAGAAACCCTTTGCTTTGTTAGAGTAGGTTGATATTGACCTGGGACTCCTCTAGGCCACCCCAGCTGGGGTGTGACAGAGTTAACTCAGAACCAATAAATGGCTTATCACCAAAGCACTAAGATGAAGGCTCAATTCCTTTCTGCAATATGGAGTACAGGTGTGTCTATATCTAATACTATGGAATGTGAAAGTTCCCCCTTTCCCCGACTTCCTCCCCTGCCCCCTCTATCCTCCCAGTTCCTCTCACACAGAGACCCAGCAGGCTCCTGTGCATGGGAAACAAAGCTGGTAGTGAGAAGAATTAGCCACACTCCAGTGAGGACGAGGGAAATGTCGAAAATGCCAAGTGCCAGGCAGCTGCTCACAGACTGCTCTCAGGCACCTAGGTCCCTGGAGTGGCCAAAGAATCTTGTCCCAGTTTTTAGCCCTTGGCAAAGGAGCCTGGAGCAAGTTATATTAGTTTGCTAAATGATTAAAGTGCCCTTAAGCAAGTCTTGCAGATGCACCAGGATGAGTCCTAGGCAGAGCTGGTCCAGGCAAGCTTGAGCTGACTTGAAAGAGGGCTCGTCCTTTGTTCTCCTGGCTTTCCTTAAGAATTTCTGCCTTGAACTTTACAGCACACCCCGGGGGTCCTCACAAGGTGCATTCATCTGTACTAGACTTGATTCCTTACAGGATTCCCTGTTGCCTGCTGTGCTGATAAGATCCAGGGCTCCTCGAGGCACCTGGCTGACCCCTCTCCCAAGCTCGGTGACAGGCACCCCAGGGCCCAAGGCTCTGGGCTGGTGGTTGTTATCCTTGTTAGGTTTCTGGTGGTGTCTTTGTTTATGCCTGTTTATCAATGCCCCTCAGACTCCTGGGCCTGAACAGCCTAGGGCTCGGAGAGTGAAAGACACACATTCTTATTCCCAGGCTTGTTGGTTTGTTTTAGTTTAGGATTTTTTTTTTTTTAAAGCATGGAACTGAGTCACAGTGATGGTGGAGGAAAATGACTCCCGCTGCTGCAGTTGCTAGAAAATGGCATTTCCTCTCCCTCTCCTGTTTTTCTTCTTTATTATTATAAAATATCTGTGCCATAAAAGTTGCCTTTCGCCCATTTCCAGGTGTGCAGTTCGGTGGCATTAATTACATCTGCAGTGTTGTGCCACCCGCATTGCTGTTTAGTCCCCAAACGTTTTGTCTCCCTGAACAGAAATGCCTAACTCTCTGTTCCAGCCCTCCCACATCCGTGTGTATCTAGAAATCAGAAAAGACTCCAGTGTGGGTGAGGATGCGACTCACCCTAGCAAGACCTGTGGGCTGCGCTCCTGCCTCTGCCTCCAGCCAGCCCATTTTCCATCATCTAACATTATGGTACTTTAACCTTTCAGCTCAGAGATGAGGGGGGAACCACAGGAGCGGCCTGAGAGGGGACGGACCAGAGCACTGGGATGTTGGTAAAGGGACCCTGTGGGGCAGACAGGACCCTTCTTTCTTCTTTGTCATGTTTGATTCTTCACTCTCTTCCTCACTAGAGACTGCTCCCACACACTTCCCAGTGTTCGCAAGAGGATCGCATTTTCCTCGCTACTCGATCTGTCTCTAAATCCAGCACTTCCTAGGCAGCTGCCTGGGCAGAGGTGGGGGGCACAGGGGAGTGAGGGGAAGGAGATTGGAGAGAAAGGTAGTGTGTGGCCTGCCTCAGGATTTTTATTATTTATTTGATGAATAGCAATGCATTTTGGATCCTCTGCACAGTTGTTTTGAAATATTGATGGATTGTGGAGTGGTTATATCAAGCTGATTAGCAGGCGAATTAACCCACATTCATGCCCTGTTTTTGTGGCAAGGCATTTAACAGCCACTTTCTTCACAGTTTTTCGTGGCCCCTGCTGTACCTGGATCTCTTGATGTCTATTCCTTCTATCTAACTCTCTATGTATTCCTTAGCTAGCATTTTCCCATTCCTCCCCCTCACACCCATTGCCATGGTCTATTTATAGCAAGCAGACCGCCATGGGTCTTCTCTTAATGAGTAGGTGTGGCTGTGTTCTAATAAAACTTTATACCGCTGCTCTTCACAGGTGGGTTCTTAAGATAGCTACTTTGAGAATTTCAAAAGGAAAAGGAAGCCCTGATGAAGATTTAGAGAAGTTAGAACTCTAACTCTCTCTCTCTCTCTCTCTCTCTCTCTCTCTCTCTCTCTCTCTCTCTCTCTCTCTCTCTCAGTTTTTCAAGACAGGGTTTCTTCTTGTAATAGCGCTAGCTGTCCGAGAACTCACTCTGTAGGCCAGGCTGGCCTCGAGCTCAATGAGATATACCAGTCTCTGCCTCGCAAGTGCTGGGATAATGTTAGAGATATAAAATGGTGCAGCCACCATGTAAGATAACACGGTGGCTTCTTGAAAGCCTATGATGGCATCATCACTACAGTGGCCAGTGCCATTTCCAGCTGGGCACCCAAAGGCATTGAAATCAGATGCTTCTACCCCGAGCTTCTACCTTTACTAGCCGAAAGCTGAGAACAGCTCGTGTCCAGTCCGTAACAAACACAGTGTGACTTTTACAATAAAGTGTTATTCCGCTTTAAGAAGGGATGTGACACCCACACCCACAAAGGCAAACCATGAGGGTATTTTACCTGTGAAGCAAACGACTCACTGGAATATAAATTCTTTATGAGTTCACTCGTATTTGGTACCGCGAGCTGTCAAATTCACAGACAGACAGTGGGAAGGCAGTTGCCAAAGAAAGGGAGATGGATACAGTAGGGAATCGCTGTTTAATGGCTGAGGCTTCACACCTGTACGATAAGCTCTGCAGATGGACAGCTAGGATAGCTTAGAGCGATGTTTTTGTGTTCAGCGTTGCTGAAACACATGCCTTAAAAGTGCTAAGATGATCAAACATATGTTGTTTATATTGTACTGTTTTTAAAAGAGTAAACACGTATACCCAGATTAATAATTAGTATTAATTATTAAATTGACAGACGCCCGTATCCCTTGGGACTTGGACTTCTGGGCGTGCCTATGGGGGATTCATTTGTTGTTCTTACTACATTAATTGAGGTGGGAAGATCTGTCCACTGTGGGTAGCACCATGCCCTGGCTGCAGTCCTGGCCTTTAGGGAAAGCTGCAGCAGGCCTTTGTCACCCTCTGATTCCTGCCTGTGGGTGTGAGGGGATCAGCTCCGTCAGGCTCCTGCTGCCCCGACTTCCCCACCATGATGGGCTGCACCCTTGAACTGGAAACCAGAAGACCTTCTTTCTCCCTTGAGAGAACTATGCAGAAAATAATGAGATTGACGGCTGCCAGGGATGAGAGAAGGGAAATGGGTTAAGCGGATCGCAGAATATCTGGGGGGCAGTGAACATGCTTTGTGTGATACTGTAATAGGGGTATCAGCCACACACTTGTAAACGACAGAACACACAACACAAGGAGCCAGCAGGAATGGAAAGCATGAACTCTGGGTGATAACCGGCATTCAGAAGTCGATGGTGGTTCATGGATTGTCCAAATGCGCCCCACTGAGTTGAGATTACTGGAGGAAGCTGGACATGTTTAGGAGAGGGACTTCACAGAGTGCCTAGTAGCTCTGTACTTCCCAACCCATTTTTGCTGGGGACCTAAAGTACCAAAAATATTGCGGGAGAGTTAAGGCCTGGAGATGTCAGAACCAGCCACGGGCAGAACGTAGTGATTTGGAAGCCTGAGGAGGGGCTCACGTTGTGCTGTCTGCTCAGGTTTCTGTTGGATGCTATCCTTATGGGGTTGTGAAAGGAAAGCAGGTATAGGAATTGACTTGGGTTCTGGCTACCCTGTTTGGGTTCCTAAGGGAAGCAGTGTGAGGTCACTGGAGCACTACCCAAGACGGGACCTACCTCTTTCGGGAACGTGATCTTCTGCCTCCCTTGGCCTTGATTTGTGTGTAAAGCACTAGATAATTTATACCTCATATCTCCTGAACACACTAAACAACTTGATTTGTATGCGGGCACCTGGAACAGCAGAGCCGGGGTCAGGAGTTGACGAAACTCGCGATTCTGGCAGGATGCAGCCACCTGGTGTAGACCCCTCAACTGGAATAATGCCGTGACTGGGAGTATGTTTCAGTGGGAGGTAGGGCCCTGCTGCTTTAGCAAGAACAGGAATAGACGGTGAGAACCCAGCTATCTCAGCTCCTGGAAACCATGTCATGAGAACCAGACAAACCTAGATCCAGGGCAGGCCCTCTCAGAAAAGTCTCTGTATTCCTGTCTGCAAGTCAGCCCTGACTTCAACCAGTATGGGCCAGCAAGGCGGGGCGGGGGTGGGGGGGACACCTCAGGGCAATTAGGATTTTAGTTAAGACCTTGATGGATAGTTAATTCTTTATCGATTTGAAAAAGAAATGAGGAAATCTTAGGAAACTGTAGCAAGAGTTACACAAACATGAAATAGTGGTGATGGAGTCTTTAGGTTTTGGAGCGCCCAGGTACACGTTACCCTTCCCTGCATTAGAGCCCTTGGACCTCAGTCTACCTCCGTTGTCCACCTTCGAGCATGATTCTACCCCACATCCGTACTTAACTGTCATCTCAATGAGCTGGCTCTCTGGCGACATTGGTCTTCCCACACAGTTTTGCTGAGGCGATGTTGGATGGCCAGGCCCTTGGTTTCTATGCAGGCCTCACACTTCCTGTACCAAGAGTCCCCCTTTATGTGCACCCGACTTTCCCATTTCCCGGCAGAGGTTTCATATTAGAGGAAGCCACTGACCCTAGTTGGTCACTACCTTGCCAGGAAAGTTGCTCTGCCAGACTGGGAACTGGCCAGCAGACCTGGTTTGCTGCAGTAAAGCTTCCATTACTGCCCCTTCCCATTTAATGGAAGCAGCATTCTTTGCCTCTCCTCCATCTTTTTTTCCCCCAGCATTCCCGAATTCTGCAGAAGTATTTGGAAGGCACGTTTCGAGCTCCTGCACTTGACTCTTTGTCCTGCTGGGATGAGATATGTCACCTCAAATTTGGTTCTTGTTTTGTTTTTTTTTTTTTGGTTTTGGTTTTTCTACCCACTTTTTGGGCAACACGTTTTAGTAAAGGATGCAGTTGTTCCCTACAAAGTGACTTGTTTTGATGCCAGAAGTGTTTAAATGCACTCATATTGAACTGTGCGATCTAATTATGTAAGTTAAAGTGAGTTTCAGGAAGAAATTAGGAAAACCCTCAGCCTCACAATTCTGGAACTGGCTTTGCATTTCCCAGAGGCTTTTCACCATTTCCATATTTTTTTCTCTTTAGTGAGGAGGCACCTCCACTTGAGTTTTAGTACCAGCCGGCACGGAGTGACAGAGACGATGGAGATGTATGGAGCCCTGACACCATAGTCACTTTAGAACCAGTCCTTGCACTTGCTAAGTCCTTGTCCTGGCTTTTGATGGCTTTCCAATTGTTAAGTTCCTTTCTCGATTGAATTTGGCTGTGCTATTTTAGGGCCCCATACATCACCTGCCTTATCCCAGCAGACAGGATCTCTGGATGATGTCTTACCAAAGCAAGCATCCCCTGACCCAACCATTCTTGTGCAAAGTAATGATAGGCACTAAGGCAGAGGCCAGGGCATTGGGAAGCTCTACAAACTTCATGTTTTTGAGAGGTTTGGAACTCAATGAACACCTCTGGCAGTTGTATCCACCAAGGCATTCACACATTGAAATAATTGTGAGCACACTTTCTTTTATTAAATGCAACTTAAGATTTTGTAGTGTGCTCTATTAGCCAAGGTTCTCTTTAAGAACAGAACCAATGGAATGAATATAGATTACAAAAGAGATTTGTTAGATTGGCTTAAATGATACGACTAGGTAATTCAATATTAGCTATCTACCTACTGGAGATGGTAAGAACCCTATAGCTACTCAATCTACAGGCTAGATGCCTGAGTAGTCCCAATCTGGTGCTGAAGGCCCAGAAAATTCCTGGAGAGCTGCTAGTCTTTACTCCATCTTAGAAGGCTTGAGAAGCTGGGCTCCCAAGTCAGCAAAAGATGTCAACAGCACCACTTTGTCCTAGGATCACTTTGTAGATGGGCTGCCTCTGGAAGGTGCCATCCACTCGGGGATGGGTCTTTCCCCTCAGTTAACCCTTCCTAGAAATTCCTTCACAGACCAACCCAAAGTGAGTCTCAGCAGGTTCCAAAGCTAACCAAGTTGAAGACTAGGCTTCACCATCCATCATGGCATGGATGGAGATGACCGTGTTTGATGACTGTGGGACTTGTAATGATGTCTCTTCTTCACATTCAGTCTCCAAATCTCTGTAGCTTGAAAGTCCCACAGAGCTGGTGGTAACTCAGCTTAGCATTCTCATGAACTACTCAGAGACTTGGAGTGCCTCTGGTTGATGTAACATTTCTTTCTTAACTTAATTTTAATTGGCAGTTGCTTCATGTATTCACAAAATTTAGAGTGTTCTGGCGACATGTGTACATCTTGCAGTGTAGTTAAATCATCCTTATTAATATATCTGTCACCTTACATCCTCCTTGTGTCTTTCTGACGTTGAGCTACTTGGGGCATAGCTAAATGTTTATATGTAGAGGCAACCAGTGACTGACAGATATAGATACAACGAGATTAAGACTTCAAGTGCACAAATGTGTGAATGTGTCAACTACAATTAAACTTTGTCGAGACTGACAGAGTAGAATTGAGCGTTGTTTCTACTAGAAAGTCACCAGCAGTGACTGCCTCAGATGGAAGAGGTTGTCAGAGAAGCCTCCTGTGTTGTTTGGTTAGTTGAATTATAGGGGCTTGGGGATTAATTCTCTTTTTTTATTGGCAGTTAAAAAACATAATTGTAACGTGAGATAGGGAGGTACCTCGATCAGTACATCCCTTCTGTTGTAAGTGTGAGGACCTGCAATATGGATCCCCAAAACCCATGTAAGAAGAGCAAGGGTTGTGCCCATGCATGTAATCTCAGTAGTAGACACAAGCAGTTATCTAGAAGCTCCCAGGCCAGCTAGCCTGGCTTACATGGTAAAGTTCCAACCAATGAGAGCCTCTGTCTTAAACAAAAGGTCAGAAGCACTTGAGGACAGACACCCTACTTTGTTCTCTGACTTCTACACACGTGCTATGTATGTGCACACCCACAGGCGCACATAATGTGTACAGATTCTGTTGTAACAGCTTTGGGCATGGTAGCCTGAATTCCTGGACACACGACTAGATTACCAAGAACCTGAAGATTGCTTTCTTTCCACTGGGTTTTTGGAAGTAAAACTTGCAGGCTCTCCACCTGATGACATTTTTTAAATCTTTTTAGGATGACATGATTTGCCTCTGATTCTCTCTGTATTATTTATCTCTGTGTAGGATTTTATCTTCTAAAGTTTTAGATTATAAATAAATCCTTTCATAGATTAAAAATGGTTGGAAAAAGCTCTTCTTAAATGCAAGCTTACTGTTTTCTCAAACATTTGAACCATTTGGGAGAGTACCCATGAATGCGTTTGATCGTTTATACCATTAGCTAGGTGTTTAGCAGTTACCACCTCTATCCCAGACTCTGAACAAGACAGTTCTTGGTCTGTTTGCTTAATGATTGATAGTTTCCCCCTACTGAGCCTGTAGCTCTTCTGCATGAATAGAACCTGCCTGTTCTAGTACTTTCTTTCCTTCCTCCCTGCAAATATCTTGCTCATATATTTGCATCATACCTGACCACTACTGTTGTATCCTGGAGCAAGCTGAAAGATGAGGGATCTTGTTTGGGTTGGTAAGGTTTTTTTTTTTAAGATTTATTTATTATGTGTACAGTGTTCTGTCTGCACATATCCCTGCTTACCAGAAGAAGGTGCAAGATCTCGTTATTGATTGTTGTGAGCCACCATGTGGTTGCTGGGAATTGAACTCAGGACCTCTGGGAGAGCAGCCAGTGCTCTTAACCACTGAGCCATCTCTCCAGTCCCTGGTGAGATTTTCTAACCTTCACCTTAAAGATATCTCTGCTGTACTTACAAACATATGGTTCCTTGGAACAGAGCCTTTCAGATTATACATGCTGGCAGAGAGGTCTTGGAGGTTCTTGGTGTGGAAAAGGCAAGATCCTTTCCATCAAGAAACAAGCCAGAGATAGAGTAATGGATGAGCTCTGGAGACCAAGAGGCAAAAAAGGGAACGATGCCCAGCTACAGCTGCCAAGCCTCATCAGAACCTGGGTAACAAAATCCTGAACATTTTTGAACACTGCCATAGAAAGTTAACTTAGAAAGCAGGGGCTGCAGATACAGAGAGAAAATGCCAAATGCTTGAGCCTCTGATATAAATTAGTTTGGTCTTCTAGGCCACCTTGTCTGTTCGTTTGCCGTCAACCCCCCTCCATCTACTCATTTATTCATTCACCCACCCACCCACTCACTAACTACTTACCCACTCCTCATCCGCTCACCTACTCATCCACCCACCTACCTGTCTGTTTTTCTCTCCACCCCACGCTCATCCACGTATCCATCCATACAATCACTTTTCTATCCCTTACCATTTACCATTCACCCACTCCTCCTGCACCCACCTACCCATTCATCCATTTACCCACCGGCCCACCTACTCGTCCATCATCCACCTTTCTATTCATCTACCCACCTGTCCAGCTAACCCTTGTAAGCAGAAAAAAACCAGTGTTTGAGTCCCTACCTTTTGTCAGAGAGGAGAATATTTCTTTTTCTGCTTCTTCTGAGTCCACTCCTACAGTGTAGAGCAGAGAGAGAATTACCAGTGTGTAAATGCAAGCCCCTCTGTCTACCCATCTGTCCATCTTCCCTATGGTCACTTTCTCTCAAAACCAACTGAGATATTACTGGGTTGGGCAAACTTGGAGGGAAGTCTCTATTCTATCCAGTCTAACATGGTATCATGAATCCATGTAGTTGAATGACTTGGAATCCTCTTCACACCCTTCTATGACCAAAAGCAAGTGCTGGGCAAAAGCTTCTAATATTATTTTCTGCATTCATGCTCCCTAGTTTGAGATTTATTAGAAACAACATAGGATTACAGTGTCTAATAGGTCATCCTTCCAAAAATAGTCATTGTTTATGTTTTCCTTTTGCCTAGTTAGTTAATTGGTTTATTTCAAGAAGACTTGGGTCATAGCGGCTTTTTCATGCCATCGCTGTAAACTGTGGGTACTATTTACACATGTCCCTGATGGGTCTGTGGAAGTCGCACTGCCCTGATGCACTGAGCCCATGTTCCATCTTTTCTTGTTGACAACATCGATTATAGTGTTCATTTGATCATTCCCCTAGTTTTCTTCGTGCAACTTGTATTCTGTATTATTTGGAGTTTGGTCCTAACTTTTTAAAAAATTTATAGGGAATCTAAATTATGGAATCTATCTTCCAGCACTGCTCTTTCTCAGCTGACAGTTCATTTAAAAGAAGAAAAGAAAAGAAAGAAAAAAAGTCTTTGTTTAGCCTTCATATTGTTTCAGCCTGATTTCTTTTTCTTTAAAGGGGAGGGGCATTTTGAGAAATATGTTTATTTAACTAGCTGAAACTGTTCCAGAGCTTAATTAGAAGCAGCATATTGGCACTGTTTGGGTGTTATCTAGAGGCAGAATAATTACCCTGTAATAATAATCCATGTTGTGCTAAAGCCATCATTATTGTCATCCCCGGCTGGGGACAGCAACTTCCAGCTCTTAAGGGTAGTAGGGTACTCTGGGGAATGTCCACAAAAGCTGAAGGAAACAAAATAGAAAAAAAGTTATTGTGGCTATATAAGCCTGGAGCTCTTGGACTTGATGCAAGTCCATTCCTGTGAGAACAGGAAATTGTGTTCCATTGAGGTTTGAGGCAGGGTCTGTGGGTTCTATTACTGTAGCATGTGGCCCCTATCTGAACACCGAGGCCAAGACTCAGGTATCTAAGGAGATCATCTTCTTTAACCCGTGCTGTACTCCTGAGGGCTGAGCCTGGAATGACAGGTACCAGCTCCAGACTAGAGCCCCGAGACTAGAGAGAGGCTAGCCAGCATTGCTATACTTCTTACATACGCAAGGCATGACCTTAGTTCCGTGCTCCATGTAGTAATCTGTCAGGGTGTCTCAACACCCTGCATTCAGCTTTAATGCAATAACTAAGCCAGTTACAGAGTTCATCACCAAGAACTATATCTCAAACGTAACTGGGCGTCCTAGATTTGCAATATCCTGGCCAATGGATGCTGCTGTCTAGTCTGGGCTCTTGGTTAATGGACAAGTCAGCGATCCCCATTACAAGACACTTAAGAATCCTCATTCTTCCGATCTGGTTATGTCTTCATGTCTCCAGGGAAGAACATAGATAACTGTGTTTCTTCAGTAACGAGAGAGATAGCAAGCTCCACCGCAGGCCATGCGGCACGTCAGTGTGGGTCCTCCATCCTGCTGTTTGGTTTTCTGATGGAAAGATGCCCGCAGCTCCTGACAGGACTGCATTCAAGAGAGGGGGGAAGTGCAAAAGAGTGACAGGAAGTGCTATGGAAAGGACACTGCCCCTGGAGGAGCGTCCTCTGCTTCCTCCGCCTTCCTCCTAAGACCGCTAGCCTTCAGTGAACTGTGGTCCTAAGGAGCTTCTGCAAGCATGCTTAGGTAAAGAGATAGTGCTGTCAGAGAATGGGTATTTCAAGTAACCCAGATTCCCCTCACATTGTAGCTGCTTCCTGCTGTCTAAATGAGGAGAAGTAATTAAGTTTATTATCTGTGACCTAATGCTAATTCCTCTCGCATCCTTGCTTTGTGCAGAGAGAGAATGCCACTTATAAAGAAGTAGCTGGACTAAGCTTTTCTGTTTTCAGCGCTCTCAAGGGTTATAAAACAAGTCTACCTAGTGAACAAGCTGGGGAAAGACAGTCCTCCAGAGTCCTCCCTGACAGCCCAAATTGCACACTTTATCATAGAAAAGTAGACGTCAAGGTGTTGAGAAATGGGCTAGAAATTGGACATAGTTGGAGCTGGGGAGATGGCTCTGTGGGTCCGGCCCTTACTGGAAAAGTATTTACACCTGGGTTCAAATCTCCCTCACCTATGTAAAAAGCTAGGTATGACCATGCACGCCGGTTATCCCAGCAGTAGTGGGCAGAGGATCCCTGGGGCTTGCCGGCCACCATCCTAGCCTTGGGTTCAAAGACTTATTCCCCGTCTGAGGGTACTAAGGCAGAGAAATATCCAGGATATCTGATGCCCTCACCTGGCCTCCCTGTGCCCACAGCATAAATGCCAGTTATAAATATCAGCGAATCAAAGAAGCACATGCCTCTGAAATTCTTGCCAAGTCACTTTCTTATCTACTAAAGCCTTTTAAATTTTCTTTTACTAAGAAAACAATGATTGAAATTAGATAAAGGTCAAATAGTACTGATAATGGCTATACCTCCAAGTACAGTAGTAACATTGTATCAAACCACGCTAAGCCTAATAACTTGCACGTTAAGAATGCTTTCAAACCCAAGGCCAGCCAACTAAGGGATTTGATTACGAAACAGTAAGACATTGTAACTTCAGGGAAGAGTTTTTATTTACATCTTTTCTTCCTTTTTTGAAAAGTGGGGTATTTTCGTGATACGTTCCTTTCAGAGGCTGCTATTTTGGTTTGTTTCTTTCGTTCTCCATGTGCTAATTTGCTGGATTAACTTGGAGAACATCTGCATATGGTTCTGAGAGTTTTTCACTGGCAAAACCTCCCAACTTCACACAGGACTTAGAGACTTCACATTCTCGACAGTCTGGAATCCTAGCTAATTGAAATGCCAAAACTACAAAGGTGCCAATGCCGAAGTGTGTAATTATACCATTTTCTCTTGATCTTTCAGAGTCTTCCTGCGAGCAATTAATCAGTATGCAGATATGCTGAACAAGAAATTTCTGGATCAAGCCAACTTTGAGCTGCAGGTAAAAGGAGGCCGACAGCACCTTTGTGGGGGAACCGTGTTAAAACAAATGGCTGGTCAGCCCCAGTCGTTTCTACCGCTAATCCCTGGATCCTAATCGGCCTCTCCTCGGAGGTGTGGAAACAGAACCTGAGGAGTGAAAATTATGCTTCCATTGTATTTGCTCCATTTAGCAAGTTAGGAAATCGAGTTGTTTCCAAGAGAAAGTACTGAATCGGAGTGGCAAGGAGGGACTCTCCTGGCAGGAGGCAGGCAGGCGACCCAGGGCCGCCATGCCTGGCTGCCAGCCTCATCGCAGATCGTCCTAAGACAGGATGAAGGGTTCAATGGAGGAGAATTGGGTGTGCTTCACTGAACTAATTGCTTCTGAAACTCTCTACCCTCATTCTCTCCTGGCTTTGCGCCACCTATAGTGTCCATAGTGAGTCCTCCTGTTTTATAAATACCTCTTCTGTATATGCCCTGCCTAAGTGGGTGTGGAGGGGTGCGGGGGGAGGGGCAGGACCCCTGCAGCCCTGTGCATGCCAGCTTGGCCTTCTACCAACTGAGCCACATCACCAGCCCTAGCAATGTTACTTTAATTTTTTTTCCTTTTTCCTTTTTATTGTTTTCCTCTGCTTGATGCTTGTTTTTGTATGTCATAAACAAAGATTCACATGCGGTAAATGAGTTGTTAGGAAATATTTTCTCTTCTCTTTGCAACTCTCGTCCCCTCTCTGCAGGAGTAACTTGTAACTAACCGCTCGGCACTCTTCCTGACACCCGACGCACGGCTGCGTGCCAATGCATGATTTCATCTTGCCTTTAACATGTGTCGGTTCATGCCGAGTGGTTTACAGTCTTGTCGTACTCCACAGCATGAATGTGCCTGCATTTACTCAGCTGCCCCCGCAAAATGGCTTCTGCTTCCCACTGTCCTGAGCCAAGCTTCCATGAGCTTCCATGGATGTCAGTGTATGCCCTCCCTAGAAGTGGCTGATTGATGGCAAAACAGGATGAGCATTTAAGCTTGACGGACAGTGTCACACTGCCCTCCGAAAAACGTTTTAGCTTTAACACCCTCACCAGCTGTATGTGTGTATGTTTATAAAACTTTTATTAATCTTCTTCTCTGAGAATTCCATCCATGTATGTAATCCATTCCCATTGCTCTCGCCAACCCCATCTTCCTCCAACCACTGCCAACCTCCCTTCCACGTTACAAGTGTCTCTCACGTTTCTGTCTTTGTGTTTGGTCTTCTGACCCACTGAACTAACAGGCCAGCCTCAGTAGCCTCTTTTGAAGGAAGCAACCCTTTGTAGTCTTTCTTTAGAATTTTGAATTCTTGTTTTTTGAATTTTTCTGATCGCTACATTTTTATGGCCAGTTAAACTGAGCATATTCATCAGCTGTGGGGATTTTGCTGCGAACTCTCTGACCATTTCTTTGTTTGTGTTGACTGGTAGTGTTTCTTAACAAATTGGGACTCTTTATATATCCTATTCATGGTTTTAAGTTTATTACATAAAATATTTAACTTTTCTGTCGTCAAACCTGACATTTCTCTTGTGATTATGTGGTCTTAGGTTTAGTGTAGTAAATCCTTAGTTGCCTTAGTGTTGTGGATTGAGTTAGCTGCAATATTATTAATATTAGCAATTACCCACAGAGTTTTGCTTAATGGATTGATTTCTTTTTCCTTTTCAGTTATTTAATTGCCCAGGACATCTGTAGCTAGTGTTAGGATCAAGGTCTGTCTTTACTCTCCGCACTTGTAGTTCGTGATTAGGTTGCTCTGTCTCCAGCTATTGGACATGCTGCCATTTTCGAATTGCAAACCTGCGCTCGTGTGGATTCTGTTTTCTGTGTTGTTCACACAGAGGCTTCGCTAATTATTTCAGCTCTATAGCTAGACAGCGGAGTCTGCATCTCCCAGTTGATTTTCTGCTAAGAATTGTCCTACTGCCCGCCCCCCACAAATTTGCCAGGTGGTGGTGGTGCACGCCTTTAATCCTGGCACTCAGGAAGCAGAGGCAGGAAAATCACTGTAAGTTTGAGGCCTATAGAGCTAGTTCCAGGACAGTGCCGAGGCTACACAAAGAATCCCTGTCTCAATAATAAAAATAGTAACAGTAGTAGTACTAAATAAATAAAATTGACCTGGCTCCTTTCGTACAGTTCTTGCGCTTGTCAGTAGAGCTTCCGGAAAGTCAAGTTGATGGGATGTCAAGTGGAATTGCTAGACTTGGGAACTTAGAAAAGTTGCATCATTTTGGGGGGCATTTTCTGCAGTCTGTCTTTCTCCCATCCTGTACTGGTCTTCTGGTTCTAGCTATTAAACTCTGAGCATTCTGAGGTTCAGGACATCTGCTCATCCTACTGTAGCTGAGAGCATCCTAAGATGGGTGACCAATGCATCCTGGGTTAGTTCTGTGGCGGTCAGCGGCACTGTAGGCAAGGCCATTTCCCAGGAAGAGCGAGGTAAAGGGGGGCCACACACATTCTCAAATCCTGGGGATGCGCTTGAGTTCCTACCTTTCACAGGCCATTAAACTCAGAGCTGGTAATAAGAACGTCTCATCTTTATGTGACTCTTTGTAGCTATCGATTGCATTTGAATATTATCCCTGGTTTGTAAATGAGAAAAACTGGCATCTACAATGTCTTTCCAAAGATCATCCTTCAAATCGTATATAGTCCATAAATCCTTGAAATGGAGGTTTGATCTTTTTACGTGTTTTCCCTAATTATCTGGTGTATGCATAATTTTGGTATAATAAAAAGTCGTAAATCTTGCACGTGTATACTGTTCTTCAGAGAGGGGCAGCATCACATGCTAACAGAGCTAAAACCATGCAGTACTCAATGCGTGCTCAGCACCGCCTTGTCAGTGTCCACTGCCCCTACAGGTCATCATGCCTGTGCCTTCCAGGAAGCCTGCTCAGGTAGATACTACTAACAACCTTGTGTTATTGGTGAAGAAACTGAGGCTCAGGCAGACATTACAGGAGTTGCCCTGGTGAACTGACCTTCACACTTAGTCACCACACCTGAGGGCTGGCTTGCAGTGATACATGTTCTTTAGCATTTCAGGATGACAGTTGCCCAGAGCCTCTCTGAGATCCATTGTTAAGCTATTCCACAACTTAGCGTCTCTGCATCTCCTGTGTTTTGGTTTTCAGCTGTGGAACAACTATTTTCACCTGGCTGTAGCTTTCCTCACTCAAGAGTCCCTGCAGCTGGAGAATTTTTCAAGTGCTAAGAGAGCCAAAATCTTCAACAAGTAAGTCGTTCCCCCAGCTCTGCTGCTGCGGGCAGGAGCCTCCTGCTTATTACCCTAATTTCCATGTCTCCTCTAAGCCAACTGGGTACAAATTGAGACGTAATCACAGTGTAATGAAAGGGTGGCTTCAAATCACAGATCCAGTGTCGCCTTTGTAACCCGTGAATCAAGATCTAAAAATTGCAGGATTCATCCCGGTAGGTTCAAAGTCAGTGTGATTGGAGATGGTTTTTGCGACATAGCATTTGAGTTTCTGGAGATAATGACTTTTGCCGAGCACTCTTCTGATGTCATTACACATGTGGTTTACTCTATTGCCTAGTTTTCCAATTGCTTCTACAATAGAGGGCTCTCTTGAAAGCCATCAGCGCTGCTAGGCCTGCCCAGCCTGCTGGTGCAGAACTGTCCGGGGGTTTCCTTCCTGACACAAAAGTCATTTGTCTTCCTCTGTTTTGGGTGGGCTAGATTAGCCTGTGTGTCATTGAAGAAGCTGCATGCAGGCCAAGATCCTTGTGCTGCTGGAGGGCATCCTGAATGATCCTGTTCCTATGTCAAAAAAGAAGACCATGGGCTGAGGAGATGGCTCGGTGGGTTAGATGCTTGCTGCTCAAGTATAAGTATCTGAGTTCAAATCCCCGGAACACCTGTAAAGTCAGACACAGTGGTGCACATTTGTAATTTCAGAGCTTATATGGTGGGATGAGAGACAGAAAGGAGGGGGCAATCCCTTGAAGTTTTCAAGCTTACACAGCAGCCAACAAGAAACCTTTTCTCAAAGCATATGAAAGGGGAGGTCTGATACCTCTCATCTCTGCTTACATTCACTCACATGGTCTCTCTCTCTCTCTCTCTCTCTCTCTCTCTCTCTCACACACACACACACACACACACACACACACACGGTCTCTCTCTCTCTCACACACACACACATACACACACACATGATCTCTCTCTCTCTCACACACACACACATGGTCTCTCTCTCTCTCACACACACACACACATACACATGGTCTCTGGGCTCCTCTCTCTCTCTCTCTCTCACACACACACACACACACACACACACGGTCTCTCTCTCTCACACACACACACATACACACACACATGATCTCTCTCTCTCTCACACACACACACATGGTCTCTCTCTCTCACACACACACACACATACACACATGGTCTCTCTCTTTCTCTCTCTCACACACACACACACACAGTCTCTGGGCTCCTCTCTCTCTCACACACACACACACGGTCTCTCTCTCTCTCTCTCTTTCTCTCTCTCACACACACACACAAACACACGATTTACAGAGAAAGGAAGACACTGGTTGCTTCCCACAATTGTGGCATCCTGAGGTTTTTAGCTCCTCTTCTGCCTAAGTCCCACTAATGTCATCCTGGTCCAGATTTCACTCAATGGGGACTCCCCAGAAGACTCTGAAATGGTGCCCATATTTCTGGGTCATCCTATGTATAATACCTTTGCAATATTCTGACTATTCCTCCGCCCTGCATGGTCCTTCTGAGATGCTGAGGTTAGAGGATGCCAGAGGAGTCTTGGAATGGGAAGAGAGAGTGCTCTGCTTCTCATCGTCAACAAGTTTCTGCCTTCCTTCCTGGGAAATGGAAAGCACATGATCTCTGGAGTGTGAGACGTGTTTCTGTACACAATACTGAGATTAGTTCACGTGCCAGCAGCTGTCTAAGCACCGTGCATACATCTATATGTGGGGGGGGGTTCACATACAATCATTCAAGAGCATGATTCTTCATTCAGTAAGTCCTCCCATCACCCGTGTTTTCCATATGAGCAAGGTAAAGCACAGAGGCTCGCCATGGGCCACCTACCTTATCTCACTCATGAAGGCAGATTCCAGCCTTGGCAGCTCTGTGCCCAGGGTGAATTTAACTGCTTGACTATCAGAGAAACCCTGTCTGCAAATCTGCTTGCTCCTGACCGGATCTCCTTTGGCTCCCTCAGGTGGCTGACCCCAAGAGCCATGACTGTAGACAATGACTATTATTTAGAAGTGACAGATGTACCTGCCAGACCAAGCACACTGGGGCAAGGTAGCACCCACCTGTGACTCTTTGGAACCTTTTCAGGACTTAATTGCTCAGCATGGCTCCCTGTGCCCAGGGACAGACTTTTACCAGCTATGCATGCTGGAGACTAACCCTACACGAAGTGCCCACTTTCTGACAGTCACAGGGCTCGTGAGAAGGGCTCCTTGTATTGTTGCTCTCCCGATAGTAGGAACCGCTATTTTAGAAGCAGCTGTCAGTGTGGCTCCCCGAGGCCACCTCAGCTCCTTGTCACACAGGCTCTCACCATTTGTCCCATTTGTTCAGCAGTCCATGTGGGTTGTGCACACTGAGAGGAGGCTCTGGCACCCTAACCTAGTACTGACTGACTTGAGAGCCCATTTAATATGAAGCACCTCTACTTCTTACTCTTAGAGATGGATGCTGTCTTTGTTAGGGTTTCTACTGCTGTGAAGAGACACCATGACCACAGCAAATCTTATAGAGGAAAACATTTCGCTGGGGCTGCCTTACTATCTCAGAGGTTCAGTCCATTATCATCATGGTGGGACATGGCAGCATGAAGGCAGATATCGTGCTGGAGAAGGAGCTGAGAGTCCTACATCTTGATCCACAGGCAACAGAAAGAGACTGGTGTCCCACTGGGCATAGCTTGAGCATATGAGACCTTAAAGGCCACCCCTACAGTGACTTCCTCCAACAAGACCACACCTACTCCAACAAGGCCACACCTCCTAATAGTGTCACTTTCTATGGGGACCATTTTCATTCAAACCACCACAGATGCCTACTGGGGAAGAGATGCTTTTAAATACGATGCTGCTTCTGGAGGCTTTGATGCTGAGCACTTTGGAGACCAGGGTAGTAGCTCTATGCTGGGCTGTCCTCATGCTGCTATATTAACAGTCCGAACTTCAGCAGCAACAACGATTGCTTTAGCAGGACCCTGATCTCCAGACAAAGTCTTTGCTCTATGGAGTCAAAGGCCACGGAGCCAAAGAAAATTAAACACAACCCTCTGACGTCTCCCTTTCCGCGGCCCACAGGGACTCTGGGTCAGGTCTTTCTGTCTCTCTTAGACATGCTATTAAGAGACTCCGGGGCTGTGCTTCTGTGTGTTCTCAAGGGTTTCTCAGGGAGAAAGCCTGATTTTCTTTGTAAATTCCATGAGATATTTGGGCCTCAGTAGGACACAGACTGCATGTGGCAGTGACTGCCCGTCAAGGGCACAGTGTGCTCCTGTCTGTGATAAACCCAACATGACTTATAAGCTGAAGAGACACCAAATCAGCTTCATAGAGGGTGCAACTCATGTTAATGGCCTTAGTCACCTGATAGTACGTTTTCAAGCATCATCTAAATAGTACACAGCTTTAGAAGTATCTCAGAACTTCCTGCCCAAACTCATTTAATTTACTGGGTGCATTGAGCCCCTAGATATCATCCCTTTAGCTTCTTTAGCGGAACAGTATTAGGCCTCTTCTGTGCTCAGGCAAGTATGGTCCTGATGCAGGGGAAGGAGGGAAAGTGGATCCCAAGGGGAAGACATTCATTGTCTAGTGGAAAGCGAAGCCAAAGCAGTGAATGGAGTCAGAACAGCATAAGGTTGTCACCAGGACCTTGAAAGCTGGAGGCTGGCCTGCAGGGCACAGCCTAGAAAGCAGAAGCTACCAGATAGTGTGGACTTTAGATGCGGGTTAGATGAAAACTGAGATGTCTGCCTGCTTGACTGACATTGCACCCCAGAGGACATGGCCCAATCTTCTAGCAGAGAGGCACTGACTTGGAAGTGTTGGGGGCTGGCTCCTCAGAGGGAAGAGATATGAAGTTAACCCCAGTGGTCTGAGGTAGTAGCTGATCTTAGGTACTTATGTTTAATTATGTCTAGGGGAAAGCCTTGGGTCTGAGGTAGATTCATGTCCTCCAATTCATGCCCTCTGGACTGTCCACGTGTGGCCTATCAGCTTCTCTCGGGCACATCTGAGTGGGCAACCTCGGTCTTCTTTTTTTCCCTGCCTGGTCTGCCTCACCATGGCTCAGAAAAGTAGAAGATTCTGGAATCAGAAGACCTACTTATTCATGCCCTACGTACCTGGGTATAAGACACACAAAAAAGAAAAGCAAACCACACCATACTCAGAACTGTAGTGATGTTTTGTGTTTTAATAAATAAAGCTTTCCTGAAGATCAGAGAAGCAGCGCAGCCAGCCATTAGAGAGACCTTTTACCTCTATGGAATCCTCAGACTGAAGGAGTGATCCTGTCTCTACTAATCCTCAGACTGCATCTGAGCTCCTGTCTCCTCCTCCCTTATATTCTTCTCTCCACCTAGCCATATCGCTCCTGTCTCCTCCTCCCTAGTACTGGGATTAATGGTGTGTGATCCCAAATGCTGGGATCACCTTTCTGTGAGTTCTGTCTCTCTTTTAAATTTGATCAGTTTTGTGTAGCCCAGGGTGGCCTTGAACTAACAGAGATCCTTCTGCCTCTGTCTCCCAACTTCTAGGATTAAAAGTGTGTGCCACCGCTGCCTGACCTCTAGTGGCTTAGCTCTGCACTGTAATCTTCAGGCAAGCTTTATTTGTTAAAACACAAACAAAGCATCACCACGCAAAACTGAGTATATCAACCACCAAATAAGAGGAAGACTTGCTTATAAACCTCAAAATAAAAAACTTCAAGGAATCAAAGTCCATAATAAGAAAATGCTGCTAGTCCAAACCTTAACACAGCCTTGGTGCTGGTGGCTCCCAGGGACAGACATCGGGAGAATGCTGCTTTGGACTCTCATCCACCCTCCCCAAGCTTTTTGCATTATTGGGGTTCAGGACATATAAATACAATGCAGAAGAGTTAACTTTAAATTCACAGTCATTTGACAACATCAATATGTCACATGACAAGGGAACTCCATTCTCAGGACCCAACTTTGTTCTGGATTTGTGAATTGCTGTTGCATGTTTTTGTTTTGTTGTTTGTTTGTTTGTTTGTTTGTTTGTTTGAGACAGGGGTCTTTCTACGAAGCCCTGGCTGTCCTGAAATTCACTATGTACATCAGGCTAATCTCAAAGGCACAGGAATCCTCCTGCCTCTGCTTCAGGAGTGCTGGGGTTAAAGGTGGATGTCATTCAGCACAGTGCTTTTGCAAGTGTTTGCAAGAAATTCCCTCTCACAATGGCATCACAGCCGGAGGTGGGGGGGGGGGGGCATTGGACAAGCCTAACTCTTTTACTTACCCATATTTTTCCTTGTGAAATCTTTAACCTCCTAAGACTTGTTTTGCAGCTGAACCAAAACATCACAAAAACAAAACTGTCCCATTTCATCAGGCACTGGCTTCTGAGGTGCCAAAACTAAGATTAGATTTTGAGGGAAACAAGAATTAAATGTGATGCGACAAGTCCCGTTTTGCAGCATGGTCTAATCAGAAGGTAGGAGTCTACATTGCAGAACACGATCGATTCAATCCTCATGCTTATTATTTTTTTTTCCAAAAGAGTCAAATTGTTCCGAGTAAATTCACTTCAAGGATTAGAGGGAAACCCAGGGAAACAAACCTCATAAGCAGTAGCCCTATGCCACCTTTGCGTTGGCAAAGCTAATTAGATACATTGATGAGGCATTGTCCTGGGGAGAATAATAAAGCTTAATGCAGGCAGAATGTTCACATCAGCCTGCGTCTAACAGGGCTCATTCCCAGTGGTCTCATCCCCTCCTACCTTTTGTGGGTTTTTTTGTTTGTTTCTTTTGTTTTGTTTTTTCCATTAAGACAGAAATGCCTCATCCTACCCACAGGCCCAGTTCTTGGTTATCTTTCTGTTCTTTCTCTGTTGTCCTAATCATCTACCCCGTAGGACCCTCTGGCCACAGACACTCTACTCCTCCAGAACCTCTAACCAAGTCACAAGTCACTAAATCAGGGTGTGACATTCAGTGCTCTGGATTGCTCTCCTCAAGTCTTTCAACACTGTTGGTCCTCACCTGTGTCTTGGTCACTGACACAGAGTTTGGGTTCTTTGTACAAAGGTTGCCATTAGCTCATCGTCTTGGAGGTCAGAGATTTCAAGGGCTTCTGCTGAGTCTCATGCTGCGTAACAACATGGTAGCGAAGCCTGGAGGGGAAGCAAGGAGTTCAGCGGAGCGCTCATGAGAGAGAGAAGCAGGCAGATTTGCTTTATAAATATGTACTCTGCCCATGACTAATCTATTCTTGGAGACCTAACTCTGTCCTGAGAGATATAACTCCCTCTCAAGAGATCTGATGAACTCAATCTTGAGAGAACCAAGCTAGTCTCTTGAAAGACATTTCTCCAGCCCCGAGGGTGGTATTCTCATGATGTAACCACATCTAGATGTCTTAATGTCTGCCATCTCTCTGTCCTATTACCTTGGAGACCAAACTTGCAGCACATGGACCTTTGGGGACAAGAGTGTCCAAATCACAGCACTCCATCTTCAAGAATTTCATCTCCTTCTCCCCTAGAACTCCTTCCTAGGCTTGCTTCCGCCCCGCTCCAGCCTGGCTCCTTGTCTGCTTTAGATGTCTGCACCCACACGTCACGTGTCAGAGCCCCTCCGATCTCACTATTAGTGTTCTTGTTTTAGTCTCTCCTTAAGGGGGATCATTTTTCAGATTCCAGATTCTAATCATTTACTGGGCCAGGGATTAAGGGGATGGATCATTGTGTATGTTCCTGGGGTTCACCTGCCATTACAGAGGGCTCAGGGAGTCACAGTCTGCTGTCCGGCAGTTATGAGGACAGAGTCTGAAATCAAGATGGTGCTGGTGGAGGTTCTTCTGCTGGTGGAGGATTCTGTTGACTTTGGCCGGCTGTCCCCAGGCCTCAGCATCCCCTGGCCTGTGTTATCAGTCCGCTCTCTGCACATCTCCAGATTATGTTCTTTTCATGTTTTCCTGTGTGTCTGTGACTCTTAGCATGCCCTCCTCCTAGGAGCAGCACTTCTTGTATTTAGGGCCCAGTCTACTCCACTGTGGCTTTGTCACAACTAGGTTATTACATTGTACAGATCCTATTTCCAAGTAAGGTCACACTGGCAGGAACCATGTGTGTAAGATATGCAGATAAGCTGTGTGATTCTGGGATTGAAGGCTATTTCTCATGCCATGATATGGGCCTCCTGAGGCCTCTGGGTCTTGTTGGCGTTCTCAGTAAGGGGTGACTAAGTGAATCAGTCTAATGGCCCTTGCAATCATGAGCAAGATGCTGTGGTTAAGACAAGCCTGTTCAAGTTTGGCATCTCTTCACTAAAGTGAGTTCCACCCTGCTCTTAGCATTCAGAAGAGCACCAAAGCAAGCATCGAGAGTTGTTTCCCTATGTGTAACAGAAAGTGAGGCTCAGAGGGCCCAGGTAGTTTGCCCAACTGTGCTTAGGTTTGGATTCTGGTTGGCTTTATCCCACATGAGATCTGAATGTGGTGGATGTGATTTTCTCTTCTTGGGTTAAAGATGCAGGAGTCCAAGTGCTGGCATTAAGGCTGGATGTAGGCTCTTAGGACTTCCTGGACTAGGGGCAAGCACCTTCTCAAGCCAGCTTTCCTATGCTCACCTGTGGACACAGAGGAATGAGGTCACTCAGCTCTTTGTCCTTCTGACTTGGTGGAGCTAAGGTTCATCTGCTCAGCACCATGAGTCCTGAGCTCCTCGTTGGAAGAGTGACTTGACACTGTAAGAATGGTAAGAGATGGGAACACTTTGGAAGAAGAGGAGTGTGTGCTGAGCAGAAAACAATGTGAGCTTATGATCTGAGGACCTGGACACCCTTCTCTCTTTGCCCTGTAACCCAAGCCAAGTCGTCAAGGCTTTCCCCTCCAGGCTTGGGCCAGTTCCCTGACTCTGCACTGTGAGCGAGTCACTTAACTGTGATCTCCACGGTTGCCCTCAGCTCGGAGGTCTGCCTCCAGGAAATGAGCTTCAACCAGACACTCTCAATTATCCTCATTTTTCTCTTCCAAGAGAAGAAGGTAAAAGTGTTTCCCGCGAGCCCTCTTGAGGTCTGGTGACAGCTGCTGCTCTGCTTGGGAATGACTAGGAAGCTTGTATAGACTCGTCAGATCTGCCTTCTTATTAAATGGAAAGGAAGGATCAAGCCCACTGCCAGGGAACTCCAGTCCTGTCCTCCACCCTGCGACTCCCTCCTTCTTGTCTTGGTTTCCAGGCGTCTTGTCTTGTTCGACTGTTAAATGTTATTTTGAACTCCTTGTGCTGTGGGCCTGGCTCTCATGAGAATCGCCTGCTCTGATCATTGCCAATCTCCTGGTTCTCAAATACTGCCATGCCCAATCATCACCTGGGTCCAGAAAGCATAAGTGAGAGGGGAAACCAACGGCCTTTACTGCCCTTCAGCAAGGGAGAAGCATTGTGCTGACGAGCAGGCATAGAACTCTTAATTCTCACAGCAGCTAGAGAAAGGCAGGGTACCACCAGGACTCACAAATGTTAAACCTGCAGCTGGCAAAATAAATCCCAGGGCATCCTTTAGACTGTTAGAATTGTAATCAGTAGAGGACCCGAGAGAAAGAGTCGAGGGCAGAGAAACAGAGACACCTATGAAGCCTACTGTTAGACGGTCTTGTGTTTTGAGAAAGAAACCCTCCCCATAGCCTGGATGAAAGATGTTCAAAGCTGGAGCTAACACTTTTGGTACCACTAGCATCATTAGTGGGTTGAGGGAATGAACACATTACCGTAGAAGCCTAGAGGGCATTTTTTTTTCGACAGCGACCAGCCACAATGCTATGTGTCCCAGTCTTGTCTGAGGCCTTGTAGCTAGAAGTGACTAGTTCATTAACCTCAGAAGAAAAGTCACGGCTGGGTGTGAATGTGATTCCTCTCTCCCAATAAATGGCAGAAGATGCCACATTGCCAGGTTGCCACAATGCCAACTGCATCTTGTCTGGACCCAGGTGGCAGTGGCTGCTGAGAAACCCCAAAATGAAGGACAACTTAATGTGTTCTGGTCCCAGAACCCTTGAGCAATTTGAAGGGAGAGTCAAGAGTGGAAGGGTCTGTCCCTGTCACCCATGATCCCAGACTTGCAGGGTTTGTTGGTGATGTGTCTTCACTGGCTGGATCAGGCCTATCAATGACAGCGGATTCGGTGCTGCCTGAGAGTCCCTGATTTACTGAGAATGCCTGTCTGTTCTTGCTGGCTTGCTGGGTTGCAGTCTGCATGTCCCAGCTGGGAGCCAGGAAAGGATATACATCATGCATATACATTAGTCGGCATACAAAGTAATGGTATATACACACGTATATATACATGTATACATATATACATATACACATATATATCATTAGTTTGTTCTTATATACCCTCACTCCACCCTTCCCCAAGACCCTTTCTTTGATTTCCTTCCTACCCCCATTCAGTCTCCCTTCTATTTTTTTAACTTATACCATTACCCTCTCTTATTTTTTCCCTCCCTTTAGATTTCATCCCCTCTCATATCCCACTTTCTATTTTCTTTATATAATATGGAAAAGAGTATATATACTTGCATATATGTGTGTATATATCTGGAAAGGAGTATGTGTATTACATAAACATACATATGCCTATATATGTATATGCCAGATACCTCATAGAGGAATCGTGTATGTCGTATGGATTATAATTTTTCTCCACTGCTGAGATGAACATGCCTCTGTAACCCCTCTGTTGTGAGTGACAGACAGGTGTTTAGGGCACCAGAGACTTTAATAAGGTGGCAGCCAGCTGGGAGCTGTTGATTTAGCAGCCAGGATGTTTGCCTGAAGAGCCAGGACACCGTCATCTGTGCTCAGCTTTCCCTGGCGCCTCAGCTGCCACAAGGACGAACGGAGCAAGCTCAACGATCCAGCTGCTCGGCTGCAATGCTGTATGATAATTTCGCAAATTATTATTTTTAATATAATCAGCTTTTTCCTTAGGCACTAAAAGAAAAAAGTTGAATTGCTCACAAACTAATAAAGGTTTATCTTCTGAAGCATCAAATTCTGTTTACTCATGAAACACACACCTCCTCTCTTCGCCCACCGGGAGGAAAATTAGCATTTATTTTCCCAGATAAACAAAAACTGGTGGAATGTTTGTTGACATATTTGGGTGTTAAGCTCTTGCTTACATTTAAAATGATATAGAAGAATGAGGAAAAATTGGAAGCAGCCTTCCCTGACTCTAGGGTTTCATTTTCCTATGGGGAGGCTGCTGCTTCTGTGGATAGGATGCTCTGGGGTGCCTGGTTGTGCTAACAGCAACATGTGTGGAAAACAAACTCCCTCAGGCCCAGGAGCCATGTGACTGAAGAACACGAGATGTTTTGGGTGTTCGTCACAGCTTCTCTGTGCACTCTCAGCAATGCACTGTCTTCTGGGATGAGCATGGTTTCCACCTGGAGCTCTCCTTGAAATCCAGCTGTTGGCAGATGTCGTTGGAACTTGGACACAACCTTCCACCCATGATGGAAGCTTGGAGTTTGTCTTCTAGAGGCTCTGTAGATTGACATGGCATCTTTCTTTCCCTGGTGTCTAGGTATGGGGACATGAGGAGACAGATTGGCTTCGAGATCAGAGACATGTGGTACAACTTGGGTGAGTAGCTGGCTGTCATCTTGGGGGTGGAGTGAGCACCTCTGCGTTGTGATATCGGCCCCATTTCTCAGTGTTGATGCAATGTGTGTGTGCATACATATGTGCACGTCGAAACGATGGTTCAGTCTTTATTCCTTAGGACTGTCCACTGATTTTCCAGCAGGATCTCTCGTTGACTTGTAACTTGCCAAGTTGGCTAGGTCCTGCTTCTCAGGCCCCAGGGATCCGCTTGTCTCTACTTGCCCAGCACTGGGGTTACAAGCATGAGCCACCTTGCTCAGATTTGTTTTGTGTGATTCTAAGTTTGAACTCAGGTCCTCCTCATGATTACATGGCAGGTACTTTACCAACTAAGCCATCTCTTCAACCCCTTTGGAATAAGTTCTCAATTCCTTCTCTTCCTGGGATAGTAATCACTGTTCCTTGCTCATATCCATTTTCAGTAAGGAAAGCAGATTAAAAGGGAGAAAAACGTCTCCCTGAACCAAATAAGGAAATCAAGAAAGCTTTCCCTGGTATTAAGTAGACACATAGGTTGGACTGCCGTTGCTCCGGAGTACTCTCTGCTTGGATTTTCTCTAATTCGTTTGCCAGACCATGTGACATTTGCCATCGCTCACTGTTAGTTGTGCAGAGTCTACCTTCTAAGAGGTTTGTTCATATACTCAAACTCCGCATTTGCTTACCCTGCCACCAGGTGGTGGTAGCATGGTGTGCTGATGTGATCAAAGCAGCGAGCGATCTGTTTAATGATAATATAAAATGAATATAACTTTACCCAGGAATTAATTCCTTAACACAGCACATTTCATCAGTCACAACAAGGAACTCTATTAATCTTAACCAACAGCCAGCAAGGTGACTCTGCAGCTAACAGAGCTTCTTCCCAGAAAGCCCAATGACTTGAATTTGATCCTAAGACTCCTGTGGTTGAAAGAGAGAACCAACCCCTGCAAGTTTTCCTCTGCCTATACTATGATGCACTTGCATTCAAATGTGTACGCACATATACACACACGCATATACACACTCCCACGCACTCACACTTGTGCACACATACACAAACAAACAAATAAATGGGGGCTGGAGAGATGGCTCAGTGGTTAAGAACATTAACTAATCTTTTAGAGGACCTGGTTTTGATTCTCAGCACCCACATGACGGCTCACAACTACCTTTAACTGCAATCCCGGGGATCTAACACCCTCTTTCTTCCACCCCAGGCACTATATGCATGTGGTTCACAGATATACATGCAGGCATAACACTCATATACATAAAAACAAAATATTAAAGTTAGATAAATGTGATAAAATTATGTTTTAAAACCAATAGGACATAATTTTCTCATAGATAAGTTTCTTAACAAAAATAGGGACTAACAAGAACGTGACTTCTACCTTCAATGTTCCTATTGGGAGCCTGGTCATGATACTAAGTCCTTATAGCCATCTGCCTTCTGCTCTCAGAGCTTGCATCAAAGTATCCCAGACTATGTCGGGGTTACCCAGGTACCTGGAGATCATCAGGGATCAGCATAGTACCTAGCAAGTATGGCTAAGAAGACTAACGGAAGCATGGTTTTTGATGGAAATACAGTACTGGATTACATCACACACCTGGACACCCTGAGACATACAGGAGTAGACTTTGTAGGGCCGCCGCTGTTACTCTGATCAGCAGGGTCAAAGTGACCTCTTGGCAACCTAAACAAGGTTCTCATTGTCCCTTTTGACGCCTCGCCCTTCCGAGCTCTCGGTGTCAGATGTGGGAAGGGAAATACTGTATCATCTGCAGGGAAAGTCAGAATTTCCCAATGCTCTTTGTCTTTCTGTTTAGATGAAAAATAGAGCTCTTTCCTCCTTTTTTTTTCTTGATATTGTTGGATTTTTATACGAGAGTCTTGCTGTGTTCCCAGTCTAGACCACCTCAGCTTCCTAAGTGTTGGCTTTGCTGATGTGTGCAGTCACGCCCAGCTAGATATTTTGGTTTTGACTTTAGTTTCTCAAGTGGATCTTTACCTGAAATAGAGATGAGAAATGCCTGGGAAAATGAGACTATGAGAAACTCCATAGGTGATATTATCATATAGGTGCTATTACTCTATAGGTAATATATAGGCAATGCTGATAGCATAAGTGTTTGACTTGAGGTACCAGCCCAGCTCCTGCAGGGTAGAATTTCCTGGTGGAAGTGCAGACCTTTCAGAGCAGCTGTGTCTGCACCCCTGCTTGCAGAACCTGCACCACCCCGTGGATACTGGGTATCAGAATTGGAACAGGCTGAGGACCCTTCAGGGACAGTCTCTGTAAGACTTGAACCTGACCATAACAACCTGTATAGGGAGGACCTAAGTCCTGACTCTTGGGCATTCCAGCCTGTTGATCTCTGCAACATGGACCCTACAGGAATGATCCTGCCCTTCCTGACTTTCTGCCATCTCTGAGGTGGCCTATGAACCCGGGGATGGAGTGGGTGGTTTGCTAAGTCACGCTGACTTTTCTTTCTCCAATAACCTACCCTGTCCTGCTTCTGTGACCTCTGTCATGTGACTAGATCCTTCTGAATTCCTCTCATTCAGCAGTCTAGTTAATACACTATGACAATTGGGCAAAATTTGTCATAAGACTTCCAATCCAGAAGCCAAATAATCCCGTGACGTGTGCCTAGGGTGGGCTCAGTAGTGACATACTGGGGCTTCTGAAACAGAGAAGGAGCCATCCATGGGTTGTATTAACCAATTTTCTCTGTTTCTTCTCAAAACTGCTAACAGATATATGTCACTTGACCTGGAAAGCCTGATGGGCTGACTCATGCCAGGCAGAACCTAGTGTGTTAGCTGTGAGGAGGAGAACAATGGGAGACAAAGAGACATGCCACTGGACTGTTCGCACTGTAGTTCTCCGCCCAGTGACAGGAGTTCAGATCCTCTCTAGGCCCAGCATCCAAAGGAGATGACTTGAGTTCTGTTCTGCTTGCCAGGCTGCACTGTGGGTCTGTCCCTTTGGTTCCTCTGGACACAGGCTTGCATGCACAAGGACCTGGACTCAATCTTTATTACAGCAAAAGAAGAGAAAAGAAAAGAGATCCTGAGGTCACCCAAACAGAGGTCTCAGGGATCCATCTTCAATGAGATACCCTCTTCCTCCTTGACAAGCAGTGGCTGCTGTCCCAGGCACCCCCAGCATCCTGCTGGGGTCCTGCAGTGACAGGGTCACTGGTGGGAACTGAGGGAAGTTCAGTACTGAGCTCTGGCTCTAGTTGGCCAGAGATTATCCTAAGCTGTGGGTCTTCTTGCCTTTCCAGTTTGTATGCCTTAATTTTGTTTTTAACAGTTGTGTTTTTGTTTTGTTTTGCTTTTAGCAGTATGTTTTCCTGTCTTATATTTTTAATGCTGACCCTGATCTTTGTGCTTTTGTTTTTAAAGTTTTATTCTAATATCTCAATTATGTAACACTGAGTTTATTGTTTTATACATGTACAGGTTTCTTTGAAAATATTCATTATCACTACCCTCTCTTTCTCTCTCTCACTTCCACTAATACCCTTCATTCTCTCTCTCTCTCTCTCTCTCTCTCTCTCTCTCTCTCTCTCTCTCACACACACACACACACACACACACACACACACATACACACACACACACACACACACACACAACACACTTCTATGCCCTTTTTTATCTGTTTGGAGTTACTCAGTGAGTTTCGTGAAGGCTCTTACAGAAGCACGGATGAGGATTATTTCCAGGAGCACTTTGCCCATCGCTGTATCATGGAAGATGTCTCTCCCTCCTCCAGCAGCCAAACTATATGCTCCCTTTTAAGTATTGTCAGTGGTGCCTCTGAAGCTCCAGAGGTTGGCTTTGAACCCGCCCCATTTGTTTCCATGCTGTTTGCCATGACAGCCACGAAGGAAGGAAAGATGGGTTTTGGGAAGAGTGGGGTTCTCCCAGAGCCTCCTTGGGAGCCTGCAGTCTTAGACTCTTCTGTCCCAGAGTGGTGGACTCTCTTGACAACATCTGCCATCATGTTCTCATAAGATGAG
Source organism: Microtus pennsylvanicus (assembly GCF_037038515.1). Classification (NCBI taxonomy): domain Eukaryota; kingdom Metazoa; phylum Chordata; class Mammalia; order Rodentia; family Cricetidae; genus Microtus; species Microtus pennsylvanicus. The sequence continues at coordinate 76,486,712 of NC_134583.1, forward strand.
CCCAGCAACAGAGACTTTTGATTCACCGTGCCAAGAATGAAGATAACTCAGGAGAAGCGCCCTCCCCCTTATGGTTACTCCCTAATGTGAACACATAGCTAACGCCTGAGGGTTTCAAAGCTTGCTCATCAACAGCAAACATCAACTTGGGCATAAGAACAAGCAGGAGATCGAAAGGACCTTGGCCAATTAAAGAACAAGGATTTGTCATCTACAAGAAAGGACAACTGCTACACAAAGGACTGAGAATTTCATGGGATTGTGTTTGGTTTTGTTTTTCTTTGTGCAAATAATAAGCCCTTTGCTCCTCCTGTAATCTGTGGGGTCACCGTGGCCAGCAAGGACCCTTCCTGCTGTGGTTCTCCGGTGTTCAGGCCTGCCTGCCAATAGCGCTGTGCAGGCTGCCGCTCTCCAAACTCCTAGCGACCCATCATGATTTCCCAGGGTGTGCACAACCTATTTTCCACATAGCTTCCTGTTTTCTTTTTTTTTTTTTTTCCAATGGGCTCAGGTTTGGGAATTTGTTGGCAGGCACATGCAGCCAGTTCTGCCAAGAAAATAAAAATAGAAGTCGGATCAGATGTGTTCCTCACCTTAGAATTAGTCACCTGTCACTCCACCGGTGCACCGGATGCCTTCCCTCCACCCCTCCAGGGCTGTGTGTGGTCTTTGGAGAGGGGTGTCTCACACAGATGTGCCCCAGCAGCCCTGCTGGGTGGGACAGGGCAACAGGCCTTCTTCCCAGAACAAAGAAAAAGTCAAAACCATATTCTTCCAAAAGAACTGTAGGAAGAAAAAAAATGTGTTTATTTACCCAATTCTCCTCTTATTTATGAGAACTACGTGGAGGTGGCCTCACCTCATCTCCTTTGCACCTTGGTTCCACCATCTACTTTTGTTTGTTAAGCCAGCTCTCAGGAACCAGCATGTGTTCCCTAACCCGATCTGGCTGGAACGAAAGTGCTCACAGAGAGGCCTTGCTTTGGCCTTTTTTGGCTTGAACTATTTTTTTTTTTTTATGTAAGGATCCCCTTTGCTGGTGTTTTTGGGGAATGCAAAAGCTGGCTGCTTTTCATTAAACCCAGATACTGTCCGATGCACCCTAGCAGAGTTCTGTTCTGTGGTGCTTTTGTGTGCACAATTTTTCCACGATAAGACCCTGTCCAGTGGCTGAATTTCTGAACATCAGATGTGCCGAGGCGAACATCCAGACAATGGGGAAGATACTGACTGGTAGAATGTTTCCTCACACCGTGGTTATTAGAACCTCTGCTACTTTTCTGTTGTCATAAAACACCATGATCAAAAAAGCAACTTATGGAAGAAATGGCCCATGGCACCTAAGGTTCCAGAGCGACAGTCCATCGTGGCAGAGACAGTATGGCAGCAGGCTACTGGGACAGGAAGCTGAGAGATCATATTTCCATCTACACCCAGGAAGCTGAGAAAGCAAACTGGAAGTGAAGCAAGGCTGCGAACTCTCAGAGCCTGCCCCCAGGGGCATACTTCCCCCAGCAAGGCTGCACCTCCTACAGGTTCCATAATCTTCCCAAACAGAGCCATCGACTAGAGACCAAGTGTTCACATACCTGATCTGTGGGGGACACTGCTCATTTAAGCCATCACAATCATCCTGTTTGTTCCTTTCTCTCCAAAAGGAGGAAAAATGCATGAAATCCCTTGACTCTCATTGGCCCACATTCAGGTCCAGCATTAGAAACTTTAGCTTGATGTGCATCAGGGGAAAACCCACAATAATTAAACAGATAATAATGAGCATCAGAAAGCTCTACCCACCTTACTAACTCAGGGACTGTGGACTTGTGAGAGCTCTGTTTCCAGGGGTGTCACTCCTCAGAGGTCTCAGGCTACACAAGCCCGGTGTGTTTTCTGTGCTAAAAGGAAGGGTGGTGATCCACGGGGATGAAGTCCCCCCCCTTTTTTTTTAGCTTAGTTTTCCAGTGGCTGCCCCTGCAACCACTTGATCTGCCTTGTCTGATCTTCCCAGCTAGGAACAATAAAAGCTGAGAGTGACAGCTAGAACTTTATGACACCGAAATTACAGCTGATGAACAACCTGCTGTCACGATCGGCTGTTTTCTGAAGCATTGGCTCTGACATCTTTTAGGCATAATACAAGGAAAATGTCACCTGAGGAATTGAATATAATGGCACTTTCAGGGGACCGCTTTGCAGTACTTGCATGCCTTTCAGAAGTGTTAAGCATTGAGGGAAATGGGCAGAATCGCACCATTGCAGCTTCAGACAAGATGCCAACTATTGAGCCAAAGTTGGAAATTTGGATTCTAATTAAATTCAGGTTCCTTATCAGAGATAACATTTTGTACCTGTGTCCAGCCCATAAAAATCATCTTTTGGCTTATGAGAATAGTCTACTTTCTTATGTATGGTTATTTATAATAGACACATTTGCTTAATGACTCTCTTGACAGAAATCTGCGTTTGTTGAGCTATAAAGAAAAGCAAATTCCATATTGTATTTCCCGATTGTGTCAAAGTATTAATAAGATTAATTAACTCCAGATCAGCTGGCTGGTTGTTAATAAGAAAATGTCACAAATAACTCACTCAGGCGTATCGTTTCTCACGCACCCTCATGTTACGTGCTGGAATGAGACAATGTTAGTTACAGTGCAGCGGCTTGAAGATAAAGGAAGTGTTCTGTAATGAAAGATGAGAGGTCGCTGCCTAGGAGCAGCGCTCCCGCCTCATCGTGTCCCCTCAGCAAGCTGGCGTATTAGTCAGTGTTCTCTAAAGGAACAGAACTGATAGAACAACTATGCGTGTGTGTGTGTGTGTGTGTGTGTGTGTGTGTGCGCGCGCGCGCGCGCATGTGCATGTGTGCGTGTGTACATGGGTGCATGTGTGTGCATGTGTGTGTGTGCGCGTGCGCACATGTGCATGTGTGCGTGTGTACATGGGTGCATGGGTGCATGTGTACATGGGTGCATTGTGTGCATGTGTGTGCACATGTGCATGTGTGTACATGGGTGCATGTGTGTGCATGTGTGTGTGAGCGCACGCATGTGTGTGTGTACATGGGTGCATGTGTGTGCATATGTGCGCACATGTGCATGTGTTCGTGTGTACATGGGTGCGTGTGTGTCTGTGTGTGTGCGCGCGCGTGTGTGTGTGTTAGTGGCTTATGGGTTGTGATCTTATGTTAGTCCCATGTGGCTGTTTCAAGACTCTCATAATTGTTCAGTCCATGAAACTGGATGTCCCAGCAGCCCCAACCTTGTGCTGGCATCCCAGGGAGGACCTAGAGAGCTGCTGGTCTTCAGTCTGTTCCTTCTCAAAGAAATAGGTTCTAACCAGCAGAGGAATCCCTCAGCAGCAGAATACACGAGCTTGGCAGCAAGAATGAGGGCAGGCAGGCAAAAAGCAAATGTTTTCTTCTTCCATGTCCTTTTCTATGGGGGCTGCCGCTATGTGGCCCAGATTTAGGATGGGTCTTCCCACTTCCAATAATCGAATCAAGAAAAATCCCTCACAGGTGTGCCCAGCTGCTTGCGTTGATTCCAGATGTTGGTGGCTGACCACGGTGATTAGCCATCACAGCCAGCCTGCCTCTGTGCAGTCTGGTAACCTCACTCCACATCAGCAGGGGCTGTGAACCGGGGATTGCCACTGCTTTCTCCCCTACCTTCCCTGGCTCTCATCAAGCCCGGTGTATCTATGCCACTTATGCCATCCCACAGTCATCCTGAGTTCAGTGACAACACAGACAGAGGGGCACGGAGTTCACTAAGCAACTTGGCTGGCCAGTGAGCGCTAGGAATCCACATCTGTCCACGTCCCCAGTGCAGGGAATACAAGTGTATTCCACCCTCCACAGCTTTGTTTTCTATTATTTTAAATTCTGAGGATGGAACTCGGGTCTTCAGGCTTGCAAGGCAGGCTTTTTATCTCTTTAGCCCAACAAAGCTGTTCTAAAGAACAGCATAAATGCTTCCCTCTCCAGCAGCAGCCTGAGGTGGTAGGCCCTACTGTTTCTGCAGTCCCATGCCCCAGCGGGGGCTCTGTGTGCTTTGACTGCAGCCCTTCAGAGTGTTTCATAGGTCACTGTGTAGTTGCCCAGGTGCCGGATGGACCACACCTCTGCACACCACCCAGGAGACAGAAGGGACCTGGGACTCCCTGGGTCAGCTCCCGTGCTTGTCAGACGCCGGCTCTCCCAGCCCCAGTCCCCTGCTCTGTCTGACTGGATAACAGATGGTGTCCATGCCCTTGACTTATGTGCCGCAGTTGACTTCTTGCGAAACCAGCCTCTCTGATCAATATATAGGGAGATTTTGTCTCAAAACAAACATTGAAACAACTCCTCTAAAAGAATACAATAGTACCTCTAAATACCATTACACACACTGAACAAGACATGCTTACCGGTGACAAGTTTTTCAATATTCTTTTTTATTACTATTGTATGTGCATACCTGGTATGGGGGGGGATACATGCCATGACATGTGAGTGGAGATGAGAATAACACTGGAGGGCCCACTCTCTCCTATCTTGATGTGGGTTCTGGGATCATACTTGGGTCATGAGACTTGGTGACAAACACCTTTACCTACTGTGCCATCTTGCTGACCTGAGACACACTTAGAGGATAGTGTGTCATTGCTTGCTCTTGCTTTCCTCACAATTCAACCTTCACAACTCCTCTCTACAGATGAGGAGACTGGGCCATCCCTGCCCTTCTGTAATATACAAAGCAAATGTTTCTTTAATTAGCTCCCCACGTAGCACTAGGGATTCCATCTACTTTTTTATTTTTTTGTATGTGTATATGAGCATGGCATCCTCATGTGTTCCATGTGTGTGAAACCCATCTCCATGTCCTCTGCCTTATTGACTGAGGCAGAGTCTCTCACTGAACTCAGAGCTTGCTCTGTCCGCTAGTCCAGCTCACCACCCTGACCCAGGTCTCTGCCTCTCATGTGCTGGATCCCCAAGTGCTACCATGCCTCTCCAGCTTTTATGTGGGTACTGGGGTTCTGAACTCCAGGCTGCATGCTTACATGGCAAATGCTGTATCTACTGAGCCGTCTCTTCTGCCTTCTGCCCACATGTGACTTGAAGTACTCAAACTCCCTACAAGCAAGATCAGGTTCACAACCATGGAGGCTCCCATTCAAAATCACTGGGTCTGTGTTGCTGTGTTCTTAAGCCCCTTCTGGAAATCCACCCCTTCTTTTTAAATTAATAGATGTCACATTTCTCTATTGAAAGGTCAACACAAGATAAAATTCATCCCAGAAATGGTCGGCCCGATACTGGAAATGACGCTGATTCCTGAGACGGAACTTCGGAAAGCCACCATCCCCATCTTCTTTGACATGATGCAGTGTGAATTCCACTCCACCCGGAGCTTCCAAATGGTGAGGATGTGAGGGTGCAAAGAGTGTGAGGGCTGGAGAGACAGACAAGGAAGACTGGAAGGCATTCACAGATGATTGATTCTGTTGCTAAAGGTGATGTTCACAGATGATTCTGTTGCTAGAGGTGACGCATGCTTCGCAACAACAGTTCTCCACAGCCCTAAGACTTACTGAAGAATCTGTCATCATCTGTCTTCCTCTTTGGGGTCCTCAGTTTCTGGCTGTTCCTTACTGATGTTTATATGGACCTAACACTAAATCTTACGTTAAAGTCCCTTGAAGCTGGAATGAGGGCTTAATGAGTTTAGAGCATTTTCTGTGTAAGCATGAAGACCTGAGTTTAAATCCCTAGAATATTTGTTTGCGTTTTTGTTTTGTTTTGGGTCTTTTTTTGTTTTTTGTTTTTTTTTTTTTTAAAAAGGCTACCCCAGCATAGTAAAACATACTAGTGCTGGGGCAGGAAACAGATGGATTATAGAAGCTTGCTGATTGGCCAGCCTAACCAAAAGGGTGAGCTTTGGGTACAATGAGATATTGTCTCAGGGAATAAGGTGGAGACTGAGAACAGGACACTCAGCATTCCCCTTTGGCCTCTGCAGGTGGGCCGTGCTCTCCTGACCTCTGCAGGTGGGCCGTGCACTCCAGTCCTCTGCAGGTGGGCCTTACACTCCAGTCCTCTGCAGGTGGGCTGTCCACTCCTGACCTCTGCAGGTGGGCCGTGCACTCCAGTCCTCTGCAGGTGGGCCTTACACTCCAGTCCTCTGCAGGTGGGCTGTCCACTCCTGACCTCTGCAGGTGGGCCATGCACTCCTGGCCTCTGCAGGTGGGCCGTGCACTCTATTTTTCTGCAGGTGGGCTGTGCACTCTATTTTTCTGCAGGTGGGCCTTGCACTCCTGGCCTCTGCAGATGGGCCGTGCACTCTAGTCCTCTGCAGGTGGGCTGTGGACTCCCCACACAGACATACCCACTCAGATACACACATATACATATATATATATATAAAATATACTATATATATATATAAAGGATATGTATGTAATTTTTAAATTTGATTTTAATGGAGATATAGCCCTTCAGGAAACAGGTAGACTTTTTGCCCCAGGCTGCTCAGTTCCCACTACCCACAAATGAACTCTGCACCTGCTCAGTTCCCACTACCCATAAGTGTACTATGCACCTGCTCATTCACAAAACTTGAATCACATTGAATGTTTTCCCAGTATACATACTCAGAAATGCAATTTTGGAATCAAAATACTTTTGTGCCATTTGACATTATTGCTAAATTGTTTGATATTATTGCTACAAGCTTTGACCTGCCTCCACTGCTGCCATCTCTAAAGTATGGTTCCAGTGTCACTCCAGGCTTATAACCTAAAGTACTTTTCCCAGGCATAAAATTCATCTGACTTTCTGAATTTCATATGAACCAAGCACAAAGAAAGACTTGTGAAAACTGCTATTAAATTTATATAAAAAACAGGTAAAGGGAAATAAAGTATTTATATATATAAATGTCACAAGTCCAGAAAACTGAAATCGAAAGCCTTTAAAACCGTTTATACCATTTCTCAATTTTTAAACGTAGTCTTTGGGTCAAGATAAAGGTCAAGGGTGACTGAAATGAAGATGCATGAGAGGTGAGTGTCTGCGTCTCCTCCCTCCTTGCGGTCTCTGTGTCTGGTTGCTGTATTATGGGGGTTTCTAAATGTCCTACAAGAGTCTCCTAAGGAGGCGCTTCAGGTTTGCTAGAAACTGATAGCAGTTAATGAGAGCCACGGAAGCCGGGTCTTCAGTCTAAACATTTGTCTCCTTTTGGGCATTCAGACTCTGTCCTTTGCTTTTGCAGAAAGCTAAGCTTCCTGAGTAATAGCACAGAGAAGTGATGCTCCCCAGATTTTAGCTCATGTTCTATACGCATTTCACTGACTTAATACACGCCTTGCTTGGATGTAAGCAAATAAAAAGCACAGCCATGAACGAGCAGATCCACTAAAGAGATGTATTGTCTCATCTCTAGCGTTTTGTGGGACACTCACAGCTGTTTCCATTCGTGCTGAGACACAGGGTTACATGCACTCACAACCTTTAAGTGAAGCAAACCAAAAGACAAAAACCGTAAAGCTTATTGAAGCAACCACATGATCACAAGCTTTCCCTCCACACCAGAACAAATAAAGGAAACAATCCACTTGTAAAGAGGAAGGGTTTGGTGTTGGCTCACTGTTTGAAAGGGTTTTGTTCCCGATCAACTGTTCCTGTAGGGCAGCTCATCATAATGGGACAGGAGGAGGAGTGGAATAAAGCTACACACCCCAGGGCCAGGAAGAGAAAAGAAATCAAGAAAGAGCTGAGGCCATGATATCCCTCAAAGGTAGACCTCATTGACCTACACACGTCCCACACGAAAGGTTTCCTGGAGACCAAGCACTTATCCCCCGGGTTTTGAAGGCGTGCTAACAATGCAAACTGTCACAGGTCTCTTCTGTGTCAGTCTGTTTCCGAGGGTTGTTGAAAGATCAGCTGCCTCAGCCTCCCAGGAAAATGCCATGTCCCAAACCTTCCCCATCACTCACTTTTCTGCTGCTGTCCTGGTCACTTGGTTTTCTAGTGTACGTTAGTTACAGTGGCCTTTGTTTGGCCTCTCTGCCTCCTAATCAGCCATTTGAGAAGACTCGCCATTCCTTGCCCTTTCTCAGCTCCAACCTTCATCCTTCTTTTCATCCCTACTCCCCCACACCAGGGCTCTCTTGGACCACAGCACTTCTCTGTTGACATCCACCTTCCTGCTTTCAGTCTGGCTAGTCCTTGCCAGCCTGTTCTCTTAAAGCAGAAGGCATACCCCCTCTTCCTTATAGCCATCTCTGCAGGTACAGCCTGACTGGGTGCACGCCCAGCCCCCAGGACACAGCTGGCTCAGCCTGCCTCTCCATCCAGGAGCTTCTGGGATGGGGATGGTTGGCTGCTGTTTAAGTAATCCACCACGAATGCAATTATCTAACCTGATTAGTCACATCACTGAGGGCTTAAATTGCCTCCACTTTTATAGCAGATGCACAAACCTAATGGAGTGAGGGGAAGGCATTAGGGTTTTTTGTTTTTAGGCAGCTTTAGCGTTTTGGTCACAGGACACAGCCTCTTCTAAAGATTGTGCTTTCATAGCAGAGAAGTTGATATGCTGATGCTTGTGAAATATGCATTGTAGCCAGGTTGTATTGTTGACTTGTAATTGGAGTTTGGAGGTGACCTACTGGGTTCAAGGGCTTACCTCCATTTGACTCAAGATTAAATTGTATCTAACCATGCCTGGAGTTTTAGAAGCCTGTGCTGCAAATTGGCTTTCCCAGAGTTGCCTGGAGTTGTTACCCTTGTACTCCTCAGCCACAGTGCTAGCATTTTATTAGCACGTTCTTTCCAATACAGTTCCTGGAAGAGCAGACGCGGCCTTCAGGATGCCTGCGCCCTTGCCCTGTGCAGCCTCTCCAAGGTCCTTCCATTGGCTGGGCTCCTAGAGTGGTATGATAGGGAGGCATAAGTTTACCCATTCAAGAATTGACAACCTTTCTAGGGCCATATTTCTTACCTTGGGTCACTGAGTCATCTTGGTTTCTTCAGTTCTGGACAGATTTCACCACGAGCCATCAGTTCAATGGAAGTCTGTAGGCCTGGGCAAATGGCTTATTCAGCAGAGTGCTTCCCTGGCATGCACAAAGCCATGGGTTCGATCCCCAGCACTGAATACACTAGGCGTGGTGGTATGCATTTAATCTCAGCACTTTAGAGGTGGAGGCAGGAGGATCAAAATCTCAAGGTCATCTTCAGCTGCCTAGCAAGTTTGAAGCTAGCCTGGGATACATGAGACCCTGGCACAAAAAAGTCTAGAAAAAGCAAAACAACAACAATAATGGGAAAGTCTGTGGACACAGGGTCTCTCATGTTAGTAAGAGTCACCAGTTTATGGCCAAGTTGTACAGGGACTGGCCCCCAGTGGGTAGAACTGTGACCTAACATGAAAGGTCTTGGAGCAGACAGAAGCCTGTGAAATACAAGGCAGCCTAAGGTTCTTTCAGAAATCCCACCTGGCTATAGGCATGCATGTCCTTATGGGCCAGCACAGAAATGGCAAGAGAACATGGTCATCTGGATACTCTCTCACACCGCCATCCCCACACTCTCTCTCTTCCTCCCTGCTCCATACTGTCTTTGGAGCATGTCCTTTTCCTCTGTGGTTGTAGGTGTTGTAAGAAGCAGAGGAAAGAATACATGTGAGAGTCTCAGCTTGGGGACTTCTCATGTGTCCCTGGGATGATCGGCCCTTAACTGCCTTTGATAGAGGGACTCCCCTGTCACTCTTCTACCCTCTCCATGTAAGTCTCCCCTCAGCAAATTCCCATTCCTTCTTTCTCTACCTCTTCCGTCTCTGACTCCTTCTGAAACTCTAGAGTTTTGATTCTTTCAGTCTGTCCTAAGACCCTTCCGTGATCTGATTGTCCTACCTGTTTCCCTAAGTCCCATCCTGCTGGTTTCCCTCCAGGATTTCTGTGTCCACTCTTATTATAACATGTTACCTCGATTCACCCCGCTTTCATGGTCCTCTGCCTGATTCCTCTTTCTACCCCATCCTGCAGTAGCATAGGAGAGGTGGGGAGGCGTCCAGATGGTCCTGCCCCATTTCTCATCCACCTCAACACACGTGGCCTTGGAACAGGGATGATGAACCATCGCTTGGCCTAACACTGACTTTTTTGCCATCTTACTGACAGTCTCCCAGATGCATAACGCAAAGAGTCTCGGCCTCACACTGCATTTTACTTCCGAAACATAAAAATGAAAAAACCACTTTAAATTCTCTCCTGACATATTTTTTTAAAGAATTCCATTTGTTACAGCTTTGGAAAATACACTGCTAACAGCTGAGAAGTGTAAGCGAATAGCCACACAGGCCACAGACCATTGATAAAACCCGCGGCGGGAGAGGTGAAATCATGTTCTCAATCATGGGGCTGTTTCATGTCATCTCTGTGAGACTCGGTAAACTGCTCCGCCACCTCTAGACACTGCCATTTAATAGTAACAATGTAAACGTGAGTCATCTTGGTGTCATCCAAGATTGCAAGAAACTCAGTTTCTGGGTCTCTGTTTGAATACTCTCTTTCTGCTGCTTACGCCACTAACCTTAAGCAAATAATTAAAAAACCCAAGCGGATGTTGGAAACGCCTGCCACTTGGTTGAAAAGCCAGTACAATTCGTACTGCACTATGTGTTTGTGCTGTGCAATGTGGACTTACTATACATGTGAATACATTTGGTGGGAATTTTATCTTGCGTCTTCTCCAATTCATTGGGAGTTTTATTTGTTGGCTTGTTTACTTGTGTTCTTCATTTCTAAAGAATACCTGATCGTATTACTTTGGATGCTTCTAGAGGAACTGTGGCATGGGGAGATTTGATTTCATTGAATTCATTCCCAAAGGTGGTCTGAGAGATCTTGACAACCAATACCTTTGACTCTAAGAGTTCCTGTTATATTGAATTCTGTTCTTTAAAGCCTTCCAGCAAAGACATACTCAGCCTCCCATATTCTCCCTCAACTAAATCAACCTTGTCTCTCTCTGAGGCCATTTTCTCTGAGTTCACAATAATTGTGCTCAGCCAGAATTTCTCCCCAGGCTGAGTTGTGAGAGTCTACAGGTATCTCAACCAGACAGTGTAGGCAGCCCAACCTAACTGCCCCCAGGGCACAATTTTGGGGTCAGCTCATGAACAGGTCAGAGAAGCTTCAAGGTCAGGAAGGTACCTCGTTGATAGGGGGAATATGGAGGCTTTTAAATATGGGATGAAATCCTAGAGATTAATTAAGTGTGTAATTAAGTTTATACAGTGGTTAAGAAAGATAAACACAATCTACAAAAAAAATATTAGTGTGTCTAAGCACAGGATTAAAGGCCAAGTGACAGATTGGAGAATCTGGCCATGTTAGGATGTCATCAGGAGAGTTGGGAGAAAGGGATTTTTAAGCACTGGCTTGTGTCTGCTGAGGCTTCTTCTGGTATGTATTTTCCACCCAGACTCAAGTCAACCATCTTTCTGTTTCTGTGCCCTCTGGTAAGTCCCATGAGGAAAGTTACATGGCTCCAGCAGAGTGGCCCAGCTCCATCTGAAGGTAGAGGAGACAACAGAGGAGATTCCTGTGTGCTCTCTGAAAGCAGGAAGTGGCCAAGCACCAAGCTCCTACCTTACAGTGTCTTCTGAGCTTGTTTTCATGAGAACAAGGGGAAAGTAGAGCTTACTTTGGGCAAAGGGCAACATTTACCAGGAAACTCTTTTGCTATTAGATGCAGCACGCTACGCTCCTCGGTTCATGAGTTCAACCAGCTCGTGATAAGCTCTGAGCCTTTGTCTGTATGGTGAATTAGTTGTATCCAGATCTCTGTGATAAATAATCCCAGATACAAGGCAGATCTGATTATATACATTATATACATGTATAAATATATTCTAGAGATAACAGGAAGGATGGTAAGGTGGCTCAGTGGATGGAAACATGAGCGCATATACACACACAAGATTTTTAATAGCAGTAAACCTAACCCAAAATTAAATGTTTCAAATGAATTGTTAGAGGCTTCAAGATTATGTGTGGCTGGGATCCCTACTTTGTAGTCTCTGAAATAGTATTCAGTAGCCTGAGCTGACTTTGGCAGCAGGAATAGGAAGCAATAGCTTTTCTCCTAAGTCAATTGAATTCACAACATCAATGCCACCGTGAGGACAGCCCATCAGAGTCTGCTGAAAGACACCCATCCGAATGCCTCCAATTGATGATCTCTTACATTTAATGTTCTCAGGGGGATACTGCTATCAGAGACTTGAGATGCTTTATCCCATATTTTAGGTTGGATGCCCTGTGGATATTTTTGTAGCAATATTGGTGATTCAGAAAAGAGAAGAGAATATAATGATTCCGCTTATCACATCAGCGAGCGAGCCTCCGCCACCTTTTGAGTAGCACAATAAACACACTCTAATTTTATCCTAGCCACAGAGCCCCGCTGCCTGTTACCACAGTGCAGGCTGACAAGGGACACAATCAACACAACCTTTATAAAAAAACAAAAGCAGCCCTGCTCTGTCAGCAAATGGACTGTCTCCAATTTATTGGGATGGGGCCGCTTAATTCTGACTAGGATAACAGGTCACAGTACACTAGCATATTGATCCTAGTATGTTCTGTAAAAATGAATGAAGACTCGGAAATGAGAGGCTGGCCGCAGAGCCCTGGTGCTTTAAGCCTTGCTGATACGTGACAGAGTTGCCAGGTGTTTGTGCAAATGCTCTACCTTACTCTGGTGTTCAGTAAATCTCGAGTCAACTGTTCTCTGGTACACTTATCATTCAGCCACTCTTTTAGGAAAACATTAAATTCCTCAGACAAGTTTGATAAGCAACATATTTAAGGAAAACATTAAATTCCTCAGACAAGTTTGATAAGCAACATATTTAAGGAGCCAAGATGTCCTACATTTAGACACAGAAGCAGAGAAAGCATTAGAATTTTATAAGGTAGAAGCCACATCCTTCTGACTGGGGAGGGGCGGACAGTTTTAACTGTGAGTGTTTGCCAATGTGAGGGTAAGTCTTTCCTTTCTGAACTTTCTATACTTTCCCAGTTATATTCCTCAGACATGGATGTTTGAGTGCTATGTCTGAATTAAGATTGTTGGTTCTCTTTTGGATCTCAAATATCTGTTGTGAATTACACATTTGCCACACTTTTGACCTTTGCCATCCCACTCTATTGTCCCCTGAAAGATGGGGCTGCCTTGAGATGCCATCTCAGGGCTAATTGCAAGAGCTCTCCCTTGTGTTAGAGTCCCAAGTGAATGGCTGCTTGAAGGAATCCTTTTTAAAGAGTAGAGTCATTGCAGGCTGGTAGCAAAAGGTGGTCATTTTACAGCGAAAGTATTTTTCTTAAGATTCCATGTTGAGAAAAGGAAAAAAGCCAAACCAATCTCGTCCTTCAATGGAACCGTCTCTGTTTTTAAAAGCCTTGAACTTCTTAAGCCTGACAATCAAAAAGTGGTATTTATCTGGGAGGAGAGGGAGAGAAGATCAGAAAGAATGAAGAGCTCAGAAAGGCCAAGGTTGCTGGGAGGCTGCCAAGTCCTTAGTGCTAAGCGAGAAGCAGCCCCCCACCCCTCCTGCCCCAGCTTACGTTTGTGCAGCAGGAAGAAAGTGAGGCATCCTGATGAGGATGGGAGAGAGTTATGGAATAGAATATTTGTTTAACTGTGTAAAAATGTGTTGCATTTGTTTATGCTGTAGAATAATTGTCTAGCTATGTAAAGATGTGTTGCATTTGTTTAACTATGTAAAGAAGTGTTGCTGTTTAACCTTTCCTGCCTAAAGCATATGATTGGTCTAATAAAAGCTGAATGGCCAATAGCTAGGCAGAGGAGAGATAGGTGGGGCTGGTGGGGAGAGAGAAAAGGCGAACCAGCCAGTCAGCCAGGAGCCAGATAGACGGACATGGAGGAAAGAGGAAGGCAGGATGGACAATATGTAGATGAGGTAAACAAGCCTCAGGGCTACATATAGATTAATAGAAATGGGTTAATTTAAGTTAAAGAAAAAAAGCTTAGCTAGAAGCAAGCCTAAGCTAGGTCAAATATTCATATTAATAATAAATCCCCGTGTTATGTTTTAGGCTGGGCCAAGAAAACCTGGTATGGGAGAGTCAGTACCACCTTGCAAGCTCCTCCCTGGGCCTTGCTTTCAGCTTCTCCAGAGCCCACCATTAGCTGCAGTGCCACAGTAGCTCTTCCCATGCCCCATGTCAGTGTCCCATGTCTGTAGCTGCGGCTAAGTGATGTCACGCTTGGTTGACAAGGTCCAGAAAGCCAATTGTCTCAGTACCAATTGGTCCACTCTTGGCTGATATACTAAGCTCTCGTGAGCTCCATCTGCCTTAAGCCTCAACTCCCTGCATCCCAAGGGATGTATCTCATTATAGAGGGCTTCCTGGCATACAAGAAACCCTGGGTTCCATCCTCGGCTCTCCATAAAATCTGGAATAGTGGCACATGTGTATAATTCAACACTTAGGAGGCAAAAGCAGGAGGATCCCAAGTTCATCCTTAGTTACATATTGACTTTGAAGGCAGCCTAGGCTACATGAGACGCTATTTCCAAACACACCACAAAACACCAAACAAACATTTTATGTGCGAGGGGCAACATGGTCACTTCATGAGAAACAACTGTCTCAGGCTCCTCTCTAAGCCTCAATATGTCAGTCACTATGGGAGGAGGCCTGCTCTCATCTGGCTGTCCTATAAGAACCTTGTCCTCGTGAGGGACCTGGGTAGTGTCATTGAGAAGTGGGTGGTTGAACACCTTTGAAGGGTCCCTGGGGATCCTTATATCTATGCTGTAGTGTACTTGCTTTCTGGACTTTGAGCTTTGTTGTCTGTTTCTCTCTTGCACATCGTCCTTGTCCAAAGTGTGGGTGGATGTCTCCATCTTTATAAGAGCCAGTGCTAGGTTCTTCTACCAACATGCTCCCTGGGTAACTCCGGGTTTCTCTTTGACCTGGGTGTCACCCGGCTCTCAGGGAAGGAGATGGGGAAACATTATCATTTTGAAGGTATTTATATCCAGTCTTGTGAGCCCTAGAAACATTCTGAAAATTTCTGACTCACTGGGATTTAGAGATTTTTTTTTAAAGTCTGGATTTGAGAGATATGCAGTCAACTCTGATACTTACGTATCCAGTCAGCAGCTCTGAGGAGCATAGAGCGAGCCTGGAGATGGACCATCTAAAGGTGACTGCTGATTTCTCTTTCCGGACTCTTCTGCAATCCTGTTTGATTTGGAGATCCGTCACGGAGTGGCAGTGAAGTGGCCTCATGGATGTTTTCAGATTGCCGAGAACGCTAACCTAGCAAATGAAATGCCATCTGTTCCCTCCCAGGAATCTACACCCTATTTCACATGTTCGTTTGTAGAGATAAAGTTTAGCATCTCTTTCCATTACTTCCTGATTCCGTTTCCTACCGTTGGCTTCACTTTCCTTCTGCTACTGAGACGCACGCACTCAGGATCCAGTAACTGGAAGAGGAAGAAAAAGTCCTGTCTGAGTCAGGCAGTCATCAGATGTCTACAAGGGCTCAGGAACAGCATCTCTGAGATGCAGTCAGGTTTCAAAGGCAGAGGGTATCCATCCGATGTTGATCCCAAAGATGGAGAAGCGATTGAGGCCCACATTGTCAACTGAGTTATCTACTATGCTAATTATTTATGCTTCCTCTGTTTAATTATAGTTTGAAAATGAAATCATCACTAAGCTGGATCATGAAGTGGAAGGAGGCAGAGGAGACGAGCAATACAAAGTGTTATTTGATAAAATGTAAGTGTTGATTCGCGGGGGGATTTATGTCAGGAGAGAGACAGAGAGACTTGTAATTAGACTACAATGAACTTTGTCGCCCAGAAATAATTAAAATGTGTTAATAATGGGAAATATTTTAAACCCGCACCTCAAGTTTCTTTCTTGGAGTGTGATTAACAAGGTGTCTGTAATTATTTTTCAGCCTCCTGGAGCACTGCAGGAAGCATAAATACCTCGCCAAGACAGGAGAAACTTTCGTGAAGCTCGTGGTGCGGCTGATGGAGAGGCTCCTGGACTACAGGACCATCATGCATGACGAAAACAAAGAAAATCGCATGAGCTGCACAGTCAACGTGCTGGTGAGCGGGGAAGTTAATTAAACCTTCCATCTTCGCAGAATGCAAATGGAGCCAGGGTAGTTGGGAGCCCAGAGGACAGCTGGCCATAGAATACTTCACAGCACAGCACAGCTCCCTCCCCCTCACTGGGCCCTCTTTGGTGCAGGGAAGGAAGGACAGAGAACTGTTGGCCTATCTGCTTTCAGTGAGGCTGAGAGCTTGGCTCCCTTCTGAATGTTTTCACAGTGTACCTGCTGTGTCTGAGGGTGGCAAGCCATCCGTTTCATAACCAAGGTAGCACCTCGTGAATTCCAGATTTGAAGACTCTACTTTTATTAGATCAGAGTCATGTACTATAGTGAGTTTCTTAATGGTAGCATCCAAAAGATATATTTATCCTTAGTCCTATGACTATGGCCCTTTTTGGAAAAAGAAATCTCTGCTGGTTAGAGCTGGGGGTTAGCTCAGTAGGGAAAGTACTTGTCTTACTAACCTGAAGACCCGAGTTCAATCCTCCAGACTCACATAAAATCAACCCAAGCATGGTAGCATATAATCTCAGCACTGGTGAAGGGAGTTGGGCAGTTGTATTTCTGGGTCTCACTGGGCAGCCAGCATATCCTGGTTGGCGTGCTCTGGGCCAATGAGAGAAAAGAAAAGAAAAAAAAAGAAAAAACAAGGTAGACAGTAGCTGAGGAATGACTGACAGCTGAGCTTATTATTCTCATGTGTGTTCACACATCCATACTGAAGCTGGAGATGAGATTAGCCTGGGTAGATAAGGGTTAAATCCATTCTCAGGAGTTCTCATACAGGAAAAGAAGGAGCTGGGCGTGGTGGTGCACTTGGGAAGTGGAGGCATGAGGATCATGAGAGTTCAAGGCCAACCTCAGCTGTATAGCATATTTGAGACTAGTATAGGCCCCAGAGGACCTTGTTTCTGGGTGCCCCCCTCCCAGGAAAGGAAAGCAAACACATACAGAAGAGGGGCTGTGTGAACAGGTATCAGCAATTAGAGTGATGAAGACAGTCCTCAGAGCTTCCAGAATTCTAGACTCTGAAAAAGTCAAGGAATAAGTCTCCCCGAGATCCTTCACAGGAATGGCTGGTCCCTGATACCTTGGCTTCAGAACTCCACGATGGTGAGGATGGTTTCTCTCTTCTTTGAAGCCATCCAGTTTATTGTCATTTATCCGAGCACCAAGGGACCCCAGTGCAGGGCAGCACAGATGGAAGGTGGCTGGGTGAATTTGGTCATCACTGATCTTGACATCAGTTCCTGTTATCCCTCAATGCAGTTAGGTCTGTAGATACCCTTCCTGGCACACTGCCTTATTAAGTTGTGTCTGGGACGAACAGGAGACCCACTATACTTTTAGAGAACTTGGTGGCACACAAGCTCAAGTCTAAGGAGTGACTGGCCACCTCATGCCTCTCTTTGTGGATGAACCTCCCAGACTGGCTTCAGAGCTCTCCACCTCTGTGTGTACTGCTACCCTCCTAAGGAACCATAGTGGCCAACTCCTGACCATGTAGGGCTCTCCTCTGCTTCTCTCAGCTGTCTCTAGGCAGAAATACAAGACAAGCCTATTCCTACCATGCCCAACTTTCTTCACTGTTCTCCCCAGCCATTGGCCTTGTGAGGTCAAGCCATGATCCAGCCATTGAGCAGCATACAAGCACTCGGCCTTCACTTTCATATCGGCCATTTGTGTGACTTGCAAGGGCTCTGGGGGGGGGGTGTCACTGGAATGAACTTTCATGCCAGGAGGAATGTGGTACAGCATTCATTCTTCCAAAGAGGTTGAAGCAAGGGCCCCGTGAGTGACGGCACTTGCTGTGCAAGCCTGAGACCCTGAGTGTGCATCCCAGTACCAACAAAACATCAGGCAACGCGGCATGTGTGGCGCAGCACTGCAGTGAGAGGCAGAGACAGGAGGATCTCTGGGGCTTGCTGACCGCCAACCCACATATCTCCAGAGTCAGTGAGAGGCCCTGTCTCAATGGGACAGGGTAGAGATCAATGAACCTGACATCATTCCAAGGCCTCTGAACACACACACACATACTCACATATACCACCACCACTACTACATACATAATGAAAAATCAGAGATAGTTGGTGGCTAAGAGTGAGCATTGCTCTTGCAGAGGACCTGCGCTCAGTTCTCAGAACCCATAGACGTCTCAGAACATTTTGTCACTCCAACACTAGGGGATCCGATGTCCTCTTCGGGCCTCTGCAGAACTCATGCATGGACAGAGACACAGATACGTTCATATAAATAAATAGTAGAGTAAATCTTGAGAAGGAGGAAAAACCCTTGAGATAGTTAAATAAAGAGATGAGCAGAAGGGTCATTTTACTCTCTGCTTCCCTTAACATCAATGTAGTCTGTCTTATGAGGAATATCTCCCGAAAGTTCCTGTGCCATTGCATCCCCTGTATGCTGTCTAGGCAAGCTGTTAAGGCGGATGACAGACTGCTCCAGCAATGAGTTTTCCCTTCCATAAACATGGGGAGCTATGATGTCTGTCAGTTGTGGGAAGAGCTTGGAAATAGTCACTGTCTTTGTAGCAAGAAAAAAGGAACAAACTGAAAGACTAGCAGTTTTTCTAGCATTCATCTCCTTAGACAAGCGAGTGCTCCTGCATCTGGAGAGGCAGGGAGATCCACAGTCACAGCTGCTGGAGCTGAAATCCAGGAGTGCAGGAACTGTGGCTGGACATCCCAGTCCTTTCCACCAAAAATAGCCATACCCAAAACAAAGAGCAACAGTTTAAGGGAAAGAGAAGCCATCAGAGCCAGACTTGGATACAGCGGAGGCTTTACAGCTCCTGGCCCAACACTTCAAACAATTGTGGGAATTGAGGAGAACTGGGGAGCTGAGATTCAGTCAGTAAAGAGCTTGAGAACCTGAACCAGAGCCCCAGAACTCACACTAAAAAAGCTGGGTGTGGTGGCACATGCTTGTAATGCCAGCCCCAAAAAGATGGAGCTCAAGAGCCAGGCCAGTAAGAGAACCTGCCTCGAAAGGGAGGGGCAAAAAGTTCAGCAGGTGCCTGTTGCCACATCTGGCAACCCGTGTTCAGTCATCAGGACCCATATAATGGAAAGAGAAATAACCTCCTTCGAGTCATCCTATCCCCTCCACATGTGTATAGTATATGTGTGTGATTGCACACATATGCATGCATGTGTTCACACACACAAACGCATAATAAATAAATAATATTTTAAAAAAGATGTTTGATGTCTACAGAACAACACCTGAGGTTGCCCTCTGGCCTCTATGTATACATGCACAGGTGAGCACATACATATGAACTCATGCATACATGCACATACAAAAAGAGTAAAACAACTTGAGGACTCTCATGAGGATGGTGGCAAGCTGCAAGAGCAAATGGATGAGGTATGCAGAACCCCACGGATCAAAAAGAAATTCTGGAAACTGAAACTCCCTCACACAATAAAATATCCCTTGGATAGTTCATCAATGGCTGGGGCCTGACCAGAGAAAAATTTTGTGGGCTTAAAAGTCTAAGTAGATGCTACACCCTTCAAGAAAAGTCACTGACTTGCCCTCTTCCAGCAGCTGTCTGTTGCCCACAGCTCAGCAAGGGCAGAGTTCATGCCCACTTCCTCTGTCCATGCTGCGACTGGGTCTGGGTGGAGTGTGTACAGACCATGTGCATGCTGTCACAATTGCTGTGAGCTCCTATGTGTTTATTTCCCAGAAACACTGGGGTGTTTTGTAGTCTTCCACTACCTCTGATCCTGTAAGAGTTTGGTGCCTACAAACCAACCACACTCCAGTAGAGAGCCACACGTCCAGGAGTAGCTGAGCAATGCAAATGGGGCCCGGTGGGTTTAAAACAATTTTAGACCTAACGTTGGGAGGGTAGGGAGAGAATGGATCTAGGTGGTATTGGGAGGGGTGAATATAATCAAAATATATTGTATGCAATTCTCAAAGAGCAACAAAAAAAGGAAGTACAGTTAAAAGAAACCTAAATAGGTTACTAGATCTGTGCATGGCTTCTACATGTGTGATGTCTGTTCTTGAAATCTGTCCACATGGCTCTTTATGTTCATGTAGACTGCCTGCTAAGATGGCCATCTTCGCCTGTAGGCATAGGAAAGCAACTGGTTTCAGCATCTTTGTGCGTTCTTACCTCTGCCCTAAGTGATGAGCCTTCCTGGCGCCCGTGACAATGACATGAAGTACAGACTGGCCTTTTCCTGTGGGAAAAAATGTGGAGACCTTTTCAAAATCACTCCCTGCTCTGGATGTGATTGTTGCAGGCACACTGTGATCCATAAATGGGTCTGTGAGACCGCTTAGCTTCTAGAAGGAAGTAGTATTAATAGATTCGTTAGGCTTCCAACTTTGATGACTAAGACCTCAGTGTGTTTTAAAGCAAGATCTCCGCTCAGGGCGACATGGAACCTGCTAGAGAGGTGGCGTCATGCTGAGCTTGGCTTCTTATCACCAGCGGCCACCGTTGGAAAACGGGCTTTTGGAATGACACCTGCAGCCGTGTTTCTGATGTTTCTGACGTTGATGTGTGTTCCTCCTTTATTTGGAGGCTCCTCGGTGCCCACCTACTGTTGCTGTAGTCAGCTCTGGCTCGCGCTGAGAGCCTCCCGGAACTCCCGAGGTGATCTCACATTATTAACTTCTTCACCTGGAAACAGCATGTGTCACTGCCTGAAAAGTGAAACAATAGTCCTTCACCGTCCCCAGGGATGATGGGATGGATCCTGCCCTGTCTGAGCACATGCGTGTGGAATGTAAATGTGTGAGGGGGAGGCCCAGCAAACTGGACTATTACAGATAAGAACCCTGTCTCTAGGTGCAGAAGAGATGGCGGAGCAGCTGAGAGCACATTCCACTATTGTACAAACTTATATAAATGCACACACAGATTAAAAGTAAAAAAAAAATTTTAAATTCCTATCTCTAAGCATTCATTGCCAAGCTCATATGTAGAAATATATAACTAAATGTAATACGACATGTTATATTGCTATATATTTATTCTATATTCAACTCAAGGGGTTTTGAAGTCCAAAGAAAACAGACTTCATGAAGCAAGGGCAGAAGATAAAAGGCAGCCGGTGTCTCTGAGAGGCGAGTGAAGGTCACAGGATAAGGATAAGATCATTGTAGAACTCTAAGGAGGAATCTGAGCAACCAAAATAGGAGGAGGGAATTGAAAACAGGGGCACAAAGGAGGCTGCTGTGACATCATAACTTTTGAATGCTTGTGAGTGAGAGGTGGGAAGGCAGCGCTGTGCTCGCTCCGAATCTTCTGCTAGGTCTTTGACTGGTAGCTGAAAATATCCTCGTTACTGTGTGCGTCATAGGAACTGACGCTCATTCCAGTGTCAGGTGCTGCACCAGGTAAAGCCAGTTCTTCAGGAATGATCCTGTTTCCCGCTGTCTAGATATCCCCATCCTCTCTTCCCAGAGAGAGTGTGCCTTGGAAATGGTGTCCTTTTTGACCTGTGAAATTAAATCATCTTATTGAGTCACTATGTGCCTTTATAATGCTGATGTTTGTCAGTCCCTCCGGGCACTTGATTGTCGAGTGTGAGCATCAGTCTTAGGTGCTAAATTTCATGCAGAGGTGCTCTCTAGGCCCCGTCCCTTGCTGAGGAGTTATTGCTAGATGATAGCTGTTGCGGGAGGGAGAGTCGGTGTTGTTTGTTTTGTTTTTGAGGCAGGGTTTCTCTGTGTAGCCCTGACTGTTCTGGAACTTACTTTGTAGACCATGCTGGCCTCCACCTGCCTCTGTTTCCTGAGTGCTGGGATTAAAGGTGTGCACCACCACTTCCCAGCTGGGAGAATTGTTCTTAGAAATAACAAGAAAGGGAATGAATATGTGGCCACTAGTCTCGTTTGCATGCTCCAGTAGATGGCTCCTCACTCATGCATATGTGACAACATTAATTAGATTTAATGTGTTATCCAAAAAGATAAAAAGGCATGAAGTTAAGAGGGGGGCATTTGGAAAGAGTTCAGTGGGAAAATAGTCTTTGGATATGATCATGTTTGATTGTACGCATGTATGAAATCCCCAAGAAGAACAAAAGAACTAATACAGAAAAGAAATGGCTGTCAGGCTTCCATCCCACAGGCCCTGTGTGTTGACTCTTGTGCCTTTGTAGTGCCCTGTACATGACTTCATGTGTATAAAATAGTTCACATGAAGAAGAAGTGTTACTCAGAATAGGGGCAGGTATGACAAGGATTCATTGTGTGTCCCAGACTAGTCTGAGATTCTCTTTACAGCCTTCACTGGCCCAAACTCTTGATCCTTCTGCCTCCGTCTCCTAAGTGCCGCCATTACACATGCGCACTTCCATACTCAGTGGAGGTATGACTTTGGTCCAAACATCAGATTAGAGGATGTGTTTCAGTCATGTGTAGAAATAGCCTTCTTAGTGGGATTCACAACCCAATTTTTCTCTCCCACGGTTGTGTACGATTGCCTTCCTTCCTTCCTTCCTGTTTTAAAGTGACTTCTCATTTATCTCACTATAGTTTGGGGAGGTCTGTCTCTCTAAAACAATGGATTTTCTCTAGGATTTTCAACATTATGGGTTGATGGGGAAAGGGTTCTGCTTCAACACTGCTCAGGGTCGTGACGGTAGCCCCTTGTAGAATGGTCACAATGTGGCAGTGTTATGTAACTAACCTGCCTTTACCTTTAACTATATGTGGCTAGAGGTTTGGAACATGTGAGGACGAGAATGTCCCCATGCTTCTGTGTCTCTCACAAAGGCTGACCCCAGCATGCTGACGTCAGTGACGGTGCCCTTCCCTACCCCCAGTTTTGGATTGTTTATTTAAATGATACTACATTGATTAGAAGGTCGCATTTTCAGCCAGAACCTTGTTTAAACTGAAGACGGGTGACTTTCAAATGACATGAATTTAGTCCTCAAGTGTCTAAAGTGTTTGAGATGTGGTCATTACAAAAGGAAAAGTCGAGAGTATTGTGAGGTGCTCAGCGCTCCAGTGAATTGAGAACTCTACTCTGCCTGGGTTTGGTCCCCTGGATGTGCCAATCATAACTGGACCGTGGATTCACAATATGGGACCATTTTGATGAGTTGTTGTTGTTTTAATTTTTGCTTTGCTGTTCTCTGTATTGTTGTGTTCCATTATGTGTTGCATAATGGAGTTTCTGAAAACAATACCATGGCTTATTTTTCAGAATTTCTACAAAGAAATTGAAAGAGAAGAGATGTATATAAGGTAGGTGTGAGTCACTCTGGTGGCACCCTCTGCGTTATTACTACTGTGAGATGAATAGAAGGTAGGCATTGCCATATTGGCTGGCACCCTCTCTATGTGCAACGCTCACACCCTGTGTGTTCTGTAATCACGGTGATATGCATATAAGGGATGTGTGTGCTGTGCTGTCTGGCACCCTCTGTGTGCGTCGCAGTCACTATGAGATGTGTGTAAGGAGCATGTGTGCCCTGCTGGCCAGCACCCTGTGTGTGTGTGTGTTGTAATCGCTATGGGATGTATATAAGGGATGTGTGTGCTATGCTGGCTGGCACCCTCTGTGTACATTGCAGTAAGGTACATATGTGCCATGCTAGCCAGCACCTTGTGTGTGCTGCAGGCCACACCCTTTCTGTGCATGTCCTCCTCACTGTGTGTCAAATCGTGTGCAAGAATGGTTTGTATCTTGAAGAGTAATTTGTAGAGAATCCTGGTGACTTGGAGAGGAAATCTGGTGGAGCCTCAGCTGTGCTCTCAGCCCTTATACAGCATGTCTGTGCCCATGTAAAGTTTGGGTTAAGAGGGGCAACATTTAGCCAGCTAGGAAGCCGTGGTTATTTAAAAAGGTTTTTGAGCCTATTGATCAATAAACACAGCCCTTTGGGGAAAAAAAATTTAAAAGATGTATTGCAAATTTTTAAGTTTTCTAGTAAGCCACATGGTCAAATGAGAAATAAATTTCCCAAAAGTAGACATTATAATTTTGCATTTTACTCTTATTTTAACTAGTACCCTATTCCCACATGTCTATGTCTTTATTGCACCAAAAAGAGAAATGTTTTGTGTGGCTGAACCTGATTCGTTATCGGCTTTAAAATCTACTGAGGAGGTAGCCCACTGGTAGAGCTTGGAGAGGACCTGGGTTTGACTCCCAGTGTCTGTGGGCGATCAAAACACTTTATGAGAGTGATCCACTGTATTTTGTGGTCACCTTTCAGATTCTGTGGTCACTAGGCAGCAAGACGACAAACCACTTTAGAGAATCAGGTTAGCCTACATCTGCGTGACAGAAAGCTTGGCTGTGTGCTGGCTGTGCAGAGTGTGCTTGTGTGGTTTTTCTAGTTCTCAGCTTTTCTTTTCCCTTTAAAACATGCCGTGCTTATATAGTAAACTTAGGGAAACAACCAGCTTCTTTGATCCAAAATGTGTCTGGCTTTATAGTAAGGAGCATCCTTTTCTCCGACAGCACAGACGACGTTCTTTTGATCACGTTCACTGTCATCGCAGCTTTTTTTTTTAATCTTGTAGATGTGGATCTTTATGGATTGTGTGTGTGCGCACGCGCATTTTGACTCAAGAGAAATGCACAGTCTAGATTGTCTAATCTTATTTCAAATGTTTGAGGAATAAAACTGGGAAAGATGAAAGAAATAAGGAACCTTGAAATAAAATTCTTGCCTTTATATAGTATCTTCATTTTTCCCTACAAAGATGACTTAAAATTATATATTTGTATATGTGTATGCCAACATATACTGTTATTTATAAATGTATGGTATATTTGTGTGTATTATTATTATTATAATATTTATTCCTCTCAGTTCTTTTAGTGATTTCTGCACCAGCAGTTTTCAAGGCATTGTGAGTTATGGACACAGTAAAAGGAAAGGGTAGCCATGAGTTACCGTTGAATGTCGAATTTAGCACCCCCAGTCCTCAACACAAATTACCCTGTGCCTCTTTAAGAATGTAGCCTTATTTCATCACCAGGTACTTATACAAGCTCTGTGACCTGCACAAAGAGTGTGACAACTACACAGAAGCAGCTTACACCTTGCTTCTCCACGCAAAGCTTCTAAAGGTAATAAAAACCGCAGTACACGTCTACACAGCTTTTCTTATAAATTCTGAGTTGATTCCACATTTTCCTTTTCCATGGCAGATTTTAGTAGAGCACCGGCGTGAGATTTAATGGGTATTGGCTACAGTCAGTGATATAAACAAAAAATATTCAAGAGGTGCTCTGATTACAGATTCGGCCTAACCGAATGCCGATTTAACAAGGTGTCAAGTTTTGCAAACCGTCAGTGGACTGTGAAGCAACGGTGAGTTAGATATTGTGCAGTTCCTCACTTGTGCCGATGGGACTGAGTAAGGATGGAGGGCAACATCAATAAAAAGGAATGACCCCGGTAGAGCAGCTGGGAGGAAGGATAAGTCATCCTCCTCCTCACAGTGGCAGAGGGAGGGATCATATCCAGATATTCCCGCAGAGCAGGCCACGCTGAGAGTCTCTGTGTTGGCTGTCTCCGTCTCTAAAGAGTGTCACTAATGATCAGAAGCATGAGAACTTCAACTCTGGGTGATTCCTTTGTTACTCAGCTCGCTCTGAGACATTGGCCTTTTGCTTGTGCTGATGTATCTGTGTTCTCGTCCATGGCCAGTTCCAGAATAGTTAATAATGCCGAATAGATCCTTATAAAATAACTACGCTGGGTGGGTGGACAGATGGGTGGGTGGATTCGTAAGTAGATGGGTGGATTTGGGGAGGAAAGTGGAGAAAGATAAAGGAAGAATGGAGGGATGGATGAAAGGATGGATGGGTGGGTGGATGGATGGATGGATGGATGGATGGATGGATGGATGGATGGATGGATGGATGGATGGGTGGGTGGGTGGGTGGGTGGATGGGTGGGTGGGTGGGTGGGTGGGTGGGTGGGTGGGTGGATGGATGGATGGATGGATGGGTGGATGGAAGCTATGAGGATGTATGGGTGCTGGATAATGGATGGGAGAAGGATGGACGCATGCATGCAGCATAGATGTGGGTACACAGACGACTAGATGGAGAAACTGCTGTGCAACTTCAAGTTTTATATTTGAGAGTCTCAGCAAGTCTTTTGATTATCTTTCTCATGACATGCTTATAAAAAGATCAGAAAATTCTGCACCAGATAAACAAGAACCATAAGAGTGCTTAATTTAGTAATCTTGTTTCCAGAACTAGGCTACCCCCCCCCAACCAAACACCAGAAGTAGACTGAGAGATAAACCCACAGGAGAAAATTGCATTTAAATGTGCATTAGGGGATGCCTGTTGGGTCGTGGGAGTCAAGGGAGATAGTTTTATAAACCTCAGACAGACTCTTTCAGCCTCTGTCTCATCCGGAAATCTGCATTCATGCGAGCATGCGCGCGCGCACACACACACACACACACACACGAATCTATAGCATTTGCCTTTGCCTGAAATGAGCAGAGTCCTAGCAGGCAGAAGGCAAAGAGCTGGCTTACTCTGGCTCCCCCTCCATAATCCTAGAGGCTGGATGCCTAAGGACCCTTCTTGTCTGTGGTCATCTAAAACTTTCCCCAGAGATATCATTTTTGAAGACAGAGCTTTCAGGGAGTGCCCCCGGAAGCAGTCATTGCTTTTGTAAAGTCCAGTGTCTGTATTTATTAGAAATCCAAATGTCAGTAACTGGGTATTTTTGCAAAATGTGAAGATCTTGTTGTTCGCACCAGGGAAATTAAAATGGCTTGACAGCCTGCTCACACTCTTAGAACACAAACTTTGCAAGTCTGAATGAATGTAAAACATATATCTGTGCATAAGCATACCATTTGCTTAATCTTTGGATATATTGAGTACAGATGGGTTTGTCACAGACTGTGTGATAACTTGTTCCACTCCTAGATCAATGGGCTCAATTGCATTATCTCTTCCACTGGGCTCCAAATTTGCCAATTAAGTGGTAAATGCAACATGATCTGCCTCCATATTTTTAAGCTATTACATTTTGAGATTTTTTTTCCAAATATGTTTGCTATTGGTATCAGTGTGAATCCATGTCAGTTAATCAACTTTACTAAACAACATGGTCTGTATTGCTGTGTCTCTTAACTAAAAGCGTCTTAAATGCAGTCCTCTTTTTTACTATGTTTTCGATCAAAAATAAGGATGCTTAAAAACATGAGTGTTCAGCTTAGCAATAAATTTATTCATTTCCAGACTTAGGTAGGAAGCACAAGGGACTTCCCCATCTCTATTCAATATGTTGCCATTATGATCTGAAACAATAAAATAAGCCTGAACCTTCTGGTTCTTGCTAGATACACGTCAGAATCGCCAGAGTCTTACATTTACATCCACAAGTCTACTTCCCAAACAGTCAACTGTGACGTGACTCAGTTTATGAGGTTTCTCATTTCTGCCTGCAGATAAGATCTGCAGGTCCGCCACGATTGTGAGCATCTTGTGGATCATACAAAGGTCTTTCTGCTCTACCCAGCAGTCCTAGGGATCGAGCGCCCTTCAGGCTTACAGTGTTCAGCTCAGGGCTGTGGAAAGGATGTGTGCCAGAGAGCAAGCATCCACTGTCATGTTACTGCCGTCACTGGAGCCTCACTCCCCATGCCAGTTCATATGGTCCTTTGCCCTCTGTCACAGCATCACCCAAGTCCGCACTCCTTGCCCTGCTCCCCTTGACTGTCATGCCCCTACCAAGTGCCACCACAGCTGCTGCCATGTTTTGACTATAGCACTGAGTTCACTGGGACATCCTCCACTGCCACGCACGTTTGTTTGGAAACTCTGACTCGGGAGTCAGTTGCTTCTTTGTAAAACCCTCACTGTCCTGTCTTAATACAAGGTCACATTGCACCTCACAGGTCCACCCAAGAAGCCCATTCCTGTGCAAAGTCATACCTTTTACGCTTAGATGTCTATGGAAACTTCTCCAGGGTCCTTATATCCCATGATGTATATCCCATGTGTGATCACAGTCTTTGGTTGGCTTAGAGCTCCCGTGGGTGAGGCTCTTGACCCATGTTTGACCCAGAGGCACATGGAAGAACCTCAGGAGGCTGTTGCTCATTGTTACTGAAGCCCATACCAACAATGTTGGTTTGTTAAACTACTATCACGGAGTTCACATGGTCTACGTGTCAAATGGTCTTAGCCTCCACTCTGGTACCACTTCAATTCAAACAGAAACTGACCAGCTCTTCCACAATCCCTGCTTGTGGTGCAGCCAGTGGTGCAGAAGTATCTTTCCCTCCTTAAGGATCTTGTTAGCCTATGTAGTTCCTTTCAGGATGAGCTGTGACCCTCACTCGTTGTCTGTTAAGGTTTTCGTGACTTCTGACCCAGGAGAAAGAGCTCTAGTTGCCCTCTAAAGACAATCACCAATCACCTGCTTATTACACCCCTGGCTACCGTGAAGCTGCTTGCAAGCTTGGAAACCCATGCTTTGCAATGATTTTCTACTGGGCACATCTGGCTCTGCCTTCCCATCTGTCTTTCTTGGTCTCTCCAGAGACAGGTTGTACCCCTAGCGTTCCTAGGCCTTGGTAGTGTAATGACAGCAGCCTTGGGTCCCTGGAATTACTGTCTCATACACACGCTCAATGCCTGGCTTCGTGCTCAGTGATATTATTGAACATTTCCCTTCCTCATCATTGTTCGCTCCTTGTTTTTGCCTCAGTGGTCAGAGGATGTGTGTGCAGCCCACCTCACTCAGCGGGACGGGTTCCAGGCGACAACACAAGGACAGCTGAAAGAGCAGCTCTACCAAGAAATCATCCACTACTTTGACAAAGGCAAGGTAAGACACACACACTGTCCCTTGGTCTCTTACTTGTGCCTCCGACTGCACTGGAAGCTCAGTTCTTAATGCATGATGTTTGCAGAACCAGAAATGGGTTACATATTGTGTACAAAAGTATTGTATGCATGTTCCTCCAGCTTGTACTTATGAGAAACCTTTTTATTTATAAAAAAATCAATAGTTCTTTTAGATCCTCTATGGATAGAAAGGCCTGAAGACATCCGACATTTCAATAGCTCTTAATTGGGTAACCAGGTTTGGGAGAGTGGCTTGGATATATCTGTGTGCTTGGAGCTGGCGTATGCCTTTGGGGTCTTACGTTTTTTTTTGTTGTCACTGAAAAATTAACCCTGTGACGAGACAGGCTTTGTTCCACCTTGGCAATTTGTAGATTAATTTGCTTAAGCAAAATGATATGTTCAGTTGACTTCTGCTAAGGGAAAGCTGCCATCATTTTAATCAGCCGTCGTATACTTTGTCACCGTCCTTGTGGCTAGATGTGTAGTCATATAAAAACTAGACACACTCTGACATTTGAAAAAAAATCATCAAACCAAGATGACTCCCAAGCTCCTTCTGGGGTTCCACTGGATTTCTTAGTCACATCAAGGCTGACCTGCGTCATTCCAGCAGAATGCCAAAGAAGCTTGTGTTTCATTTCCTGTGACTATCTTGAGAGAATCCTTTGAACAGTGTAAGCATATTGCCTTTTCATGCCTGGAGCTCTTAGCCTGGAATCCATGCTCTCTCTGAAGGCCTCCCAGGACTACATGTTGTATTCATCTGGCTTATGGCAAGCATGAGGGGCAGTTGTTGGTTCTTGCTGCTTTGCTGACCCATCACCCCATTGTCTGGGTCCTCTCTGTGCTCACAGTATATCTCTGTCTACATTCCTTCTCCTATGAGGACACCAGGCACTGGCCGGGCAGGGAGCCCACCCTGCTCCATAGAACTGAACTATGTCCAAAATGCCCATTTCTGTATGACTCTTCCCAAGGCTTAGGAATACAAGCGTCTTTCTGGAAATGCACTTCTATCCACAGCAGTACCTATAGTGCACAGAAGGACACCGCCCTTTGGTGTCCTTTGCAGGAACTAAACCCTATAAAGAGTGACTGTTTAGTAGAGTCTGT